>NC_137095.1:9410837-10010837 GCF_951640355.1 Cnephaeus nilssonii | reverse complement strand
AGTGTGATGGCCTTTTTCTTGAAAGACTTTGTGCAGAATTTTCCAACAACATTGGAGGTCTAGCATATAAACCACTGAGAATGAGTGGTCACTGGACTCTGGTCCCTTCTGCATCTAAATTTTCCAATGCTGCTCTAGCCAGCGTGGCTCAGTGGATAGAGCGTCAGCCTGCGAACTGAAGGGTTGCAGGTTCAATTCCGGTCAAGGGCATATGCCTGGGTTGTGGGCTCGATCCCCCATAGGGGGCATGCAGGAGGCAGCCGATCAATGATTCTCTCTCATCATTGATGTTTCTATCTCTCTCTCTCCCTCTCCCTTCCTCTCTGAAATCAATAAAAATATATTTTTAAAAAATTTCCAATGCTCACGCACAAGAGCGAGGTTTCTCTATATAAAGCTCACCTCATTCCTTCTTTTTTTTCAAAATATATTTTTATTGATCTCAGAGAGGAAGGGAGAGGGAGAGAGAGACGGAAACATCAATGATGAGAGGGAATCATTGATCACCTGCCTCCTACACGCCCCACACTGGGGACCGAGCCCACAACCCGGGCATGTGCCCTGACCGGGAATCGAACCGTGACCTCCTGGTTCATAGGTTGAGGCTCAACCACTGAGCCAGACCAGCTGGGCTCATTCCTTCTAATTGAACAGCCTCCAGCGCTTCTCAATCACCTGGTGCCTAAAGTTCAAATGTCTTAGCCCACTCCCCTGCCCTAAATACCCTCTATTCCCAGCATGCCCTGGGGTCTGACTCCCCGATTTATGGTGCCCTTCTGTTCTCTTCCCTGAGACATGTTTCTTCAACTTCCTGTCCTCCCCTGGTGAACCCATCACTCAAGGCTGTTCGTGGGACATCTCCTTGGTAACGCCAACGCCATTTCTTCCTCTCACGGTTCCTACTCCGCAGGCCTGATATGCTTGCTATTGTCCAGGTGGACTCGCCCAATCTCCCCAATGGCAAAGAATGTATTTTTTAAAAATATATTTTTATTGATGTCAGAGAGGAAAGGGAGAGGGAGAGAGATACAGACATCACTGATGAGAGAGAACCATTGATCGGCTGCCTCCTGCACACCCCACACTGGGGATCAAGCCCACAACCCGGGCATGTGCCCTGACTGGGAATCGAACCGTGACCTCCTGGTTCATAGGTCGATGCTCAACCACTGAGCCACACCAGCGGGGCAAAGAATGTATTTTTTATTAACTTCACATCCCGCCCTCCTCTATCAAATAGCTTATGTGTCTGGCATATCATTAGGGGGGAATATTTGTTGAATGCATGAATGAATGCATGAATGAATGAAGACCTGAATTCAGCCGGTGATTTCACCAATAAATCACCAATGACTTTTGGCCAAGTCATTTGATCTCTCTGCACCCCAGATTCCTGCTGCGAGCCGGGGGGAGACAATAATTGCTACCTGCCATGGAGGGATGCAGCGAGGATTAATGAAATAATTTTTTGTAAAGCAGTTTGAGCTCCCTGGAAGAAAGGCACTCTGTAAGAACAAAGTGTTATCATAATTATTATGTAGCACCTTTCATCTGCGAATCTCAGAGCACTTCACAAAACATTAACTCATTAGTCTTCCCCGGACTCCTGCGAGAGAATCCCACTACCTCCATTCAAGAAAAAGGGGCTAACACAGCCAGCAAAAGGTTAACCACCCGGCCTGGTAAATGCCACTTCCAAGAACAGGTTTCAGGATTCCTCGCCGGGGAGACCGCCCTGGGAACCTCCAGGCTCGGGAACGTCCCCCTCTTCCCTCCCTTGAAAGCCTGGATAGCAAATACCAGTTGGATTGAGAGCCCAGGTTAATACCTCCCATAGAAGAAGGGGTGGCGTGGGGCAGCGAGGTGGCGACCACAATCCCTCCCTCAACTGTAACAGTGAGACGCGCCCCAGCCATCGCTCGCCCTCCGCCCTCCGCCCTCCCGGCTTTTCATCAGCTCCCTTTTAAGTCGACACCTTTCTGCCTGGCCTGTCTCCCAGCCAGAGAATGTCTCATCACCTCCGAATACAAAGGTAGCAGCAGTTGAGCAGCCTCAGAAACACCCCTAAGTAGGACATTCAAAGGAGCTTTCCCTCCTAATGCCGCTTTTCCTGCTGAATCCCATGAATGTGAGCTGAGACAGGTGCTGCTAATCCTCCTTCTAAAAGGAAAAGGGAAGAATGTTAGCTATTCTGCGGAGACTGGGGGGGGGGGGGGGGGGGGGCGTGGAGGGGGCCGCTATCGGATAAAGATGCTGTTACTTCGGGACCGTCCAGCAACGCGGAGCCATTGCTATTCAGGAGGCGACACGTGTGCTGTTTCGCGCAGATGTGAAATTCCTGCTTCCTGGAGGTGGTTGGTCGAGATTACCGGCCCAGCCTGGCCGGCGTGGCTCAGGGGTTGAGGGTCGACCTATGAACCAGGAGGTCACGGTTCGATTCCAGGTCAGGGCACAGGCCCAGGTTGCAGGCTCCATCCCCAGTGGGGGGTGTGCAGGAGGCAGCCAATCAGTAAGTCTCTCTCATTGATGTTTCTCTCTCTCTCGCCCTCCCCCTTCCTCTCTGAAATCAATAAAAACATATTTTTAAAAAAGAGAGAGATGACTGGCCCAATAATGTGGGTAAATCTGCTACAAACATACAAGCACGTGTGTCTGGATGTCCTGGAAATAGGATGGTTCTGCAGGCCAGGTGGGTTGGGCCATCATGGCTCCAATAGCTACTCCTTAAGATCATGCATTTTTAGCCCTAACCGGTTTGGCTCAGTGGATAGAGCATCGGCCTGCTGACTGAAAGGTCCCAGGTTCGATTCCGGTCAAGGGCCTGTACCTTGTTTGCAGGCACACCCCCGTGGGAGGTGTGCAGAGGCAGCTGATCGACGTTTCTAACTCTCTATCCCTCTCCCTTCCTCTGTGTAAAAAAGTCAATAAAATATATATATGTATTTTAAAAAGAGATCATGCATTTTTAGGGGAGACATTCGTGTCCTTCTTGATATTATTTATTTATTTTTGAACATCTTAAAATGTGTATTTTTAATTTTTTTTAATGTATCTTTATTGTTGAAAGAATGACAGGTGTCCCCTCTTTTCCCCATTGACCCCCTTCACCCCATTCCTGCCCCCTCCCCAGGCCTTCACCGCTACCGTCTGGGTCTCGGGTTCTGCGTCTGTGCAGACAAGTTCTTTGGTTGACCTCTTCCCCTTCCCTCTGAGATTCTCCAGGCTGTTCCATGCTTCCGTGTCTCTGGATCTGCTTGTTCCTCCGTTTGTTTTATCGTTCCATCTCGACTTTAAATCCCGAGGAGCCGAATACGTTCCTTAGGCTAAGTTTCCTGCTGATCCCGCCTCTGAGACCTTGAATGGAATATCCCTCAGCTTAGTTCATACTTGGGACTTTTCTCTTAAAATGCAACTCCCCTACCCATCTTCCAGCTCCTAAGTTAAGTGACTGCATCAACGGAGAAGGGAAAAAAAAAAAAGTATTAGTACTGACTAACTTTTTTTTTTTTAATATATCTTATTGATTTTTTTTTTACAGGGAGGAAGGGAGAGGGATAGAGAGCTAGAAACATCGATCAGCTGCCTCCTGCACACACCCTACTGGGGATGTGCCCACAACCAAGAGGTACATGCCCTTGACCAGAATCAAACCTGGGACCCTTGAGTCCGCAGACCGAGGGCTCTATCCACTGAGCCAAACCGGTCAGGGCCTGACTAACTTTGAAATCCACTGTCTGTATGGCCCCCCTCCCCCGGGTCCAGCACATGTTAAGTGATTAACTATTTACCGAACGAAAGAATGCTTCTTTGATTGGGGGATCCAGCCTTTATTCTCGGGACTATTTTGTTACCCAGTGGGATCTGGCTTTCTAGCTCGTTTCTACCCCTTCGCTATTTCCATTCTAAGCAACGCTTGCCTGTCCCAATGGAAAGTATGTTTCACCCAGTGACCCAGTCCCGGAAACGGCCAGCATTGCGCAAGCACTTACTTAAAGGGTGGATCTGGGGGGGAGCGGGGGGGGGGGGGTGCTCATTTCTCAACAGAAAAATTAGAATGACCCAGGGGACCAGGTCAAAAGAGAGAGCGATCGTAATCACTTCCACTTATCCCTCCTTCCCAATGGGTCAGCCCCTGGCTAAGCCCTTCTCAGACTCAACACACAACAGCCAGGGGGGATTGTATACCTTCACCCCACTATCTTTATAACCCACAGGTTAGTCACTGAATGGACTCAGTGGCCCAGCTGGGCTCTAAACAGGTCTGTCTGCTCCCCAAAAGGCTCTTCCCACCAGGTAACTCTCCCCCCCCCCCCCCCCCGCCCAGGGAAATGCTTGCCATTCTCTCAGCTCCCCCTCCCCCTTTGGTGTGCACTTCGGTGGGATCCTTGCCCATGTTCCCAGAGTCCCCAAAATTTCATTTCCCCCTCGGGCTCAGCGGAAGACACGTGTCCCGTAGTAGTTTACAAACACTGGACATGGAAATTAGCAGTCAGACAGAGGGAGGCCTCCTTGCTCAGACAGAGGAACCCAGGGGGAAAAATACAAGAGAGTTTTAACTTTCCATTTTGCCTCTTAGACATTAAATTTACCCCACATGAATGATCATGTCAAAATTGAGAAGACTCTGTAGCACAGCTTGGGAGATCCAAGTCATCATTGAAAATGAAGGTGACTTTGAAGGGTATGACTTACAAGTTACGCCTGAAATGACCACTGGAATTTCAGAATGACTATAGGGAGGGAGAAATGTAAATGAGCTCAGCCTAGAGCCGTGGTCGGCAAACTGCGGCTCGCGAGCCACATGCGGCTCTTTGGCCCCTTGAGTGTGGCTCTTCCACAAAATACCACGGCCTGGGCGAGTCTATTTTGAAGAAGTGGCATTAGAAGAAGTTTAAGTTTAAAAAATTTGGCTCTCAAAAGAAATTTCAATCATTGTCCTGTTGATATGTGGCTCTGTGGACTCATGAGTTTGCCGACCACTGGCCTAGAGGATTTCTGGAGAGAGTGATGAGGAGTTGAATAGCTATGGTCGCACCCCAAGAAAGTTAACGTTGCATTGAGGGGGCCAGGCTTCTCATTGCTGCCAAAAAGGACCCCCAAATGTTTCTACACCTCAGCCGTTTCCAACAAGTGGGGTTTTACTTAGCAGAAAATAATCTCTATAACACTGCCCCTTAGCCAAACACTGCTAGATTAATTTAAGAGAGTGTGTTTTTAACAATATATATGTTTATTGATTTCAGAGAGGGAGAGAGAGAGAGACAGAAACATCAATGATGAGAGAGAATCATGGATCGGCTGCCTCCTGCCTGCCCCACACTGGGGATCCAGCCAGCAACCCAGGCGTGTGCCCTGATCGGGAATTGAACCGTGACCTCCTGGTTCATAGGTCAGCGCTCAACCACTGAGCCACGGGGGCCAGGCGAGAGTATATTCTTTAAAGTTGTTCTTTCTAGATTGACAATTCTCTTTCCAAAATGGAGCAAAGGGATCCTTGTTTGACCATCCAGACCCTGAAGCCCTTCTGCACTCAATACCTTTTATTGGCCTTTGAAATTCTCACCTCCGTTTAGGGAGAGTTTTAATTGGACCCTAGATCGCTGGGTTTCTCACGCCGCCTGCTCCTCAGGTTGGAGGGCGGCTGCAGACCCAGCTTCCTCAGCGGGGAGACTGGGGGGGCCCAAAGGGAAGGCCTGCGCTTTTTCCTGGCTCTCCGAGGTTCGAGAATAGATTTCATTCATTTGCAGACGTGTCTCGACAGCTGCCACAGCTCCCACTGATGCTATAGGATCCAGATTACAGCCGCGGGCAGGTAACCCCACACCCAAGGGCCAAATAAGACCAGGAAGAGACCCGGCTACACCCAGAAGCAAGGCAAGGCAGGGGATTCTCAGATAAGACGGAGCCTGGGGGAGAAAATTCCAGATGGCGATATGAACTGGACACAGGGCCCTGGGATATCCTGGCCAACAAGCCTGGAGGTCATGGGGCTTTCGGTCGGTTATCTGTTGGATTTCACACCATCGTCTGCATGACAACCACTTGCTGGTCTGGATTTCCTACCAAAATCTTTTAAGGGCAGGGAATGGATCAGTTCCCCAATACCCAGCACGGTACCCACCAAAGGGTAGGCCTGGACGGTGTGTTTTTGAACATCAAATGCAGACCACTGACCTGGGTCAAGGGACAGCTTCATTCATTCTACAGATATGTGTGGGGTTAACCTCCGCGTTCCTGGCCCGGCCTCGCTGGGATGCGGTTGGATGAGACGTGAGTCCTGACCAGGCGGTTGAGATGGTTTCCAAGATTCCACTGCCTAGTACGTGGTCCAGGCTGTCAGTCGGCAGATATTAGCTCCCAGGCAAGAAAGGTGGTAACACAGCGAGGAAGGAGGAAACAACGCATGCGCACGCAAAATCCACTGGTGCTAATACCTCTCATTCAACAGGTGCTGATGGGAAAATAACGGTGGCTGTAGGGAACCCCTTTCACGTCCCGCGTGGTTCAGGGTTCAGGTTCAGGGTTCGGGCTCTGGAGGAGGCCGCGCGCAAATGAAAGAGACTAGAAAATTTAATTTGGAAATATTGGGGGCCAGGCAGAAGCCCAACTCAAGGGGAAGGACTCTTGCCGAAACCGGTTTGGCTCAATGGATAGAGCGTCGGCCTGCGGACTCAAGGGTCCCAGGTTCGATTCCGGTCAAGGGCATGTACCTTGGTTTCAGGCACATCCCCAGTAGGGGGTGTGAGGAGGCAGCTGATCGATGTTTCTCTCCCATCGATGTTTCTAACTCTCTATCCCTCTCCCTTCCTCTCTGTAAAAAATCAATAAAATATATTTAAAAAAAAGAAAAAAGGGGAAGGACTCTGCCTTGCTCTGGCCTTGGGATCCCTTTTATTAAGACTATGGGATACACTCATAGCCCTTAGGCAGGCAATTCCAGTAATAGCCAATCAGCAAGGATTTACATAAAACTAAAAGGTGGAAGTTGCTTTAGTTACCATTGTGTCAACTAGACCTTTTAGAGCTTCAAGGTTGACCAGCTTTACGGGTTCCTTGTCCACACCTCTCTGCTAGTGAGGACCATGGGCGGCTTCCAACAGGTGGCCACAAATTAAACAGCTGGCACTCAGCCTGCTCCCCCCACCGCCTCTTATGCAACTATAAACCCATCTGTCCTATGTATGGATTCACATCTAATCAGATGGGGCCTATAAAACTGTCCTTCTGAGCATCTAGAAGCATCCATTCACAATCTTGGATTATAATAACTTTTCACTGCACTTTTCCTCATTCCCATTCACCATTTTTTTTTAATCATAAAAATCTATCTTGGAAATGATGGCATAGATGGCCGAACGAGTGAAAAATTCCGCATGTTCAGATGCTAATTTGGCTGAATTAATAATGACCAGTAGTCCCGACACAGGGTTCCATGAGTTCGCTCTTGCTGAGGAATGATGCCATAAAGACTCTGAGATACAGTTTTGTCTTCAGTTCCCTCCACCAGATTTTCATCGCTCATCTACTGTAGGCAATATTACATTGCTTTCTGTCTTTGCTAACGTTGCAGCTAGCAGTTCATCGCGGGCCAGTTAGTCTGACCCTTCCCTAGACTTAATCCAGAAATGAACAGAGAGCCCTGACCTGTTTGGCTCAGTGGATAGAGCGTCGGCCTGCGGACTCAAGGGTCCCAGGTTCGATTCCGGTCAAGGGCATGTACCTTGGTTGGGGGCACATCCCCAGTAGGGGTTGCGCAGGAGGCAGCTAATCGATGTTTCCCTCTCATCGATGTTTCTAACTCTCTCTCCCTCTCTGTAAAAGAACAATAAAATATATTAAAAGAAACAAGAAATGAACAGAGAACTGTAGCCTTAACCAGAGAATGAATGCCAGTTCTTTCTCCTTTGGCACCTGCGCAGTGAAAGCCTGTGGCTGCCCTCTGTCAGCTCTCACTCCCAGTTCCACCGGGCAGGGTGAGAATGCCAGGTATCCTAAGAATCTGCCATGTCTTCCCATTTCGGGGGGAGAAAAGATAGCATCACGCACGGGGTTGACCAGCTGTCTGTCCCAGTTGACTGAACTAATCAGGTGTCCAGCATCTTGTGGTCTGAATTATCCAGGGCCAACCAGTAGGCTTTGAAAGCCAGCCTCACTTGCTCAAAAAAATACGTTTATTTATCATTAATATCTGTGGAGTTTTTTTTTTTCCATTTTTTATTGAAATATGCTGGATGCACAACTTGGTGTAAATGTAATGTGTACAGCACGGTAATTTAATACATTTATATATTGCAATGTGACTTCGGTTGTAGCGATCATTAGCACCTCTGTTACATCTCATAATCATTTCTTTTTAGTGGTTAGAATAATTAAGTTCTAATCTCTTAGCAAGTTTGATGGTTGTAATGCAATATTATTCTCTATATTCATTATTCTGTGTATTAGATCTCTAGGACTGTTTACTACTTATTGAAAGTTTGTATCCATAGACATCTATCCTGTCCTGCAACTTCCCCTCCGCTGGTAGCTGCCATTTTACTCTCTGTTTATAAGAGTTTAGCTTTTTTTTTTTAGATTTCACATGTAAGCGATAACATACAGCATTTCTCTCTCTGTCTGATTTGTCCCGTTTAAGCATAATGTCCTCAAGGTCCACTCATGTTGTCTCAAATGACAGAGTTTCTTTCTCCCCATGACTGAATCACATTCCGTCTTCTCTCTCCATTCATTCATTGATGGGCACGTAGGTTGTTCATTATATTCCGTCTTTTCTCTCCATTCATTCATTGATGGGTACTTAGGTTGTTTCTGTATCTTGGCTAGGTTGAATGATGCTGCACTAAACATGGAAGTGCTTATATCTCTTGAATATTCTGTTCAAAACAATTTAAAATTCTGATAAATTTCTCACCCCAAAGAAATAAATATGCCTTAGTACAATAATTAAATTACAAGAATATAAAGTAATGAAATGTTAACAATAACGTCACTGCCAAAATAGAAGATTAATTTGTTAGTCTTCTATAGCTTAACTGTCCTACCTTCTTCTTTCCCACTATGTTCTAGTAAATGTTTCATCATATTTTTATTGAGCCACTATCCTATGCCACATACTGTACCCTTAGGGTTGTATTTAGTATTTGTTCCATGCAGCTTATGAATACAAATTTTGGGGAAAGCTTCTTAATCCATCCACTACATTCATCAAAAATGTAGACTAGCCCTAGCTGGTTTGGCTCAGTGGATAGAGCACCAGCCTGTGGACTGAAGGGTCCCAGGTTCGATTCCAGCCAAGGGCACATGCCTGGGGTTGCCAGCTTGATCCCCAGTAGGGGGCATGCAGGAGGCAGCCAATCAATGATTCTCTTTCATCATTGATGTTTCTCTCTCTCTCTCCCTTCTCCCTTCCTCTCTGAAATCAATAAAAATATATATTTTAAAAATGTAGACTAACTTAATCACTCTTTTTTAAACGGTGGCTTCCAGCCTATTAGGGATACCAATTTTATGGTTTGCAACTAGCATTTCTTTTCACAGTGAAATAGAATATGCTAGAATATATCCGTGTACATTGAGGGTTGAAAATTAAGCATCACATTGGAAAAGTTTGTTTCACTTACATACATCTGCCTCTGTGTTGCAATGTATATCTCTTCCTGTGGGTCTCAGCTAACTTAATTTGAAAAATACTTCCCTAGACTAAAGGCTCTTAAGCGTGAAGAGTATGTCTTTCGTGTTTCTCTCTCCAGTAATAACTGCTGGGTTATTACCTCCTAATTTGGGAGAAAGTTCATAGTTTGTTGATTCCGGATACTGACTTTGAGAATTGCAAATGATGTTGTGACCGTCTTAATGTGACTGTCTATTCCTCCATCTATCAAGGCATCATTGGCCAGGGGGATGTCTGGATAGCATAATTCAGTGACCTTTTCGTAAAGGAACAAAACCCAGTCTTACACTCACTTATTCCTTTCCCACGTACTTTTCATCATGTGGACATGGGCCTCGCACCTTCAGTGTTAATTATCCACTTAGATGACACTGGATATTCTTATGGGGAAAATATATTCGATGAGGAAGTCTGGGGGGTGAAAGTTCACAAACATCCCTTGTATGGTTTATACAAGGCCAATTTTGGAAAGTCCCACGGGATAGAAAACGCAAGGTCAAACCCTTAAATGTGTTGCCCCACCTCATAATTATACCCAATTCCCACGAATCTAGACCTTTAGTTGGTTAAATTTTTTGTGGAAATGAATCTTTATAGAATGGTGGCTGCCAGAGGCTGGGGAACAGGGGAGATGGTGGTCAAATGATACAAACTTCCGGTGATAAGATGGATAACCTCTGGTGATCTGATGTAGCATGATGACTATAGTTAACAGCACTGTACCGTATATTACAAGTCAAGAGAGCCGATCTTTAAAAAAGGCAATTGTGTGAGAGTATAGCAGTCCTAGCTAACCTTATTATGATAATCATTTCAAAATATATATGTATATCAAATCATCCCATTGCATACCTCAGTCTTATCAGAGAGCCGGTGCACAAATTCATGCACAGGTGGGGTCCGGCCAGCCTGGCCCAATCAGGCCGGGCTGGCTGGTGGGAGGGGCCACAGGCGGTTGGCTGATGTTCAACCGGCCCCACCCCTAGTTGAACTCCCAGTCAGGGGACAATTTGCATATTAGGCTTTTATTATATAGGATAATACCTCAATGGCCCGGCCGATGTAGCTCAGCAGTTGAGCATCAAGCCAGGAATAAGAGGCCAGTGGTTCAATTTTCAGTCAGGGCACATGCCCAGGTTGTGGGCTTGATCCCCACGAGGGGGTGTACAGGAAGGAGGCAGCCAATCACTGATGTTTCTCTCTCATCGATGTTTCTATCTTTCTGTCCCTCACCCTTCCTCTTCCTCTCTCTAAATAAACAAAAATATACATAACAATTAACAATAATGATATTTCAGAAAAGCAGGAAATAATCCTATATAACAAAAGGCCAGGACCATAAGCGTAATGACCAGAATGACCGCTTGACCAGTTACCATGAGGTGCATTGACCACCTCTTGGTCCCTCCCCCCTGCCCCGCAGGCTCTGATTGCAGCATGGCAAACGGGGAACCACGGCGAACGGGAGGGTGGCGGCGCTGCGGGACTGGAGACTGTTGAGCGGCGGTGGGCGGCGAGCGGCAGTGAGTGTCCAGTGGCGAGCGGCAGCGAGAGGCGCAGGGCGTCATGGGGCAGGGGCAGCAGCAGCAAGCGTCGTGGGGCGTCGCAGGGCGGTGGACATGGCCCTGATCGCAGGCTAGGCCTAGGGACCCTACTCGCGCATGATTTCGTGCGCTGGGCCTCTAGTTAAAAAATAAACTCCTAAAGGATATGTGAAAAAAATCCATGAATCTGTAAATTATGTCAAATCACAATTTGTGACACAGAAACAAGAAAGTGATGTAACATATGCAAATGGTGACCGTCTTTCACAACGTCTATCCAACAGATTACGTTGTCAGGTTTGTGTGTGTGTGTGTGTGTGTGTGTGTGTGTGTGTGTGTGTGTGTGTGTTAAATGCAGAGCGGCTTTGAAGGCAGAAAACCTCCAGATTAGTCGGAATCGGAGCCAGGATGGGAGCGTATTTTGTAAATAATGAAGGAAACCACCATTTCAAGAGGACAGCAGCGCCAGAAACTGGGCCACCGCCACTCCCCGGCGTTAAGACGGCGCGTTCAAGATTAAATAAAGGATAGAAATTCCCATCTCCTCCTGCTGATGAGGCAGCCCCTCAGTGGTCCGGAGATTAAAAATCAACTTTGTTTTTGCCCGTTCTTGGTTGTAAATTGTCTTGGCTCAGAATGGACTCCAGCCGTGGGCATGAAAAACATTGCCAAATCTTCAGTTCCTTTGGAACTAGCTGCCCGTCTCCTGTAGAGAGAGCCTGGGTTTGTTGGGTTGGTCCGCACGGAATTGGCCTCTGCCTCAACACTCATTTCTGTGTTTTTTTTTGAGAAATCTCTGCCAGGCCCGAGCTAGAAGTCTCCCTGGATCACAAACTGTCGGATTTGAATCAATGGTTGCAAAGAAAGCCTGGCTTTGGGGTGCTTGAAGGGAATCCTTTTCCCCCATTATGACTGCCGGCAACGCCACCTTTGATTCCCAGACAGGGCACATGCCCGGGGTTGTGGGCTCGATCCCCAGTAGGGGGCGTGCAGGAGGCAGGCAAAGGTGGTGTTAGATTAGAGTATGATTAGATGGATGGGGAAATAGTATGGAAAGTACAATGATTTGCTCTGAAATCTTAGAGGATGACATGCTTTAAGTGGCCTACATAAGTGCCAAATTTTAAGCCTATAAATAGACATCTATTCCCCCAAACCTTAAAAATGCCCTGGTTGGTTTGTAGCATTGATTGAAACATAAGGAGAGATCAGAAGAGAAAAGCAAAGGAAAATCTCCAACATCCCATGGCCTTTTCCTTACTCTCAGTACTTTTTTAAATTAATTAATTAATTTTTTTTTTAATCCTCACCCAAGGATATTTTTCCATTGATTTTTAGAGAGAGAGGGAAAGGCAGAGAAAAATATCAATGTGAGAGAAACACATCGATTGGTTACCTCCTGCAAGAGACCTGACCAGGGCCTGGGTCCCGGGCCCGGGCCAGGGAGGAGCCTGCAACCGAGGTACATGCCCTTGACCGGAATTGAACCTGGGACCCTTCAGTCTGCAGGGCAACACTCTATCCACTGAGCCAAACCGTCTAGGATACCCTCTCAGTACTTTATACAACGTATTGAAATATTTGTTTTACAAGTCAACTCCTATCCCATCCTCAGTTATATGAGAGAGACCTGGAAGAGAAGAAAGATTTACCCGTATCAATTAAAAATTTCCATTACCCAGGCATTTCTCTTCATGAGTTTATGACTCATTGAATAAGACATCTTCCACATGGTGACTGTGCGGGGGGAGGGGGGGGAACACTCTTGTTATAATTTATTGTCCTTTTGCCTAGCCACCTGGTCTCACATTCATTAAATTCCAATGAGTAGCACAAAGAATGTGTGGTGCCCGGCCAGTGTTGCTCAATGGTTGAGCATTGACCCATGAACCAAGAGGTCACCAGTTGATTCCCGGTCAGGGCACATGCTCAGGTTGCAGGCTCAGTCCTCAGTAGGGGGCTTGCAAAAGGCAGACAATTGATGATTCTCCCTCATCATTGATGTTTCTATCTCTCTCTCTCCCTCTCCCTTCCTCTCTCTCTAAAATCAATAAAAAGATATTTTTTAAAAATAATGTGTGGGCCGAAATAATGTGGTTTGGCTCAGTGGATAGAGCGTCGGCCTGCGGACTGAAGGGTCCCAGGTTCGATTCTGGTCAAGGGCATGTACCTTGGTTGGGGGCACATCCCCAGTAGGGGTTGTGCAAGAGGCAGCTGATCGATGATTCTCTATCATTGATGTTTCTAACTCTCTATTCCTCTCTCTTCCTCTCTGTAAAAAATCAATAAAATATATTTAAAAAATAATAATAATGTGTGGTTACCTCAATCTCCAAGACATTATAAAACAGACATGATATACAAGACGATGAACTGAAATGCTATTTTGAACACTAACATTTATTTTGCTGTAAGAAAAATACTCTTCCTTAATGAAAGTCCTAGGATAATTCTCTCTGCTAGGGCCGTGGTCGGCAAACTGCGGCTCGCAAGCCACATGTGGCTCTTTGGCCCCTTGAGTGTGGCTCTTCCATGAAATACCATGCCTTGGGCGAGTCTATTTTGAAGAAGTGGCATTAGAAGAAGTTGAAGTTTAAAAAATTTGGCTCTCAAAAGAAATTTCAGTCGTTGTACTGTTGATATTTGGCTCTGTGGACTCATGAGTTTGCCGACCACTGCGCTAGGGTATAGACCTTGTCCACACGGGAAAAGGATCCAACCACTGACCTAAAATTGTGCCTTGTGAATCTTTGCTAAAAAGGGTTCCACTACCCCCAGGCAACGTCAGCCCAGCCCTCCAAAATCCATCTCAGATACCCGGATGTTTCTCACCACAGCATGGGCTCACGGTTACAACACAGCAGGTCCAATGGCCCTGACCTTCCGAGGGGCCTCTCGCGTTTCCCTCCGGCCTCTGATGAGTTAATACTCGTGGCAGGACCGCGCATGTTTGGGTAATTCACTGATTGAGAACATTAAAAGCTGCTGGCTCTTTGACATCCCTAGAAAAAGCACAGCAATCCCGTGACCCCTGACCCTGGCTTATCAGATGACAGGTGTCACGCTGTCAAGGCCTCCTCATTGACCATGTGGGTAAAGGCCACATTTTATAGGTGTTTACAGCAGTTTAAGGTTCACGCTGCCAGTCTGTGTCAACACCAGGCCATGCAGGCCGACCGGTTTGGTGAGTGGGGCCAGGCCTGGAAGAAAAGCCCAGAGCAGAAATCCTTATCTAATTCAAGATCAGTTCTTTCCTTTTTTTTTTTTTTTTACTATTTTTTTCTGATCCTCACCTGAAGATATTGTTTCATTGATTTTTAGAAATAGTGGAAGGGAGAGGGAGAGACAGAGACATCCATGTGAGAGAGACACATTGATTGGGTGCCTCCTGCACGGACCCCTACCAGCGCCGGGGAACCTGCAACCGAGGTATGTGCCCTTGACTGGAATCGAACCCGAGACCCTTCAGTCAACAGGCTGACGCTCTAACCACTGAGCCAAACCGGCTGGGGCTACAAATTCTTCTTAACGGAAAGCTGTTTCCCTTGGATGTTTCCCTACATGCTCGTGGGTGGTGTGATGGCAATCGCTTCAATACTGAGGACCACAGAGGTACCAGCTCCTCACCCAGACCCCCATGGGTCCCTGGAGAGCATGCTCCCCACGTTCTGCTGAATCTACAAACTGTGATCCTTTTAGCCACAGGGACCTAAGGGCGGGGACTGGCACCTCAATCAAGCGGAAAATTTAAGTGGTTGGACTAATTGTGTGGCCACACTTGCATGTGGAGAGTACTTCATGGGGTGTGTGTGCGTGTGTGTGTGTGTGTGTGTGTGTGTGTGTGTTAGTTGGGTTGTGTGCAAGTGTGCGCACACATCACATGCTCCCTGGCTTTATCTAAATTGCGGGCAATGGTGACAAGGTAGCCCCGTGTCACTGCTCTCCGCCCGGAGTCGGGGCGTCTGGGTTCAGCCGTGAACAGAGGACGCCAGTTCCGACCGCAGCAGACACCTGGGCAGCGCCTGAGCGCTCGGCGCGATGCAGCGCTGCCTGCTGCCCATCGCTGTGTTCTGGCCCCGGACTCCCGAAGGCTCTCAGTGTGTCTGCAGGGACCTGTGTCCTGAGGAGCGGGAAAGCACCTGACTTGTGGGAGGCGAATGCGCTCTCTTTGTAAAAAGTTGTATTTATTGGTGGGGTTTTTTTTGGCGGGGGAAGGAGGGAGATAGAGAGAAACATGGATGTGTTGTTCCACTTATTGATGCATCCATTGGTTGAGTCTTTTTTTTTTTAATATATTTGATTGATTTTTCACAGAGAGGAAGGGAGAGGGATAGAGAGCTAGAAACATCAATGAGAGAGACATCGACCAGCTGCCTCCTGCACACCCCCCACCGGGGGATGTGCCTGCAACCAATGTACATGCCCTTGACCGGAATCGAACCTTGGACCTTCCAGGCTGCAGACTGATGCTCTATCCACTGAGCCAAACCGGTTTCGGCCATTGGTTGAGTCTTGTATGTGCCCTGACCAGGGATCGAACCCGCAACCTTGGCGTATCGGGGTAAGGCTCTAACCAGCTGAGCTATGGCCAGGGTGGGAGGCGAATGCTCCTGACCATTGTGCCCAGGCTGGAGCGTCCCTGCTCTGTAGCTGGGCATCGTCCTTCCTCCTTCCTCCTTCCCTCCTGACATCACATATGTGGGCCCCCTCCCTCCTGACATCACATATGTGGGTGTCCCCCTCCCTCCTGACATCACATATGTGGGTGTCCCCCTCCTGACATCACATATGTGGGCCCCCTCCCTCCTGACATCTCATATGTGGGCCCCCTCCCTCCTGACATCACATATATGGGTGTCCCTCTCCCTCCTGACATCACATATGTGGGTGTCCCCCTCCCTCCTGACATCACATATGTGGGTGTCCCCCTCCCTCCTGACATCACATATGTGGGTATCCCCCTCCCTCCTGACATCACATATGTGGGTGTCCCCCCTCCCTCCTGACATCACATATTTGGGTGTCCCCCTCCCTCCTGACATCACATATGTGGGGTCCCCCTCCCTCCTGACATCACATATGTGGGTGTTACCCCTCCCTCCTGACATCACATATGTGGGTGTCCCCCTCCCTCCTGACATCACATATGTGGGTGTCCCCCTCCCTCCTGACATCACATATGTGGGTGTCCCCCCTCCCTCCTGACATCACATATTTGGGTGTCCCCCTCCCTCCTGACATCACATATGTGGGTGTCCCCCTCCCTCCTGACATCACATATGTGGGGTCCCCCTCCCTCCTGACATCACATATGTGGGTGTTACCCCTCCCTCCTGACATCACATATGTGGGTGTTACCCCTCCCTCCTGACATCACATATGTGGGTGTTACCCCTCCCCCCTGACATCACATATGTGGGTGTCCCCCTCCTGACATCACATATGTCCCCTTCCCCCTCATTGTCAGGCTTCCTCCTCCAACTGAACTTTTCCCCCAAAACAGAAATGTCCACAGATAGTATGAGTTTGAATAGAAACTTTATTTCACTCTACATTAGACTGAGAACACGTAAAATAAGCTCCTTTATCTGTTTCATAAACCTCGAATCCATTTTAGTTCATTCTCATCTCAATTTTCTTTTGTTTCTATAGAAACAACAAAATCAAATCCTAGCATTTAGTGTTCACACATGTGAATTTTCAATTTATAAAATGGTCTTTCTCTATTGTTTAATGTCTAGCAAATTCAAAAGTGCCGTTGAAATCAAGCTATTTATCATAAAATCTATAATAAAAAAATACCTCCACTCCCCCAAGAAAAACAACAGTAAAAGACAATTCAGCTGTATTTTCTAATGTTCCCGAAGGAACCAAGCACTGTAAGAAGACACTTTGCTTAGTCAACTTGGTTTTAATTTTTTTGTGTGCTATTTCTGTCTCTAATAATTACTTTTACTGCCCGGCTGGCATGGCTCAGTGGTAGAGCGTTGACCTGTGAACCAGGAGGTCACGGTTCAATTCCTGCTCAGGTCACATGCCTGGATTGTGGGCTCGATCCCCAGTGGGGGGCATGCAGGAGGCAGCCGATCAATTATTCTCTCTCATCATTGATGTTTCTCTCTCTCTCCCCCTCACCTTCCTCTCTGAAATCAATAAAACTATATTTTAAAAAATAATAATAATTACTTTTACTTACCTACCTGATTTTTTTTTCTTAAGTTCAAAGCCCAGGAGACTGTTTTGAGATGTGGCATTGCCAGTGGTAAATTTCACACAAAAATAGGAAAATCCAACTTTAGGAACTCTTTGGAGTATGCATTACATATAATATGCTGCATTCGGGTAGAGCAGGAAGTATCAAAATGACTTGAATTGGAATCTCAGGCTTGCCATTGACTTTAGGTATGTTATCGGCCCTCTTTGTGCCTCAACCTTTCCATCTGTAAAATGGGAGCCAAGTCTATTTTATAAAGTTGTTACATAGGACAAATGGGTTGACTATCAGAGTAGCAACCATATATTGCGCTCTCACAGCCTCATATAGCTCTTGAAATAGCCCTGGGGAGAAGGTAATAATGCCCCCATTTTTTTTCTGGCAAGAAAATGAAGACTCAGGGGGGTTCAGAACTTGTCTGAGCAATTAGCGGCCACGGTGAAATTCAAACCCATGTCTGTGATCCTAACTTCTGTGTTCTGTCTGCCACTGCCAGGTGGAAGTTCATTGATGTTAGTTCATTTCTCCCCATTGTTGAAAAGCAGTGGTTCTCACAGTGTGGTCCCCAGACCAGCAGCAGCAGCGCCTGGGAGCCTGGGAGCAATGGACATCCTCAGGCATCACCCCAGATCTACTCAGACGCGTTAAATGAGGGGCCCAGCAGTTTTCCTAACAGACCCGCGAGTGACTGTGATACTTGCTCCTTCATCCTCTACTATCTGATTCATATGTGTGTGTGTGTGTGTGTGTGTGTGTGTGTGTGTGTGTGTGTATACACTGAGTGGCCAGATTATTATGATCTCTGAACGCATAATAATCTGGCCACTCAGTGTATATCCTATAGAATAAAAGGCTAATATGTAAATTGTCTCCTCTACCAGGAGTTCGACCAGCAGGCAGGCCAGCCAACTGCCCATGTCCCCTCCCCCTGGCCAGGCTGGCTGGACCCCACCCATGCACGAATTCATGCACTGGGCCTCAAATATATATATATGTATACACACACACACACACACACACACACCACACACACACACACACACACACACACACACTGAGTGGCCAGATTATTATGCATTCAGAGATCATAATAATCTGGCCACTCAGTGTGTATGTGTGTATGTGTGTGTGTGTGTGTATATATATATATATATATATATATATATATATATATATATATATATATATATTGATTTCAGAGAGTAAGGGAGAGGGAGAGAGAGATAGAAACATCAATGATGAGAGAGAATCACTGATCAGCTGCCTCCTGCACACTCCCCACCGGGGATCAAGCTAGCAACCTGGGCATGTGCCCTTGACCAGAATCAAATCCGGGACCCTTCAGTTTGCAGGCCATCGCTCTATCCACTGAGCCAAAGCAACCAGGCCTACTACCTGATTCTTGTTGGATTTTCTTTTAAGAGTGATTTATTTCTGATTATGAAATTTACTAGAGGCCCGATGCACAAAATTCGTGCAAGGGGCTCGGCCCCCACCACCGCAGCTTCGTCCGGAAGGTCGTCCAATCTAATTAGCATATTACTCTTTTATTATTATAGATACTTCTCAACTCACAAATCTAGAAATTTAGAGAAGTGTAAGAATGATAATAGAAATCAGTTCATTAGAGCATGTTAACATTCTGAGGCAAATCATTTGTGTGTGTGTGTATCTGTGCTTGTATGTGATAGATAGAATATAGATAGGTAGATAGATAGATATAATGGATGGATAGATAGATAGATAGATAGATAGATAGATAGATAAATAGATGGGTGGATGGGTAGGTAGATGATAGGTTGATATATGAGAGAGAGACAGAAAGAGAGATTAAACCTTAATAAAACTGTCGTCTTTTTCATTTCACTGAACGTGGTGGGCACTTTTCCAAAAATTATTTGAAAACACAACTCTGACAAGTATGATATTCTAGGCCCTGGAGAGTCTGCGGATGACTTGGTGTTCTGCTAGCCATCCTTCTACACCATGACTTGTCCCCAAGTCTAAGTTTCTAATCATCGCCATAGGTCCAGTCTTGCAAGTAGAATTAAGGACCAAAGAATATAAATATTTTAGGGATCATGTAATATACCACGAGACTGGCCTGGAGGAGGTTACCCTCTTTGTGCCTCAATCTTCCCATCTGTAAAATGGGAGCAAAGTCTATTTTATACAGTCATTACATAGAACATATGGGTTGATTATCATAATAGCTGCCATTTATTGAGCATTCATGATCTCACATAGCTCTCAAAACAGCCCCGGGGAAGAGATGATAATGCCCCCCTGGGCCATTATCATCAGTTTATGAAGGTGTCAATCTTCAATCAGTTTATGAAGGTATCAATCTATGTTACCTTTGCCTCACCAGCATTATGTATTATCCTTTAATATATCCCGATTTCTGCTTTTTGTAACAATAGAATACTGTTGGGACTGATATAACCCAACCTTTTATATTGCATTGCCTTTTAACATAGCCTGACAGTGACTTCTCTGACATTCTCAGAACGTAACTAATCCCAAAAAGACCACTCTTCTGACACAGCCATTGTCGGTGCCTGAGTACCAACACATGCTGTCAGTAGCTGCCAATAAATACCCCAAAGTATGAGAAACTGCGGAGTGAAATGTCTCAGAGACCAAAAGAACACCCCATGGGAACCAGAAGACAGCAAATAAATGTGGCCTCTGGACCCAGAGCAAATTCATTCATTCATTCATTCATTTCACTAATATGCAGGGTGATAAATTAGCACTAACCTCCACAGAGGGCTGCCTGGATGATGAACAGAAACGTTGGGTGCCGACGTGATTTTCGTAATGCATGAGAGGTTAAGCGCGATCGCGTCTGATGTTAACGGGGAGAATTCTCTGTAGGGTAGGTGCCCTCTGGACAAATGAGTCCCCAGTTAATTTCAGGGCCTGGTGAGTGAGCGGGACGCTCTTTAAGGACCAGTTTTCCTCTCGTTAATCAGGACTGTGCCCTATGATGCCAGGTTTAAAATTGCTTCCGTGTATGATGACTTCCTTCAGAAATTAAATTCCGGCCGAGGTCAAGTATACCCACTTTGTTTTTCACTGATAATTAGTTTACAAAGCAGAATATTTATTATGACTTCTCTCTGGGTTATCCTGAGAAGCTCTTAATAATCCCCACCTCAGCTCAGAGCGTCACCTCTTCTGTGAGGTCCCCCCAGCCACTTCCAGGCTGAATCGGTCTCGGTTTTCTCTGTGTTTCTACAATTCTCTGTGTCTGCCTCTGTTATGTCACTTGGCGAGTTGGGTTGGAATACACTGGTGCTGGGATGGTCTCCCCCGATGAACTGAAGCTAAATATCATGGTTTTACTCATCCCTGTCCTCAGTACGTGCTTGTTGAGTAAATGGATTGATGGACAGATGCAATAGTGGTTATGACGTATGGGTACATGGAGTCCATTTGGCTTGGCAACCATCTAAGCCACACAAGGTCAAGGACATGAACTAAGATTATGATGGTGGGAAATAAGGTGTGTCAGGCTCTTCCATGCTACCAAAGACAGTGGAAGTTTATTTTAAGAAAATATACAGAAGTAGCCCATCTGGCGTGGTTCAGTGGTTGAGCATCAACCTATGAACCAGGAGGTCACGTTTCGATTCCCGGTCAGGGCACGTGCCCGGGTTGAGGGCACCATCCCCAGTGTGGGGCGTGCAGGAGGCAGCCGATCCATGATTCTCTCTCATCATTGATGTTCCTCTCTCTCTCTCCCTCCCCCTTCCTCTGAAATCAATAAAAAACATTTTTTAAAAGAAAATCTAGAGAAGTAAGGAGAATGGGTTTGTAGAGACTACCCAATATCAGTTACCACTGTTTTTCTTACCAACGATCTCTAATTCATTGGAGCAGAACTGTGTCCTGATTTTAGATACTGCATTTCGCTGCCTCCCTTGTAGATCCGGTGGCCATGCATGTTGGCTCCATAGGCACAAACAAAGAGTATTCGGGGCCACTTTCAGGAAAGCTGCCTCATTGGCAGGTGCCCTGTGACCCTGTGACTTCCCTCCTTCCTGTCTGGAATGCAGAGGTAATGGCGGCAGCTCGGGCATTTATCTTGAGAACATGAGAACGGCCATCACCGTGTCACACAGACCTGACATCCGTCTCTCTATCTTCTAACTGTGACCGACCTCGGAGATAAAACTGACAGGGCTTACAAATAAACTTGGGGAGGTGCTAGATCCTGGAGGTCAAACGAGAGTGTAGAGACAAAGATAATACTGACGTCTTCAGGGTTTAACACCACAAGTCATTTATATTCATGTGCAAACAGAATCGCCAGAGCCCCAAGGAAGGCATGGCAGATCTGGCTCACGGAGAAGATGGATGCGTTCTGATGTTATATACTGAGTTTGAGGAAACCCAGGCAAAGAAAACAAGTTTAGGAGCAAAGCGGAGGTGGCCCAGCCCTTGGGGGTGGAGGAGAGAGCTGGAGTGGCAGGGATGAATGGATCACCCCAAGATCAAGCCTTGGCCAAAGAGGAGATGATAAAGGGCAGAGTCCCCAGCTAGCAGTTTGTGGTCACTGGAAAGAAGTCATCAGAATTGAGAAGAAACGAATCATCGAAGGCTATCAAGGCATTTCCAAGAAGCTAGTCAATGAGGCACATGGCGAAGGGTCCTTCACACATTGTCATTGGCTGCGGCCCTTGGAAAGTCAGAGTGTCTATAAAAATGCAGCTTCCAGCCCTAACCGGTGTGGCTCAGTGGGTAGAGCATCCGCCTGCGGACTGAAGGGTCCCGGGTTCGATTCCAGTCAAGGGCATGTACCTTGGTTGCGGGCACATCCCCAATAGGGGGTGTGCAGGAGGCAGGTGATCGATGTTTCTCTCTCATCGATGTTTCTAACTCTCTATCCCTCTCCCTTCCTCTCTGTAAAAAATCAATAAAATATACATTTTTTTTAGAAATGCAGCTTCCATACTTGGGATAGAGAGAGCAAGGGATTCCAAATCCTTGAAGGAGAAGTCAAAGGGCGAGAACATACCATGTGATCATTACCTTAAAGGGGCAGCAGCCTAACATCTCTCCAAGGTAGATTAAAAACACAGTTTTTTTCATTGGATAAAACGGTGACCTTTAAATATTGAATCAATCGGACATTTACTAAATTCCTACACTTAATGTGTATAGGAAATGCCAAGTAAAGAACCTACCGGTCCAATTTGGGGCCAGTCAGGCTTCCGTAGTGAATATTTCTTTTGAAGACCACAAGCATCCTATGGGGATTCTTAACACAGAAATAACTTGCAGCAACAATATGCTATTTTGGACTTAAGAGGCCAAGAGATAAATGTTTTAACCCCACAACAATTTTATTCTGGCCTTTGGATATATTTATACTTTTTTCATCTTTCTCTCTTTCCGGATGAAAATTAGATGCCAAACATCGCCAAGATCAGCATTGCTTCGTACTTGACAATGGCTCAGCAAGTCTTTTTCACTCCCTCCCTTACATCCTTACATTTAGCCCAGCCCATATTTTAGGTCTGACCAAGTAAGTTACGGAAATACTGCTAACCCAGACTCGAAGCATCCCCTACTAAGTCAGCTCACACAGTAAGATCCTGTAGAGCAGGGGTCCTCAAACTTTTTAAACAGGGGGCCAGTTCACTGTCCCTCAGACCATGGGAGGGCCGGACTATAGTTTAAAAAAAACACTATGAACAAATTCCTATGCACACTGCACATATCTTATTTTGAAGTAAAAAAACAAAACGGCAAAAACACCCGCATGTGGCCCGCGGGCCGTAGTTTGAGGACGCCTGCTGTAGAGTATGTAACTTTGTGGGAGAAGGGCCCAGAGTCACAAGGGTGTCTACAGATTTTCACTTGTCTGTGATTGGACTGGCTCCTGGAATTATGAGCATATAACGTCACCGTCATCACCATCACTTTATACATTTGCTAGAGGCCCGGTGCATGAAAATTTATGCACTGGAGTGGGGGGTCCCTCAGCCCGGCCTGCCCCCTCTCACAGTCTGGGAGCCCTCAGGGGAGGAAGATGACCCGCCGATCAGGGGAAGGCGACACCCCATCACACCGCTGCTGCTGCCACTGCTCACAGTGCAAGCATAGGCCAGCTCTGGTTACCTGAGCCTCGGACGGTCCTGGGCGGCTGGGCAGCTGCCATCCGAAGTTTGCCTGCTCCACGGTCTGGCCCTGAGCAGCTGGGCAGCCACCATCCAAGGCTTGCCTGTGCCTCAGGCCGGCCCTGGGTGACTGGGGGGCTGAGGGGAATGGGGGACTCCAGAGGCAGGCACGCGGCAAGGCCTTGCCATGCATCTGCCACCCCAGCAGGGCTGAGGGGACTGGGCGCCACCATCTTGTGGCTGTGGGCACTGCCATCTTTGAGGGCAAGGCAGTCAATTAGCATATTCCCTCCTTATTGGCTGTGGGCACTGCCATCTTTGAGGGTGGGGCAGTCAATTAGCATATTCCCTCCTTATTGGCTGTGGGTGCCACTATCTTTGACGGCGGGGTAGTCAATTAGCATATTTTCTCCTTATTGGCTGTGGGCGCCACCATCTTTGTGACGGCATGAGGGTCAATTAGCAAATTCCCTCTTTATTAGATAGGATTAGTGGCCACTCATTTTTCTAGCATTAATGATGTGCCAAATATTAGATGATAGATAGATAGATAGATAGATAGATAGATAGATAGATAGATGATAGATAGATGATAGATAGAGAGGTAATTTCATTTATTTCTACCAACAACACTATCCCTATGTCACAGATGATAAAATGATGGTCAAAGATATTTTGTTACCTTGTTCAGATCACAGAACTAGAAAACAGATGAATAAGGATTTGTACCCAGATATATTTGATCAGAAAGTTCAAACTTCCTAGGTAGGCCCTGTCTGGGTAGCTCAGTTAGTTAGAGCATCGTCTCGATACACCAAGTTGCGGGTTCAATCCCCGGTCAGGGCACATCCAAGAATCAACCGATGAATGCATAAATAAGTAGAGCAATAAATTGATGTTCCTCTCTCTCAAAAAAAAAAAATGAATAAAAAAATAAAAGTTTAAATAAATAAAAAAGTAAGTTCAAACTTCCAATAACTGTGAATCCCTCACTTAGATAACATCCTGGACACTACAATTGTCAAAGGATTTTGAAAATACTCTGCTCCTCACAATGACGTACTTAAAATGGGTGGAATTATTTTTGCATGATTCTTAGGAATCTCACCCACAAAACACAGAGTCACAAACGTGCCCTCGTCGCTCAGCTGGCATGGAAGCCCAGGTATCCTGTTCCAAACCCCAGTCTTCTTGCCTGTATGTCACTTAACACTGAGCATAAAGCATGTTCATCAAACCTGGCCTCTGCTATGGTGACCGTCTACACGCATGACAACCCTTTAGATCGAGTAGAGTTTTGTTTTGTTATTTTGCTTTAGTTATCAATCAAAAAAATAATAATAATATTCGTCAGTGGTTTCTAAAATCCATTAGCAATGGATCAACCAGATGGCTTGGCACAAGGCTCGGGGGTCATTTTTAGAACCCGAGGCAGAGCAGCCATTTTTAGTTTCCTATTTTGAGGTCCTGAAATGTTGGGTGGTGTTGGCTCCCTCTGGGCCGCAGCCAGGAGCGGAGGCAGGAGGGCTCAAATGCCAGCCGAAAGGGTGTTCTCACAGCGCTTCTGGCTGGGGCTGGATCGCAACATCGGAACGCTCCCGAGCAAGGCTTCCCTGTGAGTTTTCCTCCCAGACCTGCAAGAACAAGATGCTGGGGGAAAAGGGTTTTTAAGTAGTTATCTGAAGCAAATTCTTTTTTTTTAATATATATTTTTTTATTGATTTCAGAGAGGAAGGAAGAGAGAGAGAGAGAGATCAATGATGAGAGAGAATCATCGATCAGCTGCCTCTTGCACACCCCACCCTGGAGAGTGATCCCACAACCTGGGCATGCGCCCTGACTGGGAATCAAACTGTGACCTCCTGGCCCATAGGTTGATGCTCAATCACTGAGCCACGCTGGCCGGGCCTGAAGCAAATTCTTACTGTGAACTCTGCCCACGTTGACGGTGAAATTTACAAACCCGTCCATCCCGAGACCATGTATATGCATCATCATCCACTCATGTTTATATGAGTAAGTGATGCTCTTTTTTAAAAAACGTATTTTTATTGATTTCAGAGAGGAAGGGAGAGGGAGAGAGAGAGAAACATCAATGATGAGAGAGAATCATGGATCGGCTGCCTCCTGCACGCCCCACACTGGGGATCGAGCCCACAACCTGGGCATGTGCCCTTGACTGGAATCTAACCCGGGACCCTTCAGTCCGCAGGCCGATGCTCTATCTACTAAGCCAAACCAGTGAGGGCAGTAAATGATTTCTTTTACAAACACATCTCCACCAGAGAGATTCATTTTGTCCACTCCCACGTGGACATATTAGAATCCAAATATTCCACTTGAATTAAGAGCACACACCAGGCAAATGATGTTGCCAAAAAAACCTACTGAATTGTATTGTTTCCCCAAGCCTCTTAAATTATTGGCTTAAAGGAAATAGTCCTATCTATCCTCCAACACCCATTTTTTAAATCTTTTTTCAGTGCACCTATATAAATTTCTACCAAGTTTATTTTTGACTCTTGGATTAATTTAGCCCTAATCATAACTTGCACTTCTAATTTTATCCCGTCCCCCTGGTTTCAAGGGTGAGGTATGATCTCGCAAAATGTAGCTAGCTTTCCTTTATTTAACAACCATGCATTATGAATTTCTACTGTTTAGCTATTAATTTTATTTCTAAATTTATGGCTTTGGCCCTAACTGGTTTGGCTCAGTGGATAGAGCGTCGGCCTGCAGACTGAAGGGTCCCAGGTTCGATTTCGGTCAAGGGCATGTACCTTGGTTGCAGGCACATCCCCAGTAGAGGGTGTGCAGGAGGCAGCCGATCGATGTTTCTCTCTCATCGATGTTTCTAACTCTCTATCCCTCTCCCTTCTTCTCTGTAAAAATCAATAAAAAGTATATTAAAAAAATTTTGATGGCTTCGTTCCTTTCTGCATTGTTTGTGTCCTGCCTTGGTAAGCACAGACATTCAAGGAAAAACTATAATAGTTCAATAAAATGGTTTCTTTTTAAAAAAAAAATATGTATGTTATATTATTGATTTTAGAGAGAGAGGAAAGGAGAGGACGAGAGAGATAGGAACATCAATGATGAGAGAGAAACATGGATCGGCTGCCTCCTGCACACCCCCTACTGGGGATCAAGACTGCAACCCAGGCATGTGCCCTGACCAGGAATCGAACCAGTGACCTCTTGGTTCATGGCTCAGTGCTCAACCACTGAGCCACACCAGCCGGGCAGTAGAGTGGTTTCTCATCTGAGAGTTCACTTCAGTGAGTAGCTCAGAAAAAGAGCAGGTATTCTTCAGGATGATCTTAGAGCAAAGCACACAGCCAATTCCCAGGGGGAGGTTCTAGAACTTGAGAACATTAGTTAGCGATCATAGCGTGGTGTGACCCCGAAAGCATGTTCTGTTGAACATCAATTAGTAATTGCCGCTTGAAAAGGAATCTGGTGGTTAAATCGCTTTGAGAAGCCAGTTCTTTCACTTCCGGTCTTTTCAGAAGCTTTCATGAGCCAACGGTCCCAGTGACGGTCTTGAAGGAGGCATAATACACTGAGTGGCCAGATTATTATGATCTCTGAACGCACAATAATCTGGCCACTCAGTATATATCATCTATTAGAGGCCCGGTGCATGAATTCGTGCATGGGTGGGGTCCGGCCAGCCTGGCCAGGGGGAGGGGACATGGGCGGTTGGCCGGCCTGCCTGCTGGTCGAACTCCTGGTCGAGGGGACAATTTGCATATTAGCCTTTTATTCTATAGGATATACATTGAGTGGCCAGATTATTATGCGTTCAGAGATCATAATCATCTGGCCACTCAGTGTATATGGCTGCCAAATATGATTGACGGGTGGGTGTTCCCACTGAGCATCACACGGGCCTCTGCTCCCACTTTGGGGACTTCTGACCCAAAACAGTCAACGCCCACCAGGAGAAAACAAAGTGAGCCTCTTTCAATCACGGCGCTGGGGTGATCGCCACCACCCTCTCAATGGATAGGAAATGTACCCCTAGTTTGCAGATGAGGATCCACTATGAGACTTCCTGAGCCATAACCCAGCAGCATGGCCAGGGTCCTGGGGGTCTGTGTGAAACTCCACAGGTGGTTCTATTGTTCAGCTGGGGTTGAGAACCACTGGACTAAGCTATCCCCCGGGGCCACACGTTTATTTGTCTTTATTTACTTTAAATCTATGTTTTTATTGATTTTAGAGAAGAAGGGAGAGAGAGATAGAAACATCCATGATGATGATCGAGTCATTGATGGGAAATCCCGCAACCCAGGCATGTGCCCTGACCAGGAATCGAACCTCGACCTCCTGATTCATCGGTTGACGCTCAACCACTGAGCCATGCTGGCCGGGCCACGTGTTTATTTTTCATTTATTTTTTATTACATTTTGCATGCGACATTCCTTTGGATTCGTTTCAGGTGTGCAGCATAGCAGTTAGACAATCATCTACTTTCCAAAGTGTGCCCCCCAATATGTCAGGTGCCCACCTGGCCCCGTACATAGTTGACGCAAACGAGCTAGACTTTGAATTCTATCTTCTGGGTGTCTCCAGGTACAGGTCTGGAAACTGTCAGAAGGCACACACTGGCTGACAGATGCCCTTTCCCCGTCAGGGTTCAAGGTGGAACAGTGACCCCTAAGATAACCAGGTAAACAGCAAGATGCTTTAGAAATAGGAGTCAATACATTACATTACACATTGACTTCTTGTCACCCAGGAATGCTCGCCTCTGTTATCACAGGGAGCTGCTTGCCATCTCCGCCCAGCACGCTGCGTGGATGCTGCATGTTTGCTAACTTGTCCTTTAAAAATCGAAATGAAGCTATGTTCTCAAAGGTAGACTGAGCCCCTTTCTTTGGCTTAAAACCCCCTGCACACTTTCCCTTTGCACACGCAATAGAGACTTTTCCAGATCTGCTTGTCTGCCCTTTCATTCTGACTGGGGATGTTCCGGTTCAATTCCCATTTCTGCAATAAAACTGCTAGGTTGTGTGGTTTTTTTTAAATGGTCAGCAATGATTAACCCCTTTGCTTCTCCTTCCTCTGGTGACGGATCGGAATTGGGCCGATTCCCCAGTTAAACACTGACTTTGTCAAATCCAAGTGCCTCAAACTCGAATTGATGGAAGGGCTGTTGCGTTTTGTTTCTTCTAAGGCGGTTGGTTGTTCTGTGCTCTAGACTTTTCCTTTTTTCATTCATCCCCTTAGACCTTGTATGCTTTGCTGGTGCCTCTGTTAAGAAGGAAAATCTAGCCCGGCCGGTGTGGCTCAATGGTTGAACGTTGACCGATGAACCAGGAGGTCACGGTTCGATTCCCAGTCAGGGCACATGCCTGGGTTGTGGGCTCCATCCCCAGGAGGCAGTGGATCGATTATGTTTCTCTCTCGTCGATGTTTCTATCTATCCTTTCCTCTCTCTCTCAAATTAATAAAAACATATTTAATTTTTTTAAAAAAGGAAGGAAAATCAATGAGAACACCCCTCACGTAGACCCACTCAGCAGATTAATGCATTTCTTAGGTATTCCTTGAGCTTTGGAACAGAACAGGCAAACAGGTAAACCTTAGAAAAATGTATCCCTTTGTTCCAAAATGAGCTAAGAAAATGACTTAGCCAAAAAGGAGGGAAGGAGAATTCAAAGAGAAATTGTGCTATGAATGTATTTGCAGGTCAAAGGCCTGTTTTAGGGTACAGGGTGCATATTTTGGTAATGCATAATATCCACTGAGTTGAGCCTAATGGCTCTTTGAAAGCCATTAAGGCGTCCTGAGTCAACACACCTCGTGGGTATGTGTGCTAATTGGAAAAACCCACTGTTTTATGTATAATACGCCCCTTCACGTCAGAACCAAGTGGCCCGCTATTTGGATTGGGCGGTGGGTGAGGGAGGGGGCCGAAGCTTCGGGCCTTGGGGCAAGTCTGGTTACGTGCCTCTGTACGTGGGACATGCATTCCTAAGGGTTAGTCACATTGTCTAAGACTCGCCAGCAGTTCCTGGTGGGGAGCTAAGAATACCCGTAAGAGTTCAGAAAACCGCTTCGTGGCATCATCAATTGGGGGGAGGGACCTTTAGCACAATTGGGGGGCTGAAATGAAGGATTACCACATGAAGTGGTTTCTAATGAATCCAATTAAAATAGCTTTTTTAAAATGAGAGATTGTGTGTCAAATCTAGCCCTTCTATCAGTGGGGAGCAAGAAGTCTGGACATGCCCGGTCGGCGTGGCTCAGTGGTTGAGCAACGACCTCTGAACCAGGAGGTCACGGTTCAATTCCCGGTCAGGGCACATGCCTGGGTTGTGGGCTCGATCCCCAGTAGGGGCATGCAGGAGGCAGCCAATCCATGATTCTCTCTCATCATTAATGTTTCTATCTCTCTCCCTCTCCCTTCCTCTCTGAAATCAATTTCTTTAAAAATATCCTATATAATAAGAGAGAAATATGCTAATTATTCATTACGCCCTGAGGTGTAATGACCAACCACATAACAACCAGATCTACAGGAAGGTGGGGTAGCAAACTACAAGGGGCAGGAGAGCTACATGAGGGGGCAGGGCAGCAAGCTATTGGAGGGGAGTGAGGGGGGAACTATAGGAGGGCGGCAGCAACCTGCTGGTGCACGGATTCGTGCACAGAGCTACTAGTTTAAAAATAAATAAAAATGACTGTCCTCAGTCCCATAGCTACAAGAGGCACAGCTAAGCTGGTCCACGCCTTACCACCTCCACAATTCTCCATGGCAGGCCTTCTCCACGCACAGGAGAAATGGTAAATGCAGCTCATATCAACAACACTCCACTGTGGTATCAAACTCCCAGTTGGGCCCACAATCCACTAACATACACCTTTTGTATATTGTTTCATTGAATGTCTAACATTGAACCCTAAACCTCATTCATACCTACATATTCCCTAATCTCCGAAGACAGCACCACCTCAGGTACCAAAGCTTCAAAGCGGGGAGTCTTGCCGGACCGGCTTGGCTTAGTGGTTGAGCATCAACCTATGAACCAGGAGGTCATGGTTCGATTCCCAGTCAGGGCGCATGCCAGTGTGGCAGGCTCAGTCCCCATTGTGGGGCGTGCTGGAGGCAGGCAGTCAATAACTCTCTCATCATTGATCTTTCTTTCTCTCCCTCTTCCTTCTTCTCTGAAATCAATACAAATATATTTGGGGGGGGAGGGGAAGGAAGGCTATGAGTCACCCTAGACCCTCCCCTCTGCCTCATGTCCCCAGGCCTCACTCCCACATGCTCCCCCTCCGCCCCCTGGTCTGCATCCCACAACACCCACCTGGCTCTAGCCCTCCCAGCCTGTCTTGGACCCCAGACCACGGCACGAGTTCCCTGGTGGACTTGAGCAGCCCGATCGCTCTTCTCCCCACAGCTTTGGGCACAGATATTGCCATTCTGCCCAAGCCTTCTGATGTTTTACCGCCTGAAGCTTAAGCAAGGTGGCCTGGAAAACGAAGCTTCTATGATCTGGCCTCTGCTTGTCTCTCCAATCGCATCATTCTCTGTCCTCAGCTTCCGGTCTTGGGTACCACAGCACTGAGCGCTGGGACTCCCGCCCACACCCTTCCATAAGCCACCCCACCCGACATTTACTGCATAGGATTCTCCACGTGTGAGCTACACCCTGCTCTCTAGGTCTTTGAACTTGGGAATCGGGTCTTATTTGTCCTTGTGTGTCCTAAAGGCCCCGCCTGGGGCCAGACCTCTAATAGGAGCTCAGTGTTTGTTGACTAAAGGGAGACAGAAAGCTTTCATTTCCAAGAGGATGCCTTTCCCCCAAACTGGCCTACAGTGTGGCTTCTCATTCTAACATCAGTAAAAGAAAACCAGCTTTCATTTTGGTTAGAATTGCCAGCATGTCGATTTTTACCGAATTGACGCATAATATCAAAGGATATGACACATTTTAAAGAGGGCTCTCTTACAATACTGTTAGGACCTCTAGTTATCAGTAAACTGTGTCCCGTCCTAATTGGAAAGATGATCAGAATCCAGGATGTGGTTGGAGGGAGCTGTCTTATCCCAGGGCCCTACTTCTTTCTAGAAATTGTAATCTCTCTTTTTTAAAATATATATATATATATATATATATATATATATATATATATATATATTGATTTCAGAGAGGAAGGGAGAGGGAGAGAGAGAGAAACATCAATGATGAGAGAGAATTATGGATCGGCTGCCTCCTGCACGCCCCCCACTGAGGATCGAGCCCACAACCCGGGCATGTGCCCTGACCGGGAACCGAACCGTGACCTCCTCATTCATAGGTGGACACTCAACCACTGAGACACACCCGCCGGGCAAGGAGGACTCTTTTAATAATACTGTCAGGACCCCTAGTTATCAGTAAGCTGTGTCCCGCCCTAATTGGAAAGATGATCAGAATCAGAGAGGAGCGGTCCTATCCCGGGGCCCTACTGCTTGCTAGAAATTGTAATCTCAGCTTTGCAGGGGAAGTTCGGCCCCAGGAAGGTCAAATCCCTTGCCTGAGGTCACACCGCTCTCAGTGTGCAGCCCTCAGGATTGGAACGTCAACCCGCAGCCTTCCCGCTGCAGCAGGCTGCCTCCAGCGAGAACTCGATTGTGTTGAGTTTGGAGATTATAGGAGCATCCGAGACTCCCTGGCGCAGTTTTGAAATGTTTAGTTCATGTGAAATTCCCAATGCTGCTTACAGAGTTCTGTCACAATGGGTTTCATTATTTCACATAGCTTGTGCTTGATTTTCTTAGACAAAATAACCAAAATAGTCCAAATGAAGGTGTAAAAATCCTTAGCTCTGAGCATCACTCACCCTTCTCAAGGCTGTTGACCATGACCTCTGGTTCAGAGAAAGCCCAGATGAATTCTATTTTCCCTTCTCCCTCCTCCAGCCAAGCACAGCTTTGCAATTCTCCTTCATTAACTACCCGTTGTGTTTTTGCCAGCCCATCTCATTTTAAAATATCATTTTTTATGAAGGGTAATGTTACATGGGAGAAAACTGTAAAAAATTAATAGAGATAGAGTTGGTATAAGAAAATACATTATTTTGATAGTTTTATTGTTTTTTGTCCATTACATGTTTACAGGTTTTGTTGTTTATATGGATGTGTTTTATAGATGGCCCCATTCAGAACGAATGACTTGAACACTTTGATCATTCAGAAATTTCAATCAGCACTCCACTTGCTCTTCCCGGGGAAGAATTCTTTTCCAAAAGGTATACCTGGGTGGTTGTTAATGTTCTTATACTTTTTATTTAAAAATCTATTAGAGCCTGGCCTGTGTTGCTCAGTGGTTGAGGGTCGACCTATGAACCAGTAGGTTGTGGTTCAATTCCTTATCAGGGCACATGCCCAAGTTGCAGGCTCGATCCCCAATAGGGGGCGTGCAGAAGGCAGTCTGTCCATGATTCTCTCTCATCATTGATGTTTCTATCTCTCTCCCTCTCCCTTCCTCTCTGAAAGCAAAAAAAAAAATAAAATAAAATAAATATTTAAAAAATCTATTAGACACTCACAGAGGATCATATATAAAATTGTATGACGTGTTGAAGGAATGTCATTAGTCTACTGAGTTTCTGCAAGTCCAGTTCCCAGTATCTGTTAGAGCGTCTGTGTTCGCAATATTGCCTTTTGTTTGTCATTGAATCTAGTACCTGGCACCTAGTACGTGCTTTAAAAATATGTGTTTTCAATGGGAAAATGCTCTCTGGGATCTTAGCTCAATCATGTGTGGATATTTGTCTGTGTTTGCATATTTATTCTAGTACTTGGGCTCTAGCTAAGTGAACCAAAACCAAAGAGGAGAATTATTGGAAGGATGTAGAGGGCTCATACAACACAAAAGCCAGGCACTTGGGACCAATAAAAAGGACAAAGATAGATGGATGGATGGATGGATGGATGGATGGATGGATGGATGGATGGATAGGTGGGTGGGTGGGTGGGTGGGTGGGTGGATGGATGGATGGATGGATGGATGGATGGATGGATGGATAGATAGATAGATAGATAGATAGATAGATAGATAGATAGATGATTGATTTAGATAGGTGGATGGATGGATAATTAGATAGATAGATAGATAGATAGATAGATAGATAGATAGATAGATAGATGATTGATAGATGGATGGGTGGATAGATTGATTGATGATTGATAGATGAATAGATGGATGGATAGGTAGATAGATTGATAGATAATGGATATGAGAGAGAAACATTGATCAGTTGCCTTCCATACACTTCCTGACTGGGGATCAAACCTGCAACCAGGTATGTTTTCTGACCGGGAACCGAACCTGCCACCTTTTGGTGCAATGGACAGCGCTGCACCAGCTGAGCCACCCCGGCTGGGATGGACTGCACGTTTAATTCAATAGTCTGGTCGAAATCTAGAGGTTATTGTCGGGAGTCTCCGCACCATTTTTGTCTCTGTAACTTAGCAATATTGCAAGTTAAGTATCTCAATAACTTCTTCTTTTAACCTTATGCAAGCAGCCCATGGCACTGTAATATGTCACAAAATAGCCTTACTGGCCATGACATATCCTCTCTCACCTCGATGCCCTCCCACCTTTACTGTAGTCCTGTCAATCCTCAGGTGACACCTGCTTAGCCTGCCACCAACCGCTCAGCGTGTGCCCTACCGAGCAGATGGCCTGAGGCCTGACGTGTTAATGGCAGGGATTACTTTATGAATAGTGACAGCTGATCAGGGACATCATAAAGCAACGTGGCTGCCATCCTGGGAAAGGTGCTAAATAGGGGCGATGTGCTCAGCGAGGGCTACACCTCTCTCTTGAACCTCATTATCAATTCCAAGGGGTCCCCAGACCAGCCAGGCAATGGCAGGTTCAGACACAGAGGCAAGAACTGGACCAGCACAGAGGTTTCCCTTGGATGTCATTGGAAGGGGCCCAGCTTCTAATGTCCGTGTTAATGTGCCTTCCCAGCCCCACCCCTCGGTCTCCAGCCTGCGAGCTGTGGTCTGACACTCTCCGCTCCGAGAGATCCGGCTGCTCTCCTTCCACGAATCCCCGCCTCGAGCCGGTGTGAGGAAATCCACTTCGGGGTCTAGTGAAATTGCCTTTCTGATTTTTATCTTTGATTCATGCCTCTAGGACAAGATGGTGTGAAGGGAGTCACAGCTAGGTTTCTGATAAACGTTATTCACTCATTCCACAAACTGGACCACAGGACGTAAAGCCAGCAGGGCCCACCCTTATTTATCTTCAAGGATCTTGGCGTATTAGAAAGGCATGTGCATTAACAGCCCATTGTAATCCAGGGTGAGGATCATCTGTGTTGAGTATAAAACTGGGGTATGACCAAACAAACTTATGCATATAATACATATACAGCATATCTATAGTTTATATCAATACAAATTTATATAAAATCACCTAATAAAACAAGCATTCAAATTTTGGATGAGTTTTATCTAACCCTAGTGACTTACCCTAGATCAGTGGTCAGCAAACTCATGAGTCAACAGAGCCAAATATCAACAGTACAACGATTGAAATTTCTTTGGAGAGCCAAATTTTTTAAACTTCAACTTCTTCTAACGCCACTTCTTCAAAATAGACTCGCCCAGGCCTTGGTATTTTGTGGAAGAGCTACACTCAAGGGGCCAAAGAGCCACATGTGGCTCGCGAGCCGCGGTTTACCGACCACTGCCCTAGATTATCAACATGCTTTTTCAAAATATGGAGATAATGGAGAGATGTATTATGCAAAGGAACAGGAGGTCCTCCATTGCATGTCTGTGTGTATGTGTGTGTGTGTGTGTGTGTGTGTGTGTGTGTGTGTGTATATATATATATATATATATATATATATATATATATATATATATAAATTGATTTTAGAGACCAAGGAAAGGAGAGGAAGAGAGAGAGAGAAACACTGATTGGCTGCCTCCTGCATGCTCCCTACTGGGGATTGAGCCTGCAATCCGGGCATGTGCCCTAACCCAGAATCGAACTGGTGACCTCTTGGTTCATGGGTTGACGCTCAACCACTGAGCCACACCAGCCAGACTGCACATCTGTTCTTTTGAGGTATCCAGTGTATTTTGCTCTTATCTTGTTACCCACATGCAAACACATAATCTCATAACCTAAAATAAAAAGCGCTGTATACAAAGCACTTCCTACTTCCTTTGGTGAGGAGGGGTGAAAAGAAACATTGGAGTCGATTTAAGGCAGAGCTGAATAAATGGGGGTGTCCTCTCCATTTAAGTTTCGCTGAGCTCACGTCCCATAGGCCTCCGAGGGCCAGCGCGGGACGTGTGATCTGTCACCAATGGTGTCCTCACAAGTCTCAGGACCCAAACGAAGTGATACTATCGCACTGACTTCATCCTGCCCATGACAGCATCTTCCCGGAGTGACTGTTGGGAGAATGGCTGTTATGTCTGCCCTGGGGGCATCTGAAGGTCCTCATACATTCCAGTGAGTTTACTTAACCCCGTAATGAGTTTACACAGTTTTATGGAGATTTTTACTGCTTCAGAAATGACACTTTTTTCTTCTCAAAATTAGTTCTGATGGCCAGCCCTTTCATTTCACGGTTTAGGAGAGATCTGATATATTGGTTAAAAGAGCTTCATGTAAGAATTTAGGGGGGGCGGGGGGGAGTCCCCTTCCACTAAATGAATGCGGTTTTGTACAGTCTCACTCTTTTTGTTAATTTTTTCCCACTCATATCCTGTGTGGGGTTGTTTATGAGGAAAACAAAACAGCAGTTAAAATACATGGCTGACTTTTATTAAGAATAACAGGCATTTGAAATATGAAATGCAGAAAAAATGATTTACTAATTCCCAAGGCTTTGAACATGCCATCCATGGGTGTTTAACAAGTAACAGAAACCTCACCAGGGGCCTGTGAATTTATTGAGCACCTTCTGTGTTCCGGGCGCTGTCTTAGGCCCCGAAGCGTAGCTGTGAAGCCAGAATAAATTCCCTTCTCTCTTGAAATGTACATTCGAGAGGAGAGAGAAAATAGCTGATTGAACAGAGATAAGTGGATGATTACAGAGGAGGGAGGGAGGTGGAGAGGTCAGGGACAGCTTAGGGAGTCGGTGCCTGAGAAGAGACGTGGAGGAGGTGAGGACTAGCCATGCAAAAGTTGGGGAAGAGCTGGGCTGGTGTGGCTCAATGGTTGAGCATCAACCTATGAACCAGGAGGTCAGGGTTTGATGCCTGGTCAAAGGCACATGCCCGGGTTGCGGGCTCGATCCCCAGTAGGGGGCGTGCAGGAGGCAGCCGATCCATGATTCTCTCTCATCATTGATTATTTCAATGTCTCTCTCCCTCTCCCTTCCTCTCTGAAGTCAATACTTAAAATATTTTTTTTTAATTGGGGAAGAATGTTCCAGAAAGAGGGGCTAACGAGTGGAGAGGCACAGGCCATGTGCTCCTAGCGAGTGAGCGCCTGGAGGGGCCTGAGTGGTGGGAATTCGTTTTGCCCCGGAAGCCAACATAAGATGGGCCCTTGAGCCAAAACCGGTGTGGCTCAGTGGATAGAGCGTTGGCCTGCGGACTGAAAGGTCCCAGGTTCGATTCCGGTCAAGGGCATGTACCTTGGTTGTGGGCACATCCCCAGTAGGGAGTGTGCAGGAGGCAGCTGATCGATGTTTCTATCTCACTGATGTTTCTAACTCTCTATCCTTCTCCCTTCCTCTCTGTAAAAAATCAATAAAATGTATTAAAAAAAAAAAAAAGATGGGCCCTTGAGGTGACGGGTAAAGAGATGGGACAACCAGGAGCAGAGCCGCAGGGGTTCTGGTGAGGCAAGGAACTCGGGGTTGTACTGGAAAGCATTTATCTGGCCACAACGGAACATCCTAACACATGTGGGCATTGGTTGCCAGTATGCTTCCTCATTAAGGACAACATAAACTCATAGGAAATCCTGTCTCCTGTCTTCGTGCACTTCCTCTCTTTTTTCTTCTTCTTTTTTTTAATATATTTTTATTGACTGTTTACAGAGAGGAAGGGAGCGGGAGAGAGAGTTAGAAACATCAGTGATGAGAGAGAAACACCGATCAGCTGCCTCCTGCATGCCCCCTACTGGGGATCGAGCCCGCAACCAAGGTATGCGCTTCTTGCCAGGAATCGAACCTGGGACCCTTCAGTCTGTAGGCTGACGCTCTGTCCACTCAGCCAAACCGGTGAGGGCTTCCTGCGTTTTCCATGTAGCCCCAATGCCCTGGCTTTTGTTCGTGAGTAGAGCTACCACTGAAAAGCAGGTTCTTTCCGAAGTCCTATCTTGCCCACCACAAACTAGCGTGTCATTAACAAGATGCATGTACATTGCAGAACTCACCACCCAGCATGTTTCCTCTTAAACAAATGCTAGTATTGAAACTAATTTAAAATTTTTTAAAAAGCTAGTGCCCCTGGCCAGTGTGGCTCAGTGGTTGAGCATCAACCTATGAACCAGGAGGTCACGGTTCGATTCCCGGTCAGGGCACATGCCCGGATTGTGGGCTCGATTCCCGGTGTGCACTGTGCAGGAGGCAGCCGATCAATGATTCTCTCTCATCATTGATGTTTCTTTTTTTTTTTTAATATATTTTATTGATTTTTTTACAAAGAGGAGGGGAGAGGAATAGAGAGCTAGAAACATCGATCAGCTGCCTCCTGCACACCCCCCACAGGGGATGCGCCCGCAACCAAGGTACATGCCCTTGATCGGAATCGAACCTGGGACCCTTCAGTCCGCAGGCCCGACGCTCTATCCACTGAGCCAAACTGGTTTCGGCTCATCATTGATGTTTCTATCTCTCTACCTCCCTCTCCCTTTCTCTATGAAATCAATACAAATACATTTTTTTAAAAAACAAAAAACGCTTTCTATAGGACTTTTTGACGATTTTCCCTCTCATCATTGATGTTTCTATCTCTCTACCTCCCTCTCCCTTCCTCTCTGAAATCAATACAAATATATTTTTTTAAAAAAACAAACATTTTCTGTAGGACTTTTTACTGATTTTCAGATTATTAATTTTTTTGTCAACTGGAAGGCCCATGCTCTGGCTGCCTCTTTCCCGAGCATGGTTTCGGGTCCCGCCTCATCGTCTCACATCTATTTATTGCTTGTTGTTCTTGGCCGGCGCTCGCTTTCCATTTCTCATGATTAGTTCTTTATGATTGCGTGCTTCCTCTTCTTCTCCCGCATGGCCGCCCGCCCAGTAGCTCTCCCCGGGCCCTCGCACTTCCCTTCGCTAACGAAACCAGAGCCGCCTCCCTCCCTGGCTCTGGCCATGCAGCTCTTTCCCTCTTAAAATACAAACTCATCTTTAGTCAGTGATGGTGCCGGGTGAACCCGACTCCTTTCACAGAGCCGCTGAGCATCCCACGAGCAGTGAGAAAGGTGGTAGAAGAAAGGCAGCATACCTGGCCCTAGCCGGTGTGGCTCAGTGGATAGAGCGTCGGCCTGTGGACTGAGGGGTCCTGGGTTCCATTCTGGTCAAGGGCACGTACCTCAGTTGCAGGCTCCCCGGCCCTGGACGGGGTGCGTGCAGGAGGCAACCAGTCAATGTGTCTCTCTCACATCGATGTTTCTCTCTGTCTCTCCCTCTCCCTTCCACTCTCTCTAAAAATCAATGGGGAAATATCCTTGGCTGAGAATTAACCAAAGAAGAAAGAGAGAGGTGGGGGGGAGGGAGGAAGGAAGGAAAGGGAGGAAGGAAGGAAGGAAGGAAGGAAGGAAGGAAGGAAGGAAGGAAGGAAGGAAGGAAGGAAGGGAGACCTGGAAAGCTTGGGATGAGCGGGCAGAGGGTGGTAAACAGAAATTAAGTTTATTTTTAAAACATCCTAAAACACACACACACACACACACACACACACACACACACACACACACACCAGAAAACTTATTCTCTGATGCTTTCCCGTTTTGGCGCCCGTCGATGGCAAGTTGGTCTTGAGCACATTCTATTCCCTTGGAGGCCCACCCGCGCCCTGGCGGCATCATGCCCCTAGCACCGCGCCTCCTCCGCCGCCTCCTGGCCTCTGTGAGCGCAGCCTGGCCAGGCTGCGGCCTGGGATCGCTGTGACGAGGTGGTGAACAGGTGCCAAGTGCAGGAGCCGCCTGCCAAGTCCAGGCCACGGCCTGCAGTGCCCTGTCTGTGCCAGGCTCCGGCGTGCCCTGGGCATCATGGGAGTTCTGGCAACGCTGATGTCATCAGGTGGACCCTGCTCCGTTGTTCAGGGAAGTTCCCTGAACAAAACAACCTGTTCACCTCAGAGGCTCTCAGATCCCCCAAGTATTTCAGGAAACACCAGTGAGCTCATGTCTGTCCCTTTACACAGAAGGGCTGGTCCTTTCTTTCTTTCTTTCTTTCTTTCTTTCTTTCTTTCTTTTTTTCTTTTTTCTTTTCTTTTCTTTTCTTTTCTTTTCTTTTCTTTTCTTTTCTTTTCTTTTCTTTTCTTTTCTTTTCTTTTCTTTTTTGGTTAACCCTCACCCGAGGATGTTTTTCCATTGATTTTTAGAAAGGGGGGGGGGGGAGCGGGGGGACAGGGAGAAACATCAATGTGAGAGAGACACATGGATTGATTGCCTTCTGCATACACCCCGACCAGGCCTGGGGAACGTGCAACCGAGGTACATGCCTTTGACCGGAATCGAACCCGGGACCCTTCAGTCCACAGGCCGATGCTGTGTCCACTGCGCCACACCGGCCAGGGCAGAAGTGATGATTCTACCTCTTTGTTATAAGTGAAGAGACCTCGGTGAGTGGGAATGCACAGTCCACCGGGCGTCAGTTGAGTGCATTGCAGGAAAGGCTTTATTGATTCGACAAGGAGGCTTATGTAATAGCTCCAACAGCTCTGAGTTTTTAAAACGTTCTGTCGTAGAGCTGAGAAGCCCTCCCATCCCTAAAAATATTTTTCTGATCAAAAATGTCCAGTGGAATCATTTTTCACCAGGTAGGAAAGAGGCAAAAGCGTAAAGAACACAAAATTCCATGTGGCTCAGTTGGTCGAGCGACGTCCCGTGTACCGAAAGGGTGCCAGTTCGATTCCCAGTCGGGACACATGCCTGGATTTCAGGCTCGATCCCCGGTAGGGGGCGCGCCTGGGTCAGTTGATCAATGTTGCACTCGCATGGATGTTTCTCCGTCTCCCTTCCCCTCTCTCTAAAAATCACTTTTAAAACCCTTTAAAAATTAATTTTTAAAAAAGAAAGTGAAACAGAGAGGACACAACACAAAAATTACTTATCAGACAAGATAGTCTCTCCTAAAAATAATAATCCACTGAGACAAAACTCAGCACCTTCATGGGAAGAAGTGGGATTACAGGTTCCTCACCAAGTGCCAACCACTTTCAAACACACGTGTAACCTCACTGAACTTCATAGTCCCCGAAAGGCAGGGAAATAGAAAGTTAGGGGGTTTTTATGACAAGCCTCAAAACTTGCCAAGACAAACATTTTCTGGGAACTAAGCTCATTGGAATGTGTGTCCCAGATCCAAGCACCCCATAAGCTCTCCTGTGAGGGTCTCTCAGAGGATTCTCTTGTCTTAGAAGGACAAGACCTGGGGTAAGGGGAGGGCAGATCTTGGCTATCATATTTTTTAATGTATTTTTATTGATTTCAGAGAGGAAGGGAGAGAGAGAAACATCAATGATGAGAGAGAACCATGGATTGGTTGCCTCCTGCCCGCCCCCCAGTAGGGATCGAATCTACAACCCGGGCATGTGCCCTGACTGGGAATCAAACCCTGACCTTCTGGCTCATAGGTCGATGCTCAACCACTGAGCCACGCCAGCTGGGCTTGGCTATCATATTTTATTCTTCAATCAGCTCTAATAAAAGTAATTCCACAATCTCCCCAGTCAGAAAGCACAACACCCATTGCTTGTTCTCATACGGGGTTTCAGACCCAGCATTCATGAGCCCCAAAAGTCTAGACGTGAATCCTACCGGGGAAGGAGGCAGGAAGACACCCCCTCACCCCCCAAACCCTGCCAAAGCATGAGACTTGCTCGATGGTGATATGAATACCTGCCCCACAGGCCAATGGAAGCCTTAGTTCCGAGTTCTTCCTGACCCCAGTTTCCCTGGTCTGTCTGGCCCTTTCATACCCCCGTGACCTGTGCGATGGCCCCCAGGCTCTGATTCACAGCCCATCTGATCCCAACCCTTTGTCCCCGAGACCATCCTGATGTCTGGGTTCTGTTTATGCCTCTGGCCCCCAGGTATGTACTAGCCCCAGGTCACTGTGACCCTGCCTGCCCACAGGTTTTATCAACCGCCACATCAGGTCAGGAACCGGACAAGATACATGGAGCCCAGGGTTGCAAACTCAACAGGGGCTGGGCTCACAGCTCCAGGAATCCAGACAGCCTGGCCAGAGTGCTTCCGGGGAGCTGCTGACCCCGCCATCCCCATCCCGATGTTGGCCCCTGGAAGCCCGCCGTGGCAAAGCAGAGCACGAGCCCAACACCTTGTCTCGGTATCTCTCCTCTGAGGAATTTTTTTAAAATATATTTTATTGATTTTTTTACAGAGAGGAAGGGAGAGAGACAGAGAGTTAGAAACATTGATGAGAGAGAAACATAAATCATCTGCCTCCTGCACACTGCCTACTGGGGATGTGCCCGCAACCAATGTACATGCCCTTGACCGGAATCGAACCTGGGGCCCTTCAGTCCGCAGGCTGACGCTCTATCCACTGAGCCAAACCAGTTAGGGCCTCTGAGGAATTTATCAGGGGAAAAGGATTCAATAGAAATATCTTTCTCAACTGTCTCTGTGTCGCCTGGAAGAATGTTTAATTTTGTTTTTATTTTGAGACTCATCTTAAGAGCACAAATATGTCCCTTAAAGTTTATCTCTTTTTTTAAAAAAATATTTTTTATTGATTTCAGAGAGGAAGGGAGAAGGAGAGAGAGATAGAAACATCAATGATGAGAGAGAATCATTGATCGGCTGCCTCCTGCACGCCCCACACTGGGGATCAAGCCCAGGGTGCCCTGACTGGGAATCGAGCCATGACCTCATGACCTCCTGGTCCATAGGTCGATGCTCAACCACTGAGCCACGTCAGCTGGGCTAAAGTTGATCTCCTTAAAATAAAATAAAAAAGCCACTCATGATTGTTGCCCCATCGTACTCCTTCATTGGCAACAAGGGGAACCAATGGAGGACTCGATGCATGAACACAGATAGGTTCGCATGATGGTCATTGAACTTGAGCTTCGAGAATTCTCATGTGCACGATCCCATCTAATGCCCTGGGAGGGGTGCTAGGGGCACTATTACATTTTCATAAAAGGAAGCCCCCAAGCTATGGATTTATGCCAAGTGGAGGTCAGCTGATGCCCCAGGATGCGGTGTGGGCCATAGCTTTGCTGTAGTTTAAATAGAGAAAAGTTCCAGAAGGATCGCTGGCTACGTCCCATGGAAATACAGGCCTGCTGAACCCAAACCACCTCCAGCACGCTCGTTGGTACGGTATCAATGGCGTGAGTGGTGATGTGATGTTAGCAGTCCATCATCCGTCGTGGTAAATCAATGTGCTCATTTGAATCTTGTGTTTGTCACTTTGTTGGAATTCCATCTGTAAATTTGTTCTGGATTTGAAATTGTTTCAGAGCCATACACTTCAGGAGTGTGTCCACTTTCTGATGTGTACATACCTAAGAAATATTAGAATATGAAATGATTTTTTAAATATGTTTTCATTGATCTCAGAGAGGAAGAGAGAGGGAGAGAGATAGAAACATCAGTGATGAAAGAGAATCATTGATCAACTGCCTCCTGCACACCCCACACTGGGGATCGAGCCCTTAACCCAGGCCTGTGCCCTTGATTGGAATCCAACCCCGGACCCTTCAGTCCACAGGCCGACGCTCTATGCACTGAGCCAAACAGGCTAGGGCTGAAATAATTTAAATTTAGAGGAAGGAAGGAAGAAACTTGGTTAAGAACCCCTCTGATAACAATTGGGTAGCCTAAAGCATCCAAAATTCCCAAGCCACTCTTAGCTCTAAGGCTTCAAATCTAAGCTATAGCTAAGCAGGAGCATTTGTTTATTCAACAGATATTTCTGATGTTATGCGCAGGGCACTGTGCTGGCGAAAGAGAGATCTGGTTTATTGTTCGCTGTAGCTTCCCCGAGGGGTGGGGGTGAGGACATTACATTCTCAAGGTCAAAGCCCTCGTAAGTCCAAGTACTCTCATGCATGCAATTGTTATCCACGTTTATAGCATTTTAGGCCATATGAAGGCTGTGGTAAAGTGCTCAAAATTAAGCTTTTCGTTAAAATTAAAATAACTTGGGGAGTGTTGGGCTCCATTAGTCCCCGCAAGTGTTTCATCCTCCGGATTCCAGTGGGCATGCTTCTCCACCAACTCCCTCTCAGTTCCACTTCAGCGCTGCCCTGGGGAAACCAGCTCATTTCTAATATCGGGCTAAGCCAAACATAATTAGGAAGGCCGATTTCCAGGGGGAGAGCCCTACGGAATATTCCCAAGCCGGCCGACGCGATGTTGCCACAGCTATGCGTTGAATCTCCTCTCCATCTCTCCCCACCACAGAAAATCGAGAGTCACCTGTAATTAAGTCATTCAGATACATAGCCACAGGGCCATCGTCCTGAGAGTGGCTTCCGGGTCTCTGTAATGAGCCTGGATTTTTATATCCACCACCACTTTTTAAAAATATATTTTTTTATTGATTTCAGAGAGGAAGGGAGAAGGAGAGAGAGAGAGAAACATCAATGATGAGAGAGAATCACGGATCGGCTGCCTCCTGCATGCCCCACACTGGGGATCGAGCCTGCACCTGGGCGTGTGTCCTTGACCGAATCCAACCGAGATTCACAGAATGTTGGCGCTCACCACCCAGGGCCTGAGAGGTGATCTTGCCCACGGAGGCCCAAAAGGTCCAAAAAGATTGAACGCCTTCCCTTTGTCCGCTTCATTAGGGCCCTTCAATCCTAAACTGTTTATTTCCAAATTTGATCTTGCAAATAATTATTGAATCCCTTCTTCACATACGGCATTCAGCTAACCACTACGTCATTCAAGGAGATAGACTTCTCATTCACGGGCTGCTTGTTTATGCGAGAGCATGAACTGATGTTCCACATTGACAGACTGACTTCCCAGAGGCAGTCCTTGAGTCGCGCCTCCCTCTATCCGAGCATAAACGTGAAAAAAGTCACCTTGGGTTCAAATGCCCTGGGATTTTACACTCAACCCTGAGAAAGAGAGTCCTTGGTTCAGACGGAGTCAGATTACTCACCGCCCTGTAAACCCACAGTTTCCATCAGGAGTTCTTGACCACCTCCTCCCCCTCCCCACCCCCGCCGCCAGGGTTTGAATTTGAAGCTGCCAAGTGAACAGGCCTTGGGTTTGCCATACAAAAAGGAAGAAATAGCCCGGCCTGAATGGCTCAGTTGCTTGAGTGCCCATCCTATGAATCAAAAGGTCACTTGTTCCGTTCCCGGTTGGGGCACATGCCCGGGTTGCAGGCTTGATCCCCAGTAGGGAGTGTATAGGAGGCGGCCAATGGAAGTTTCTCTCTCGCATTAGTATTTCTCTCTCTCTAAGATCAATAAAAACATTAAAAGGGGGGTAACCACTCAGCTATCCTGCTATTTCTTTCCCCGGAATGTGTCTCTCTCTCTAATCTCTGCCCCACCCCTGTGACCCCCTATCTAGGAGTTAAGGAGCACATAGTACAATCCCCAGGGATCACCATAAATAAAAGAAGGGAAAGGGTTTTTAGTTTTTTAATATATTTTATTGATTTTTTACAGAGAGGAAGGGAGAGGGATAGAGAGTTAGAAACATCCATGAGAGAGAATCATCGATCAACTGCCTCCTGCACACCCCCTACTGGGTATATGTCCACAACCAAGGTTCATGCCCTTGACTGGAATCAAACCTGGGACCTTATAGTCCACAGGCCGATGCTCCATCCACTGAGTCAACCCAGTTAGGGCAGGAAAGAGGTTTTTTAAAAAGAGAAAAGGAAGTTCCCAGTTCTGGGAGATCTACATGTAAATTAAAATGCAAATCAGAGTCCCTCCTTATTTCTTTTTTAAAAGTATCAACTCCACTTAAAATGCAGATTCAGACATAGACTACACATGCAGTATGTGTGTGTGTGTTTCATGCCTTTCTCCAGGAAGGTCTGAGACCTCCCATATAAGAACTGGAATCCATGAAATAGCCTGGCCGGCATGGCTCAGTGATTGAGCGTTGACCTATGAACCAGGAGGTCATGGTTCAATTCCCAGTCAGGGCACATGCCCAGTTGCAGGCTCGATCCCCAGTGTGGGGCGTGCAGGAGGCAGCCGATCAATGATTCTCTCTCATCATTGATGTTTCTCTCTCTCTCTCCTCCTCTCCCTCCCTCTCTGAAATCAGTAAAAATATATTTGGAAAAGAAAAACCCGTATAGCAGAGAGAGGTCGTGGAGGCAGGTCAGAGAAGCAGCTAAATGCAGAGTCAGGAAGAAAACGAGATTCAAATCTATCTCAACCGCTGAGCAGCTGTATGACCTGGGGTTTGATTGTGTCTCAGAGCCCAGTTGTCAAGAGGAAATGATGTCGTAAAAGGAGAGCATTATGTTGGTATGCAGTAGTTACTCAAGAAACAGCAGATCGTTTATTAATATGGTTACTGTACGGAGGGGGCGGGGGCATCGGAGCATAAGCCATGAGCTCATTTAGAGTCATTCTGGCCCTGTCCACACCACTCAGAAGAGACCTTGGTCATGTGCCACAGGGGGACTGCTTTATCTGCATGAATTTTTTTTTCCCCTGAACATCCTGAAGCATCCATCTTTTTTTTTTTTTTAAATATATTTTATTGATTTTCCACAGAGAGGAAGAGAGAGGGACAGAGAGCCAGAAACATCGATGAGAGAGAAACATCGATCAGCTGCCTCCTGCACACACCCCACTGGGGATGTGCCCAAAACCAAGGCACACGCCCCTGACCGGAATCGAACCCGGGACCCTTCAGTCCGCAGGCCGACGCTCTATCCACTGAGCCACACCGGTTTCAGCTGAAGCATCCATCTTATATAAAAACTGCTATTTGAAATTTTCACCCTGCTATTTGGCTTCTGTAAATGCTTGCTTGCTTAAATAATAAGGAAAATAAGACTACTCCCACTTCAGAGAGGCCATTAAACCTTCCCCGGACGACATTATCAGTGCTGGCACCAGGCCAGGCCTTTGGTTGAGGTCTCAAGGCCCCAGCACATAGGGGCTCTTTAAGAACTTGCAAAGGGCCGAAACCAGTTTGGCTCAGTGGATAGAGCGTCGGCCTGCGGACTCAAGGGTCCCAGGTTCGATTCTGGTCAAGGGCATGTACCTTGGTTGCGGGCACATCCCCAGTAGGGGGTGTGCAAGAGGCAGCTGATCGATGTTTCTCTCTCATCGATGTTTCTAGCTCTCTCTTCCTCTCTGTGGAGAATCAATAAAATACATTAAAAAAAAAAAAAAGAACTTGCAAAGGGGGCCGGAAACACCCCATATTTGGGAGGAAAAGAAGGGAAAAACATATAAATAGGGAAAGTTCCTCCACATTGGGGCCCAGAATTTGAGAGACGTTTTCCTCTGGACCCGCGCGTAATAAAGGTAACTCCATCTCTCTAAGTATTGCTTGGTTCTTCTCCGGTTTTCTGTCACAATACTTTTCTAAGGCTTAACAGTATCATCTCCCCAAATTTGCCCTCCTCCTGTGAGCACCCCTTCACACACACACACACACACACACACACACACACACACATACACACATGCACCGTGTACCACTGAATTGCCTGGTAGACTCTACTTCTGGAAGGACTGTCAGAGTGCTAAATATAGCTCCGTCTTTCCCAACCAGCGACCCTTTAAAGGAGCTAAATGGCCTTGCTCTTTGCTCCCGACCCAAACTTGATCTCCTGCTTTAGAAAAAAAGAGAGACCCACCCAGGGCCTTCTCCTGTAGACGCTGCGATATTGACGCGTCGTCCCTGGCCCGGGAGGTTTTTGTGTGCGGGTACTTAACCCGTGTTTCTGTTACAAGCCCGGTAGGGAAATCTGAGTCCCGGACACGAGTTCCTCATTTATTTCTGAGCCAAGATCATTCTAGGATTACCACTTAGAAAATTGGGAGAACAGACGTCTACACAGTGACCGGGCAGACGGCATTGAAAACAGACGCATGTAGAGTACCTTCTTGGTGACAAGGTTAGAGATAGGCATTGTGGTTAAATCCCATTAGCGACAACATTACACTCATTAAGTGAGCCCTAGAATGGGAATTGAGAAACCCCCTCCCTCCTCCTCCCATGGCCCCTTCTCTTCCCCAAGCCAGGTCCCTTCAACAAAGGGGATTCCTTGCCCAGGAAATGCCTCCTGGGAGTAAATCACAGCGTGTCCCCGTGCCAAGCAGCTCCAAAGCCAGAACACACTGCAAAGGGCACACGCCATCCTCCAACAATCTACCAGCATCCACAAAGCCACACGCCATCTCTCTCGCGCTCTTATTTCTTGGGTGACCTTTATGGTTCGGAAAGTATTCCTCTGAGTGGACGCAAACACAAACTCTTCCGCCAGCATTATTCAAGAATGTAAAGATCCTATTAATCTGACGTCTCCATTGTGATGGGGAAGGGGGAACAGGGGTGCCTTTGTTTACTGCGTGCCTACAGGCTTCTAGAAAGTGGCCCCAGTGTTGGAGTTGGCATCGCAGGCAGCTCTGGGCGCAGTGAGACTTTAGTGGAACTAATTCCCAGACGTTAGGCCAGGAAGGAGCGGAAACTGGGTGATCTGGAGCGAGCTGTCTGGGTCCATGCTGATGGGGCTTTTCTCCCTTACCTCGGTTCATCCTGAAGATAGTTTTAAAGTGAGAGTCAACATCCCGGCTGGCGTGGCTCAGTGGTTGAGTGTCGGCCTATCAACCAGGAGGTCACTGGTTCAATTCCCGCTCAGGGCACATGCCCGGGTTGTGGGCTCCATCCCCAATAGGGGGCATGCAGGAGGCAGCCAATAAATGATTCTCACTCATCATTGATGTTTCTCTCTCTCTCTCTCTCTCTTCATCTCTGAAATCAATAAAAAAATATATTTTTTAATTAAAATAATGCTCAACAAATGCGTATGTTGAGACTGAGGGAGGTGACTGGGGTAGCCATTGGTGAAACACCACACACACATATACACACACACCAACACACCATGCCAAACAACAGCATACAATCAAAAGAGAAAGAAAAAAAATCTTGCCATAGTGAGAAAGAAAGAAAAATCAGTGTCATCCAGTGATATTATTCTATGCACTTACTGTTTATAAGACATTGAGAATCAGCCCCAGAAAAAAGGGAAGATTTAGCTGCTTCCTCCCAAGTGTTTACCTTCCCCTGGAGGAGCTAAATCAAGTGTAGAAATCCCTCTGACACACACTGAACACACATCTAGCTTAGGCAGACAGGACAAGAAATAGCTCCATGAAGAAACGGGTGGCATTTGAGTTAGACCTTAAGAAGCAGGCACGCCCTGACTGGTGTGGCTCAGTGGATAGAGCGTTGGCCTGCGGACTGAGGGGTCCCAGGTTCGATTCCGGTCAGGGGCATGTGCCTTGGTTGCGGGCACATCCCCAGTAGGGGGTGTGCAGGAGGCGGCTGGTCAATGTTTCTCTCTCACCGATGTTTCTGGCTCTCTGTCCCTCTCCCTTCCTCTCTGTAAAAAAATCAATGAAATATATTTTTTAAAAAAAGAACCAGGCAAAAACTGAACTTGGGAAGACGGTTGAAGAAAGGAGGATGAGCTAAGATACAAAAGGCAGAGAGAGCTGAGCATTTAGGGGAAACCGAGCAATATTTTGGAGCAAGCACAGGATGTTCCAGAGTTGGCAGAAGAGAAAACAAATATATATATATGAATTGTGGGTGTTTTGGAAAGACTAGCTGACACTTAATTCAGGAGGTAGTCGCTGACAATTTCTGGGCCCAGAAATAGCATGACCAGAGATGATTATGATGAAGAAGAGCAGAGCAGTAGGCAAAGACATGCTCTCCTTCACTCCTTCCTCCCACAGACTTGAGCTGGATACTGACCCTGGGCCATTTGTTTGTCTAGTTGAGAGGCAAGGCTTAGAGTACATGGCCTATAAATAAAAGACGCAGGGCCCGGCTGGTGTGCCTCAGAGGTTGAGCGTCGACCTCTGAACCAGGAGGTCACAGTGCCATTCCCGGGCAGGGCACATGCCTGGGCTGTGGGCTCCATCCCCAGTGCGGGCTGTGCAGGAGGCAGCCGATCAGTGATTCTCTCTCATCATTGATGTTTCTCTCTCTCCCTCTCCCTTCCTCTCTGAAATCAATCAATAATAATAATAATAATAATAATAATGCACAACCTTTGAGTCTTCCCTCGTGGGCAGAAGCAACATAGCTAAACGGTGATTGGGCTGGGCAGCGGAAGTGGGGTTTGAATTGACCAACACCGGCTGGGAGCTGAAAAAAATCATAATCCAGGGGCCTCATTTTTTCCTCCACCAGGTACTTTCCCCCCCCCCCCCCCCCCATCCCCTGCTGCCTCTGCGCTTATTTACCCAGTCAATTAACAAAAGATAACCTTCCATTGTGCAACCATCAATAAATCAATCGCGTTAATACTATCTTGGAATGTCCCCGCTATTGACTCTCATATTGTTGACATTAGACACTTGAGAGAGCCAGCGCCAGCGCGTTGGCTGGCTCGGGCGCGTTAATGGATCCTGGAGGCGCCGCGAATACATAGAAATCGCGTTGGGTTTCTCTGAGGTTCACCTGCTCTCTGAGGGCCCTCACCACCCTCCTGGCACGATCCCCAGCGCGGAGGCCGGGGCGCGCTCAGGAAGGCAAACATTTCTTTCCCAGCAGTAATGGAACAGTCACTTAAGACACACCTACTTCTTTGTGATTTGAATAATCTATTTCCACCCAGCCCAGCCCCCCACTGTCAACAACCCCCCCCCCCCCCCCCCCCCGACAATCTAGGGCATCAAATTAATCTTCAATTATGTGAAAGAATTTCAGGAACGAACACGGCTCAACTTACCCAGTAACTTGTGAAGGGATTCATTCCACAGGCCGCCCCGAGGCAGGACATTGTGTGACTTGCTGCTTTTTTTTTTTTTTTTTATCCCTAGTGATATAAGGGGAATCTTCCCAGCCAGTGATCATCTCTATATCTCAGAAATGGTGAAGGCCAGCTTTAAAATGAATGCCCCCCCAAAAAATCTACCTTCCTCCAGATATAGAAAACGAGGTTAAATGTGATTCTCACAGAGATGGATTTAATGTTATGTTTTTTTGGTTTTAGTACTTCCTTAAGAGAAGGGGTTTGGCCCTGGCCAGGTTGGCTCAGTGGCTAGAGCGCCGGCCTGCAGACCAAAGGGTCCCGGGTTCGATTCCAGTCAAGGACCCGTTCCTGGGTTGCAGGCTCCTCCCCAGCCCAGGCCCTGGTCAGGGCACGTGCAGGAGGCAACCTATCCATGTGTTTCTCTCACTTCCATATTTCTCTCTGTCTTTCCCTCTCTCTTCCACTCTCCCTAAAAATCAATGGAAAAATATCCTCAGGTGAGGATTTTTTTTAAAAAAAGAGAGAAAAGGGGTTTGTCTCAGGAGTGGGGCTCCCCTGCTTCCAGACCCAGGGACTTTGTGAAGTCCCGGCATCCAGGGATTACAAAGGAAGGGGGGGAAATTCCACCCCCACCCCCACCCCCACCCCCACCTCCCGAGGGTTCAGATTTCAGCGCTGGCTGCAGACCTGGGCAGAGTTCACCGCTCCTTGTTCACAACATGCTACATACTTTGCAAGTTCCCACTTGCTTCTTGGAGAGGGAAAAATGTGGCCTAGGAGTTCAGGTTGCTAAGGACACCCTGAACCGCGCATTCCTTCCCCAAAAGCTAGGCCCCGTGTTGTTGCCTTTTTCCGCCGTCAACACCACCAAGTCCCGGTCCTCCCCGCTCTGAACACAGACTTCTTCCTCGGTGGGAAATCAGTTCCTTTATCCCTTTCCTTTTGCCGCCCGAGACAGACATCCTGACATCTTATCAGACACTTGGCCTTGTTTCCCTCCTGATAACGGTGGGTCTTTAAAATGCACGTGTTACCGGCTAAGGAAAGAAGATTCTTCTTGTTTTGTCTTTCTCATTTCTGAACTTTCTTTTGTTTTTGCTCTACCCTGACCTCAGGATGTGTGTGTCCACTTGGGGGGTGTTTGGAAGCGGCTGGGGGAACCGCACGGGACTTTGAAAGGAAAAACAGACGTCTAATTGGCTGCCTCTGGCAGACCCTTCCGTGACCCCGCGTGAATCACCCTAATGGGCACGTGTGATCTTGGAGCCTCCACCGTGATCAGCAAGTTTCATACCTCCCACTTGTTTGTACAGCAGGACTCTTTATCCTCCTCAAAAGGTTGTGTGTGTTTTTAAGGAATAGGTCATTAGCATACATAGTATCTTATACAAGGGGCTATGATGCTTTTCCAGATATATAGGTGTGATTTTTTTTCTTTTAGAGAGAGTGGAAGGGAGAGGGAGAGATAGAGAGAGAGAAACATTGATGCGAGAGAGACACATCAATTGGTTGCCTCCCACATGCACCCTGACTAGGGCCAGGATGGGGCCTGCAACCGAGGTAAGTGCCCTTGTCCCATAGGGTGTTCTAGAGCTCTTTTGTGACTTCGTACTGTCTTGTCCACTTGTGGACATCGGGGCCATCATTGCAGCCAGCTGACAGGGGAAGGTTCGGGAAAGACGAGGCACCAGTAGAGATAAGCAGGCCTGGGAACATCGACGTCAGAGACCAAGCAAACAGTGACCACAAAGCAGCCCAAGAGTTATAACTGGGGGTGACGAGGTGCAAATGGGGTCTGGTAGTCAACGGAGAAGTCATTCCTCAACCCCCCTTTTTTAAAAAAAATATATTTTTATTGATTTCAGAGAGGAAGGAAGAGAGAGAGAGAGAAACATCAATAATGAGGGAGAATCATTGATCGGCTGTCTCCTGCACATGCCCGGGGTTGTGGGGATGGAGCCTGCAGCCCAGGCATGTGCCCTGACCGTGACCTTCTGGTTCATAGGTACACGCTCAACCCCTGAGCCCACCACCAGCCGGGCCGTTCCTCTCCTCTTGGCAGCAATCATGATGGGCTCGGGGTGCAGTTATACAAGGTCAGAGGGCCCCCAGACCTCCTGGCACAGCTCCCCAGGATCCAGCATTGCCTAATAGGTACCTAGTCCTGTGCGCTTGGTGTGATCAGCTTCCCATGACAAAGCCAAGTCCCTCCTCCCACCTCCTCATGTGGAGAAAAATATTAAGGAGCATTCCTCGCAGTCAGCATCCACATAAGGCCCGGGAGAGGTAGGTCAAGATCTGCGATCAGGAGGAATCAAGCAGGAACAAATGCTCTTTTAGCTGGTCCTGTAGCCAACATTAACGACTAAAATGTCTATGGAGCGATTTCCTCTCAGATTTCAACAACAATGGCGTCTCTGGGTTGAGGCCTCAGGCACTACGCTGAAGAGAACACCGATTGTTAGTTAGAACAAGAAAGCATCTCTTAGTTCAGCCTCCGTGAAAAGTTGGGATTCCTTCCACAAAATCTCCCCCACGTCCAGCCAACTTCTCAGTGATAGCCATAGCAACCCCCTGGCACAGCAATGATGAGCCCTAGCCGGTTTGGCTCAGTGGATAGAGCATTGGCCTTCGGACTGAAGGGTCCCAGGTTCGATTCCAGTCAAGGGCATGTACCTTGGTTGCAGGCACATCCCCAGTACGGGGTGTGCAGGAGGCCGCTGATCAATGATTCTCTCTCATTGATGTTTCTAACTCTCTATCCTTCTACCTTCCTCTCTGTAAAAAAAATCAATAAAATATATTTTTAAAAAATCAATAAGAAAAATATCCCCAAGTGAGGATTACCATAAAAATAAAAATAAAATAATGATGCTAACTCTAATGATACTAGCGACAAGCACACATTTCACAGGTGCTATGTGCCAGACACTGTGCCGAGTACACCGCGGACCATCAGCACTGTCCGTAGGATTTGTGTGTCCAGTAACATCTCGAACCCTTGCAATGCCTCTAATTTCATGCACGGATCAGTAGCCACAGGAAGGAGTTAAATGAGCTGCAGGAGGTCACACAGCTAGATAGAGGGGAGTGGCGAGTGGAACTAGCAGTCTAGCCCGGAGCCTGTCTCTTTAACCCTGTGCTCCCAGTGGGGACGGGGGAGGGAGCCAGGGTGGGGACATACCAGTAGAACCCATTTCAATACCACTTCATAGGAAAGAGCTTCCGTTTTCTGAGCAAAACCTGCCTCCTTTAGCCTTCCTAGTATCCACTAGCCCTAAACAGAATACCTCTGTCAGTTGGAAAGTTGTTTTCTCTGCTGCAAAAAGCTTTATTGTTTCACTTGGTCCAATGCATGGCAGTGGGCTCCAGGGTGGTTAGAAGAATGGCTGGTAGTTTCAGGGAGAGGCTCAAGCAAAAGCCAGAGACGCCAGGGGATGCAGAGGGGCCCCTCAGGCTCCTGGTCGTGCTTGAGGGGGAGCCTTTCGGACAGACTCTCTCCCCGCCCCGCCTGGGGGCCGCCTGCCAGGCGAGCCAGGTGCTGCCCATCCTCCTGATGAGCCTCCCCCCGCCCCCGGAAGTGGTTCCACCGGAAGTCACAGGGACGCGGGTCTGCCCGGCGGAACCAGGGCCTGCCGCTCCACAAGGGCCCGGGTCAGGGTCCCCTCCAAGGCCAGGGTGGCCCCGTGGGGTCCTGAGTGCCCCCCACTCCCCTGGGGAGGCGGCAGCTCGTCCTGGAGAGAACGCGGCCGCCGCGCTGGGTTTGCATCTTTCAGAGACGCCGGGCCTCGAGGAGGAAGTGGCCTCGTCCCCCACAGCCACGTTGTCACTGTGCACCTGGTCGCCATGGAAACAGAAGCCCAGCCAGAGGTGGGTGTGCGAGGCCCGCAGGGGCAGGCGACCAGGCGGGTGACAGGGCCTCCACCTCGGGGTATTATTCTGAGAAATTCGGGGGCTCGTGGTTGTTCGGCTCGTGGTTGTAAGGGGTTAAGGTCAAAAAGCGGCGGTGGCTGGTCTCAGAGGCCCAGGATGGCTGGGGTGGTTCGGAAGGTGGCGACTGGATAAGACACCAGAGAGTGGTGGAGGCTGGAAGAGGGGGCGTCCCTGGGTCTGTCCCATCCAAACACTGTTGAAGCCACAGACAGACCCCGGGACCCCAATGGCACTGTGGGAGAGTTCTTTATATCCGGGGTTGGCAGACTAGGGCCCATTTTTGCCTGGGTCATGAGCGAAGAATGGATTTCGAATTTTCAGATGGTAGAAAAAAAAAAAATCAAAGTAAGAATAATATTTTGTGCCCAGCCCGCGTGGCTCAGTGGTTGAGCATAGACCTATGAACCAGGAGGTCACGGTTCGATTCCGGGTCAGGGTACATGCCTGGGTTGTGAGCTCGATCCCAAGTAGGGGGGTGCAGGAGGCAGCCGATCCATGATTCTCTCTCCTCATTGATGTTTCTCTCTCTCTCCCCCTCTCCCTTCCTCTCTGAAATCAGTCAAATCTCTATCTTTAAAAAGATGCATAAAATAAAGGCACAGAAACATCCCCAGGGAGATGCATCCATCCAGCTCACTAGTGAAAAGCAATGGAAATCCCACCGTGAGTTTACGCTCTTACCTTGTCGACTTGGCAGGGACAAGAGGCATGTGTTTGATGGAGGCCGAGTTCCTGGCCTTTTCAACCTCCCCAGTAGGTTGTCACGTGTTTCTCTTACTACGGGTCACTGTCACGTGACGGACAATATGCCCATCGCTGTTACAGACATCAGACGAGCATGTGTGCATGATAAAAAAAGTTTGCAAAAGTCCTCAAAACCTGCCCCTAATCTCTGGATTATCTGTTTCTTTAAGGGGCCTCCACTGTGTGTAATCTGCAGGCCGATTCTGTTGCTTTTAGGCAATGCCAATATTAGCAGCAGTAACACCATCATGCTTCAGCTATGGGAAGGTCAATTAGCTGGAAAATTCCGCTTTCGGAGTGGCAGCTAAGCACCGAGGAAGTAAGCAAGGAGAATGGCACAGGCAGTCAAAACTCCGAGAGCATCAGCTCACGTATTTGCTCCTGGAAGAGTCTAGAAAGCCAACATTAAAAAAATCCTACGGTATTTATGTAGGGACAGTTCTCACGAGCCCGGGTTTCCAGCTCAGACCTTGGGTCAGGTGCCTCGCAGGCGGGCATGGAAGAAGCAGCAAGAATGCGAGGAATTCTCACCCCCATTCCGAACTCAAAACAAACTATAATTTGAAAAGATAGAATTAGGGGCCAAAAAGACCTGAAGGCGACAAATAAAATGATAGTTCCACTAGATATTAAAGATGGTCCTTAAAAATAAAAGAGAGGAGCCCTATCTGGTGTGGCTCAGTGGATAGAGTATCAGCCTGCAGACTGAAGGGTCCCAGGTTCGATTCCGGTCAAGGGCACATGCCCGGGTTGTGGGCTCGATCCCCAGTGTGGGGCATGCAGGAGGCAGCCGATCCATGATTCTCTCTCTTCGTTGATGTTTCTCTCTCTCTCTCCCTCTCCCTTCCTCCCTGAAATCAATAAAAATATATACTTAAAAAATAAAATAAATGAGAAAGAGGAGGGGCTGTTATCAGACATGTTCAGGAAATACTGGTCTAATAGTTCATGCTTCAGCCTTTTTGTCATGATTCTAGCAACTTCTAAAAAGAACACTGGCGTTTCGTTTTGTCCTTCCCTTTCCCGTTCTCTCTTTATTCCTTGGATTTTGGCTGACGTTTGCCGATGGCATTTTCTTTCCTCATCCTCATGCTGTCTGCCTGGACCTCCTGGTCGAGGTGTGGCTCTGACTTCTCCCACACCCTCCTCCCCACAGGTGTTTCCTCCGTTTTGGGTTCCCTCGCCCCGCGATCTGCTTTGTACCGGTTCCAGGCGGCACTTCCAGCTTCTGAGGACACCTTCCAAATGGCCCACGGGGTCGCTTTCTCCTCCGCTCCCCTCCCTGCATTCTCTCCCATCTCTTTCCTCCCAAAGCACACGGCCAGCGTTCTAGGCCCGGACGCCACCTCTCAGTCCTTCCTGCGTTTCCCCTTCATCCCCTAGCTCTGCGCTGCTTTTCTGCTCTCGCTCTCCTGCGGGATTCGTGTCCTGAACCCCAACTCTTTCTCCTCTTTGCCAGCTCGAATGCTTGAGCTGGGAATCCCCCTTCCCTTCCCATCAGTATGCCCCCCACACTTGATCCTCAACATCCATGTTTGTTGAGTGAGCCCACCGGCCCGCCTGGGGTCAAAGGATATTGCTGTACCCCCCCCCTTCTCTGCGCCCCCCCCCTCCCGAGTGTGGCCACCTTGACTGATCGCGTCCACCCTCCCATCAGCGTTGGGATTTGAACCAGGAGATCTGTGCTCAGTCTCGAACTCTGCCTCTTACTCGGCCCAGCCGTTTCATTCCTCTGAGCCTCAGTTTCCGCATCTGTGAAATGGCAACAATGCTCTGAGCCTGGTCTGCCCTGCAGGGTTGGCTGGGGCCCGTGAGGCCACGTTTGCCCAAGCTCTTCCTGGGATGTAGGCTGGAGCATCCTCATGCCTTCCCTCTTTTATGGTCTTCACCCGTTAACTCGGTGGTCGGCAAACCGCGGCTCGTGAGCCACATGCGGCTCTTTGGCCCCACGAGTGTGGCTCTTCCACAAAATACCACGGCCTGGGCGAGTCTATTTTGAAGAAGTGGCGTTAGGAGAAGTTTAAGTTTAAAAAATTGGGCTCTCCAAAGACATTTCAATCGTCGTGCTGTTGATGTTTGGCTCTGTGGACTACTGAGTTTGCCCACCACTGCGTTAACTGCCACGCGTCCAAAGCGGAAACCATCCCCATTCTTCCATAGGCGCTGGAATATGTACGAATTTAAGTTACCGTAATTTTCTTTACAAACCCAGAGATGTCACCCACAAGTCTGATTTTAAAACTGGGCGACCCGCGTTGATGTGCGAGGGTAGCGGCTATACACGCACGGGGCGTGTGGGGAAGGTCCGCCGATGCGTCTAGAGCCGCTTATGGCGTACAAAGGGTTACTCTCGTCTCGTTCTAACAGGTCTTTGTTATTCTGCACACACCTCACCAAATTCCCAGCCGAGAATCGACTAACTTCCGGTTCCGCTGTTTGATCGGAGCTCAGACTTGTGAGTGGGGATCCCGAGAGGAAAGGGACGCAGGGGTTCGGTGCACCCCAAATTCTGTGGCTGAAAACCCGGCTCCATCACTTACTGGATGTGGGACATTGGGAATGTCCACTCAGCCTTTACCCCCTCTGTTTTGTCTTTAAAATGGGGAGGAGGGGGAGGATCTGTAATACTTTCAACAATAAAGATAGATTTTTAAATAATAAAATAAAAAATAAAGGAAATGGGGATGACGGGAAGCATGCCCCCACTATGGGTTGTGATGATTTTGGACAGTCAAAGGGTGTCCCGCTCAGCCTGCGTGGTTCAGTGGTTGAGCGTTGACCTATGAACCGGGGGGTCACGGTTCGATGCCCATCGGGGCACATGCCCAGGTTGTGGGCTCGATTCCCAGTAGGGGGTGTGCAGGAGGCAGCCGGTCCATGATTCTCTCTCATCAGCAATGTATCTCTCTCTCTCTCTCCCTCTCCCTTCCTCTCTGAAATCAATAAGAATATATTTAATTTTTTTTTTTAATGGGTGTCCAGGCTGAGCCCATGGTAAGCTTGCAGTAATGTCTGCCCTCTGTCACCAGTTATTCCCTTTTTGTTCCTCCGATCTGTGTCCTTCTGTCACGCTTCTCCCTGTCACCCGCGGGCATCGGTAGCCCCACTCCCCGCCCACTCAGGGGCATCTCGGGGGCAACGCTCAGACTCCGGAGCCTCCCGTCTCCCGCCTCCTCCTCCCTCCCTCCCCCACATTCTCTGCTGGCACCTTCTCCGGGTTTCACTGTCTCCCTGATTAGAGAGTGCCGGGGCCTGGCAGGATAAGTCACTGATATATTAATTTGTGTTTTTATCTCCGCCTTGGCCCGCTCTCCGGGCCCCTGCCTCGGGGGAGGTTTGTGTTAAGAGGCCAAAGCCCAGACACCTGGCTTTTGTTTCCCCAAAGCCCTGGCTCTGGGAGGAGCTCATTCCTGCCAGGAGGAGGAGGAGAGAGGGGGGCCTTTAAGAGCAGAGAGGGAGGAGGGAAGGAAGGGGGGAGGGGGATTCTGCTACATGGGAAGGGGTGAAGGCCAGAGGACCCGGCTACTAGCAAAGCTTTGGCCTCCATCCATGCCCTCTCCCCCCAACAGTGGCCGGGCCACCAAATGGAGGCTCTGAGGCACAGCTGGATCACTAGGCCCCATCACTGTGCTCAGCAAACATTTCAACCCGGTCCCTGCACCCAGTGCCCCCAGGGACAGCACAGCCACAGATGTGTGATGGCCTGCAGGCTGGGACACAGGGCCAGAGCGACACGCCCACCCCAACACCCAGCGTCTGCTGCCCAGAGACCACGCCAGGCACGGGCCTTGGTCTTTACAGGTATTGGAACAGTTGCTCCCCACGTTCACAGACGAGGAAGCTGAGGCCCAGAGAAGTCAGGCAGCTTGTCCAAGATCACACAGCCAGGACGCGGTGAAGCCAGGGCTCCGTGCAGGCAGAAGTATTTAAAAAGGCCACCGCTCTCCTGTAAAGTGTTAAGAATGACCTGCTGCGTAGGCCAGAGCAGACACAACACCAAGGCTCTCCGGGTGCCATTGGAAGGGGGACGGTGGCAAGGCCTGGGCCAGAGAGAGAGAGAGAAACACTGATTTGTCTTCCACTTATTCATGCGCTCATTGGTTGATTCTTGTATGTGCCCTGACTGGGGATCGAACCTGCAACCTCGGTGCATCGGGATGATGCTCTGACAACTGAGCTACCCAGCCAGGGCCGTTATCATGACTGTCATCCCCATCGTCATCCCCACTGGCCGGGCCTGCTTAGCCCTGCAGTGGCCTTCTCCAATGACTCTCCTCCAAGGAGACCGTGGTGCCTCAATGCAGGGCCTTCTCCAAACCCGGCTGCTTTTACTGAGTGTCTCTGTGTGTCCGGCACTGTGCTGGGTGCCGAGGGATCATCCCAGCATCCCACGGGGCCCCGGGCCTGCCCTCGGTGGGAAGGAGAGCAGGTTTCCTGCAGAATTCAATGGCCTGAGTCCTGACAGACAGTGGGCTGCGAGCTGGGAGCCTCCCCACTCGGCTGCCGCCCCTCCCGGGCCCACGCACACTCCTGGTCCAGCTCCCGCCGCTCGCTGGAGACTTGTGAGCAAATGTGAACTTGCATCACCCTGGGCCCAGGACCAAGCCGGCGGCGGCGAATCCAAGACAGCTCAGGGCTGCCGGCGGCGCATTCCAGAAACCCAGATCCCCGGTGCTGCCTGGAAGGAGCCCTGGCTGCCCACGTGGCATGAAGAGGAAATGTCCATGTGGGATTCCGATTGGCACCGCTCAGAACCTCTGACTGTGATGCCCAGATACGGATCTGCAGAGCGCACCCGGCGTCCCACACCCAGCGGTGGTGGTGAAGGGCGAGCTTGGCACACGGGCGGGAAGGAAATACAGCGCCGCCGGGCAGGCTGGGCACACACGCCCCTCCGTTCCCAGAGCAAAACGTACTGTCACCGAGATCCCCGGCCCGGCTCACCCGCTGCTCTTCACTCTTCTTTCTTGTGCCCTTGTTCGGTTTTCAAAGAAGAGTACGTGCTGTCTGACCATATTGCTCCCTGGATGCTCGGGACCGCCACGGAGGTGTGATTCTAAGCCGGCCTTTGAGTTGCTTCTCAGTGCTGTCAGTATAAACTTCACATAAGAGCCGGGTCCCACCCTAGCCTTTCTGGCTTAGTCCCGTGGTCGGCAAGCGGCGGCTCGCGAGCCACATGCGGCTCTTTGGCCCCTCGAGTGTGGCTCTTCCACAAAATACCACGGCCTGGGCGAGTTTATTTTGAAGAAGTGGCGTTAAGTTTAAAAAATGTGGCTCTCCAAGGAAATGTCAATCGTTGTACTGTTGATATTTGGCTCTGTGGACTAATGAGTTTGCCGACCACTGGCTTAGTGGATAGAATGTCAGACAGGGGACTGAAGGGTCCCAGGTTCGACTCCGGTCAAGGGCATGTGCCTCGGTTGCAAATATGGTCAGGCCCCGTGTAGGAAGCAACCAATCTATGCGTCTCTCTCACATTGATGTTTCTGTCTCCGTCTCTCCAGCTCCCTTCCATTCTCCTTAAAAATCAATGGAGAAATATCCTTGGCTTAAAAAAATAATAATAATAACTACACGTAAGAGCCGGGTTGCCGCGCTTCCTTGGAAAATCTGTGTTCTGTTGCCGGCGCAATGATTGAGTCCACTTGTCTAGTCTAGGATGCTAGGGGATCTAACTAAGTCAGAGCGTCCGGCCCATAGGTCTATTTATTACAGAGCTCGCTGGGAAAGACAAGCTGAATTTTCATTTAGCGGCAAAACCGGAGAGGTATTTACGTGCAGAGAGCGCAGCGAAGCCATCCGACACACAGGCTTGCAGCAGCGGCATTGCGATCCGCGCCAATATACTCCGAATCAGGAGGGCTCTGGAATTCTTACCTTCTCCCCACCCCCATCCCAACCCTCCAAGATTCCCAATACAACCCTTGGTGACAGATTGCTCCCCGTCGTCCGCCTTAAACTCTGTGATAAATCCAACCCGAAGCGGCAGTCCCAGCGAGCGTTCGGGGCCGGATCTGGAAAAACGAATGTTACTGAAGTTCGGACTCCATGAACGAGAAACTGTGAGCGCACACCGAGGGCATCACTCAGGAACCTGAATCTCTACAGATGCCGTCAGGGTTATTTATGGCTGGGATGATATTAATATTTTAAATCGTTTCAATAGGGAAGTGCCCTGAGAGGTTAAAATTGTATTGCTGTGCAAAGATAATGTATCCATGGGAATTCCCCATTGTCAGAAATCATTTCCCTTCACTGTACCTTTTTAAAATATATTTGTATTGATTTCAGAGAGGAAGGGAGAGGGAGAGAGAGAGGAACATCCATGATGAGAGAGAATCACTGATGGGCTGCCTCCTGCACTCCCCCCACTGGGGATCGAGCCTGAAACCTGGGCACGTGCCCTTGACCGGAATCAAACGTGGCACCCCTTCAGTCCGAAGGCTGGTGCCCTATCCACTGAGCCAAACCGGCTAATGCTAAATTTTCTTTTTTAGTCTTTATTGTTGAAAGTTCCCTGTGCTGCTGGTAACGGCACACGGGACAGAGGTAGGGGCTGCTTTTGTTATTAAGTAACCGTCCTGTGCTGAATATCTAAGCAAAAGTTCTTCTTCCTTTTTTTTTTTTTTTTATTATTTGGGAGTGAAAATATTTCTTGGGCCGCCGTTGTCTGTTTAAATTAGGTAAATGCGATTACGATGAGTGAAAAATACAGACTCGGGCGCTGGGTAAAATTCGGGTCACCCGTGGAAGCCCTAATCCAGCGGCAATGAGCCATCTCAGCCTTGGCTATGACAAGTGAGCAGAGCGGCGATGTCTCGCTGTGTGGGGATTAATAGACTGACTGGGCAGCCAGAGATCAATCCTACAAGTTGGCCTGAGGGTGCAAATACTAACATGTTTTTTAAAAAGGAAAATTGGGTTCCCCTCACCAGGACTGGCCCAGAGTCCTTTCCTTGGTTTTCTCTCCACACACAGAAGCAAAGGAACTTTTTGGACCTGGATGGGTCGCTCAGTGGTTAGAGAGTCACCCCGTGGACCAAAGGGTCTCGAGTTCGATTCTCGGTCAATTCTCGGTCAAGGGCATGTACCTCAGTTGCAGGTTCAATCCCTGGCCCTGGTTGGGGTGAGAGCGGGAGGCAACTCCATGTGTCTTTCTCATGTTGATGTTTCTCTCTCTATCCCTCTCCTCCTTCCCTTCCACTCTCTCTAAAAATCAATGGGAAAAATATCCTCTCTTTGGTGAGGACTGAAAAAAAAAGAACTTTTGGGGGGGGTCGTCAATTTTTGTCCCCCTTCCCAAGGATCCTTGCATTGGCCATTTATGTCTATTTCTTGCTCATTTCAAAACAGAAAGTTCTGTGTCTTAATCCTCTTTAGTACCAGCTCTTGTCTTCCTTTCCAACTCCATAAAGATGACCTTCGAGTTTCGTGCTGTTATTTTGCTTTGTGAAGGACTTGCTTCAGGTAGGCAGCAGATAGGAAGAAAACCTTGTGCATATAAGGGGGCGGGGCGGGGGGGGGGGTAAGAAAGAAAGAAAGAACAAAAAAAGAGAGGTTGACGTTTACAGCCCGGAGAGAGGTACGACATTGCAAAGGTCATCAATGAGTAAACAGATATTAATGGTTAGCTGGGTGCCTGGTACATAAACAGGTCACATTAATCATTAACACCAGGGAGAACTTACAGTAGCACTTTCAACCAGGCTCAGGAGAGGAGGTGCCTAGGGGGACCCCCCCCCCGCCCCCCCAAGGGGATGAGGGAAGCCCAGTGGTGATTTCAGATTGTTAGAGAGTGAAAAGTTACTGTTCCTTTTTTTGCATTTCGCATATTCTCCCCCCAAAACCAGCTGGAGATGGTCATGTTGTTGCTTTTTAGAGCCTGTTTTTTTTTTTTTAGAGCAGTTTTAGGTTCAAAGGAAAATGGAGAGGAAAGTAAGAGATTTCCCATATACCTCTGCTCCCACACAAAGTTCCCCACGTTATCAGCATCCCCAGAGTGGGACATGCGTTACCCCTGATGGACCCACGTGGACCCATCAAAACCACCGAAGTTTACGGGAGGGTCTGGTGTGGCGTATTCTGTGGGCTTGGGTAACTATAAGGACCTGTATCCACCGTTCCAGCACCAAGCAGAGCATTTTCATTGCCCTAACCATGCGCTGTGCTCCCTCTGTCCATCCCCACCCTGGCCACCACTGGCCCTTTTCTGTCTCCTTCGTTTTGCCTTTTCCAGAACGTCATGGAGTTGGACTCAAGCAATGTCACCTCCATCACTTGGCCTCTTTCGCCTCATAATGTGCATTCCAGGTTCCTCCATGGCTTCTCGGGGCTTGATAGCTCATTACTCTTTAGCACTGAATAATATAATAACATAATAAATGCACCACAGTTCACTTGTCCATTCGCCTGCTGAAGGACAGCGGGTTGCTTGGAAGTGTGGGCAGTTACGATTAAGCTGCCGTAAGTGTCCGTGTGCAGGTTCTTGGGTGGATATGTTTCATCCCTGTTTTTTGTTTTTAAATATATTTTTATTGATTTCAGAGAGGAAGGGAGAGGGAGATATGAAACATCGATGATGAGAGAGAATCATGGATCGGCTGCCTCCTGCACGCCCCACACTGGGGATCGAGCCCGCAACCCGGGCATGTGCCCTTGACCAGGAATCGAACTGTGACCTCCTGGTTCATAGGTTGGTGCTCAACCACTGAGCCACACCGGCCAGCCTATCCATGTTTCTTATTGGGAAAAGTCAAAGCCAGGTCTGGGGTGATGAAGGCAAAGGTGTCAAAGGCAGGCAGGGAACGCTGCCGAGACCTTGAGGGACAGAGAGAAAGGCGACTGAGTCCCACAGAGTGTCGTGAGCATCATAGCTTTGATTTTTTTTAAAGGAGCCAGGTTTTATGTGAAAGCTCTACAGTTCCGGACTTTTAAATATTGGCAACTTATTGGAACCATGGCCGGGTCAAACAATATGCATTTCCTGCAGCCAGTTTAGAGGTTTTGTCTAAATGAAAAATAAACAACAAACAAACCAAAGTCCCCGAAAAATGTACGGAGAAGGAAGAGAATCTAAGTGTATCTTTAACATTTATTATACAGTCTCTCCTCTCCGGTAAAGACACAGTTCTCTATAGGAATATTATATAAAATGAAATTGATAAAACCGCCAATACACTTAACGGAGAACTGGAATCTCTAAGGACCTCAACCTTATTCTCACAGCTCTGTGAGTAGCCGGCAGATGAGATGCTTTTATATATCGTGGCCCTAACGCTTTACAGATGAGCGGCTAGCATTGCTTTTAAATATAATGCAAAGAAACCAATTTTTAAATAAATGGGGAGTTTGACTCGCAAGCCCACAGGAGACATTGTGACGTTGCCCAACCTGAAAATCAAATTATTTAAGGTTGGTTATACCCATAACAGCCTCTAACCACCTGCCGAGGTGGGCGGTCAAAGCAGACCAGTCAAAGGCAGCGGGCAAGGGGGGCTTGAGAGGAGGTAGAGAGAAGCCAAGGGCCTGGGCTCATTTTGCTAGTTCGCTGTGGGGTAGACACTAACCCCCCTAAACTACAGCAGGTGAACGGGAGCTCGTTGCTGACCCTGTGATGGGAAGAGGAGCATTGATCCAGGGCTTCACAATCTGTCCTCCCCAGCCACGTACCCCGCCATGGGTTCTTGTCGCCATGACAGTGAGCCATGCTCTCCCGACTCGCCCAGCCTCTCCCAGCCTCATCTCCACATCCCCCTCCCTTCTGACACAGGCAGTTCCTCATTTGTCCCATCACATTCAACCAAGGTCAAGCATCTCCTCTTCCAGAAAGTCTCACCGAACCCCTGTCCACGGGACCAGCTACCTCTCTCGTGGTCCCTGGAGCATCTGTCTTAGCATCCACCTCTGCCTCGGCACCCCCCTCTTCCTCGGCGCCCCCCCTCTGTCTCGGCACCTTCCTCGCACCACAGTCATGGGTGTTGTGGATGCACATATCCATCTCCCTGTCGAAGCAGCGGCCACTATTTTCATCTCTGAGCCTCCCCCGCTAGCCCCGTGCCTAGGGAACTAGCACGTGAGTGTTGAATGACCGAGTGAATGAATGCAATGAATGGACCCAGAGCAACAGCGCTGAGGAAAGAGACTTGCTGAGTGAACATGAATGAGCGAATCGGTTCTCACTCTCTGTCTTGATCTGGATCTTTGCACGTGAGCATCCCGTGACGTCTGTGAGAGCAAGTCTTACTTCGCAAGATCTTACGAATTGTCTGACGCGCAGTAATGAAAGACCCAATGATTCGGGTCTTTCGTGTCCTTATCTGTAAAGTGGGGGTGATGATGTGTTCCGTGCCAGGCTCAGGGCTGTTGAGTAGACAACCTAAAATGATGTGTGTGACCCGATGTGCAGAGTCACCCTTCAGACGGCAAAGCCCCCAGTGCCACCAGACGGAGTAGTCAACCCTCCTTCACTCACCTCTGTCTGAATCGATTAAAATCCTCTGTCCAGCCCGGCCGGTGCGGCTCAGTGGTTGAGCACCGACCTATGAACCAGGAAGTCACAATTCAATTCCTGATCAGGGCACATGCCAGGGTTGTGGGGTCGATCCCCAGTATGGGGTGTGCAGGAGGCAGCCAATCGATTCTCCCTCATCATTGATGTTTCTGTCTCTCTCCCTCTTTTTTCCTCTCTGAAATCAATAAAAATATTTTTAAAATAAATAAAAACCTAGTACATTCACATTCACAAATCAGGTCGAATTGATATGCCATTTACATTACATTTCCAAGGACGTTTTACAGCTCATACACGTTTTTAAATAATTCTCCTTCGTTTGATCGAATGTTACCTTTATAAAAACACATATTGTCCCTTCTCACAGAACACATCTTACTCAACTAAACAGTTATGCCTCCCTCACAAAAGACCAGTGGCCTCGCTCTCATAAAATCAGCCCAGACTGTGGACTGGAACCCCAGTGGAGAAAGCAGAACTCAACAGAGACAGGCCTCCCGAACCGTAATTAAAACAATAACTAACTCCTAGGGGAGGGCACCGGCGTTTGCTCTGTTAAAAACTCGGAAGAAAAAAGAAAAGAAAATCAGCGCTCTGTGAAACCCGCCCCCGTCATTTTAAAAGCCTTCCCAAATTCCACGTGGCCCGTATGAGCCATCCTTAATGCATGGGGTCGTCATTTCCGAATAAATCTCTAAGTAATCCAAAACAAGGGCTGTTGGGTAAATAGTTGAAATTAAGGGGGGGGGGGGCGGGGGGAGTCATCTGCTTTCCATTAGGATGATAAAATAGTTCACTTGAAACATTTTACAAGACGCTGTGTTACTGGGAGGTGTCCGCGCTTCTCACTCCATCACCAGCCATTTGACACAACATAAAAGGCTTCCTAAGCCACGTTAGGCCTCTTAATCAAAAACTAATTGTAATAGATATTGGGGAGTGTTAACACGGTGACCGCCAGGTTGTAGCCGGCCGCGGCCGCGGACGCGGCAGCGAACATTAAACACAACCCCCAGCTGATAGGGGCTTATCTCCGCTTCGGAGCTAAGTGCTAAGTACTACAGGCCCCGTATCTCCTGGCCATTGCTTTGTACCACTTTGGGAGTTAATTGCCCCATAAGGTTTCATCTTCCTAATGAAATTTATGGCATTGTCAGAGAACTTGGGAGATACCGCTGCAATTTAGGAGATTTTACAGAAAACAGAGACATAAACAGAGGGGAAAAGAAAATACATCCTTGGAGCCTAATGCATCACTAGCCTTCACACAGTGGGGCCAGCCTCCCCAGGCTGGGGGAGGGGGGAGGGGGAGCGCATTAACTCTTTCAGGCCTGTACTAGGATATTCATGGAATGCACTGTAATGGAAAATTGATAATGGACATCATAGGGCCCACGGTGGGCATTCAATAAATATTTAGTGATCAGACTTAACAAGACCAGAAATGCCAGCAGGCGATGAGTGGGAATCACGTGCTACGTGACCCCAAGCCTGACACAGTGTGTAAGCTAGGGCTGCTCTCAGGAGGGGTATTCTCAATGCTTAATGAATGACCAAGCGATCGTGCTGGAGGATAGTGCTTTATGATTGTCAGGGTGCTTCATGTTTGGTCCCCATAACCACCCAAGCCATGCCCTTGACCTAGGGTTTCATTCAGGACAGTTCCAGGCCTCAAGTAGGAGGTCCCACTCTAGTCCTCTTGACTTCAGATGGACTGGAGAGATTCCCTGAATATCCCATTATCTGAGCCTGATGAAGGAGGGTCGCAAAACTTAAAAGACCAGTCTGGCCGGTATGGCTCAGTGGTTGAGCATCAACCTATGAACCTGGAGGTCACAGTTCAATTCCCTGTCAGGGCACATGCCCAGGTTGCGGGCTCCATCCCCAGTGCAGGAGGCAGGCAGTTGATGATTCTGTCTCATCAATGATGTTTCTATCCCGCTCTCCCTCTCCTTTCCACTCTGAAATAAATAAAAACGTATTTTTTTTTAAATGTTAAAGACAAAAATGTGATTTTTGGATCCTGAATTGGAACGAAAAAATAAATAAAATGGCAGCAGAAAACTGGTGATATCTGATGAAATTTGGAGTTCAGTTAATAGTATTATACTTATGTATATATAAACTAGAGGCCCAGTGCACGGATTCGTGCACCGGTCGGGTCCCTCGGCCTGGCCTGCGGGGATCAGTGGACCTCCGCGCCATCGCAGCCCGGCCTTACCCACCAGCTTGTCAGGCTCCAGCCCACTGTCCGCATTGATCCCGCACAGCACGAAGTAGTGAGCAAAGAGGCAGGCGGCCAGGTAGGAGTCCGGGCTGGGCACCACGCCACTCCCACTCATCCCTGCCCCGCTGTGCCTGCCACCACTGCCACTCGGCGCGCACTGCCACAGCTGCACTCGCCAGCCGTCAGCCCAGCATCTGGCGCCCATCTGTCAGCTGAGCGGTGCTCCTGCTGGGGGAGCACACTAACCACCAGGGGACAGCTCCTGCGTTGAGCATCTGCCCCCTGGTGGTCAGTGCGTGTCATAGCTACCGGCTGGACGTCCGGTCATCCGGTCGCTTAGGCTTTTATATATATAGATTATATATACATATATTAACTTTCTTAGTGTCAGGATTATGTAAGAGGCTCACATTAGGGCAAGCTGAGTGAAGGGTGTACAGGAACTCTCTGTACTACCTCTGAATTCTTCTACAACTCTTTAGACTATTTCAAAATAAAAAGTTTTTGAAAATAACTACAGAGTATCAAGTTACAAAAATACATTAGAGAGCATAAGAACCTACAAAATGGGATGAGAAATCATATTACCTTCACCCACCCCATCCTCATGGTCTCACTCCAATCCTCCTTATGTACTTTGTGTTATGTCAATCCTTTTCAATTTATTGAGGTTGATTTTTATTTTATAACCTAATATGATTCCTGGAGATTGTTCCGCATGCACTTGAGATAAATTTGTATTCTGCAAATGTTCTACAGATATATGTTATGCCTATTTGGTTTCTATTGTTGTTGGAATTTTCTGTTGCCTTGTTAACCTATCTAGTTGTTCTATCCAAATTCTGCCTCTGATTGAAGTGGTTATTCCATTTACATTAAGTAATTACTGACAAGGTAAGATATCTGCTGTTTTCCCATTTGTTCTCTACATAGTTTATGTCTTTTTTCCCACTGTTTATCCATAGCTGCCTTCTCTTGTGTTAGATATTTTGTAGTACAGTATTTTAATGTCCTTGAGTTTGATTTATGATTTTTTTGTTACCTTTTTAGTGGTTGTCCTGGGAATTATAATCAACATTCTAACTTGCAATAATGTAGTTTGTATTAATACCAACTTAATTTCAATAGTATATGAAAACTGTGCTCCAATATAGCTCCATTACCTCCCCACACAGTGCAATTATTGTCGTACAACCTAATCTTTATCCATTATGAGCCCATCAACATAGTTTAATAAGTCTTGCTATATGCAATTAACTTTTAAATAAAATAAGAGAAGAGAATATTTACAAGCAAAAATACATTTAAACTGTCTTTTACATTGACCTATGTAGGTACATTTACTGTCTAATATTATTCTATTTCAACCTGAAGAATTTCCTTCCTATTTCTTGTAGAGCGGGTCTTCTACCCACTACCTCTCAGGTTTTGTTAATCTAGGAATAATTTTATAATATATCTATGTGTAGATCTCTTTAAGTTTATCCTACTTGAAGTTTGTTGAGATTTTTGAATGTTCAGTTAATGTTTTTTATCAAATGGGGAACGATTTTAGCCATTATTTCTTCAGCCCCTTTTTCTCTCTTTTCTTCTTCTTCTGTGACTCCAGTTATGCACATTTTGGTACACTGAATAGTGTGCCAAAGGCCTTTGCGGCTCTGTTCACTTTTATTCTTTTTCTTTCTGTTCCTCAAACTGGATAATCTCAATTTAAACTGTCTTGAGATTCACTGATTCTTTGTCAATTAAAATCTGCTGTTGAGCCCCCTCAGCAAAATTTTTATTTAAATTTTTGTATTTTTCAACTCTAAAATTTCTATTTGGTTCTTTTTTTATAATTGATATCTCTGTATTCGTATTCTCCATTTGGTGAAACATTATTCTCATACTTCCCTTTAGTTTTTTGAATTTGGTTTTAGCAGTTGATTTAAAGTCTCTGTCTAGTAAGTCCAATTTTGGACTACTATAGGGACACTTTCTATTCACTGCTTTTTCTTTATTCGTGCATGTAGACCATACTTTTCTGTTTCTTTTGGGTTAGTTTGCATACTTACACCTGATTGGCTGGTGGACATTACGAAGGTATGGTCAATTTGCATCTTACTCTTTTATTAGTGTAGATACAATGACCTATGCTAGTTGCAGTGGGAAATTCAAAGATGTAATACACAAAGTCTGCTCTGAAAAGACTTAAGGAATGTCACCTTCCCAGGAAGGACTTCCCTGACCACCCATCTGAAAGAAACCCCCTCTGAGTCCCTCTCTTTAAGATGTGGCCAATCCCTCCAGTCTGCCTGGAACTGAGGGCTTTCCTGGGATACAGAGCTTTCGATGCTAAAACCGGAACAGTGCTGGGCAAACTTGGAAAAGTTGGACATCGTATCATTATCCTGCGTTGTTTGCTTTGTTTTTATACGCTTTTGCACTATCTTACATAATTTAATTTACTTGTTTGTTTTCTCTCTTCCTTCTAATTAAAATGTAAACCCCTCCAGTGCAGGAACAGGATTTTGTCTGTGTGGTTCCCAGCACTAGCTGGCACATAGCTATTTGTTGAAAGAGGAATCAATTGTTAATTCATTGATTGACTCATTTTTTAAAAATATCCTTCTATCTCCAAGTTTAACAACAAATGCATAAGGAATACAGGGTTTTGTGGAAAATCACAATTAACCGAAAAAAGCCTTTTGTATGATTTAAACGACTGAGTTGTAAGCACTTGAACTTGTGTGGCTGTGAGAACTGCAGACAGCTGCGTTCTTTTCTGATCCCAAGTAGTACCGTTAAAAAGGATTCACTGAAATGGAGACGATTTTTCCATTTACCCTGGAATGTTGGCTCTACCCAATACAACCCAGTCTAAATATAAGATTAGTAATTGAAGGAAACACTTTTCTCTATAAAACTGCACTGAAAAGGAAATCTCTACTTTTTCTCCCATATAGAAGCGACAGTCTAATTCATAAGGCCCATAATTACCTTAAATGTTCCGCAAGGATATTAAAGCTACGAATGAGCCCAGGCGGCCTAGTTCAGTAGTTGAGCATCAACCTTGAACCAGGAGGTTACCGTTCAATTCCCGGTCAGGGCACATGCCCCCGGTTTCGGGCTTGATCCCTGGTAGGAGGCGTGCAGGAGGCAGCTGATCAATGATTCTCTCTTATCATTGATGTTTCTATCTCTCTCTCCCCCTTCGTCTCTGAAATCAATAAAAATATTTTTTAAATAAAAGCTACAAATGCTAAAACACAGTCCGAGGCCACATCTTTGGACTCTAAAATGCGCCAGATAAAGAAGCTGCCCTTTTCCCCACTATCAGTTTACTCTACAAATGAGAAGACATAAAATAGTTTTAGATTTAATTAAAGTAATTGACTGAATTGCATTCCGTAGTTGTGATTGTCATTAACATCCTTGACCTCTCCGTCACATGGATATGCCAGCGACTTTTTCCGATGGATATTTATTATGAATATTATCATCAATAAGCACCATCAACATATTAAAATTAATTTTAACTTCTTTATGGAAGACAGAGCGCAGCCAGCTGCTGAAAACCATCCGCCCTAAATCATTTTTTATCGATTCAACACGGCTCAACGTCAAGTCCGACTAATAGGGAATTTTATGTGTGTGTAGGCAAGTTTTCTGTGTATGTACATGAAATAGTTCATTTGATTGTAGATCTAACTCGGGTGGCATTCAGCACGGAATTCTCCAGGGCCCCCGCCGAAATTCACTTGCTCTTCCGCCCGCTTACTGGGCAATCCTCACGCTGGCTTGTCTCATGCCCACGTGCACGTTACGCGACATACGGACATTTGGTCTTATTTTGACTGCTTGCAAAGAGCTTAATAAAAGACAGGCTTTAGGGCATCAAAAGAACTCAGCCCACAGGTGTTCTGAGCCGGGCTGACTTGTAAGGAGAACAAACAATGACGCTCTGGAATTTGAGCCTCTAAATTGTATCAGTTGAGCCCAGCAGGTCCTGCAGGGAGGGAAACACCTTTTATTACACTCCCCGGGGGCATGCGGGCTTGGGGCTGTGTAGGGTTACAGGGGATCCTCGGCAGGCAGCTAGCTGAGGCCTGCAGCTCGGTCTGTGAAAGCTGCTTCCAGGTGCTGAACGTCTGCAAGGTATACCCCCCTCTCCAGCTCCATCCCTCCGTGCTTCTGAGCTTAGCCACCCTCCACATCTTTCCACATTTGTCACTCCTGGAGCGTCACGGAGCCCTGCTGAAGATCTTAAATACGGCATCGCATCTCAGTCCTCCCAGCAACACCGCAAGGCAAGGCTCGGTGACGTGCAAAAGGTCACGTACGTCTGAGCCGCGGAGTCCGGACTCAAGCCAGGTGGTTGGACTCCAGGGCCCTCACCTCCATCACCAGGCCCTACCCTGCGCGGCGTCCCGGTGACCGCAGCCTCCAGGGGCCTGTGGCTCCTCCTTTGCTGACTCTTCCTTTAGTCCTTAGGTCCTTGGGTCACTTAGTTCCCTGGGTCGTATGTTCCCGGATGGCCAGGCCTCCCAGACCAGGCAGGCCAGGCAGCCACGGCTGAGGAACCCAGCACCTCTTCCAACAACACACACAGCATTCGCGTGGAGACGGAAATCAGAGGCACCGAACTAAGTCCTGGTTTGCTGATGGAATTTACAGGGAAAATCTGGGTGGAGCAGAAAATGCAGACAGCATGGGCTCTTCCAGGCCCTCCGTCTCCGGGAGGCAGAGCCTCTGTTCCTGCCTTGCAAAGGAAAAGGCAGCCCGAATTCCAGAATATTCCAAAGTGTAGATGTCCTGGAGTACTGGACGTGTACAGTCATGATAAAAAGAAAGGGGGGGTTAGATTTTTTTGTAGTAATAGTAACAGAAGTGACCCTAATAGTAGTAATAATGTTAGTGTATGCCGGGTTTGTTTGACCAACTAATTTGACGAGTGCCGTGGTCGGCAAACTGCGGCTCGCGAGCCACACGCGGCTCTTTGGCCCCTTGCGTGTGGCTCTTCCACAAAATACCACGGCCCGGGCGAGTCTATGTTGAAGAAGTGGCGTTAGGAGAAGTTTAAGTTTAAAAAATGTGGCTCTCCGAAGAAATGTCAGTCGTTGTCCTGTTGATATTTGGCTCTGTGGACTCACGAGTTTGCCGACCACTGGGCTAGTAGACCTTCTACCTCCATCCTCTCTGTTTTCCTTTTTGTTGTTGTTACTTGGTGTGTGTGTTTTCTTGTAGTGGTTTTTTTAAACAGTGCATCCGATCACATCTCATGAGACTGGCATTCTGTAGAACCAGTTTGGGAAGTGCCGTTGGGCAAAAATCATGGGGAACAGCTCCGGAAATATCGACGGGGACCCCATGAGGGCCCGGTTGTCCCGTTCAGCAGCTCTGTAGTCACAGCCCCCGGGAGCTGGCGAAGGCTTCGGGGCGCGGACACGGCATGATCAGAGAGGGCAGCATCTGGCCCCGGGCTACCCCTGGGCACTAGCTGTGAGGTCGTGAGGGTCCAAGCTCAGCTGGAAGAAGGAGTCTCCTCCTCCATTTCCACTTCTCCAGTTTCCCTCACAGCAGCTCCTGTGCCCTCATGGATTTTCAGAGGCTGCTGCGGGCAGTGGGGAGAATTGGGGCCTCTAGAGAACCCCGGGAGGATGCTGACTCCCTAAAGCCATTGCATGGCTCCTCATTTCTCTTAATATTACAAGTAAAATACTGGCCCCGTCCTACACGGGCCGGTGTGACCGGGCGTGGCCACCTCTCCTGCGCACTTCATTGTCCTCCCCTTTGCCCACATTCCCCGTGGGACAGCGAGTGCCTCCCTCCCAGGCCACTTCATTGGACTGTAAGGTCCATGAAGCCAGGGATACATCTCTTTTGGCTGATTCCAGTGCCATCCAGCACATAGTAGGACCTCCATAAATGTTGAATGGGTGGATATGTGGATGGATGGATGGATGGATGGATGGATGGATGGACGGACGGACGGACAGCTGAGCGACTGGAGCAGATGTGCGTTTTGGAATGCTTTCTAGTGGGTATAACCAGCTTCCAGCCCAATCCCCATCGTCAAGATGAACACATTATAAGATAGAACCCTTCAGTGCACGCGGAACTGTTTGAGTTTCTATCTCATATGGCCTCTCGGGCTTCTGTGGGTCAGAGCCTCCAGCGGGTAAGGATCTCCTACTTGTCACTTCTCAGCAGGCAGAAACCCCAACATTCCAGTGCCTGGTTGCTTTCTCCTTTTTCCTATTCACAGAGCACCCCTGGGCTTGGGGGACGGGGCGGGGGCGGGGGGCAATTGTCTAATTGTCTGTCATGCACACCCTTAGCATCTTCATTTACCTTCTTCGACTGCTAACATCTATTAAAAGAAACTGAGTTAGGCTAGGCCAGGCTATGGTGGCTCAGTGGTTGAGCACCAACCTCTGAACCAGGAGGTCACAGTTCAATTCCCGGTCAGGGCACATGCCCGGGTTGCAGGCTCGATCCCCAGTGTGGGGTGTGCAAGAGGCAGCCAATCAATGGTTCTCTCTCATCATTGATGTTTCTCTCTCTCCCTCTCCCTTCCTCTCTGAAATCAAGAAAATATACATTTAAAAACAAAAAACACGAGTGAGTCCATTTCTACTCTGAATTGTTAACTTTCCTCAGCCAAAATTTCAGGTTGAGTTCAATCACGGAAGTCATAGCAAATTCCTGCCCCCCTCTCCCCCGGGACTCTGGAGGAAATGAGACATTCCCCTTGAATCGCTTATGTAGGTTCACTCCGCCAATTGTGTGCTCCCAGGATACCTGAGCTATTCAAAACCTTCCACATCTAGCCTGAACTGCCTTCTCCTTCTTATCTTCGCAGTATCTCTCAGTGAAGGCACAGCTCAGCCACCCGAGCTCTAATGAGCTTCACTATCTAGACCCAAATCTGATCTTCATTTTACTGCTGTTTCCCAGGCCCCAGAGTCTTTTGCCATTTGGTGGGTTTGCGGGGCTGTCGGGTTCTTCCCGAGTCCGGCCAATTGCATGGTTCAGACCGAGTAGGGCTCTCGTCACTGATTGGAATTGTCAGGGTGGGGGTGGGGTGACATCTGGACATTTTAGGCCATGAAGGCAGTCTGGCTGCTGCCCCTGTCTTTGTGGCGGAGGCCAGTGGGCCTTCTGCACCTCCTTCTGGAAGAAATTCTCCCTTATTAAAAAGCTAGAGGCCCGGTGCATGAAATTCATGCGGGGGGGGGGGGGGGGGGGAGGCGTCCTTCAGCCCGGCCTGCAATCTCTCACAATCCAGGACCGCTGGCTCCTAACCGCTCGCCTGTCTACCTGATTGCCCCTAACCACTCTGCCTGCCTGCCTGATCGCCCTTAACCACTCTGCCTGCCTGCCTGATCACCCCTAATCACTTTCCTGCCTACCTGATTGCCCCTAACTGCTCACCTGCCTGCCTGATCACCCCTAACCACCTCTGCCTTGGCCCCCGCCACCACGGCTTCGTCCAGAAGGACATCCAGCTATCTGGTCTAATTAGCGTATTATGCTTTTATTATTATAGATGCCACATAAGCCCAAAGGAATAAAGATGTAAAGACAGATCTGCCCTGGCTGGGCCTGGAAGCATCCTCCGGAGGCCAGCCTTCCACATCATTCAGCCCCAGGCCTGTCCAGGAGTCTTCACACCACACCTCTGACAGCTAGAAAGTATTTACTGCCCTGTGACTAGACTAGCCTGAGGCCCCAAGTGGGAGAGGTCCTCACAGAACACCTTGGGTCAGCTGAGCCTGCGGGTGTCTGGTTTATGGCCCTTTGTCTAGAGGACTGTCTAAAACAATGACCAGTTTGGCCATCCTCTGTCTCCAGAAACCCCCAGAATGTTCTCTGAGATGCCTGGAGGTCAATTAAAGGTTCCGCCAGCCCCAACAGCAGTCAGTCAACATCAACACATACTTAGGACATTGCCCAGATAAGTCACATTTGATCCTATGACCCCAAGGTGAATTGTAGGTTACACTTAATTACGCTCCCAAGGCAAGAGTCAGTCAGTAACAAACCTTCTTATTTCACTCCAAAATACCTCGGAACCCCTTAGGGAGTGCGCTGATTATACTGTAGAGGTTTGTAGGAACCAACGAGGGTAAATAATTAGACTATATTTTTAATTAATATTGCCGTGCCTTCTAGCACACGATAGTTAAGATTATGATAGCACTGGAATAACAGTCGGTGGAGAAACAGTCTTACCCTTGACAACCGATGCCAGGAAGAACAAAGAAAGTTTTGTCAGATGGTCAAAAATACCCTGCAGTTTTGGCAGTCTTATGTCAAAAGTTTCGGGTGGGTTTAAAGGAAGTTTTTAATTTAGCAAATGCTCTGTTTGCCAAGGTGAATATTGGTCTTTATTACCAAAAATAAATCCAGAGAAAATGAAAGGGAGGTACTGTACATTTTTAGCTGGCATAATTGCAAAACTTTCTGTAATCACGGGAATTTTATGGGAATAATAACAATTAATGCAGATTTCATAATGGGCCATTTCAGTTTTTCTTTCATTAAGCTTCATAAAAATATAAGCTCATGAAAAAGCCAGTTCAATTAAAGTATGAACTTTTCATTATTTTTAACACATTTTACCTATTTTTAATTGATGAAAGTGTTACGTATTTTGCCAACCAAAGAATGTTTTCACACTTTTTTAATTCAAACCAGCTTGATTTTTTTGCAATTCAAATAGGTTATTATTTTGTATTAACTGGAAATCAAATAAAGTAATGGTAAAATTTATTAAATAGGTTACAATGCATACATTATTTCCTAAGGAAATTTATTTTATACATTCAAAATACAGTAAATACATTTTTGTTTAACCCTAGTTAATCCTCACAATTTCTTAATGAGTTGTTATTCTACCAATGATATTTTACAGGTGAGAAAGCCCAAGTTTTAAAAAATTGTATGGCTTGCCCAAGGTCATCTAGCAAGTAGAATCCGAACATAGGTAATGTGACCACTTGTAATGTATTTGTAGTCTTAAGATAATAGGCTCCTTGAGCAAAGGTGGTGGCTGTTTTTTATATACGTATATTGGCTTGCTTTTTCCTTAGGCTCTGTGGCTGTGCTAGGCACATATTCGTATCTCTATAAATATAGTTAATAGATGGTTTGTTTTCAGCTTTCTAGTAAACACAGCTCTCTATAACCTGCATTTCTAGCATACATTTATGGTCAAGCAATACTTAGTAATAATTCCATCGCCCCCTGAGACACTGCTGGACACTGTATCCCAACTGCTGGCTGAGATGACCAGCTGTATCCATCAGTCTTACAGGTACTTCAGTTATATCACGTCCCCAATTACATTAAATTTCTCATCTTCTACCCAACATTTCTCTTCACTGTCCAAGTTTCCCAACTGGAAACAAAGAAATTGCCCTCAAATCATTTTCCACATTCCTCCTCCACAAGGTCATGGAGTATCCATTCTACCTGCTAAGTATCTTTCCATTCCATGCCCTCCTCTCTACGTTCAGTGTCTCCTTTTTGATCCTTACTTCTTTTGCCCAGAAGAATTAGCAACCTGGTCATGTCCAGTCTCTTCCCACCAGCATTCTTCGTCCCAGCTCCCCCAAGTTTCTTCCTGAAATGGAAACCAGGCACTTCTTAAAGGCGGCTGGCAGCTGCCTCTACCCTCTAGCAGTGTCTTCCAGTGTGAGATCCATGGACCCTTTAAGAACTGTGCAAAGGGAAGGACACATGGGTTTAGGGCAGTGATGGGCAACCTTTTGAGCTTGGTGTGTCAAACTTCGCCAAAAAACTGAGCATAACTCGGGTAGTGTGTCACTTTGAGGAAAAAACATTATTTCACAAATGTTTCATCCTCAGGAGCAGCAAATGTTTCATCCTCGGCATGCGGCCGCCTCAGAGGCCACGTGTCATCAGAAATGGCTACGCGTGTCAGTGCTGACACGCGTGTCATAGGTTCGCCATCACTGGTTTAGGGCAAGCTCTTGAAATGTATAACACAGAGTCGTGTATTAGAGGCTCTGAGAACTCTTGCAAGAAAGAATCCTATGTAACAGCCTAACCCAGCGTTCCCCACATTTCATTTGGTCTGAAAACCCCGTTTTACCAGACCAGTGGTCGGCAAACTCATTAGTCAACAGAGCCAAATATCAACAGGACAACGATGGAGATTTCTTTGGAGAGCCACATTTTTTAAACTTAAACTTCTTCTAACGCCACTTCTTCAAAATAGACTCGCCCAGGCCGTGGTATTTTGTGGAAGAGCCACACTCAAGGGGCCAAAGAGCCGCATGTGGCTCGCGAGCCACAGTTTGCCGACCACTGTACGAGACAATACAGTGAACGTCTCGAGGAACTAGTGTCCTTTGAAGCACAGTTTGAGAAAATACCATGCTACCAGATAACGAACCTATAGGGCCAACTCTCCCCCGTTGAACACCACCTTCCGAAACCAGTTGCACCATGTCTATGGCTATCGCCAAGGCAGTAACATACTCGTTTGGTCAAGTTCAATGTGAACCTGCTTCGATATAGAATGTGCTCTCCCCAACCTTCACTCTGAAGAACTCTCGCTAATAACTGCAAGACCCAGCTCTCTGACGCCCTCCTCCATTGCTCCTTCTGCTTGCTCTGCCCTGGATCATCTCCCTCACGTGCCCACATCTGTTCCTACGTCTCCCTTCCCTACAGGATGACGAGGCCCTTTCATCTTTGTATCTGGAGCACCCAGCCCAACCCCCAGCATGCAGCAGACCCTCAACCAGTGTGGACTGAAGACCCATTTCATTGTATTGAATCTGATACCTTACAGATAGTAGGTCTCAGTGCATATTTTTTATAAAATCTCTCGAGAGAAGTCAAAGGGACTTTGAAAAATATGTAATCCATCCCTCATGGCAGCTGAGATACAGGGATTTTTCCAAAGGGAGTTGTGTGGGGGGGCCTGCTCTGTCTTGAGAGGTGAGATTAGATCAGCTAATCCATCTAGCAACTTGCTCATTCCTCCCCACTCCCAGCTTCCTGCGTACCTCCTCCATCTGTACCGCCCTTAGAAGGGGACAGTGTTCCCCCAAAGAGGAAGAGATGGAACTTGCAGCTACGAGTAGAGTGACTCAGTGGAAGATGGACACGAGGCGTGGTGGTGGACACCCACTGAGTGACTGTCCTCATGGGGGCGGGGGGGGGGGGCAGGGTTAGGGTTAGGGTAGTCAATGGCTCCAAGAGTTCTTGAACTTGCTTAGGGCAAGGTCTACTGAGAAACACTCTAGCTCTATGTAACTCTGAAGAAGTTCATTTTCAAAGACTTGTATCCAGTCTTTTTAATATATATACATATATATATATATATATATATATATATATATATATATATGTATGTATTTGTTGTTGTTGTTGATTTCAGAGAGGGAGGGAGAAGAAAAGAAAGATAGAAATATCAGTGATGAGAGAGAATCATTGTTCGGCTGCCTCCTGCACGCCCCACACTGGGGATCGAGCCCAAAACCTGGGCACCTGCCCTGACCGGGAATCGAACCGTGACCTCCTGGTTCATAGGTCGACGCTCAATCACTGAGCCTCTCCAGTTGGGCTGATCATTTTTTAATGATGAGGCACATCTGTAAATGACTCTGCTACCTTCTAGCTGGACAAGCAATATCGCCTCTTTTACCCCTTTTCCTCGTCTGAAACCGGAGGATACATGAGGCAGCCCTCGAAAGCATTTAACACCTTGCTTGGCACATAGCAGGCCATCAGTGACATTTGATTCTGCTTTCTCCGGAATTGTACAGTTGATAAAAATAAGGAAAAGAACCACTTACATGAAGTTAATAACCAACTCACAAATCCGTTGCTAAGTGTATTTGGGACAGATCTCTTTGTCTTTGCCATTCTCCCTGTTAAATTAAAATTAAAACACACTCTTCCAAAAGCACCCCTAAATCAGCACAACAGCACTCAAAAGTATGTATATATATATTTGTTGGGCTGCATGGACATTTTCACTCCTACAGGCTCGGCTTATGGTCCAGAGTTTAGCAATTGGAGGCCCCGATGTCCGTGAAATAAAGTCGGGATGCTACGCGAGACTTGGAGATCCTGGTGGGAATCTGGCCTAAGTTCCCTTTGTAAGGTTGAGACCTTTCGGATTATTCTGCCATTGTTCTGTGAGGGAGTATAATGCATGAGGCAATTTAACAGCCCGGGCGAGGAGCAAGCCAGGCTCCCACCCGGGACTGGAGCAAGCCACACACAAAGCAGGCCCGGCCCCTGTGGGGTGAGGGCACCCGCTCTCAGGAACGCCGGCCCTCCTGGCACTGGAGTTAATGAGGCCACTGGTTCACTCCTTTTCCTTCCCAGAGATTCTCATGATCCATTTGCATGATGATTGTGGAAAAAATTAAAACACTATTCCCCAGGATCAAGTTAATAGAGGCCTTGGAGACTGCGCATTTCCTGGCGGAGCAGGGTATATTGAGATGAGCCGGCGTTCCGTTCAGTGGATTCCTAAATCCCGCCTCCTTTATTCATCGCATCTCACAGCCTCGATTAAACCCTGGAGAGAACTTCTCTCCCTGGAGAGCATGCGACGAATTTAATACAAATTCAAAGAGAAATAAAGGAACTGGGGAACCAAACCCCACAGGAAGCGACGATGAAGCCGTGGGCTGCTCCTGGGGGTGAATCCCGTTTGCTCCTCCCTCCGCCGCGTCTGCATTCTCCAGATGCAAACTGGAAATCCTTTCTCCTTTGATACTCAAGCCCGCCTAAGAGATAGGCATCTGCAAGCGACTCGCTTTCATCCTTCCGATCTCACTAGAGGCAACTGCCCCACAAACAGAGCAATGCCTTCTTTTAGTTCCTCTTTATCCCGTCTTTTACCCCCAAAAAACCCACCTCGATCCTGCACCCTTCCTTCTCGGGACACTTGCATTTTCCGCCCCACAGAGAAAGCATTGGCCCACCTGGGCTTCGCCTCCCAAGAGGACCCCCCTTTGTGGGGAGTCACGACCAACAAGGGGGGGTCCTCTTGGGATGGAAAGCGAGGAAGATCCGAGTTCTTCAAATTTCTCTTCACAAACTCATTTATGGATAATAAAGAACATTATAAACTTGAACAAAAAGATAGATACAGAGACAGTAAAGCATCAAACAGACTGTCAAATTACAAGGGGAAGGTTAGGGAGAGGTGGGGGAGATAAGAGACCAACCGAAGGACTTGTATGCATGCATATAAGCATAACCAATGGATGCAAAACTCTGGGGGGTGGGGGCATATATGGGAGTGGGGTGTGGGGAGGGCAATGGTAAGATATGTACACATATAATACCTTAATAAAAAAATTGAAGGAAAAAAAAAAAGAAAAAAAGGAAGAGGACCGCTCTTCCATCTGTTAAGACTTTTCCTTTCAGCGTCTAAACCATCGGAGGGAAAAATAGTTACACCACGGCCTATTCTACGTCACAACTAACTTTCCCTGCAAGCTGTTCTCAGTGTCTCTCTGTCATCCCCAGGCCTACGTTTAGGAGGCCCGTACGTGTGCAGACGCACGTACGCTGCCTTAGTAACTTGTGTCGCCTCCTTTTCCCCATGGTTTTCTCCTAACCCATGCTGCTGTTGATTCCCTGCAGTGTATCGGTCCTCTGGTCACCAAGAAAAGAAGGAAGGAAAGGAAAGGAAGAAAGAGGAAATGCTCAGCCAGTGTGGCTCAGTGGTTGAGCGTCACCCCATGAACCAGGAGGTCAGGGTTCGATTCCCGGTCAGAGCACATGCCCGGGTTGCGGGCTCCATCCCCAGTGTGGGGCGTGCAGGAGGCAGCTCATCAGTGATTCTCTCCCATCACTTGTGTTTTTATCTCTCTCTCCCTCTCCCTTCCTCTCTGAAATCAATAAAAATATATTCTTTTAAAAAAAAAGAGGAAGGAAGAAAGGAAGGGAGGAAGGAAAGGAAAAGAAAGAAGACACCTTTAGGGTTTGTGTCCCCCAAACTCAGAAGGAACGGAATACTGTGTTCTCTTCTATGATTACCTCCGGGGCAGAAACATTTTGAGAAGACAAGCGAATACTGTTGTGGTGACCGCATACCACCCATTAAGTCTTTTCAAGGACCAAAGTTCTCTCTGAAAATACAATGCCCTCATTCCGGGCACAACAGTGACGGGAATAAGTTGAGTTTGAAAACATCTCCTGAGCGTGTACGTGGGGCCGGCTCTGTATGAAGCCCACCGCGGACAGAGGTGTGGGTTGTACCCAGCACAGCGGCGCCCAGGGGACGGGGCAGCTACAATCCAGCTGCTGCTGCTGCTGCCACGCCAAACCCCGGTGCCGGCCACTCCTGCCTGGAGGCAGCGTGGCCTTCTGGAACTTGCCTGCCCCCAGGGCCCAGCTCTCTGATAAGCATATTTGACAAAAGCTGTTCAGCGCCTAGGGATACGGGGAGCGTGTAATCGGATGGCAGATCTACTCCGTGGAGGTGATACGGATGCCCCGAGCGGGAGTCCTTATGGGGTAAAGGCTAAACGGGGTGGCCGCCACTTCCCGCTTTGGAGTTCCTGCTCTGGCCTTCTGGGCGAGCACAGTGATGCTGTTGCGGCCTGGCCGGCGTGGCTCCGTGGTTGAGCGCCGACCTCTGAACCAGGAGGTCACAGTTCAGCTCCCGGTCAGGGCACATGCCTGGGTTACAGCTCGGTCCCCAGTGTGAGACGTGCAGGAGGCGGCCGATCCATGATTCTCTCTCATCATGGCTGTTTTTCTCTCTCTCCCTCTCCCTTCCTCTCTGACATCAATAAAAATATATTTAAAAAAAAAAAAAAAAAAGATGCGGTCAACTCTATGAGGCAGGGGTCTGACTCCCCTTTTTCAAGCTGAGGAAAAGGAGCCTCAGAGAAGTGCATTAACCCAGCCCAGGCCACCCGGCAGCTAGTTGACCCCCAAGGTCCCATGTCCTCCCAAGGTAGAGGGACCCAGGAGAAGGAAGACAGAGACGTGGTGACTGGAGTGAGGCTCGGACCAGGGACCCTGTGGTATTCGGCAGTGATCGCCGGGGCCCAGCATAGTGTCTGGCACATGGAAGGCCCCCGAGAAGTATTTATTTTTTAAGAAAATATTTTTATTGATTTCAGAGAAGAAGGAAGAGGGAGGAGATAGAAACATCAATGATGAGAGAGCATCATTGATCGGCCGCCTCCTGCACGCTCCACACTGGGGATCGAGCCCATAATCCAGGCCTGTGCCCTTGACCAGAATCAAACCCGGGATCTTTCAGTCTACAGGCTGGCGCTGTATCCACTGAGTCAAACCAGCTCGGGCCCCGGAAGTATTTCGTGGACTGAACTGAAATGGGAGGCTAGAGAGCCAGCATCTTGGAGCAGGTCCAGGAAACTCCTCGGGTGTCACATGGGAGGAGTCACTGGCTCTCAGGGTGGCCTCACCTACATCACCCAGTCCCGACCCGGCTCCCCCTCCCCACCCCTCATTCTCCCCCCAACCCTCCAGAGCTTGGTGACTCCCGCCTCTGAGTCTCACAGACAGGCAGAAGTTGGAATTACTCGCTGAATTCTCAGCTCTCGCCTGCCCACAGGTTCACTGTCATACTCCACCAGGAGACAGGAAAACCCTCGGGGACAGGCCCCCTCCATCTCCCCGGAGGCCTTTCATTTCTTTGCCAATAAGGCGATCTGCTTCACCACACACTTCAGCATCCCGGACACCTGTCACAGGCCCAGGCCGGGCCTCTCTGTCTTCTGTTCACATACGCCACCCACAGAGGGGCCCACCAGGAATAGCTACGGACAGATTGTCTGCACGTCCAGCCGGACAATAGGAGCCACAACTAACCCGGGTCCTGGTCCCCCATCCCACCAGAGGCACGAGGTTCCCCTCAGGCCAGCAGGAGACGCGGGGATGTTAAAGCGCGAAGGGGACGCTTTGGCTCGAAGGAAGTACCTTTCTGTGGCATCTCTCAGAAGTTAGCCACTGCGGCCGCCCGCACGCAGCTGCTGCTTTGTGACGGGCATGAATTTCCTCATCACGCTCTGCTGAGATGGGGCCTCCCGGTCACGCACCACAGAAAGAAGCTGCTAGAAGTTTTCTGAGCATCAGCGATTCCTCTTTAGACCTGGGGTGGCTCCACCTTCCAGGAAGCTCCAGCGTCGGGAGAATTCTGGACTCTCGTTCCACACTCGGAACGCAGGAGAGAGGCAGGCCTCACCCCGATGGCTCCCTGGAGGGGCTCCCCCGGAAGAAGCGGGTCTGTTCCCCGAAGACCCGCCACTCGGAGAAGCTGTCACAAGATTATTAAACTCTCCAATCTGCGAAAAGGTGTTACAGCCCCTTTGAGCCTGTGGGCTGAGTGCATATGGCAAAGTGTGCAATGTTCCCCCTTGGGGAGCGAAGGCGGGCAGGCAGGCGCCTTCCTGCGGATCGGGAAGACAAGGAGCGCCTTCTAGAAGGAAAAGGGATTTTAAGAAGACGTGTGCTGGTTTAGCTCTGTTTTTGTTGGGGGAAAGATTTCACCCTTTGTGAAAATGTGGGCAAATGCTTCCTTGTGGTCAGACAGCCACACAAACGTCATTTTAGCAGCTAGGTTGTGCTGAACAAAACCTGTTTCTGGAAACAAATGTTTTACTGGGGGGGGGGAGGGGGAGAAGAGGAGGAGGGACTGGGATAGACCAAGCTGTGGATGCTTCTAGAGTCAGGGCCAGCTTGACCACCTGAGCGACCCAAGTAACTATTTGGTGAGCGGGGGAGGGGGGTGTATAACAAGAGAATGCAAAGATTGAGAACTAGGGTGGACATGCCCAACCTGTGCGGCTCAGCGGTTGAGCGTTGTCCTATGAACCAGGAGGTCACAGTTCAATTCCCAGTCAAGGGCACATGCCCAGGTTGGGGGCTCGATACCGTGTGGGGTGTGCAGGAGGCAGCCAATCAATGATTCTCTCTCATCATTGATGTTTCTCTCTCCCCCTCTCCCTTCCTCTCTGAAATCAATAAAAATATATTTTAAAAAAACACCCTAGGGTGGACCTGCCAGGCCGGTGTAGCTCAGTGGTTGAGCATCGACGCATGAACTAGGAGGTCACAGTTCGATTCCCGGTCAGGGCGCGTGCCTGGGTTGCAGGCTCAATCCCCAATTAGGGGGTGTGCAGGAGGCAGCCGATCTATGATATTTCTCTCTCATGGATGTTTCTCTCTATTCCTGTCCATGCCTCTCTCTCTGAAATCAATAAAAACATACCTAAAAAAAGAACCAGGGTTGCTCTAACTGGTTGGCTCAGTGGATAGAGCATCTGCCCGCAGACTAAAGAAGGGTCCCGGGTTTGATTCTGGTCAAGGGCATGTACCTTGCTTGCGGGCTCGAACCCCAATAGGGGACCTGCAGGAGGCAGCTGATCGATGTTTCTCTCCCACTGTTGTTTCAAACTCTCTATCCCTCTCCCTTCCTCTCTGTAAAAATCAATAAAATATATATATTTTTTAAAAATCTAGAGTAGACTAAACAAATACCCAAAGATCCATGGTGAGAAAGTCTGTTCTCTCATCAGACCCAAAAGGGACGTTTAAGAACAGAGGAAATGTGTGCAGACAAGAGGGAAGACCCCGATTGTCAAATGATGGAGAAAGGACAAGAGTGTTTCTGGCTGGTAGCATTATCCCCAGGCCCTCCTTCCCACCCACCACCTGAAGAGACGCCAGAGATGGCTGTTGGTACCCTGGCTCGCCCCACACGCTCGGGGAAAATAGACTCTCTCCCTCCAACGGGGATAAATCGTTGAAAGAGATGTAAGCGCTTAAGTGTCTCCTTCATGACCAGGAAGCCATCTCTCACGCAGACTCAGACTCGCAGCATCGTTCAGGAGACGCAGGTTCTGTACGGGTCTGCTGCGAGCCAGGAGCAGAGACAGCTGTTGAAAGAGAAGCTTTAGAAGTATCTGGGGGAGAGATTAACTCCACGAGAGGCAGAGGAAATCGCCTATTTCCCCCCCTGTCCAACCCACTCAGCTCAAACCACCCCGGACTGTCAGTGGATCTGAAACGAGAGGAAGCGGCTAATTTGACGAGCAAGAACAACATTGACGGTTGGGGATGTTGAGATAAGGGTAATGGAATTCGCGTTTCTCTTCTTTTCTTGCTTTTCTTCTTCTTTTAATTGATTTCAGAGAGGAAGGGAGGGAGGGAAGGAGGGAGAGAGACACACATCAGCGATGGGAGAGAATCATGGATTGGCTGCCTCCTCCTGGGGATGGGACACTGTATGTGCCCTGACTGGGAATCCGGCCTGTAACCTCCTGGTTTATAGGTTGCCCTTCAGCTACTGAGCCACGCCGGCGGGCGGAACTGGTGTTTCTAACCAGGAGCACGTCAGTGGCAGGAATCCAGAAAGCACCAGCCATGACAATTGACTCCAAGCAATCTGTCTTAACGCTCCAGGCCACCACTTTCCAGAGCCGAGAGCGACATCCATCCTATCTCCAGCGGCATCCAGGTCGCCATGAACGTGGGGATGGGACCCCTTCGCCAGCGTTTGAGCAAGACAAGCATGGCAGTGATGGCAAGACGCCCAGCCTCCCCAGAGATGAAGGGGCGCCCGTTTCCAGACGCAGGGAGAGGACCGTCCTGTGTTAGTAGGTGACGTGCGGCCCCCCAGCGGGCATCCTGAGATCTGTGGGGGGCCTGTCCCCTGCTCTCGCTGCCCCTCGCACGTGTGGAGGGCCCTCCGCAGGATGGCCACAGCGAGCTGGGCGCCAGGGAGAACGGAAGTGGTGCCAGGAGGGTCGTTCCTCTTGCCCTGGCAGACGCCGGGTGATTGACACGCTGGAGAGCATTCCGCACCGTTCACATCGGGCCTTGGCATTGCTGCTCACTGCGGGGGCCGGCGGGGAGCCGGTCCACGGACTGGCGTCTGAACATAGCAGATGTGCTGAGGAAGGATCGGGCCACCTTCCTGCCAGGTTTTGACATCGATGCCATGTTTGGAGGGGAGCGGCGACTCTTTTTACGTGACTGACTATAAGGCAGCCTAGCTTTCCTCCTTGAGAAGTGGCTCCCCTTGCCCGGCCAGCGTGGCTCAGAGGCTGAGTGTCGCCCTATGAACCAGGAGGTCACGGTTCAATTCCCGGTCAGACCACATGCCCGGGTTGTGGGCTAGATCCCCAGTAGGGGGCGTGCAGGAGGCAGCCCATCAGTGATTCATCCTTGATGTTTCTATCTCTCTCTCCCTCTCCCTTCCTCTCTGACATCAATAAAAATACACTTTTTAAATGGCTCCCCTTCACGATGGAGGCAGGGCCGGGTTCTGATCCCGGGAAGTTCTCTGGCGTCTGTTGTCCACGGGCAAAGAATGAAGCAATTTCTCTCCCTCCAGTGCCGGCCTCTCTCGCTTCGGGTAGCTCTGCCTCGCGCTGTGCCGCTGGCCACGTGCGGCTGTGGTTTGGTCCTCATCGGATTCAGCACAAAAAGCAGAGGATGCGCGCACAGGTCTTAAGCTAACCAGCTCCTTCCCCTCGACTCGCTGACATTTAGACGCTACTAAGCCCACATGCATCGCCTGTGCTGTCTTCATTTCCCAAAGCCTGAGTCTGCACCCCGATTGCTGGTGATAACATTTCCACATCCATTGTTAAGCCTCTTAAGTTTCTTCTCCACTTGAGGAGTATTTAGCATATCGTTTGCTAAAAACCGTCCTCCCTGTGCCCTAGGTGAAGTGAGATTTGATAACACGTTCATGGGAGATTATCCCGGACTAAGCTACTGAGCGACTAGCTCAGCCTCACTCAGCTGTTCTCTATACGTGCACCTTCATACACCTCTCCGGGGCAAACCGGGCCACCTGATGTTCTTCTTCTTCTTCTTCTTCTTTTTTTTTTTAATTGAGTTTAGAGACAGAGGAAAGAAGGGTAACAATCAACTTGTTATTCCACTTAGTTTTGCATTCATTGGTTGATTCATGTATGTGCCCTGAAGGGAACTGAACCCACAGGCTTGATGTATCTGGACGATGCTCTCATCAACTGAGCTTTACTTGATGTGCTTCGAGAACATCCGGGAGGTAGTCATTGGGGGTGGAGGACTGTGCAAGCTCTCCATGTGGAGGCTCAGGGGATGTGATGAAAGCATGCGTGCGCTACGTACCAAGTGATTCTGCGGCATCCACTTGTTTGTACGGACCCAGACCACTTTGGCTTCAGGTAGAGAGGTCTGGCCAGGATGCTGAGTTCTCGTATGTGTTTTGCTCACACTCAAGCTTCAAATCCCCTTCCTGGCGTTTGTAGCGGTTGAGAAGCTAAGTGTGGCTGAACGGAGTGCCCGTGTTCTGTGCCGCCCCAAGGCAAGCTCTGGAGGCCACGGGCAAGCAGAGGACCCAGCCTCTCTGAAAGAAGAGCCGGTGAGCCCTGGCCGGTGTGGCTCAGTTGGCCTGCGAACTGAAGGGTCCCAGGTTCGATTCCAGTCAAGGGCACATGGCCGGGTTGTGGGCTGGATCACCAGTGTGGGGGCTTGCGGGAGGCAGCCGGTCAATGATTCTCTCTCATCATTGATATTTCTGTCTGTCTCTCTCTCTCTCTCCCTTCCTCTCTGAAATCAATAATAAAATATATATTTTTTAAATTCATATACATGTATACACACAATTGTCCTGATATCAAATATCTTTGTAAAGGAATCTAATACAGAACACACTGAGACCCGAATCAAGTCATCTTTGTTTGATGTTGACTACCCTCAGACAGTTTCCCTCCAATAAGGATATAAACAGCTTCCCTTTTAGAAGAGATGAGTAAGGAATATAGAAACAGGAGCCTTTATGTGAAATTCACACTCAGACCAAACTAAAATGGATCAGAAAGATGCCCCAGATTCCATACCTGATTCTTCACTTCCTGGGCAGGACCCGTGGTCTCAAGTTCACAGCTTGGCCTACACAAGTCAGCCACTGTGACATTGAGTAGGGGACTTGCGTTGATGACAAGTGTTTTAGCCCCTTATCCAAAAAAACAGGCATCTTTGATATTTTGCCCAAAGTGCTTAACGTGGATTATATCTACATCTGACTTTGTGTTAAGTGCAAAGACAAAAAATCTCTGAAACGTACAAACAAAAGTTTGGGTGGGTGTGATTTTAGCCTCAGAGTTCAAGGCCAAAAGCAACCATCGCTGACTCTCAGGCATACTCCAGCTTGAATGTTACAGGGACATAAAACATATTTACTGTTGCCGTAGCTCAGAATTTCCATCCGACTGCATTTGAGGAGTTGGAGTTTGCAAAAATAACATCTGCAACGTTGCCAGTGAGCGCCTGTAACCTTAGCACAAAATAGGAAAGTGGAAAAGGCATGTAACCTTTTTAAAGTTCTCTCTATGCAAATGCCGGCAGGAGCCACTGACTACCGAGCACGTCTCCTCAGATCTGGAATCGGCACGGCGAGGGGGTTTTTCTGATCTTTCCAAGATTTCTGTTTTTTTTAACCCTCGCCCGAGGATATTTTTCCATAGATTTTAGAGAGAGGGAAGGACAGAGAGACGTATCGATGTGAGAGAAACAAATTGGTTGCCTCCTGCATGAGCCCTAACTAGGACCCCGGTACCTGCCCTTGACTGGAATCGAACTCGAGACCCTTCGGTCCGCAGGCCGATGTTCTATACACTGAGCCAAACAGGCTAGGGCTCTTTTCTTTAAAAAAGAGAGAGAGAGAGGGAGAGAGAGAAACATCGATACGATAGAGACACATCGATTGCCTGCCTCCTGCTCGAGCCCTGCCCTTGGCAGGAAATCGAACCCATGACTCTTCGGTTCATGGGCTGACACACTAACCACTGAGCGTACTGGCCAGGGCCCAGATTTCTTTTAGTTCCTATTCACTTCCTGTGATGGTCTCTGTATCTACAACCATAATCGGTTAACAGTAAATTTCTGAAGAGTGCAGTAAGCAGAGAATCACAAAAGCAGCTTCTCCTGAAACTTCTGGGGTCTCTCTATACCCTTTGAGACCAAGTCATCACTCTAGGCCTAAGCCGTCCTCTAAGACAAATGGCAAAAAGTCAGCTCACACCAGCTAACCTCAAAGGAGGACGGGATCCCTTGCCGTCAGTGCCGAGTCCAGAAAGCTCTGGCTCCGATCAGGACGGGATGCAAGCTACAGCCACGGGCTTCTCCATCTCCCTCTCGCTCTCCCTCTGCTCCTCTCATCACTGGCTTTTTCTCCCCTGGGCTCGCCTCACCAGCAGTTACTGGACTGCCTATGGCTAATCTAGGAAGGAGAGCAATTCTTCTCTCTTTTCATCCTCACCCAAGGATATTTTTCCGTTGGTTTTTTTTTAAGAGAGATTGGAAGGGAGAGGGAGAGACAGAGAGAAACACCGATGAGAGAGACACATGGATTGGTTGCCTCCCTCATGTCCCTGACCAGGGACGGGGAACCTGCAACCCAGGTCCGTGCCCTTGACCGGAATCGAACATGGGACCCTTCGGTCCACAGGCTGATGCTCTGTCCACTGGGCCACACCGGCCAGGGCTGTACTTCTTTCTTTACATCACCCACCAAAGTCCCAGAGAAGTCTTGAGTTGGCTTAGCCAGGGTCTTGGACCCATCCTTGAGCTGATCACTACCTTCAGAGGGATAAGGCATCTGATTGGCCCACCAAAAGGAGGAGGAGGAAGAGGAAGAGGAGAGAGGAGGAGGAAGATTAGGAGAAGGGGATGGTGGTCAACAGAAGTATCAAGATAAGCCTCTCTTCGCCCAGAGGTATCTTGCTAATTCTATCTCCATGCTACCTCCAAAGTTTCGCTTCTGATAAAGGAAGTGGATTATAGATCATTCCCCCCTCCTTTTCAGATTGTTTGTGTGCTTATTCGTTTATTTATTAGCAAATGGACACAACTCTAAGGAGAGCCCGGCTTTGATGTCTTTCCCTGCCTCATTGTACTCGGTGCCGATCACGGTCCTTACCGGTGACAGCCACACCATTCCACTAAACCCACGCTCCTCTCTCGGTCCTCAGACCCACCAAGGGAGACTGCAGAGTGGGCCGCGTTGATATGTCTTTTCTCAGACGCGGGGACCCGGGCGAGAGTTCCCCTGCGGGCCTCCCTCGCACAGTAAACATCCCTCTGACCCGTGGCACACAACGGTCTCATTGCCTGGAAGAGCCGCTGCGCCGATGTGCAGGGCCCAAGGGTTGGGGATCCCGGAAATGCTCAACTGGTTCAACTGGAACGGGCACCACACCTTCTCCCAGCTCTCCAGTGAATAAGCCACAAAAAATGAGAACTGGGAAGAATGAGGGAAGTGCCTCGGGCAGGGAGGGTCTGTGGCGATGGGAGAGTTCAGATAAGAGCGAGTGAGTATGTCGGGCACTTCGCTTCATTCCAGGCTCACATTTTTCTGAGGAACTCTTGAATTCTGGGGGAAAGAGAGAGAGAGAGAGAGAGAGAGAGAGAGAGAGAGAGAGAGAGAGAGAGAGAGGACACCCAATGGAGAGGCGTTCCTCATGCCCTGATCCTGAATCCCCCACGACACTACTCTTACTAGCCCAGTGGTTGGCAAACTCATGAGTCCACAGAGCCAAATATCAACAGCACAATGATTGAAGTTTCTTTGGAGAGCCACATTTTGTAAACTTAAACTTCTTCTAATGCCACTTCTTCAAAATAGACTCGCCCAGGCCATGGTATTTTGTGGAAGAGCCACACTCAAGGGGCCGAAGAGCCACATGTGGCTCGCGAGCCGCGGTTTGCTGACCACTGTACTAGACCTCCTCCTCCCCATGACTGTTTTTTTAATGTATTTTTGTGGATCTTAGGAAGGAAGAGGGAGAGAGAGATAGAAACATCAAGGATGAGAGAGAATCATGGATCGGCTGCCTCCTGCACGCTCCACACTGGGGATGGAGTCTGCAACCCGGGCCTGTGCCCTGACCGGGAATCGAACCGTGACCTCCTGGTTCATAGGTCAACGCTCAACCACTGAGCCAGGCCGGCCGGGCCCTCCTGACCTCTTACTATCCATCTCCCTGGGGATGAACTCCTAGTCACCGCCAGCCCCTCACCACAAACAGCTCCTCGGGGCCATCCCCCTCCCGCCGCCGCAGGGACCAGTAGGAACGCTTTCTGGGCTCTGTGCCCAGCAGTGGGCCAGCCAGGTCCAGAGACTCCACGATTGGTCTCCACCTGGCTCGCCGTCCTGACCAGACTTCGGCGACGCTCTCCGGCTCCCATCACGGAAACAGGAGAATCTGAGGCTCCAAGCGATGAACTGATCTGCCTGGTTCCGCGGAGCTGGTCAAGCGGCGGAGTCGGGAATCCACGCACATCTCTCTGTCTCCCTCCCCGTGTGCATCCTCTCAGTGTACCACGCTGCCTTCCACGGGGGGCGTTCGGTCCCACGGCCTGTGTTAGAGGCATCAGGGACACGGGGGCTGGACAAACGATCCTTCCCTTCCCCAGGCACCCCTTCCCCAGCCTACATGCGTGGGGAGCCCTATCTCCCACGGGGCCCAACACCCCTAGCCTGGGGTGGGCAGCGACGCATCATGGGAGGTCAGGGACAGCCCCCTTGGCCAGGGGCCAGCGAGCTCAGCCCCCCCTCGCACCTTTGATGCGGGCAGATTAACAGCTGCCATCTGGAGAGCAGAGCGTCTCCAGGCAAACGGCACCCCCCCCCCCCAGGAAGCCCGCGTGTGCCCCACACCCGTCAAGCCCAGCGCAACTTTGATGGCTCTATTAACGAAGATGAAAAGTTGAGATATGCCAACCCCAGATTAAACGGCATCTCGGTAACATGATTACCGCCGAGGTACGAGCTGCGCAGGGAGGCGGCCCGGTGACTAATCCGGGGAGGGCTGGGGGCCGTGGGCAGCACAGCCTCCGGGGCGCCCTTTATTGCCTCAGAGCCGGCTGACTAAGGAGCACCCGGAAAGACTGCCCCCGAGAAGTCACTCCTGTGCAGGGAAGGTTTAATTTCTCGAAATGAAATGCTGGGTGAAATTGACGCTGGTCTGGAACAAGACGGGCAGGGCGCTATGTCACGAGGGTCTGCAGACGTCCACGTACATAGACAGCCTGGCCGATCAAATGAGCAGAAACGAAAGAATAGCGCAATGGTCGGCAAACTCATCAGTCAACAGGGCCAAATATCAACAGTACAACGATGGAAATTTCTTTTGAGAGCCAAATATTTTTAACTTAAACTTCTGCCCTGACCGGTTTGGCTCAGTGGATAGAGCGTCGGCCTGCGGACTGAAAGGTCCCGGGTTCGATTCTGGTCAAGGGCATGTACCTTGGTTGCGGGCACATCCCCAGTGGGGGGTGTGCAGGAGGCAGCTGATCGATGTTTCTCTCTCATCGATGTTTCTGGCTCTCTATCCCTCTCCCTGCCTCTCTGTAAAAAAATCAATAAAATATATTTAAAAAAAAAACAAACTTAAATTTCTTCTAATGCCACTTCTTCAAAATAGACTCGCCCAGGCCGTGATATTTTGTGGAAGAGCCACACTCAAGGGGCCCAAGAGCCGCACGTGGCTCGCGAGCCGCAGTTTGCCGACCACGGGAATAGGGTGATAGAGAAAAAGTCTCAGCGCCACCAGTCGCTGTCTCCCACTTCCTTCCTTCCGTCTTCAGCTCATTGTGATCCAGTGGGTTCTCCTGTACCAGTGCTTCTCAATGCATTAGCGGCATTAGTGCCTGTGGGTCCTATGCGTTAGGCGTGGTCCTTCCCATTTTCCAGATGGGAAAGTTAAGGCTGGAAAGTGCTGTTAGTCACTTGTCTGCAGTGACTGAGCATCTAGACTCTGGCCAAGCTGTGACTCAGCCTCGGGTTCTTCTGAGTCCGACGTTAGTGTCACCATAAGGAGAGTCCATGCTTTGACTTCCTGGTGTTGGGGAGCTCCCAGAGAATTTGGGGAGCTCCAGGGAATTTGGGGAGGGTTCCAAAGATCACTTCCAACAGAAATGGAAAGCCAGCCCCGATAGAGAGGCTTTCAAATTTTCATCTTGAAGACACGGGATGAGTGTGTTTTGGGGATGTGGGGTTGTTTTGTGAAGATCTGTGAATGATTTGACAACTAAAATGTCTTCCAGCCCGGCCGGTGTGGCTCCATGGTTGAGAGTCAACCTATGAACCTAGAGGTCATGGTTCAATTCCCGGTCAGGCCACATGCCCAGGTTTCAGGCTCGATCCCCAGTGTGGGACATGCAGGAGGCAGCTGATCAGTGAGTCTCTCTCATCACTGACGTTTCTCCCTTTCTCTCCCTCTCCCTTCCTCTCTGAAATCAATAAAAATACACATGAAATAAATAAATAAAATGTCTTCCAATTTAGCTGGAATTTTCTAAGAAAGTCTTGGCATCTTTGAAACTTCTAAGAATCCTTTGTAGGATTTGAATGTCTAGAAATCTCCCTCCAGTTGGACCGTAAGAGGCCAAGGGCATGAATTAGCAGTATGTCACCTGATTTAAACTGTGTGTTGTATTAAGTTATCTAACTACATGTTGCAAAATGCACACTCTCTTAAAACGCATTTCTATGCATGCCAGATAGATGAACAAGATCTGGCTTAAGATTTCTGACACGAAGTACCTTCCCCATCAGATGCATAATTGTGGTGGGATAATTAATGTTTACATTTCACCCTATAACTAGGACTTTTTTTTTTTTTCCAATCCTTACCCGAGGATATTTTTCCATTGATTTTTAGATAGAGTGGAAAAGAGAGGGAGAGACAGAGAGAAATATCGATGTGAGAGAAACACATTGATTGGTTGCCTCAGGCATGCGCCCTGACCAGGGCCCAGGGTGGGGGAGGAGTCTGCAACCAAGTACGTGCCCTTGATCAGAATCGAACCCGGGACCCTTCGGTCCACAGGCCTGTGCTCTATCCACTGAGCCAAACCAGCTAGGACGGGACTTTAATTTTTGGTGAAGTCCTTGAAATCCCTTCCTGGAAAAACAAATGAAATTCCATTCTTCTTTCTCCTGGTTAACTGTCATTATCATACTGAGATCCTCAAACAATCAGCTAAATTCCATTGTCCTGCTGAATCCCTTCTCTTTTGTGATGCATTCACAAACTTATTTAGTCTTCCGCTTGTTCAATGGCCCCCAACGTATAGAAACTACCAGAAAAGGTCCATAATTGGAACTGGCTTTAAAAAGCCCTATGGAAGGATGAATAATCTTCCTTTTTGTCTGCATCATTCCTAAATATCCTTTTCCTTTGTGTTTTGCAATACCTTTTGCACCCAGCTCTGGTCAAAATTGTTGTTGGCCATTTGCCAGTTTGAAATGTCCTACAAAATGAATTGCTTCTTTTGTAAATAAGAAAAAACTTGGGGGAAAGATGGCTTGGAAATAGTGTGCGGGAGTTATAGCTCGCCGACAGCACTTTCTGTGGAGGCCAGGGAGGGCGGTGAGTTTATAGTCCGTTCGGTGTGTATAAATCATGATTCAGAGGCTATTGTGCGCTTGCCTTCAGATCTCCTACTGTCTGTACTTTGGGGCATCACAAATATTTTTTTTTTTTCAAGAAAGCATCCCATATTTCCTGGGTCGGAATGGCCTTGCATTTGGGGTTCAGCTTCCCAGGGACACCAGCACCACAGAGAAATGGGGACACATTTGTAACCGCTGGTCTGAGGCTTAATGAGGACACCATCCTTTTTCAAGTGAGTTCACCCACTTCTACTGGCTTCCTGGTCTTACTTTTTCCTTGAAGACGCTAATGTATTCCTCTTACAATTTAAATGCCAGCATTTTCTAATACTATTCTTGCGAGGTGACTTCTGATTTGTCCACTCTTTATCTTTCCTCTTTTTCATATAATCCAATGCTATCCAGGAAAAAAAAAAAATACACACACACACACACACACACACACTGATTGGCCAGATTATTATGATCTCTGAACACATAATAATCTGGCCACTCAGTGTGTGTGTGTGTGTGTGTGTGTGTGTGTATATATATATATATATATATATATATATATATATATATATATATATATATTAGAGGCCCGGTGCATGAATTCGTGCATGGGTGGGGTCCAGCCAGCCTGGCCAGGGGGAGGGGACATGGGCGGTTGGCCGGCCTGCCTGCTGGTCGAACTCCTGGTCAAGGGTACAATTTGCATATTAGCCTTTTATTATATAGGATATACATTGAGTGGCCAGATTATTATGCGTTCAGAGATCATCATCATCTGGCCACTCAATATATATATATATACTAGTAGCCCTGTGCACGAATCTGTGCACCAGTAGCTCTCTGCGGGGCCTGGCTGCTCCACACCCACTGCCCAGAGGCTCTCCGTGGCCCAGAGGCCTATCCACGGCCGGGCGTGGAACACTTGCCTCGTCGCCGCGGTGATGAAGCAAGCATTCCACCAGGCCGCTCACACTGCCTGCTCTCAGAGGCCACCCCCCTGGGACTGGGGGATTCTGGTGGGGCTGAGAGGACTGGGCGCCGCCATCTTGTGGCTATGGGTGCCGCCATCTTTGTGATGGAGTGATGGTTAATTTGCATATTACCCTTTTATTCAATAGGATATATACATATATGTGTGTGTGTGTGTGTGTGTGTGTGTGTAAATGGTACATCAAAGGCAAATATCAGAGTTGTGAAAACATTCTTGAACCAGTGTGGTCAAAATTAACCCAATAATGCCCTTATAGGGCACATTATCATAAAATAATAAGTTTTTGTGATGTTTACAAACCTAGAAATGCCAGTGGAAGCACATTAAAGGGAAAATTTTTAAGCTCGCATTTTAAAAGAGAACTAATTCTCTATTTTTGCCCATTGAAATGCCATGGCATCATATATGCATGCACACTATGAATCAGTATGTAGGATTATGAAAATAACTTTCTTTCAATACGATTATTTTCAAATACAATTCTTTTCGAAGCGTACATCTTAATGCAGTATTCAGAATTATGAGGATACAATGAGAGGAAAAAATGTATTGAAAGATGGCCCATTCAAGGCAGGATTGGATTGATGGTCAATTAGAACTGTATCCACACTCCCACTGGCGGGTGGGTTTGCTTTTTCACCTCTGAAAATTAGCTGAAATGAAATATATTACACCAAGATATCTGGGCAGGAAATTGCCACGAGGTGTGAACAAGAGACATCCAATCTCTCCATTGTAATGAAAATGCCATCAGTCATATCTATACTGGGAAAAAAAGACAAAACATGGCCAAAACTGAAATACTTAGGAAAGTACCGTTAAAAATTAGCTCAGCTTATAATGAGAACTGGAACTGAACAAATCAATGAAGGAGATGTAAGTCCCTCTTTCAAAGACTTTTTTTTTTTAATATCAACAAATGTTTTCTAATCTGTTTGAGTGTCTATCTAAATTCAGAAGGAAAAACATACAGATAGCCCTAACCGGTTTGGCTCAGTGGATAGAGCGTCGGCCTGCGGACTGAAAGGTACATGCCCTTGACCGGTCAATTCCGGTCAAGGGCATGTACCTTGGTTGCAGGCACATCCCCAGTTCGAGGTGTGCAGGAGGCAGCTGATCGATGTTTCTCTCTCATCGATGTTTCTAACTCTCTATCCCTCTCTCTTCCTCTCTGTAAAAAATCAATAAAATATATTTTAAAAAACACACACAAAAAAAACCCATACAGATATAAACAGTGTGGCTGTCCATAGACACACGGAAGAAAATAAGAACTACACACCCGGCCAGTGTGGGTCAGTGGTTGAGTGTTGACCTATGCCCCAGGAGGTCACAGTTCGATTCCCGTCAGGGCACATACCCAGGTTACGGGCTCGATCCCCATTAGAGGGGGCGTGCAGGAGATAGCTGATCAGTGATTCTCTCTCATCATTGATGTTCCTATCTTTCTCCCTCTCCCTTCCTCCCTGAAATCAATGAAAATATTTTTAAAAAGGAAAATAAGAGCTACTCAATGTATAAATTTATAAAATAATATAAATACTCCAAACATAGTCATGCGCACCTGCTTGATGAGAATCGCAGATTCTTCATTTCTCTGTATCATGTCTCAAATGGTGTGTTTCCTCTAAAAGCCGACTGTCATCGTGGGAAAGACTTCACTGTAAAGATCAAATCCTAATAGTCCAGCTTTGTAGGGTTAAACAGAGAACCTGGACAGTGTGGTTTTAGCAGAAATTTTAATGGGAACCAATAATGACTGATGTCACAACCAATTACACACTAGCTTGAAAATGTTAAATAACTTGGAGGCCTCACAGCTGTGTGAGTGTGAGTGTGTGAGTGTGAGTGTGTGTGTGTTAATCCTCACCTGAGGATATGTTCCCCATTGATTTTTAGAGAGAGTGGAGGGAGGGTGAGAGAGAGAGAAACATGGATGTGAGAGAGACACATCAATTGGTTGCCTCCCACAGGGGCCCCAAAGGGGATCAAGCCTGCAACCAAATGGGTGCCCTTGACCGGACTTGAACCTGTGACCCTTCAGTCCACAGGCTCTATCCACTGGGCCAAACTGGATAGGACGTGTGTGTGTGTGTGTGTGTGTGTGTGTCTTAATTCAAGTGTTTTCCCAAATGAACTTGGCCACAAAACTCTTTCTCGTGTTGCTGGCATATTTTTGTTTTCTTAGGTGGCAGGGTACGCCTTTCTGTAGTTGTGAACAACTACATTTGATTAAAATCTGTCAGATTTATCTTTTCAGCGGGAGAAAAGAAATATGTGTTTCTCCGGAGAGGAAATCAATGTGTCTTCATGATCGATGCAGAGTGGGGAGCTGGTTGCTGTCACTTTAAGCGGAGGAGCCGAGAGGCAGGGACTCGCCATTGGCTGCTGACATCATTGCGGTGCGGCAAAGCCCTGCTTAAATCTCATAATCCTTGTTTATAGGATAGACTCCCAGTCACTGGCCTGATAGTTACTACTCCAAGTTGTTCGATTCCAGAGCCTGCGGCTGAGCGGCCCAGAGTTCCGCTCTGTTTTACGCTTCCTTAGCCATCTCTCGTAGCCAGTTCTGCTTGGCTGCTATTCTGCACCAGGAGGGGTATTCCATCCCTCAGAGGAAGACACAGGTCTTCAAGGGGGAGAAATGGGGCACAGAATCTTCTTTCTCAGGGCAGACAGAGGGAGGGAACCCGAGAGCAGCTCCCGGCCACGCCAGAGCCCCGGGAGGCCACAAGCATCCTCACAGGGGTGCACTCATAGCGACAGAGCTATGTCCAAAGGGCTCCCTCCCCTTGGGACCCGCCCACCTCCCCCAGACCCCACGAGGCCCCAGAGAGAGCTGGGCTGGGTGGAACGGACGCATCCGCAGGCATCGTGGGGGTATGAGGCTCTGCACCAAGGGGGCACAACCAGCAGACACCCCCCTGGTAAGCCGAGAAAATCAGGGTGAACGGGGGTGCCTCTGTGGTTACCACCGGCAACACCGTTCCCATGAGCTTAGGAAGCAATGTCAGGGTTACGAACTCACGTGTCCATTGAAATTGCTGCCTCTCTTGCCTCTTGAATGGGATCTGTCAGTAAAGTATTAGAACTGTTCATTCATGGCCAGTTTCGGTAATAATGTTCTGTGAATAAGCCCGTCTCTTAAGTAACTTAAAAAAAAAAAAAAATGAGATGTCGCCCAGCCGGTGTGGCTCGGTGGTTGAGCGTCGACCCAGGAACCAAGAGGTCACCGATTCGATTCCCAGTCAGGGGCACATGCCTGGGTTGTGAGCTGGATCCCCAGTAGGGGGCGTGCAGGAGGCAGCCGATCCATGTTTCTCTCTCATCGATGCTTCTTTCTCTCTCACCCTCTCCCTTCCTCTCTGAAATCAATAAAAAGGTATTTTGAAAAAGTATATGTAGAGCAGGGTGCAGTTTCGTTTCTGTGTAGAATATATTCCAGCGGAAGGGGAAATGCATTTCTGGGTGTTCTTAGTTTTGCCTTGTGTGTTGCTGCTCTTCCTCTGTAACGAGTGAACGATACTGCATATGTCAGCACACAACAGGAGAGAGTCCATTCTGATGGAAAACGCAGGCGGGCGCTTGTCTCCACCGCGGAACCGGTCCTCCTCGGGTGAGCCCTTTAATCTGCTGTCTCATCGGCCGGTGCCTTCGGGTGATGGATGGCTCAGTCGCCTCTGGCCTGTCATATTGTTATTTGCCTTGAAATCTAAACATCTGGGTGGCAAAGACCGGAGCTGGCTAATATCATTTTTCTAGTGTTTGAACGTCCAGAAAAACACACAACAATTCTTCTGATCGGCGGGATGAGGCAAAAGCAGCCAGTGCCGTGTGTCGAAGGCAAGTCCACCTCCTAAGCTTGGATTCCTTCACTGCCTGGCATTTTCTTCCTGCTCTAAGTGGGGTTTCTTCAGCTACCCTTTGCTTCATTACGTAGAGGGACCACATTCATTGACCATTTTCTTCTTTTTTAAAAAAATTTTTTTTATTGATTTCCGAGAGGAAGGGAGAGGGAGAAAGAGAGAGAAACATCAATGATGAGAGGGAATCAGTGATCAGCTGCCTCCTGCACACCCTCCACTGGCTGGGGACCAAGCCCACAACCTGGACATGTGCCCTGACTGGGAATTGAACCGTGACCTCCTGGTTCATAAATCGACGCTCAGCCACTGGGCCACGCCAGCCGGGCCAGTGACCATTCTCAAAGCTCTCATTTTCCTTATCACTCTGCAAGTACATTTTGGTTTCCTCGCACAGAAAATTTCAGAACCTCCTCTGATGTCCACTGACCATTGTACATCCAGAAATACAGTGATTCTGGTGCCCTTCTAGAGTGAATTACAACTGTGTTACCAAGAGTCCTAACGGTCTCACTACTCATTACTTTTATCAAGGTTGTTTACTGATAGAGTCAGAGAAAATGCAACGTAAATTTGTGGAGTGGCCGCTTCGAGCAGAATGAATGATAGAGCCATAGCGATGGAGGGAGCTTCTGGTATATTTGAGACTGTGTCTTTCAAGGTGCTATTGCAGTGGTCAGGAGAGCCACCTGTAACTGTTGAACATGGCTGGGTTCCACAAGGACATCGAAATCTCTTAAAAGGTCCCTACCTGCTTTGGCTCAGTGGATAGAGCGTTGGCCTGCAAACTAAAGGGTCCTGGGTTCGATTCCAGTCAAGGGCACAGAGCTTGGTTGTAGGCTCCTCCCCAGCCCAGACCCTGGTCAGGGCACATGCAGGAGGCAACCAGTGGATGTGTTTCTCTCTCATCCATGTTTCTCTCTGTCTCTCCCTTGCTCTTCCACTCTTTCTGAAAATCAATGGAAAAATATCCTCGGGTGAGGATTTAAAAATATATATCTAAAAGGAATTGTTGCATTAGAATAGAAGCACTGAGACGTGCATAGCTCAAGTAGAAATCTGGAAAAGACTTTAAGGGGGGAAAAAATTCTAGTAAATGGCCCTGCTACCTAGAGGAACCACTCTTCCTTGCCAGGGAAGCTTGAATTACCTGCCTGGCCCTTTAAGCATTTTCATGTACAAATCAAACACAGATGGCCCATTACGTTTATGACCTCCTGTCAATTACTCTAGATGGAGCATGCATTAATTATTGAAATATTTTCATAGTATACAAGTTTTTAGTGGTTACATTGCCACAGATAATTTCAACTTTCTGATTGGAAGCCAAGTCTAAGCAATTTTATTTACGAGAATTAATCTCTTGAATGTAGTAAAAACTACACAAATACAGTAGTAGGTGTGTGTGTGTGTGTGTGTGTGTTTTCCATTTAACAAAGCCAACCTAGAAATCCTGGCCTCTATCCTTGGAAGTCAGCGTTATGTTAGCATTGCACACAATACATAAACTCTGCCAAAATCTATTACAATTGTAGTAAATTTTGATTACTGGAGTTGTTATTTATGTTTCGAAGATAAAGATAATATTGGGAATAGCCCTCTTCTATTCGATGTATAAATTACATCCATAAAATACCTTGTTTTATAAACAGTGAAATAAAAGCAGGCCAAACTTGGTTAAAGCTTCAAATGGTTGCATCTCCTTTAGCTCAAGTCAGTAAACACTTCAGATGATAGGAAAGTCCACGGAGTGTTCAGACTTGTAACTGTGCCACAGGGTCCACACCATCCCGGGCCATTAAGCTGTCAGAGAGTCAGAGAACAGACCACTCGAATGAAGTCAGCACGTTGAGGAAACTTCCAGGAAAACAAGTATTTCCTGTCGCTCTGGAAGGAAGCTGTTCATTCCCCAAGTATTAATCCAGCACCTACTGAGCTCAGGGAACGTTCTTAGGTATCTGGAGTCCATTGGGGAACAAAGCAAAGGCTTTGCTCCCACCGTAGATTCTAACGGCATCGATTGCCTCCTTTAACCACGTTTGCACAGAGAGAGAAGCGAAAGCTCAGAGAGGTGAGCTCACCTGCCTGGGGTCACCTAGTGAGAAAGCGGGAAAGCCAGGGTAAGAACTCAGGCCATCAGAGGCCATACTGTTTTAAATATTGTTTCTCCCTCTCTCTTCCTCTCCCTTCCTCTCTGAAATCAATTTTAGAAACATCAATGATGAGAGAGATTCAAGGATCGGCTGCCTCCTGCACGCCCCCTACTGGAGATCGAGCCCACAACCCCGGGCAAGTGCCCCTGACCAGGAATGGAACCCTGACTTCCTGGTTCATAGGTCGACGCTCAACCACTGAGCCACACTGGCTGGGCCAGAGACCATATTCTTAACCCACCATCTCTCTTGTGCCTTCACTGTTGCCAACTCACCTCTTGCTGGCTCAGTGGCCCGCTACTCTGGGTCCTTGAGCTGTTAACATATTTAAATGGAGTTAGCTGGACTTTCTTCAGTAGAAGTCTCCGGTTAGGCAGAGCAACCCTAAAAACAAAAATCGTTGCCTATATCTCTTCTCTCAAGAATTCACTATAGCCCTAGCTGGTTTGGCTCCGTGGATAGAGCGTCAGCCTGCAGACCCAAGAGTCCTGGGTTCGATTCTGGTCAAGGGCACGTACCTTGGTCGCAGGCTCCTCCCCGGCCCGGGCCCTGGTTGGGGGTCCTGCAGGCGGCATCCAATCAGTGTGTCTCTCTCACATCAATGTTTCTCTCTGTCTTTCCCTCTCTTCTACTCTCCCTAAAAATCAATGGGAAAATATCCTTAGGTGAGGATTCACCAAAAAAAAAAGAAAGAAAGAAAGAAAAAAGAATTCACTATAGAAGAATGTTTAGGCAAAGATGGGACGAATGAGATTAGCATCATGGGAATGCTGATGTCACAGCCCAGCATAAGGTGGCCCTGGAGGCGGCAGGCCGTCCACACGCAGTCCTTGGCTTCTTTCTCCGGCCAAAGCCCAACAGGTCTGGAAGATGCTAATCCTGGCCAGGGCTGGTGGCTGGCTGTGCTCACCTACCGAGTGGCAGCTGAGGCTGGGGACAAGGTGCTCCCCAACCAGAATCGCGGCGATTGAGCACATGTACAAGGTGGAAATCATCAGCGATAGAGCCCTTACACCGTGGACCCGTCACAGATACTCATAACGAACTCTGCGAATGGGGAGAATCCATATAAAAATTAATGCCACTCCCTAACCGGTGTGGCTCAGTGGATAGAGTGTCGGCCTGAGGACTGAAGGGTCCCAGGTTCGATTCTGGTCAAGGGCACGTTACCTTGGTTGCGGGCACATCCCCAGTAGGAGGTGTGCAGGAGGCAGCTGACCCAAGTTTCTCTCCCATCGTTGTTTCTGACTCTATTCCTCTCCCTTCCTCTCTGTAAAAAATCAATAAAATATATATTTTTTTAAAAACTAATGCCACATTCGTTAAATGCTGTCAGTTCATTTTATCCAATTAAAAGGTAATGTATTGCCGGCCTGCGTGGCTCAGTGGTTGAGCATTGACCTATGAACCAGGAGGTCATGGTTCGATTCCCGGTCAGGGCACATACCCGGGTTGCGGGCTCGATCCCCAGTGTGGGGCGTGCAGGAGGCAGCCGATCCATGATTCTCTCTCATTGTTGATGTTTCTCTCTCTCTCTCTCCCTTTCCCTTCCTCTCTGAAATCAATAAAATATACTTTTTTAAAGTAATACATAATTATAAAAGCTTCTCAAGTTTCTTTAGCTCATCACACTCTTTAAAGCCTTTTTTCTCCTGGTGAAAGAGAGAGAGGGCCAGAAACCTCAGATGACCTGGCTGAAGGCACATCACATTGGACTAGAACAGCCTAGAACAGTATGGGCAACCTTTTGAGCTTGGTGTGTCAAACTTCGCCAAAAAACTGAGCATAACTCGGGTAGTGTGTCACTTTGAGGAAAAAAAAACATTATTTCGCAAATGTTTCATCCTCAGGAGCAGCAAATGTTTCATCCTCGGCATGCGGCCGCCTCAGAATTGAACCTGGGACCTTTCAGTGCTGACACGCGTGTCATAGGTTCGCCATCACTGGCCTAGAACCTGGCCTCACAGAGTCTGAACACGGTTCAGGCTCCTCCTCATTTCATCCCCCCCAAAGGAGATAGAGAAGATAAGCTCACGTCCCTGGACCCCTCAGAGCCCGAAGCTCCGGGGCACAGAAAGAGGGCTCGATTCGGGTCAAAAGGAAGTAACCGAGGACACAGAGTCCAAGGGTGTGTTGGTGAGCAGGGCCTGGCGAACATGGACTAGAAATATGCACATTGGCCCAGCCAGCGTGGCTCAGTGGTTGAGCGTCAACCTATGAACCAGGAGGTCACAGTTCGATTCCCGGTCAGGGCACAGGCCCGGGTGGGAAGGAGTCCACATCATCTGGGACCCACTAAAGGTTCAGGCAGGGACAACGACACCTATCTGTGCTGTAATCAAAACCCGAATGATATCACCACTTGTGCCGTGTCTGAAGCCGGTGGACTTAGGAGGTTGCACAATCGAATGCCCTGGGAGGCCTGAAGAAATAGTCTTGTGCTGACCGAATCAGGAACTTCGGCCACAGGACACAGGCGTCTGGTGTGGAACGAGCCATATTTGGAGCTCAGAGTCTAACATCTTGATGCTCAGCGTGCGTTTCGGAGCAGGGTCACCAGGAGCCTCCGGGCACTGAGGCATCCAGACCTCACCCAGGCATCCTGACTCAGGATATCCCCAGGCGGTCTCAGTACAGCGAAGAGCTCTGGGCTACAGCTTCCCTCTCCTACTATACATTCAACAACAACAAATAATAATAATAATAAAGAGCTTGACATAGACTGTTCTAGTCACCCCAGGAGGGATCCAAATGAGTTCTGTTTCCATCTCCAAATTCTTTTTTTTTTTAATATATTCTTATTGATTTCAGAGAGGAAGGGAGAGGGAGAAAGAGATAGAAACATCCATGATGAGAGAGAATCATGGATCGGCTGTCTCCTGCAAGTCCCCCACTGGGGATGGAGCCCACAACCCAGGCATGTGCCCCTGACTGGAATCGAACCTGGGACCTTTCAATTCACAGGCCGATGCTCTATTCACTGAGCCAAACCAGCTAGGGCTCCATCTCCAAATTCTTTCCCCATCTAAGGGTCTGAATTCCCCATCACCCTCTGCTAAAGGATCACAACATATCCAGTTAGATGATGTTGAAACTCAACATCTTATGCAGGAGCTATTCAGTGTTTCAGGCCTTTCCAAAATGCACCTTGGAACCATCTTGGAACGTACCAAGACCATTTGCAACCTTCTAAATGCCCAGTAACTTGGCCAAACCCTGTGGCCATCCCACCTGCTGGTTTTCTTGGCTTCAAGATCAGGGGAGTCGGGAGTGTTCATAGGAGCTTCCAACCTGTGTTTGTTTATACCAGGCTCTCTGAGGAGGATGGGGGCAGCTTCTCCATGTTTTTAAATGTAATGTGTACTCTCTCCTATCCAGGGGGAGCCCGCCGCCTGGCATCATGGGACAAAGAAAGAAGGAATCTTCCCCTTCCAGCCCAGTGGTCACCACTCAGGTAGGGTCCCTACTGCTACTGTGACGCTTGGGTTTTGTAGTCCATTCGGAGAAATTTTAAGGAAATAAAATTATTTGCAAGCCAGCCATCCTGATAAGTTCAAGGTTCCTATCCATGTCAAGTTAAGGTTACCTCTGGGTTTGCCCTTTAACATACCTTAAGAGAGTATATCATACACACTTTTTCAGTATTGCTATAGACTTCAGCACATTTTCATGCCCACATAATATTGCCCTATTGAGACGCTGTGTGTATGCAATCAATCTACCCTTGGACATAGAGTTGGCGTCCAGTTATTCGTGATTAGAAATAAATGCTCAAGGCCAGCATTGGAGGTGCTAGCGGTTCAATCCCAATATTTGACAGTTCTTCTTAAAGAAAAAGGAAAGCTGGCCCGTTCGGTAGGCCTTTTCATGGTGTTGATAGTTTCCTTTGCTGTGCAAAAACTTCCGGTTAATAATTTAGTCTCATTTGTTTGTTTGTTCCCCCTTCTCGAGGAGACGTAGCAGGAAAAAATACTGCTGAGAGAAATGGCAGAGATTGTACTTGCCTGCGTTTTCTTCTAGTCGTTTTATGGTTTTGCGTCTTGCATTTAAGCCTTGAAACCATTTTGAGTTTGTTGTTGTATATGATGTGAGAATGTGGTTTCGTTTCTTTTTTTTTTTTTTGCATGTATCTGCCCAGTTCCCTAACATTATTTATTGAATGGACTGCCTTTTCTCCATTGTATGTTCATGCCTCCTTTGTCACAGATTAATTGACCATAAAGGCAGGCGCCTGTTTTGGGGCTCTCTATCCTGTTCCATTGCTCTGTGTGTCTGTTTTTATGCCAGTCCCTTGCTGTTTGGGTTATTGAGACCTTTTTATATAATTTGATATCAGGTAGCGTCCTATTTTCAACTTTGTTCTTCTTTCTCAAGATGGTTGTGGCTCTTCGTGGTCTTTTGTAGCTCCATGTAAATTTTTGGATTATTTGTTATAGTTCTGTGAAAAACGCCATGGGACTTTTGATAGGAGTTGCATTGAATCTATAGGTTGCTTTGGGTAGAACTGGTATTTAAATTATGTTGATTCTTCCTATCCATGAGCATCGTATATGTTTCTATTTATTTGTATCTTCTTCAGTTTCTTTCTTTAATATCTTATAACTTTCCAAGTATAGGTCTTTTACCCCCTTAGTTAAATTTATTCCTAGGTATTTTATAGTTTTGTTGCAATTGTAAATGGGATTGTTTTCTTAGTTAGACTTCTCTTTTTTTAAATATATATATATATATATATGTATATATATATATATATATATATATATATATATACATATATATATATATATATATATATATATACATATATATATATATATATATATAGTTGTTGTTGTTGATTTCAGAGAGGAAGAGAGAGGGAGAGAGATAGAAACATCAATGATGAGAGAGAATCACTGATTGGCTGCCCTCTGCACGCCCCACACTGGGGATTGAGCCTGCAACCCAGGCATGTGCCCTTACCTGGAATCGAACTGTGACCACCCAGTTCATAGGTCAATGCTCAACCACTGAGCCACGCTGGCTGGGCATTAGTTAGACTTTTCAATGGTTCGTTATCACTGTATAAAAATGCAACCAATTTCTGAATCTTAATTTTGTATCCTGCTACTTTACTGAATTCATTTATCAGTTCTAATAGTTTTCTTTGGTGGAACCTTTCGGGTTCTCTATATACAGTATCATCTCATCTGCAACTAGTAACATTTTTCTTCTTTGGGAAAGGCACTTTGGATGGTCTTTAACTTCTTAGAGGGAAAAAAAGGCAAAAATTTTTAACAAATGCGAGTGGCAGAGTAGCATGGAGATTTGAGTAGAGTAGAGAAGAAGTATAATCAGACATTCTGGTAGGACTTCCACTTAAAATTTAAAATGCTAGATAATCTGGCAGTAACTAGTAAAACATAAAACATGCATGCCCAGCACTTTCACTGTGCTATCCATGCTAGAAAAATACTCATTGCAGGTGAATGTTATGCATGTTATGAATATGAACGTGTGAGAAATGTTCGAGTACATAAGAAAGTATGTACAAGGCTACGCACTGCAGTGCTGTGGATAAGAACAAAAATGTGGACAGAATCTCCATGACTATGTATGACAGTAACTCAGTGAGCTCTGGTATGGCCGTGCCGAGGGAAATGCTCGAAGCAGTTAGAGAGAATGGGGTGCGTGTACCTCTTCCTGCTGACAAGGTGAGATCTCCCACACGCTGATGAGGTGAAAAAGCAAGTGCACAGATACGTCCAACATGACACATGGTTTAGAGCAGCGGTCGCCAGCCTTTCGGACCTCACAGACCACCAGTTGGTGACCGCTGGTTTAGAGGTTTGTTCAGACAAAAAAAGGACCAGAAAAATGCACACCTTTGCTCACATAGGTCATAGTGAGGAAGGTGGAAAAGCAACTGAGGTGGCAAGCAGGGCATTAGCCTTATCTTCTAATACTTCTATATTTACACGAGTAGCCCTGCACACGAGTCTGTGCGTCAGTAGCTCTCTGCGGGGCCTGGCCACTCCGCGCCCGCTGTCCAGAGACTCTTCACGGCCCAGAGGCACATCCGCGCCCCGGCCTGGCCAGAGGCCCTTCGCGGCCAGGGTGGAACGCTTGCCTCATCGCTGCGGTGACGAAGCAAGCATTCCGCCAGGCCGCTCATGCTGCCCGCTCTCAGCGGCCGCCCCCCCCCCGCCCCCCGCCCGCCGGGACTGAGGGACTCCAGTGGGGCTGAGAGGACTGGGCGCCGCCATCTTTGTGATGGAGTGGTGGTTAATTTGCATATTACCCATTTATTAGATAGTATGGAGAATAAGTGTCGGGTCATTGATTTGCGTTTCAAAATGTATTTGAAAATCTCAAATTCCTTGGTCCTAAGGAATTATTTTTTAAATATCATATCTTTTATCAAGACATCTTTCCTCTAAAATAATTTCTTTTATTTTTTAAAGTCAGCGAGGTGTTGGTTAATCCAGGAGTTAATGGTTGAATAGTGATAGATAGATAATGGATGGATGAATAAATGATAGACAGGAAGATAGATATACAGACAGGTAGATAGGCATATAGGTGGATGGATGGATGGATAGATAGACAGAGAGGCAGATAGGCATATAGGTGGATGGATAGTTGGATAGATGATAGATAGATAGATAGATAGATAGATAGGCAGATAGATAGACATATGGGTGGATGGATGATGGATGGATGGATCGATGGATAGGCATATAGATGGATGGATAGTTGGATAGATGATAGATAGATAGATAGATAGATAGATAGATAGATAGGCAGGCAGATAGACATATGGATGGATGGATGGATGGATGGATGGATGGATGGATGGATGGGTGGGTGGATGGGTGGATCATAGATAGATAGACAAGCAAACCTCCCATTATTGACTAATCTCCATTAGAGGTATCAATTGTATGCAGGATTACCAAGGCAATTTTGTTCCATATAACTGTGCATCTCCCACAGCTTAATGATGTGGCAAAATATCAAATGACAAAGCACTGAATCACAAGGCAAGAACATCCCTGCGCATGGCATCAGTTAAAAGGGAGTGTGAAACAGCATATCTGCCTGAGGTGAGAACCTTGAATGGGGCTGATTTAAAATCAAAACTAAATAATCTCGATTGGAATTTATTCCCGGAAATACTCTTCCAGGTTCTGAAACAAATGAAAGCAAATTATTTTCCAAATTAGAAATCACGTTGCCCAGCCGGCATGGCTCAGTGCTTGAGCATCGACCTATGAACCAGGAGGTCATGGTTTGATTCCCTGTCAGGGCACATGCCCGGGTTTCAGGCTCGGTCCCCATTGTGGGGCGTGCAGGAGGCAGCTGATCAATGATTCTCTCTTATCATTGATGTTTCTATCTCTCTCTCCCTCTCCCTTTCTCTCTGCAATCAATGAAAATATATTTAAAAATAAATAAATTAGAAACCACGTCTATAGTCTCCTGTACCAGGTTCAGTTTTAGAGGACAAGGGAGAGCTAATGCGATTTTCATCTGGGTTAGCAGATAGTGATTATGGCAAGGTCTTCTTTGTTCCCTTAGGACCTTTTCACTTAAGAACCTGATGGTGTTGGGGTCAAGTGTTATAAGAGGGACTCTAGCACATGACAGAAAAGAAAATATTAACCCACTGTGTAGTCAAGAGCTGGATTAATCTTTGAAGCAATTGGAAAGAGAATTGGAACATGAACCCTAGGAAACAGGTCAAATAGTTTGAAAAAGGCCCCAAATATGTCCACTTGTAACAGGCCACTTGGGTGAATTTTTAGTTCTTTGAGTCACATTGTTTTAACTCCTTAATTCAGAAGCAAGTTTTAATGTAAGTCATTTTATTTTTTTCATGTGTTTTAAAAGTAACAACCACTGGCCCAGCAGGCGTGGCTCAGTGGTTGAGCGTTGACCTATGAACTTGAAGGTCACAGTTCGATTCCCGGTCAGGGCACATGCCCCGGTTGGAGGCTCGATCCCCAGTGTGGGACATGCAGGAGGCAGCCAGTCCATGATTCTCTCTCATCGTTGATGTTTCTTTCTCTCTCCCCCTCTCCCTTCCTCTCTGAAATCAATAAAAATATTTTAAAAAAATAAATGAAATAAAATAAAAGTAACAGCCACTGAACAGGGCTTTTCAAATAGATAGGAATTTTGTTCATCTAAAGCTGAGGACAGTCTTCCTGAGCACGTGAGAGCCACTCTGGGAAAAGAGTGATTAATGAATAACTTTGCAGTGAAAAGGCCTCGGAAACTCCCTCTCTAAACATTAGATCCGTGCTTTCTTTCTGAAATACATTAACAGCCTCCAGGGGGCTTGGAGATGCTGGCGACCCTGTGGGCAGACTTCAGAAGTCCCTGACGTCTCAAAGCACATGTGCGCACGCTCCACCCTCCCCATCCCTGTCCTGCTCTCGGCCGCCCCCACACCCACCCCCACCCCCAGCCCATGTTTGGAGAGCGTGTAGACTGGAGTTCTCCCAGAGAGAAAGATTGATAAAGCAGAGCAATCGCAGTTATTTCCTATGCATGAAATTGATTAAATGCTTCACTAAATGGCTTATAAATTCGCTTCTCATATTTCTGTCACCCACTGAAAAGATTACAGAAACCCCGCATATAACCATGTTGTATACAATACCAAATTACAAAAGGTTGTAAAAACTAATGTTTTGTTTAAAGTTTTGAGCAGGACCATATGCCTTCAGTGACCTTGAGTGAGCTATTTTAATTCAAAACATTTCAAAGAATGGAAAGGGGAGAAATCGCCAACTGCAGAGCGAGCCAGATGAGTGGCGGGTAGACCAGCGAGCCCTAGTGAACTGCTCTTTCTCACAAGGGTGTGGAGTCCGCTCCTAGCAGTGTCTTCTGTCTCCGGAGCTGGGAGCAGATGTGATGCCCACAAGGATATGTTTACAGAAGAGATGAGAAAAGGGCTTCGAGACCTCCCCAAGTCTAGTCTGCTCCATTATTTGTAGTTCAGAGACACCTCCTAATGAGTTCCAAGTCTTGCGCAGACTTGTAGGGCAATGTAGAAAAGATGACAGCCTGATCGGCGTGGCTCAAGTAATTGAGCATCGACCTAGGAACCAGGAGGTCACAGTTTGATTCCCAGTCAGGGCACATGCCCGGGTTGTGGGCTCGATCCCCAGTGGGGGGCGTGCAGGAGGCAGCCCCTCAATGAGTCCCTTTCATCATTGATATTTCTATCTCTCTCTCCCTCTCCCTTCTTCTCAGAAATCAATAAAAATATATATTTTTTAAAAGAAAAGAAAAGATGACAAATATTAGCACGGGTTGGTGGGATTGGTTTATTTTTAGGCTGTTTTGTTTGTTTATTTTTCATCTTGACACATCTTTCTTTTCGGCTGAGCCTTCCAAGTCTTGTGCAACAATCGGGGAATATTTTAGCAAAGAGGCGATTTATAGGCAAACATGTGACCTACAGATGTTCCTGGGGAAGCTAATCCCTTTCTTAGCATGGCCTTAAAAGTGCCTTCGCTGCTCCGGGGAAAAGGATATTCCCTCATAACATTTATAAGACATCATGTCCCCAGCAAGAATCAACATTTGGCGTTAACACACAGGCCTGGCGAACACTTCAAGAGGAGAGTTTTACAACAGAGGATGTGCTTAAGATGCGACTGGCCTGACCTCCGGAGTTCATGCCCCCAACGTCCTATCACCTTCGGGATTAGCCAGTGAGGAAAGCAAGATGCTGCGCCAGCCACGGCCCCCTGGAACCCAGGGCCGTGAGCCGACCCAGGGCAATGCCGTCAATGGGCAGCGAGAGTTTCCCACATCAACCTAGGCACACATCTGCTTCCGGATGGGGTTTCTAGGTCCAAGCAAGGAGTCGCAATGACATCATCTCTCGCTTGTGAAAATACAATGTCATCTCACTAGTAAAATCCAGGTGTTTTTTTTAATCAGTACCTGTTCTGGGAGATCGGCCAACAATTCAGGGATGATTTAACCAGACCATCAACAGCTGGACAATTTATTTAACTCTTTGGTGATGTTACATGAACCTCCGAGATGGCTTCAAGCCACCACATAATTAATGTTGATGCCAGACACGGAGGGTTTCATAAATCATAACAAAGAAAGACATTCCTTATTATATAACATATAGAATAAACTAGCTGCTACCCACCGGTGTATGCATCAGCTTAAAAGATTTGAATCCCTGTTTCCTAAAGCGTACTGCTCAGAACACTAGTTCTGCAAGGTTATTCTAGTATATATATATACTAGAGGCCCAGTGCACAAAATTTGTGCAAGGTGCTCAGCCCCGGCTTCATCCGGAAGGATGTCTGGAAGGTCGTTCAGCTGTCTGGTCTAAGTAGCGTATTACACTTTTATTATTATAGATTTTTTTTATTGATTTCAGAGAGGAAGGGAGAGGGAGAGAGAGACAGAAACATCAATGATGAGAGAATTATTGATCGGCTGCCTCCTGCACGCCCCCCACTGGGGATCGTGCCCAAAACCCAGACATATGCCCTGACTGGGAATCGAACCGGCAACCTTTCAGGGCAGGGACGACGCCCAGCCAGCTGAGCCACACCGGCCAGGCCGTTCTCTCATTGAGTTTTTTATGTAAACCATTTGCACAGTTCAGCCTCTTAACTAGGATGAGTGACAAATGACCCACTTGCAGCTCCAAGGTGATGGATGGTAACGCTGAGTTGCAACCTTTTGGCAAAGGTCTTTGCCCTCCGGCCTTGGTTCCCCAACTGGAGGATGCGCCAGAACCACCCGGAGGCTGTGTTCAAACACGCATCTCTGAGCCTCACCCCCAGCGTGTCCCTGCAGCCGGTCTGGGCTGAGGCTCGAGAAATCGCCTTTCTCATAGCAACCGCCCAGGGATGTGCAGCCTCCTGGTCTGGGACCCACTGGGGAATTCGCGTGTCCACCAGCTCCCTCACCTGCTCCATCAAAACTACCAACACAAACCGCCAGCCCTGCCCCAGAGCGCTCAGGGGGGTCTCCAAGAAGGCGACTCGGGAATCTGTATTTGTTTTGTTTTGTTTTGTTTGTTATTCCCCACCTGAGGCTATTTTTCCATTGATTTTAGGGAGAGTGGAAGAGGGAGGGAAAGTTAGAGAAATATCGATGTGAGAGAAACACATCGATTGGTTGCCTCCTGCACAAGCCCTGATCAGGGCCCGGGCCGGGGAGGAGCCTGCAACCAAGGTACGTGCCCTGGACCGGAATCGAACCCAGGACAGTTCAGTCCGCAGGCCGATGCTCTAATCCACTGGGCCAAACCAGCCAGGGCGGGAATCTCTATTTTTAATAAACGCCCCAAGCGATTCAAAGCAGCCAGGACGCCTTCAGCCTGAGACCCAGGGCTCACCTTGTGGATCAGGGCCTGGGACCCCTGCCTGCCTCCGAGCCCAGGAGTCTCCCGACTCAAGGCCTCTTCAAAGGGCCAGCAGGCTGGGCCCCTGAATGCCCCATCCAATAACTTGTCGGGTAATTGGCATATTGATTGCTAGTGTCATCATGTTTTAGTAGATATAAACCCCTCACTCTAGGACACGGCCCCCGACAATCCAGAGAGTCATTGTTTATTCATCGTGACTCCCCAACCGGCCCTTGTCAGTTTCTGCTGCGGGGCCGGCAGATAAGAATCAGCAGGTCATTGGACGCACACATTCTTAACATGACTGACCCATGACATCTCCCAGGGCAGCCAGGGAGCCTGCCATTCCAGGACAAAGCTTTTCTTTCTTCCTCCTTATCTGGCCCCAGATGACTTGGAGGTTTTTATTAACTCATTAATGACTGAAGATGTCATTAGAGCCAGTAGAAGGGTTTGTTGTGTGTTTTTTTTTTTTATTTTCTTTCTTTTATTTTTTTTTAAGTGGGAATAAGTGTACAATTTGTTCATGGTGGGAGGAGCTGAGCTCACTGATGAAATGGCTAAGACAAAGCCAGGGTGGAGACTCTGTTCTTTCATTACAATTTCAAGTCTGGTGGGCAAGTGCTGGGATGGAGACTCTGCAGACAGAGATACCAAGTTGCTTCCGAAATACGTTGGGTGAGAAAAACAGGGCAATTCGATGAGGAAATAGAAGTAGCAACCCAGAAAATTCGGCAATTCCTATTGTGTTGGGGGCCCAATCTTTTCAACCTAACAGCTAAATTAAAAAAAAAAAAAAAAAAAAATTTTTTTTTTTTTTGGAATAAGGCTATGAAATCTCTTAAGTGTTTCTTAACCTGCACGTTCATTAAGCCGCAGCTTGCTTCTGCCTGCCTTTAATTTTCACATCTGCAGAATTGCTTTTAAAAATCAAATTAGACCTTTTGAAGGCACTTGAATGGCAACAACCTTATGTTTTTTTATTTACTCTGGGGTCTCGGGCTTTTCATCCGGGCTGTGTGTCCAATTAATGGCATCGCTCATGGAGCACCGAGCCTTCTGGAAACCTGAGGCTCGAAAAAGCAAGCAGACTATTTTCATTAGAAGTGACTGGAGAATAAGCTTGAGAATAAGCCGCAGAGGAAATGTTCAATAATTACGATAACTTTTTTAGATGAGATCACACTAACACGTCAGCCACAGAAGGTGTTTTTCATTGCGAGGGAGTCTTTGAGGCCCTGCTCCAGCCGGTGCCTTTTTGGGGTTCAGCCCCGGGCATGTCAGAAGGCTTGCTCGGAGAGCGGGTTTACACTGATTTTATCAGACGGCCTAATTCACTTGGCAGAGAAAACGTCTCTTATTAGATGTATCTCCCGTGTTAGTAGGTGTTGACGAAATTTTACTATTGTCAAAACACATTATAAATGAAGGGATCCTCATAACACGTGGCAAAACCCCTTCCTGGGAGAGGATATTGCTGTCTGAGAACCTAAAAAGATTTTTGCCCAAGGAAATTGCTGTTAGTCAACTATGACCAGGATTTAAATGTGCTTGAAGCCCGGTTTTATTCTTTAAAAAGTCACCTAATTATATTCTGTATGTATTTGCCTGGTGGAGGATTTTGTTCATTACATACTATGTTTAACAGAATAATTAGTTAATATTTGCAGATTAATGAAATACAGGAATTTTACCTAATTCGGTAATAACGGTATTAAAGGCTTTGGGTTGTTTTGTGTGTGTTTTTTACCTTTCTGTACATGATGCCAAACACCCAGATAAAACCTGGGAGAAAACAGTCAAAAACCCAGATGTTTTCAAGGATCCAGATGTATGGTGTCAAGTAAACAAAACATCAAGGATTTTTACTAATTTTTTCCCTTTCCAGCCAGATGTTTGGTGTCATATAAACACAGTCTTAATCTGTTCAGTCATAATCACAATGTTCTTTAATGTCATTTGCCAATATTTGAATCCCTTCTCCACCAAATATCTCTAAAAATCCTTCTGTTTAATTCATCGCCGGGGGCGGGGGAAGGACAAAGTTTTTTTGTGTGTGTTTTTTTTTCCAGAAACAAAAAATAGAATGCCCAGCAGACTCATACCACAAGAACACAGCTAAAATGGTGCCCACATCTTTAGGTTGAAACACACTTTCTATCAGTGGTTTTATTTATTTTTATTATTTTAAAAAATATATTTTTATTGATTTCAGAGAGGAAGGAAGAGGGAGAGAGACAGGTAGAAACAGCAATGATGAGAGAGAATCATGGATCGGCTGCCTCCTGCACGCCCCCTACTGGGGATCGAGCCCACGACCTGGGCATGTGCCCTGATTGCGAATCAAGCTATGACCTCTTGAGTCTCTACCATTGGTTCATAGGTCGACGCTCAACCACTGAGCCACACTGGCCAGGCCTATCAGCGGTTTCAAATGGTGAAAGATAGTTCAACTTCAATGTTTGAAATGGCAACTCCATTTTCATTGACAGGCACATGCTAATTTCAATTCTAGTAATTAGTTTTGGAGATTAGCAGGCTATGGAGTGTGAATGAGGACCATCTTTTCAATGGGTTTTCCCCCAACTTACTCCCTTATTATTCTGCTCTGTTGACTGTGGGTGGGCAGAGGCACTGACCTGAGAGTTTCAGTGCTGGATGTTGGGTCCTAGCACCTCCATTTTCTAACCGTGTGGCCTTGAGCTAGTCACTGACGCTCTGAACCTCTGCGTCGTCTTCTTTGAAATGGGACTAACGGACGAATGCTCCTGACCCAGCTCACCTGAGGATGTGATGAAAAGAACTTCAGAATGGCAAATGGCTGCCAATATAAAGTCCTCATTAATATGCAAAATATTTGTATCCATTTTATGCATAATTAATATCTAAATATTCCTATGTAAAAGCATCCTTGGTGCTAATATGAAATCCAGGGCCCAATAGAGAGAGTCACACTCAAAAAGACGTGGTCAAATACTGCTTACAAATTATACACAGCAATGACTGTACTGGTAATCACTGGGTGTGCAAACCACTACTCCCTTGTACTCCTATGCCCTCTGTTCTTCACCTTGCTGAGAGGAGAAATCGTTTTAGGGGGGCTCTCTTTATGGTAACTAAATAGACTGACCGTACAGCCCATTGATGGGGTCTTGATTACAATGAAGCACCTCCGCTCATTTAGACTCATACCTTTGGCCAACTGGTAGACCTAACCTCCATGCACTCACACACTCTTCCGGCCAACGGTAGAGACTCAAGCCTTCGCACACAGCAATTTGGTGGCTCCAAAATATTCAAACAGACCTCATGATTTCTATCCAGGTAGACCGCTTTCGAGCTTTTTTGGCTTTTAGTAAAATGTGCATCCTGGGAAATTGTCGTCCCAGAGCAGGCCAACTTTCCCCCTCGTGATGTCAGAGTTTCTAATGAGAAATCAACTCATGTACTTGTAAAATGCTAACACTAAAGAGCATTAAAGCCCTAGCCAGTGTTGCCCAGTGGATAGAGCATTGGCCTGCAGACTGAAGGGTCCCGGGTTTGATTCCGGTCAAGGGCACATATCTCGGTTGCAAGTTTTTTTTTTTTTTTAATATACTTTATTGATTTTTTTACAGAGAGGAAGGGAGAGGAATAGAGAGTTAGAAACATCGATGAGAGAGAAACATCCATCAGCTGCCACCTGCACACCCCCCACCGGGGATGTGCCCGCAACCAGGGTACATGCCCTTGACCGGAATTGAACCTGGGACCCTTGAGTCCGCAGGCCGACGCTCTATCCACTGAGCCAAACCGGTCAGGGCTCGGTTGCAGGCTTGATCCCCGGCCCCGGTCGGGGTGCGTGCAGGAGGCAACCAATCAATGTGTCTCTCTCACATCGATGTTTCTCTCTCTCCGTCTCTCCCCCTCCCTTCAATCTCTCTCAATGGAAAAATATCCTTGGGTGAGGATTAACAACAACAACAAAATCACTCAAGCACTTTATTTTTTTTTTGGTCATGTTTCAAAAATTTGGGGGGAAAAAAACCACACAAAACTTTTGAGTTCTATTTTTAAGCTATTGAAAGGTTCTTGAAGAACAAAAAAAAAAGGGGGGGAATAAAATTAATGAAAGGTAGGAACCTAGTTTCACTTTTTAAAAATCTGCAACATCAGAATGCGCCAGCAGTCAGAAATGTCTTTAAAAGTTTAGTCCAACTATTTTCTCAATTACGCGACTGTGGAGAAGATGGGATGAATAATCAAGTTTTAGTTCTTCAACTTTTCAAAGTCACACGTCGCTCATTAGCATGTTGCTCTGTTTGAACACTACTTCGAAGAGCCGGAAATCAATACAGAAGGCAAGAGTAATAATAAAAGGGAAGACTTCTAGCATCATGATGGGGAAAGGTGTGTGAGCTGGAGGGAAGTACAGTACAGAAGCCCATGACAAGGCATGATAAATGGATCGTTATAAAATTCATGTTTAGGCAGCACCGGGCCGGGGATAATGCCATTCGTCATGGCAACACTAGGCCGCTAATGAGCCCTCATTGCATATTCATGTCCGTGGCGTTTCTTCGCTCCCTCCCACCCTGAACTTGAGCCTGGAAATACCTCCAGCTCCAACTGAAGCTCAGCTTAGGCCTTCTTCTTCTTCTTCTTCTTCTTTTTTTTATTTGTTGTGTTGCAGCAATTACACTGTAAAAGTGCTGCCCAAGATTGATTGCTCTGATCCGTAGTTCAATTGTAAATTAGAATACACATCCCCCCAGGGACACACGGGCCCTATTTGTGATTAAGAAAAAAAGCCCCGTAATAGACTAATAGCTAAAGTTCTCTCTCTTTTACTTTCAGGCAATTAGCTTGATGAAATGGCCTCTTTTTTGTGTGTGTCCCTGCAAGTGGAAAGCGCTATCATAGTGAGGGATATGATGTTTATTCTATTATCTTCACCTTGCCGGGACGCAGGAATGCGCAAGTAACGGCTGCTTTGTCCCGTACGTTTAACTGAGTCACAAGTGAACTGTTTCTTAAAGATGCAGGGTGTGCATTCTGAGGCTGGAGTTAAGCAACCCCTCGCTGGGGGGTTTACCTCCAGGCAGAGGACTCTACCACAGGGAGTAGGGAGAGCGGGATTCTGACACTCAGTAGCCACCTGGCTGCTGGGGTGGATGAGGTGACAAAGGACAAATGGCAGCACTCGGGGTCCGTGTCCTGCGGTGACTGAGCCCAGCGAGACTCCAGCTGCCCACATGCAGCTCCAGCCTCCTGTGGTTGAGATCAGCCCTACACAGCGGCCTATACGGCCATTTTTTATTTGTGTGAATCCTCACCCGAGGATATTTTTCCATTGATTTTTTACAGAGGGGGGAAGAGAGAAGGAGAGACAGAGAGAAACATCGATGTGAGAGAAACACATCGATGGGTTGCCTCCTGCAGGCGCCCGGCCAGGACCCAGGCCGGGGAGGAGCCTGCAACCAAGGTATGTGCCCTTGACCGGAATGGAACCCGGGGACCCTTTGGGCCGCAGGCTGACCCTCTATCCACTGAGCCACACCGGCTAGGGCTATACGGCCATTTTGCAGTGAATTGCAGCACCCTGCCCCCAAAAGTCTTAACTTTTCAACATCCAAAACTTTGATCTCCTGAGCTGATAAGCACACATTCTTGACCTTCCTCCACGCACCAGCTGACGAGGCCGTGACCACCAGACAGTGGCCCAGTCACGTGGACCCGGTTCCCACCGCGGCTGGTGCTCTTCTTGGGCGATATTTTTTGCCCAAAACATTTGTTTTCTTTTCGTTTGTGAGGGTCTCAAGAGTACAAGGACAGAAACGTGTCCCAGTTGGAAAGGTAGAAATAGAAAAAAGAAAACAGACGATCTATCCTGATCTACATGGCTCTCTTTTCCTCTCTCTCTCTCTCTCTCTCTCTCTCTCTCAGTACTTAGCAAGATGTTGATTGCTGTTCTGATTTCCTGCTCCTCACCAATAACCCAGTTTGCACCACCCACCCAACACTTTCCGGGCTTGTGTTGTCTGAATAAATCCAGGCCTCTCCTCTTGACGATGAACTCTATTTGAGTTTCTAGAAAAGCACTTTGATATCAAAGGATCTCACTAATTTCTTAATACTGAACTGCATGTGCATTCTAAAATTTGTTACGTTTTTAAGTTAATGTTCGAGATAGTCTCTCGTCTGTCACATATAAAATGTGCTTGCATTGCTTCCCAGTGACTCTAGTCACTTCCTGGTTAAATAAAACCTTTGGGGAAGTTCATTACTCGATCCTGAAAAGCGGTTCTGATGTTATAAAATTTCCCCAAATAATACAAAACGAGCTATCCAGAAATAGTTTTGGAAAATCCATGGGATGCCTTGCTTGCTAAAAATCAGACATTTTTTTACCAGTCTTTATTTGGGAGCCGACTTCCTCTTCGGTTTTTACAACTGTGAACTGCAGTGTAAATGATCAATCCACGACATAATTAGAAGTGTTTGACTGTCTGGCTGCCACCTTGCTGCCATATTTGAAATCCGCTCTTGTAAGCTTGCAAGTGACTCTGAGCCCGGGGAAACCTCCTCCACATTTACAGCACTTACTTGTCACATTTTTTTAAAAATACATTTTTATTGATTTCAGAGAGGAAGGGAGAGGGAGAGAGAGACAGAAACATCAATGATGAGAATCACTGATTGGCTGCCCCCCGCACACCTCCCACTGGAGACCGAGCCTGCAACCCAGGCATGTGCCCTTGGCTGGAATCGAACCTGGGACCCTTCAGTCCACAGGCCAACACTCCATCCACTGAGCCACACCAGCCAGGGCTACTGGTCACATTTTTGAAGAGTACATTTGTCCTATACCAGTAATGCCCCCTGTTCACAGAGTGCTTCCTAATTCTGGAAGCTCTTCCTTTTCCTTTTTCTTTTTTTATTGTTTTAATTCTTGCCCAAGGATATTTTTCCATTGGTTTTTAGAGAGAGAGGGAAAGACAGAGAGAAACATTGATGTGAGAGAGACACATTGATGTGAGAGAGACACATCGATTGGTTGCCTCCTGCACATTCCCCTGCCAGGGCCGGGGCAGGGGAGGAGCCTGCAACTGTGGTACATACCCTAGACCGGAATCGAACCCGGGACCCTTTGTCTGCAGGCTGAAGCTCTGTCCACTGAGCCAAACTGGCCAGGGCTGGAAGCTCTTTCATATAAACTACATCATGGAAGTAATCCTATGAGATAAACAAAGCAAATAATTTTATTATCACCCTAAAATGGGGGGGAGGGTGGGGGATTGGGGCTCAGAAAGGTTAAGTGACTTGCCCAACGTCACACATCGGTAAGTGCAAAGTTGAAGCTCATCCCCAGGCCGTTAGCTCCCAAATCGGAGCTTTCTGGCAGCCACGCTGCCTCGTCACTGGCTACACATTCGCCATAAGCGGCAGCTCTCCGGAACCTCACAGCCTCACCACAGACAGGGCCGGCGATGTGTCTTTACACCTGGGCAAGATTGACACCTGAGTGTGTACACACACACACACACACACACACACACACACACACACACACACATACACATACACACACATACACACACATATACACACACATACACACACATGCACACACACACACACACACACACATACACACACATTGTTAAAAACCCGCAAAGAGCCCAGCTGGCGTGGCTCAGTTGTTGAGTGTCAATCTATGAACCAGGAGGTCATGGTTCAATTCCTGGTCAGGGCACATGCCCGAGTTGTTCTTTTGATTCCCGGGTGTGGGGCAGGCAGGAGGCAGCCAATCAGTGATTCTTTCTCATCATTGATGTTTCTATCTCTCTCTCCCTCTCCCTTCCTCTCTGAGCTCAATAAAAATATATATTTTTAAAAAATAGTTCACTCAACAAATACTTATTGAGCAAAAATAAACATCATTGCTGCCTATGGAACTCAGTTTAATGGGGGAAACAAACACATAATCACCATAAACGCTGAGGATAAGATTGAATATAAGATTGCTACCCTCTATGCAGGAAGTATACATAAGCGCAAAATGGGACTCCTGGTGGGAACTTGACATGGACAAGTGCTTCCACGTGCAAAGCCTTCCAGGGGAAGCCTGAAGGATGAGGTCATAGATGGAGGTCCAGGGGAGGGAGGAAAGCATTTCTGGAAGCAGAATGTGCAAAGGCCCTGGAGCGGAACCCAACTAAGCAGGTCAGAGGCCATGAAACAGGCCTGCGTGCCCGGACCGCTGGGAACTGAAAGGAAGACGGAATGTGGTGAGGCTGAGGGCGCACGTAGCTCGGCCCGGGACGTGCAGGGCCTTGCAGACCGCGGTAGGAATGTTGGATGCCAGCTCAAGTCCAATGCAGAGCAGCTCAGCTGGAGAGGCCCACGGCCATAGTTTCAGTGAGCCAGACGGTGACAGTGATGTCACCGTTGGAATAGGGAGCTTCAGTTTTTAGTAAAGAAACACACCGTGTTTTATGTTTCTAGCACTGGCTACCAACCGTGCTCTAGGGAACCACGTCCCCTTCACTCCTAGAAAACAGAGCCCTCTCTAGCCCACGTCCTACGCGAGCCAGCACCAGGCCTGCCAGTGGCAAGTGGGAAAGATCTGGCATATCTATATATATAAAAGGCTAATATGCAACGTGTCCCCTCGGGAGTTCGACCAGGAGTTCGATCGCTCGCTGTGACGTGCCCTGACCACCAGGAGGCGGCACGGAACGAAGGGAGGCCTGGCCAGCAGCCAGAAGGAAGGCCCCGATTGGCCCTGATTTCTGGCCAGGCTTAGGGACCCTAACCACGCACGAATTTCATGCACTGGGCCGCGAATCAGGTATAATACCAAAAACCTTCTGAGTCCGATCTAAGAAACAAGGACTACTCTTCGTATGGCAAACTGTGTGCGAATGTCCTACAGCAGAGCTGGAGGAGGCGAGGCAGGCTCTGAATGAAATGGAGCAGGAACTGATCCAAATATCCCTCAAGGAGTCATTCTCAACACCTTGAAATGCTGACCAATGCTATATGACATGTTCTTGATGCTCTCTCCTACTACCCCTTGACCTGGAGAGGACCTACCCTCTCTAAAACCCCCGCCCCCTGTGAGAGCACCCTGTTGTTGTCACTTGTTAATGGCCTTGTCTCCACTCAGCAGTGAGATCCCCAGGACAGGAGAGGCATGCATCACATTGACCCCTTTATTTCTAATGCCGGGTACAGCTGGAACGTTGGTTTGTTTCATCTGCACCGTGGCACACGCCACGCTGTGTTGTGTTGATTTTTTTTCCTCTTTCTGTGAGGTCTTTGAGAGCAGAGTCAATGTCGCCAACATTGGATCTTCAGTTGGCACCTGATAACAGGGTTGATTTATTTTTTGGTTAATTAATGTATGGACAAAGCAATTATTATAAAGGATCTTTATTAATGCAAGCAATCTCCCTCCTCTGTAGTTGGCCACAGCATGTAAAAAAAAAAAAAAAACCCACAGGATCTGGGAACCCTACATACCATCAGTATGCACTGCTGAGAGATGACCCCTCAACAATGGTGGTTCATGCATTCCTACATATTAATACACGCCCACAACGAGAATGCATGTAACTGTTACAGCCAAATAAGGTCTGTAGCTGGTTTAACAATATTGAATCAATCTCCTAATGTTGACAAGGTCCCATGGTTATGTGAGATGTGCATTTGGGGTGAAACTGAGTGAAGGGAATGAGAAATCTCTGAATTATTTTTACAATTTCCCGGGTGTCTTAAAACTGTTTTAAATCAAGTATTACAACATTTTTAAGAACAAAAAATTGTATTTTAATTTATATATATATTTCTAGAACATTTCATAGTATTACCTTTCTTTTTTTGTTTAAGACATTTTTATTGATTTCAGAGAGGAAGGGAGAGGGAAAGATAGAAACATAAATGATGAGAGGGAATCATTGATCAGCTGCCTCCTGCACGCCCTACACTGGGGATCGAGCTTGTAACCCGGGCATGTGCCCTGACGGAATCGAACCATGACCTCCTGGTTCCTAGGTCAGTGCTCAACCACTGAGCCACACGGGCTGGGCTCATAGTATTACCTTTCAATAGTAATGATGAGATGAGGGTATCGTGCACCACACTGGTGTGCAGGAGAGGTAATGCCCCAATGCTGGGCCCTGCCCCTCTGGTCTGGCCAGGGTGGCATTTGAAGCATGCTGGGAGAAGGCATTGCATTACTTCTGCCTGATTCAAGCACATCCTCAAAATGACGTTTTCCCAAACACAGCACGGATGGCTACAACCTTCTCTCCTCTTTCCCTCGTATCCTAATTCAGGCCAGTAACGAGCATCTCAGCTCCCTTCTGCTGACTCCAGGTTGTGGAAGAGAGAGAGCAATCGCAAGCGACAGGGAACTGCTCCTGTAAAACTCAGAAGACGCCAGAGTGTCTTCACGCTTCTTGCCCTCAGCGCTGTCCTTGTAGAAAACAGTGTCCGTTTCAGAACGGGGGGTTGTTTACGCTCCAGAGTGTTGCTGGGTTCTTGCCTATGTGCTTAAGCCACACTGGCAGGTCCACGGATAACAGTGGCGGGGACATCAGGAGTCTGAAGCACACTGGGCAATTTTTCTGCTATTGGGAGATCTGAAACCCCCCAGAAACTCAGATGCGCCCTGGCCGGGTGGCTCGGTCGGTTGGAGCGTTGTCCCGTGCCCCAAAGGATTGTGGGTTGAGTTCTCAGGCAGGGCACCTACCTAGGTTGCGGGTTCCATCCCCAGTGGGGACACATATGGGAGGCAACAGATTGGTGTTTCTTTCTCATATCAATGCCTCTCTCTCTCTCTCTCTCTCTCTCTCTCTCTCTCTCTCTCTCTCTCTCTCCCCCTCCCTCCCTCCCTCCCTCCCTCCCTCCCTCCCTCCCTCTCTCCCTCTCTCCCTCCCTCCCTTCCTCCTTCCCCCCTGTCTCTCTCTCTCTCTCTCCTCCCTTCCTCTTCTCTCTAAAAATCAATAGAGACCTATCCTTGGGTGAGGACTGGAAAAAAAAAAAAAGTCCATATGCATGTAGATTAAGCTAAAATTTCAGTTTAGCTGCAAGCGCTTAAACATTCGAGTTCAACAAGGACTCCTCCGGCATAAAAAGCTGCACATTCCAACACCATCCAGCTAATAAGCTCCCTGCCATCCAGATGATGAAAATGCCGAGAAAGCCCGTGGCTGCTCCGCACAGAAAGTCCAATTCAGATCAGGAATGCCAATCCCCGCGGTCCTCCTTCTTTTTCTGGAAGCTGCGTGCTCTCTAGTAGGCCCATCTCCCAGGTGTGCTGCTCAGGTGTGCCCGTGGCTCTGCGTTCCTGGGAACCTGCTGAAGCCGCGCCTAGCGTGGGTACCGCAGTGCGTCGGCGCCTTGGCGACCGCGGGCTGGTCCAGGATGGTGCACGGAGGATGCAGCGGGCTAGCCAGGTGCAGGGGAAGAATGCCTGGCTGATTGCTAGGAACGCTCATTAGGGGAGGGCAGGCATCCTCTGCAGCATCCCATCCGCCAGCCTCAAAGGCGGAGTCTCCCTTAATAAAGGAAAGGGAGGGAAATGCAAGAATGTGTGTGTGTGTGTGTTTTAAATATTTGGCTTATTGATTCATGAATCAAAGAAGAAGAAACGATAATTACCTCCGGTTCCATCCGAACCCAGAGATTCCCGCCGCACTGTCTTCTGTGTGGCGGCCTCAAAGCTTCCTTCCGAAGCCAGTTTCACTTGAAAACATCCCGGAAGAGAGAAAATGCCCGCACGATCCGGCAGCTCTTGAATGCTTGCCACGGGCCAAGTCGTGCAATTAGAATCAGTCTAAGTGCTGAAGTCGGATCATGCTCATAGATCACTTGATAATGTGAGCAGTTTTTAAAAGTCGCATTTAATTTTCCATTATTACTCTACGGAATGCGGGTGGCGTCCGACCATTCAGTTACAGATTCTTTTTTAAAAAAATATATTTTATTGATTTTTCACAGAGAGAAAGGGAGAGGGATAGAGAGCTAGAACCATCGATGAGAGAGAAACATCGACCAGCTGCCTCCTGCACACCCCCTACTGGGGATGTGCCCGCAACCAAGGTACATGCCCTTGACCGGAATCGAACCTGGGACCCTTCAGTCCGAAGGCCCACGCTCCATCCACTGAGCCAAACCGGTATCGGCCAGTTACAGATTCTTAAGTCCAGAAAGGGAGGGGCCGTTTGCTGCCTCCTGAGGCATCGATCCTGGTTTTAATTCTCAGAGACCCGAATTGAAAGTAGATCACACTGCCCCGGCCGGTGTGGCTCAGTGGTTGAGTGTCCGCCTATGAACCAGGAGGTCACGGCTCGATTCCCATCAGGGCACATGCCCAGGTTGTGGGCTCCATCCCCAGTGTGGGGCGTGCAGGAGGCAAGCTGATCAATGATTCTCATCATAGATGTTTCTATCTCTCCCTCTCCCTTCCTCTCTGAAATCAATTTTTTAAAAAGTATTAAAAAAAGAAAGGTAGACCACATTTCCACTTTCTTCCTAAATGTGTTTATTGTTATTTCCAAAGCAAAGGATGATGGCTCCTTTGGTTTCTTAATTATTTTATTTTATTTTTAAAAATACAGATTGAGCCCAAAGCTCCATCCAATGTGTGTGTGTGTGTGTGTGTGTGTGTGTGTGTGTGTGTGTGTTTCTTTAAGAAAACGAAATGAACCATAAAATAAGCCTTTAACAGTAACCTAAGAAATAAAACAAAATCATTTACAACACATGGGATTGTTGCGGGATATGTCAAGATTAGCCGGTTTAGGGAAGCTCTGTGAATATGGAAGCAATTATCGTGAAATTCATGACTCATTAGCAAACATTCCGGATTGTGTTTCTCATTTCTGGGTCAGTGTTCCTAGGAAATAGAGACTTCGAGTTTAGACGTTCCGACGCTGGGTTTCGACGCTGGCTTATAGACACTTGGACCTTTAAGATCACACAAAGCAAAGCCTCCCCCGCTTGGAACTTCATTTCTCAGACGTAGGCAATTCGGTCCTTAAGAGAGGTTGGCCACGAGACAGCCTCGAGAGCGGATTGGGAGGACGTGGTGATGGAAGGGCTGTGTTATAAACGCCAGGGAAATTGCCCGGTCGGAACGCACACCCGCACTGGCGCTGGGATCTCAGTGCGCGCTGCTTGGTATGCAGACTGGCCGGTGAACTCAAGTACCCAATACAGCCTATAATGGGAAGCAGATGTCTAACAGAGAGAAAAGTATTTTATAGCAGTAAATGTGACATTGACTCTTAAAGGGTTTGCCTCTGCGGAACAACTTCCCCGGGCTCACTTCGCTGCGTGTTCTCGGATGGATCGCGTCAAGAAATGACATTCGTCTTTTCCAGAGGAAAAGTGTTTAACTTTGCCTCCGAGTTCTAGGATGCATACGTAAGGAGAAATGAGCTGAGAGGGATCATTTGGGGATTCGTGCATTTACGAAAGGACTCTTGCTAAGCGATGCAAAAACAATCAAGTATATCAAGGCCCTCCCTGGTTTGGCTCAGTGGCTAGAGCGTCGTCGGCCTGTGGACTGAAGGGTCCCAGGTTCGATTCCGGTCAAGGGGACATGCCCAGGTTGTGGGCTCGATCCCCAGTAGGGGACGTGCAGGAGGCAGCCGATCAATGACTCTCTCTCTCATCATTGATGTTTCTCTCTCTCCGTCTCCCTTCCTCTCTGAAATAAAAGAATATATATATTTTTTAAAGGTTGAGAATGATGAGGGCTATGAAGTGAGCAATAGCAGAGGACTTATGATGATAGTCTTACTAATGATGGTCAAAATCTATTGACCCCTTGCTTATATGACAGATTACGTGCTGGGAATATTAGGTTCATGATATCACTTAACCATATTGTTGTATCAATCTTACACATGAGACATAAGGTGTTGAGGTAATTTGCCGGGATCACACGGCTAACAGTGTCAGGACAGAATTTGAACTCAGAGCTATTTAACCCCAGGGCGTAAGCAGCACTCACCCATGAACCCTTGCACATCCGCAGTGGTCCCGTGCAGTCACCACAATTGTAATCAAGGAGAAGATACCATGAGACAGAAACAAATGTCTGAAGGCCTGGCCAGTTTGGCTCAGTGGATAGAGTGTCGGCCTGTGGTCAAGGGCACATACCCAGGTTGCTGGCTCGATCCCCAGTAGGGGGTGTGCAGGAGGCAGCTGATCAATGATTCTCTCATCATGGATGTTTCTATCTCTCTCTCTCCCTCTCCCTTCCTCTCAAGTCAATAAAAATATATTTTTTAAAATAAAAATTATTTTTAAAATTAAAAAAGGAATGTCTAGAATGGGTGCTACTTGGAGACTGAAGGCCCAGATGAAGAGAACAAGTATCTTTAGTGATGATGGGATGCAGGAAAGGCTTACCGAAGGAAGGTTAGCAGCTGAACGGCAAACCCCACCGACAGGTCCTTGGATGTGGTGCGGGTCCCGCCATGAGGGTGTCCATGCTGCAGCTGATGGAGATGATGGGTGTTCGGTCCCAGGGCCGTTGTCCTGTGACACACTAGGCTGGGCAAACGGCACCTAAGACAAGACAAGTCAGATCAGAAAAGAAAGACATGAGCCACATGGAATATAAGAAATGGTTCTTGCCCGGCCTGTGAGGCTCAATGGTTGAGTGTCAACCTATGAACCAGGAGGTCAGGGTTTGATTCCTGGTCAGGGCACATGTCTGGGTTGTAGGCTCCATCCCCAGTGTGGGGTGTGCAGGAGGTAGCTGATCAATGATTCCCATCATTAATGCTTCTCTCTCTGTCTTTCCCTTTCTCTCTGAAATCAATTATATAGAAACTAGAGGCCCGATGCACAAAATTCGTGCAAGAGTAGGACTTCCTTCCCCCAGTTGCCGGCACTGGCTTCCCTCTGGCGCTCGGGGCCCAGGCTTCCCTCGCAGCCCTGGCTTCATCCGGAAGGACATCCGGTCTAATTAGCATATTACACTTTTATTAGTATAGATGGTTGTAGAAGGCAAGAGACAATGGCCATAAGAAGGAAAATGAAATGAAAACAGGTACTTCAAGTGAGGAGTGGACAGGGAAGGGCTGGGAGAGATCACTGGACTGAAACAATGTCAGTGGAGTGGCAAATAAACGAGGAAGGAGAGTAGAAGTAATTCTTCTCATGCACAGAAAGGATCGAGCGACGGTCAGGCCAGATGAAGAGATGGAGAGATTTAGGACTATGGAAGCGTGTCGTTGAAAGAAAGGTTGGTGGCACCAAGGTAGGTCAGGGAAAATGACACAGGTGACAGGAAAATAAGATATTGAGTACAGCCCGGCCGAGGTGACTTAGTGGTTGAGCATTGGCCTATGAACCAGGAGGTCACGGTTTGATTCCCAGTCAGGGCACATGCCTGGGTGTGGGTTCGATCCCCAGTAGGCAGCTGATCCATGATTCTGGCAGGCCTTTGGCACGTCCATCTGAAGGCATTTGGTGTTTCCCTCTCTCATTGATGTTCCTCTCTCTCTCTCTCTCTCTCTCTCTCTCTCTCTCTCTCTGAAATCAATCAAAATCTACACTAATAAAAGAGAAAGATGCAAATTGACCGTACCTTCGCGACGCCCATCAGCCAATCAGGAGTGAGAATGCAAATTAACCCAACAAAGCTGGTGGGTTAATTTGCATACGCAGGCACCAAGCGGCCGGGGCGGGGTGGGATGCTTGTGTCGTCACCATGACGATGACGCAGGTGTTCCGCACTGCCCCAGCTGCTCAGGGCCTCTGGGCAGCGTGGGAAGGCGGGGCCAGAGCGGAAAGAGGTGGCTCTGTGGCCGGAGCGAAGGCGGTGCTGGCAGCCAGGGAAAGGAAGGCCCATTCTTGCACGAATCTTCATGCATCGGGCTTCTAGTGTATTATAAAAGAGAGAGAGAGACCTTAGGCCTGGCCGGCGTGGGTCAGTGGTTAGAGCATCGACCTCTGCACGTTGGTTGGATTCCCCGTCAAAGACAGGTATGATCCCCGGCCCAGAGGAGACACACATGTGTTGGGGAGGCAACCAATCAATGTGTCTCTAGCACATCGATGTTTCTCTCTCTCCTCCTCCTCCCCCTCCCTTCCACTCTCTAAAAATCAATGGGAAAAATATCCTCACGTGAGGATTAACCAAAAGAGAGAGAGAGAGAGGCCTTGGATGAGGGCTGCTCAGACACAGAGGCCTGGAGCCCGCCCGGCTCCCCTTGCTCAGAGAGGAAGTGACCCGGGTCACTGAGCAGCGGATCAAGCTGGAGGCTGCGGGCCAGGCAAAAACCAGCCCAGAAACTGTCCCCCCCCCCCCCCCCGCACGTGGAGGGGAGTGTGTTCCGTCTCTGCTGTCCCCCGGTCGGTGCGCACACACCTGGCACCAGTGCGGGCGCTTTGGGAGGAGGCCGCCCTGCTCACGCGCCCAGAGCCACAGAGACGCAGCCCCAGGCCTGGCCGCGCCCGGGAGTCACCCCATCTCAGGTCAAGGAGAAGCCCCACGGCCCAAAATAGCCGCCCTGCCCAGTTGCCGCAGGCTCTAAAATTATCCCGGGGAGACTGATTCCCGAGCGCACCGCGTTTTCATCGGGGGGCTGATCCGGGGTGGGGGACCCAGGAAATGCCTTCAGATGGACGTGCCAGAGGCCTGCCAGCTTCTGGGAGCTGCCCGGGGCGGGGGGGAGGGCCGGGGGGGGGGTTGTTGCAAGGAGTGGATGGGGCACAGGAAGTGCTGGCGAGGGCAGCTTCTCCTATTTCACTTTCCCCGGAGCAGCCTCCCTGGCAGCCACTTGGTAACACCGAGGCCGAGCCATTCGCCAGCAAATGCGAGCCAGGCGTGCAAACCATTCTAACCCTGTCTTCCTTGAAACGCCCTCCTAAGACATTGCGATGCCGAGCTGCACGCTTCACATTGCATGGGCGGGGAGAGAGGGAAGGGGTAATTAAACAGAAATAACAAGATGCAGCGTGAGGAAGCGGTACCTGCCTATCCCGCGCGTGACCCACGCATGGCAGCCAGTGTCCGCCGTGGGGCCGGTTCCCGCAGAAATGCAGGCCAGGCCGCTGTCTGTCTGGGGGGTGAGGTTACCCTGCCCCAGGGAGTCAGCCGTAAACAGAAGAAAAGCAAGTGATCACACGGGAAACAGGCCTCCGGGCCACTCTTGTTTGTTTGTTTGTTTGTTTGTTTTTAAATCCTCACCTGAGGGTATGTTTCCATTGATTTTTACAGAGAGTGGGAGAGAGAGAGAAAGACAGAAGCATCGATGTGAGAGAAACACTTTGATTGGTTGCCTCCTGCATGTGCCCCGACCAGGGCCCGGACCGGGGAGGAGCCTGCAACCGAGGTACGTGCCCTTGACCGGAATCGAACCCGGGACCCTTTGGTCCGCAGATTGAACGCTCTACCCGCTGAGCCAAACCGGCTAGTGCCGGTCCACAGTTTGTTTGTTTGTTTGTTTGTTTGTTTATATTTTATTGATTTTTTACAGAGAGGAAGAGAGAGGGATAGAGAGTTAGAAACATCGATGAGAGAGAAACATCGATCAGCCGCCTCTTTCACACCCCCCACCGGGGATGCGCCCACAACCAAGGCACATGCCCTTGACCGGAATCGAACCTGGGACCCTTCAGTCCGCAGGCCGACGCTCTATCCACTGAGCCAAACCGGCTTCGGTCGGTCCACAGTTTTAACCAGCAATGGTTCCTTCTGTTCCCATTTTTAAAGTTCTTAAGAAATGTACCAACATGTCAGGAAGGCCCATCCCCGCTGCCGAAGCCACCTCGGGGGCAGAAGCTAAGTACCAGGATGCCGCTGATGAGCGTAGACTGAGGCAGGCATCCAACAGGGAGCAGAGAAAATAAGGAAGCAGAACAGAAAGGGTGGAACGTGCACAACTAGTGAGTTCTGAGAACGGGGTCCCCTAAAAGGGACCGTTTCTCCGCCAGGTGGCAGTTCAGGAAGACCTGCCCCATGACTTGACCTCCAAACCCTCCCAGCCCCACGGCGGGAGGACGCTGCCCTCCCCTTTCTCCGAATGGGAGCCCTGGGACGAGAGGTGAGGGGACTGGCCCAAGGGCAGACAGCTGGGGGTGTGGGCAGGTCCTGAAACCGAGTCGAGTTCACTAAATCCCCTGCTTGTTTTTTCAATTCCCCCAAATAGCCTTCAGAGCTACAGAACCCAGGGACCCCAGACATGTTATTTCTGGGCCTTCGGGTAACTCACTAACGGATCTCTGTAATGGCGATTTTCCTTCTCAGCCTCGATTCATTCATTCACTCGGCGAATAATGATGGAGCCTTAGCTAGTGGCAGGCGTGGTTCTGGAGGCCGGGGTTCACCTTTACTGCGATTTCCCATCCATGCCGCCCACGTGGCCAGTCCCACTGTCCCCTTCCCAGAAAGCCTGCATCCATTTCTAATTTCCCAGTGTTCCTTAAGACCATCCGAAGCCATGTAGTTTATATCTTTCTTCACTATTTTACTACTTGTCTTCTCTCTCGAAAATTAGTTCCTTCAACCTGGCCAGCGTGGCTCAGTGGTTGAGTGTCGACCTATGAACCAGGAGGCCACGGTTCGATTCCCAGTCAGGGCACATGCCCGGGTTGCGGGCTTGATCCCCAGTGTGGGGCGTGCAGGAGGCAGCCAATCGGTGATTCTCTCTCCTCAGTGATGTTTCTGTCTCTCCCTCCCTCCCCTTTCCTCTCTGAAATCAATACAAATATATTTTTTAAAACAAGAAAATTAGTTCCTTCAGAACAAAGCTGTCTCTCCAATACATAGAACAGTTCCTGCACACAGTAGGTGCTCAATAACTACTTGTCTCAAGGAGAGCCTTTTCTCCAGTCCTACTATGTGTTTACACCAATCATCTGACTTAAGGAAGGGTGTGTATGCCCAATAGAAAATACACAGCCCTAGCTGGTTTGGCTCAGTGGGTAGAGCGACAGCCTGGGGACTGAAGGGTCTCGGGTTCGATTCCGGTCAAGGGCACATGCCCGGGTTGTGGGCTCGATCCCCAGTAGGGGGCGTGCAGGAGGCAGCCGATCAATGATTCTCTCTTATCATTGATGTTTCTTTCTCCCTCTCCCTTTTTCTTCCTCTCTGAAATCAATAAAAAAAAATACATTTTAAAAAAGAAAACACACAAAGGAGATCGGGTTTTGATCTCGGCAAAGAAAGTGCTGAAACGAATTAAAGCGCCGTTCGCAATGCCATGCCCTAGGCCGCTTACGGCCCGAACAAGGGCCATCTTGTGATGTTAAAAGGTAACAAATTTAAAACGAACGAGAGCGAATGGTTTTCTAAAACAGCGTATAATCTACCTGTGGAATTCACTGCCGCGGGATATTGTTGAGGCAAACCGCGCAGCCAGATTCAAGAGCGGATTAGGCATGTGTGTGAATAGGAATGATGTTGGCAGGCCCACTAACCGGGTTAAAGAGTGACCAGGCGAAGAGTCCTCGGTCCCGGGCTCCGGGGCATAGCTGTTCCGCAGCCGGGGCCAGGGAGGCATCAAGCATTTCCCTGCCGTCAAGCATTGCAGATCCTGGCCAGATGCGTGGTGGCTATTTTTTTTCCTTTCTTTCTTTTTCTTTCTTTCTTTCTTTCTTTCTTTCTTTCTTTCTTTCTTTCTTTCTTTCTTTCTTTCTTCCTTCCTTCCTTCCTTCCTTCCTTCCTTCCTTCCTTCCTTCCTTCCTTCCTTCCTTCCTTTCTTTCTTTCTTTCTTTCTTTCTTTCTTTCTTTCTTTCTTTCTTTTTTCGTGCTCATTGGTAACATGGGCAGAGACCACTGCCCAGGGGACACCCCCGTGTGGATGGGCTTGAACGTGGCGTTTCTGTCTTCCGGTTGCGCAATCCCCAATAAGAGGTGGGGAATCACACAAAGCCTTTTGGGATTCTTGCCTAAAAAGACTCTAAAAAGCAGAAAACAGAAACAGTCGAAACAATGTGCTTCTTGCTGATGATGGAGATATTTCACTCCCGGCCGGTGTGGCTCAGTGGCTGAGCATCGACCTATAAACCGGGAGGTCACAGTTGGATTCCCAGTCAGGGCACAGGCCTGGGTTGCGGGCTCGATCCCCAGTGTGGGGCATGGAGGAGGTGGCCGATCCATGATTCTCTCTCAGCATTGCTGTTTCTCTCTCTCTCTCCTTCTCCCTTCCTCTCTGAAATCAATAAAAATGTTTAGAAAAAGGAACATTCTGCAAAAGGGAAATTTAAGTCACAACCAGCAGTGTATCCAAAAGATTTCAAAGATCCCTGAATAAAAGTAAATAGATATCCCACAGCACTGGGATGCGAAAGAAAAATATCCTTGCGCTTTCTGTCTGTCTTTGTGGCGGCCCAGATTGAATAAGGGACTACATTTGCAAAAAAAAAAAAAAAAAAAAAAAAAAAAAGATATCCCACAAAATGGTGTATTGATGTTAATAGATGTGCGTTTATTTTCTGGAGAGAGAGACAGAGATGAGAGAGAGAGAGAGGGGAAGGGAAGGGAAGGGGAGGGGAGGAGAGGGGAGGGGAGGGGAGGGGAGGGGAGGGGAGGGGAGGGGAGGGTAGAGAAAGAGACCATAGATGCCATTAATATTTTCAAATACCTTATCACACACAAAAAAGCTAAGAGCCACTGGTCTGGGGCCCAGTCCACGGGAAAAGTCTCCAGTCACTCAGAGCAATGTGCTTCCCATATGCCTGGAAGATTTGCTTCCTTACATGGACGGCATCGTACGAATTAGATCCTCTTCGTGTAAGATCACACGGAGAGCATCACACTCCCACCCAGCGAGCAGAGCGGACAGCATGTGAGCGCTGCGGCAAACAGCTAACCTGTCATTCCGCCAGCTGGTCTTCCCCAAGCCTTTCCACGCCGGGCTACTTCCTCCCGGTGAGCTTTCCTCCTGCTGTTTCCGGTGATTATCGTCAAGTAGAACCTGGCAGGTTTTTGTTGGTGGGTGTGGAGTTGGTTTTGGTTAGGGTTTCGGTGGTGGTGGTTAATGTTTGATTTTCACTTCAAATGAACCACGTCGTCAGAGGAATTACGAGTGTCAGCTCCCCCGTAGTCCATCAGGATTGGGTCAAAGTTCAAACCAGCCGTGTAATCTTTTTGTGACTCTCTTTCCTCATCTATAAAATGGAGATCAAATAAAATCTGGCCTACTCTGGTGAGCAGATTAAAGGAGACAGTGAGAATGAAGTATTTGACACATAGATTAAGTAGATAATATGTTACCGATTATTAGGATGGTACATATTTTGCCTACATATTTGTAACCATTAGGAGTATACACTGAGTGGCCAGATTATGATGATCTCTGAATGCATAATAACCTGGCCACTCAGTGTGTGTGTATGTGTGTGTGTGTGCATGAATTCGTGCATGGGTGGGGTCCGGCCAGCCTGGCCAGGGGGAGGGGACATGGGCGGTTGGCCGGCCTGCCTGCTGGTCGAACTCCTGGTCGAGGGGACAATTTGCATATTAAGGCTTTTATTATATAGGATATACACTGAGTGGCCACATTATTATGCGTTCAGAGATCATCATCATCTGGCCACTCAGTGTATATATCCCATTTCCATATTATTACGTCGTTCGCATAGCAATCAATATCTGGAAAATATTTTATAGTTCCATTTCCCATCTTGTTAGGTTCGTATTTAGCTTCCAGTTACTGTAAACAATAGCCCAGTGAACATCTTTGTGCATCATTTTTTTGGTCCCGAGAACGGATGCCCAGGAGAACAATTACTAGTAGTTGGCCACGGGTTGTAAAAAGGGTGCAGGCTCTTTATACACTCTGCCAGATGGGTTTCCAGAAATGGGATTGCCCACATACCCTACCCCAGCCATAGGAGTGTCGGTTTCCCCGTGCCTGGGTGAACAATGGAAATTGCTATTTTCCAGGAATAAAAAGGGGAGGAAAAAAATAACAGAAATAGCAAGTAAGCGCTTGTGTTTCCAGATCTCGAAAAAAGAAATCGTGTGAGCGGTGCAAATGTCTATGCCCTCAACATCAGCCAGTTTCCTTCCAAACACTTACTGTGCTCGTCGTCTCCAAACGCAGCCCTCAGTCACACCGGGTAGCTCCCTGGTTTCCTGGCAGATGGCCAGCGATCCCGGGAAGGCCGGCGACCCAGCTGCCCGCCCCCGGCATGGGGCCCGGGCACGCAGCGCCATTCCCAGAGGAGCCGGGCCCTGGGAGGCTAAGCCATCAATATTTTCTTGCCAAGGGGGGATCGCTAGATCGGCACAGCCCGCCTCTGACCACAGAGCATTAGACGGTGTAACCCAATGCGGCCGATCGCAGCTCGGAGAGGGATAATTCCAGGAGGAGCAGTTGGTTTGGGCAGCTTTGCCAGGGGCCTGAATAATACCTGGTTTTGTGGGAAGAGAAGAAAAAAAAAAAAGGGAAGAAAAGAAAGAGAACACCTTGGCGTTTGGTGGTGAATTGACGGCATGTGAAAGGTGAGGAGCGGACAAGGTTGCACTGGAAATTTCCTAACTAGAGAGGACCAAGTAGCAGCTTTCCCCACCCTTTCCACACCGACATCCTTCTGACCCCTTCTTTCTCTTGTTTGTTGTTGTTGTTGTTGTTGTTGTTGTTAATTCTCTCCGGAGGATATTTTTCCATTGATTTTTTTTTTAGAGGAGTGGAAGGGAGCGGGAGAGAAACATCGATGTGAGAGAGACCCATCGCTGGGAAGAGACACATCAATTGGTTGCCTCCCACATGCTCCCCGACCAGGGATGGGGATGGAGCCTGCAACCGAGGAGGTACGTGCCCTTGACAGAATTGAACCCGGGACCCTTCGGTCCGCAGGCCGACGCTCTACCCACCGATCCACACCGGCCAGGGCTGATCCCTTCTTCCTCTTGACGCAAGTCCTGAGGAGCCCCGCATTTGAAATCTGTGTGGCCCTGTTCTAATAAGACAACGCCTGACCTCCCTCCTCGCCCACTTGGAAGTCTCTGGTGAGAAATCTCGTGTAAGTTGCTGTCACTTATGAGCCTAGTTCAGCTCCGCTCCCGGCTCAGTGACAACGGAGTCCTCGCGAAAAAGGCACAAGCCGTGGTTGGGCTCTTTCTACATTTGCGGGTGGCGTGGCGTCATTTGCTAAAGTCCACATTCTAGTGCTGCCTACGCAAGCGGAGACGATTAACCACTTCACCCATGGGGACGTGGGCGTGGCGTTTGGTCCTGGCGCCGTGGCTCTCTGCACCCCTGGGTACGCAGCACACCTGGATGCAGAAGGCATGACAGCTGTGTGACCTCATGCAAGCGATCGGCCTCTCTGAGCCTCACAGCTTTCTTTTTTTTAAATATATTTTATTGATTTTTTACAGAGAGGAAGGGAGAGGGATAGAGAGTTAGAAACATTGATGAGAGAGAAACATCGATCAGCTCCCTCCTGCACACCCTCTACTGAGGATGTTCCCACAACCAAGGTACATGCCCTTGACCGGAATCGAACCTGGGACCCTTCAGTCCGCAGGCCGATGCTTTATCCACTGAGCCACACCGGCCAGGGCTCGCAGCTTTCTTTGTTAAAGGGACATTGTAGACTCCTTCTGAGGAAAGGACTGGGGACGTCTTTGTGTCCTCGTACGCGCGCACACACACGCGTGTGTAAATACTTGACCCACTGAAAATCAGCTCCATCTTTATAAAGTAGGTGATTTCTGAAAAGTCAGTCAAGAAAGGAAGGAAGCCGGGCCGACGTGGCTCAGGGGTTGAGCATCAACCTAGGAACCAGGAGCTCAAGGTTCGATTGCCAGTCAGGGCACATGCCCGGGTTGCCGGCTCGATCCCCAGTGGAGGGCGTGCAGGAGGCAGCCGATCAATGACTCTCTCTCATCATTGATGTCTCTGTCTCTCTCTCCCTCTCCCTTCAGCTCTGAAATCAACCAAAATATATTAAAACGCGAAAGGAAGGAGAACAACATATTTTCTACTCCAACCAGAAAAAGCAATTTAAATGCCCAATATGAACTGTTCCCGGGAGTAGATGTTTTTAATGGGTGAAAGGCTTGGCCGTTAGAGACCTCCGATCTGCCATTCCGAAGAAGAGACCAGGGGATATTTTTTGTAATCGAGTGGAAGATAAAATGCAAGAACCAGTGTATCCATTGAGAAACCACGGTTTTGTCCATTTTCAGGAGCCTCCCGATTGCGTCATGCCTCTTAAGGGGCCCGATCTGCTGAACGGCACTTTACTGAAACCCTCCCTGTGCAAAGCATTGATTTATGATCGGACTGATTAAAGCAATCGGGTCTGAAGCCATAATGATTTCAATTACAGGACTTTCACCAGTGCGCATTATTCTGACGTGTTCCTCGTTCTTTTCACATGTTTATTCACTGCGTAAGGGAGTGTGGGTAGGCGATGTCACTCTCAAAAGGCTCTGGACAGAGTTACTATCAGAAAGGAACTATAGGCAGATGGACTGATGCACCCTTTTTGATGAAGTGAGTGTATTGTGTGTTTTGTTTTGGTTTTTATATATTTTTTATTGATTTCAGAGAGGAAGAGAGAGGGAGAGAGAAATAGAAACATGAATGATGAGAATCGCTGATCAACTGCCTCCTGCACATCCCCACACTGGGGATCGAGCCCGCAACCCGGGCTTGTGCCCTGACTGGGCATCGAATCATGACCTCCCGGTTCATAGATCGATGCTCAACTACTGAGCCACGCTGGATGGGCCCACAACTCTTTTTTTAATGAACAAACTACCTTTATTCCATTTCCTAAACACTTAATGGAAATTTATTATATGTTGAGTACCATGTGCCAGCATTGCGAATGCAAAATAAAGAATAGTATTCATCATCCAGCATCAGGGAACTGACAAGCAAGCGTTTATACACATGAATTATGAAGAATTTCAGGCTGGAAAAAAAAAAAGGAGAAACACACCCTAACATTGGGGCTCAACCTACCACATTGAGTTAATATCACTTCTGTTATTCTTCAGGCAAATGACTTCATCCCTATGCCCCACTCTGACGCCCCGTTGTAATTTGAGGACCACTCCCATGGATACTAATGGTCATGTAAGGTACATTATTACCATTAAAACTCCCACAGCAGGATGGTGTGGCTCAGTGGTTGAGCATCAGCCTATGAACCAGGAGGTCCCCGGTTCGATTCCCGGTCAGGGCACATGCCGCGTTGCGGGCTCGATCCCCAGTGTGGGGTGTGCAGGAGGCAGCCCATCAATGATTGTCTCTCATCATTGATGTTTCTCTTCCTCTCTCCCTGTCCCTTCCTCTCCAAAATTAATAAAAAATGCATTTAAAAAAACAAAAACTCCCAGCAGCAACTGGCTAATGGTCCCTGGGACGGAAGTTAGCCACCTCCTCAACCCAGCACAGTGACTGGCAGGTCACGCATGGCACAACGCATGCCCGTGCCTTTGACATAGTCAGTGCAAACCCCAAGAACTGGTGTGACACGCCAGTGTCAACCGAGACACTCAAGTTCATATCCATACCTTTACCAACTGGTAGAACTTTTCAGGCTTACCATAGATCTATTTCAAATAATAGCTGCCGTGAATATACATTTTCCGTGACCTTGTAAATCAATAGTGTTCAATAGCCTTAACTGAAACTATAAATGGTAAGTGGACCCATTAAAGAAGAAATAAGTTAGAACCTCTATTTTTTTTTAATGTGATATTCCAGAAAGCTGCCTCTGGACATAACTACAGAAAATTAACACAATAAGTAAAGCATTATGGGACACCTATTAACGGACGACGCTAATAAAAGCCAAATGGGACCTTGATTCTGCCCCCTCTGGGACATCGGGGCAGATCAAATAAACAGCAGACGAGGAATGGGGAGTAAAGGATAATTGATTTGAAACTATAATAACACGGAAACCTCCCTCCAAGGAAAACCCAAAAAAATCCAGATTTGTATCTTCACTTCCGGAAAGACCAAATAAAACTCTATTCGCTTCCGGAAAGACGGAAGAAAACAGCTTTGTCACGGCCTAAGTGTGAGGCCCATGAGGATGTTTTATCAGGCTGACAGCTTGGAAACATGAAGACGTGCTGAGAAGGACGCTTTTAAATTCCAGGCTGATGGCCACAGTGACTCTTTGATTATAATACCAACATGAGGAGTCTTTCCAGCCCCCCCTGCCCTGAGGAAGACAAAACCCTGGTCCCTCAGGATGTGAGACAGAAACCGGGTCCAGTAACGCTTGGTACTCACGGCCAAGGCCAAGCCTGACAGAGGAGGAAGCAGGGGGAGGTGGGACAGGGGCAGGGGTGAGAGGGAGTCCTTTAGAAGTGCATCTGTTTGGATAAATCCTACAGTTCTTGCCTTAGCCGGTCTGGCTCAGTGGATAGAGCATCAGCCCGAGGACTGAAGGCTTGTGGGTTCGATTCCGGTCAAGGGCACATACCACGTTTGCAGGTTCCCCTGCCCTGATCGGGGCTCGTACAGGAGGCAACCCATCGATGTGTTTCTCTCACATCGATGCTTCTCTTGTCTTTCCTTCTCTCTTCCACTCTCCCTAAAAATCAATGGGAAAATATCCTCAGGTGAGGATTAACCATAAAAAAAAATTTTTTTGAGCATGTATGGGGTTAACTCTCCATAGAAAGTTATAGTAAAGAAAGCTATCGTCTTTCCATTTTGTTATCTATAACATGGCCCATATTCCTGCCGTCACACAGGTCCTCTTAGTACACCTGCTAGGTGCCATGTGCCCTAACAAACGCCTGACACACGTGGTGTCTCTCATGCTTACATTATGCTTGTGAGGCTGGTGGAGATGAGGAAACCAAGCTCGGATGATACAGAGATGTGTCCATAGTGCCCCCTGATTAGGTCTGGCCCACCGCAACGCCCTTCACCCTTCACCCTTCCCGTAGGTAACTTGGCACTAAGGCTAACTTCCTCCATCTATGTTCACATGCTATCGTCCTAACCAGTCCAACCCACGGAGCCGATCCTGCCTGCACGGCATGGGCAAAATCAAACAGGTTCTTTTTACTCGGGGCTGGCAAAAAGTCAGCCGATTCAAGTGAAGTGATCATTTCCATGTGAGAAAATAGTTTGGCATTTGGTTGAAATGCAAACACGTAAAAAAGAATCTGAGTTGTAAGCTGGCAGAATACTGCCTTGCAGTTGCATCTGGTGTACAAATACAACCATCGTGGTTCCGATTTGTAATGTGCTGGTCTGAGAACGGGAAGAGAGCCTTTCTGTAGTAAACCGGACGGGTTTCCACGAGACAGGAAGCATCAGTGGTCACGTGATGGCGTTTTCTGTGTAGAGATAGGACCCTCCTATAGTAAAAGGGTCAGATTGGTCAATACTGGGCAGCAGGGCTGTGTCCCCTGGGAGAGAGACAGGGGCCCAGTGACCTGAAGATTCAGGCAGGGTGGTTAAAATCTGAGGCTAAAAACACGTTCTACAAGTCAGAACTTTTCTGGCCCTGGCCGGGTAGGCCAGTTGGTTAGAGCATCGTCATACTACGCCAAGGTTTCAAGTTTGATCGCCGGTCAGGGCACATACAAGGATCAGTCAATGACTGCATCAATAAGTGGAACAACAAATTGATGTGTGTGACTCTCAAACCGATTACAAATAATTTTTAATATATTTTATTGATTTTTTTACAGAGAGGAAGGGAGAGGGAGAGAGAGTTAGAAACATCGATGAGAGAGAAACATCAATCAACTGCCCTTTGCACACCCCCCACCGGGGATGTGCCCGCAACCAAGGTACATGCCCCTGACCGGAATCGAACCTGGGACCCTTGAGTCCGCACGCCGACGCTCTATCCACTGAGCCGAACCGGTTAGAGCTAAAAATAATTTTTTTAAAGAATAAACCTTTGAAAAATAACTAGAACTTCTCAGAAACACATTGTAATCATGCCATGATACTTGGTAGTGAAATATTGGAGGCATTCTGAGTAAAGAATATTTTTAAACTATTTGCAAGTTCTCATCTTTTGCTATAAGATGGGGGAAATTATATAATTTAGAGGAAGAGGACAAATGTATCATTATTGGCAGATGACAATATTTACTTAGATGGCTAGAATCAACGGGCAAACTATTTGAATAAGAAACCAGTAAAGTGGCAAATACAAAATAAAAACGCCTAAGTGAATACCTTCCCTCGGCAAACACTTATAAAATTTAATAGAGAAATTCTGCTCACCGTAGCAGTGAATAAATTTAAGACTATATTGAGAATTTGAGACTCTATTCCATGGGGAAACCACAACTGAACAGAAGTTTATATGGAAGGAGAAATGAAAAGGCATGCTTTATTTCTACATGAGAAAACTCAGTATTAAAAGACCTCAAATTCCCACACATTCGTGTATAAATTGTATTCTCTTATATTTTGGATTTGATGCGTTCTTATGGATTAACAAATAGGGAGTATAATCCAGAAAGTGAACTGTAATGAGGAAGAATTTGCATTACTAGATACAAAAGCATCTTCATAAATTATAACAAAAAGAGAGGGTTTTGGCAAACGAAGTGATGAGACCAAAAAGATGTTGAAATGAAATTTAAAAACAAGGAAACAGGCCCAATGGCATACAATATTTAGATCAGTAAGAAAAAGAGATTTTTAGAAAAGAGATTCTTATTTAGCAAAGACTAGAATAAATTTCAAATAATTGAGAAATTTAAATGTTTTTTTTTTAAAAAAAAACAAAGAGCCATGCCCGACTGGCTTGACTCAATGGTTGAGCATCAACCTATGGACCAGGAGGTCACGGTTCGATTCCCGGTCAGGGCACATGCCCAGGTTGCGGGCTGGACCCCCAGTGTGGGGCGTGCAGGAGGCAGCCAATCAATGATTTTCTCTCATCATTGATGTTTCTATTTCTCTGTCCCCTTCCTTTCCCCTCTGAACTCAATAAAAATATATTTTTAAAATGTGTATATATATATATATTTTTTTTTTTCTTCTGTGTTTTAAATCCTAGTTTTCTGAGAGTGTAGAAACATACAGAAGGCTGCCCGCAGAGAACGCCACCGGAGAGAACGAGACTAAAGCGGAACCCAGACCACGGGCCTTCTCAACCTGGTGAGTCTATGCCTTCTCCTTATTTTATTTTATTTTAATGTTTTATTTTTTTTTTGGAAAGGCTGTGCTCGGAAACTTTGCAGCTCCCAACACCCTTTGCTTCGCTCCTCCTTTGAGTGACAGAGCAGAGTGTCCCAACAATACTTAATGTATTTCGTGTCAGGGGCCTGTGGGTCAGCAGGGTTATTAATAAACATAGCCTCCTGTGCTAATTTAGGTCCCGTCTCCGCTCCTGCCCTGCTTTTTCTTTCGCTCCTCGTTCTGCCTGACCCCTTTGCCCGTCTTTCTGAGAAAAAAATTCGCCCTTCCTTCCAGTTCCACGCTGGCCCGTCTCCCATCGTGCTGTGCTCGTGTTGTTGATGGTGCTGTTAGGTTTTCATGGGGCATTTAAACGTGGGTGAGAGGCTCAGTGTCCTAAATCGATTCGATGCAGGGTGATATGATACTGGGATCTGACATGTGCTGGAGGGTGGAGGGAATACGCAAAATGGAGACAAAATGTGGATGAGCGCAGGGGCAGGGGGGCCTGGGGGGTACCCTGTTTTTTTAAAAGAATTTCTGTTCAACTAGATTCCTGGGCCACAGAATGCGCCAGACTTGAGAGGCGACTGCGATCAGCCCTAGAAAAGGAAGCAGCTTTGAATTTTATTATTTTCCTGTAGGTTTTCATAAAACAAAAAGCATTTCAAGAGTTGATCATGTAGGTTTGGATGTGTGTATACTCGATTTAGAGCTTGACTTGCATCCTAAACTTCTAGTTAGAGTAAATCTTGGGTTTTTTTGGTTTCGTTTCTGCTGATTGTATTACACATATAGAAGTGGCCAGCCCTGGCCAGTTTGGCTCAGTGGATAGAGCGTCGGCCAGCAGACTGAAGGGTCACGGGCTGTATTCCGGTCAAGGGCATGTACCTCGGTTGCAGGCTCGGTCTCCAGCTCTGATCAGGGTGCATGCAGGAGGCAACCAATAGATGTGTCTCTCTCACATCAGTGTTTCTGTCTCTCCCTCTCTCTCTTTCTCTCTCTAAAAAAAATCAATGGAAACATATCCTCGGGTGAGGATTAAAAAATAAAAACGTGGCCACATTGTCACCACTACCAAATTCTTACACGCGCACGGGCGCACACACACACACACACACACACACACACACACACATGCTCCGTAAAGCCCTGAACTTGATGCAGATCCTGTCCAATTTCTTTTCACTTTGACATTTTCCAACCGCGACTTCAAACCAGAGATAACTGTGAACTAAGAAAAGTCACCTCCTACGCGTGCTCACTCACACACACTCACACACACACACACACACACACACACACACAGATTTGTATGTGCTTTTCCCAAATTTATGAAACTTCAGTTCTTTCTGTCTTCCAGTAAACACAAAACTGCATCTCCTCCCTGAGAGCAATCAGAAAGTTCCAGGTGCCGAAAAGCAGCGTGTTTTTTGTTGTTTTTTTTAATATGGGGAAATAGGTAACAAGAAATGCCTGGCTCTTTGTTGAATTATTCATACTTTTCAAATTAACCTATTGTACTTTTCCCCGCTCGGGATCGCATTATTTCTGTAATGTGACCTAGCCCACCTTTCTTAGCACGAGGGGACGTCATCAAGAATGATGTCATTTTTGAACACAGGATTCATTCTAGTCTGAGCTACAGCCCCCATATTGAAGAAATGGAGGGTGGGAGGGGGGGAGAAATGACAAGGAATTTAATTTATTCCGAAGAAAGAGAGTTTTCTATATCTGAACTCATTATCCTGAAACATGATCGTTTTATAGCATTAACAGAAATCACGCCTGGCTTTTGGTCTTTCCCAAACTAAGAAAGAAAAGCGGTGTGACTTGGAATGAATTAAACATTTGACTGGTTTAAATGGTCACCCCCTTCTCGGTCCAGAGAGGCAGGGATGCTAAACTCAGCTAAAACCTCCATTGCGCCTAGCCGTTCATCAGCCGTGGTGAGTCTCTAATTCCATTCCTTGCTTACTCTTTTTTTTTTTTCCTCCTTTTCGAAGAGCTCATTATTATCTTTCCACAATAACCATCAAGGGCTGGCTGTACCTTTAAGTGTGTTCTGTGGATCCGTGGCATTTGTCATTCATGGGAGAGGATTTAATTAAGTCACTTTCTTTAAGGGCAGTATTTTTGCTACTGTACACAGGCTTGCGTGAGCGTGGACTTGTTAGGCTGTAGTGGGAGGGGGGGAGGAGGAGGAGGAGGAGGAGGAGGAGGAGGAGGAGGAGGAGGAGGAAGCTTTAATTGAGTGCCTACTATGTACCACATGGGATGGCATCTGCATCATTTGTTCCTGAGCCTTTCTCTTGTGCTCCATGTCTCACACATCTTTACTGGCGCTGTCTGTACAGCATCACAGTGAAGATGATGTTGTGAGCCCTAGCCGGTTTAGCTCAGTGGATAGAGCGTCGGCCTGCGGACTAAAGAGGGACTGAAGAGGCCCAGGTTGGATTCCAGTCCAGGGCACATACCTTGATTGCAGGCTCCTCCCTGGTCCGGGCTCGTGCAGGAGGCAACCCATCGATGTGTCTCTCTCTCACATCGATGTTTCTCTCTGTCTTTCCCTCTCTCTTCCAGTCTCTGTAAAAATCAATGGAAAAGTATCCTCAGGTGAGGATTAACCAAAAAAAAAAAAAAAAAGATGTTGTTAACCTCAAGGAGCAGTGGGCAAACGGGGACTTGGAGGTGTTAGGTAACATGCCTGAGACACACATTGAGAGCCCGGACTCCAACCCAGGCTCTGCCCTGCAACCCACAGCGAATCTGATGATCACTGATAGACGTGATTGATTTATTTTCTTTACAATGGTGAGGGCTCAAAGTAAGGTGAAATCTGGAGTTTGCTGCGGGCCGGGCCTGCGGTCAGCGATACCTGCTCGCTTCTTAGGTCTGATCTGGGGGTGTCTGAGAGGCCAAAGAAAACCCAGAGAATCACATTAGGTAACACGGTGGAAAACATGAAGCAAGGACGGACATGTGTATTGTCCTACTCGCCTGACAGTACCATGTTATGTGGTATAACGCCCATGACAGTCGGAGGTTCAGAATAGACTAGTGACTTTGAAAAGCGTGGCATCTTTGTGCCCTTCTTTCGTGCGTTTTATTCATTTATTTATTTTTATTGCTTTCAGAGAGGAAGGGAGAGGGAGAGAGAGAGAAACATCCATGATGAGCGAGAATCATGGATCGGCGGCCTCCTGCACGCCCCACACTGGGGATCAAGCCCGCAACCCGGGCATGTGCCCTTGACCGGGAATCGAACCGTGACCTCCTGGTTCATAGGTCGGCGCTCAGCCACTGAGCCACGCCGGCCGGGCTTTCGTGCATTTTAAACGCTCTAAGAGAGGGTCATTGGATCCAAGATATCCCTTTAACGTTTGATAAATAAACGTCTGAGGATCTCCGAGGGAGGCGTGGCCCTCACACTGGATGCAAACACCGGTGGATGCCCGGTAGCCGCCCGCCTTTCTCGTGCCCATCTTTCTGAGTTGCCTCCTGGCCACCTCCCGGGGTCAGCGGGTTGCGGGACGAGGACAGCGTGGAGAGGATCAGGTTCCGTTCTTCCTGCTCCGGGGATAGGATTTCTTCCGCAAACCGGCAGCTTTTCAACTCGTCCTCAGCCTTTCCCACGCACAGGCCAGGTCCCCGAGTTGCGCTGCGCCCGCTGTGGTGTGACTGGGCTAAACGTATGCCCCTCACACTTCCCACTGAGGCGCCCCAGTGGCACGGGGCCGGGGGCAGGGTGTGTATACGCTGGGGCAGACCTCGGCCCGCTGAGTGTAATGGCATGTCTTCCCCGGGAGATTACGGGTATGATACGGGCCGTGCGGAATGGAGAGGGCAGGCTGTGTACAAATTCCAAATGGCTCGCTACACCCTTTAGGGCGGCCGCTGTCAAAAGTATTAGCCCTTTCCACGCTCCACACCCAGCGATCACATTACCCGTGCTCCCCCCCCCCACCCCACCCCCAGGGTGCTCCTCCCACCTCTCCCAGTGGGTGATCGCCTCAGGGGGAGCCAGTGAACACACACAAGAAGAACCCGCTGGTGGATTTGCTTCTTTGAGCTCGCCTGTGTTAATACAGGAGGAAAAGAGCGAACATGTTTAGGTGAGCATGGACACCTGGCCGGTGTGGCTCAGTGGTTGAGCATCGACCCAGGAACCCAAGAGGGCACCAGTTTGATTCCCAGGAAGGCCGCGTGCCCAGGTTGTGGGCTCAGTCCCCGGTGGGGGCGGTGCAGGAGGCAGCTGCTCGATTATTTTTCTCTCTCATGAATGTTTCTGTATCTCTCTCCCTCTCCCTTTCTCTCTCTCTAAAAATCAATTAAAAACATGGTTTTTTTTAATATTTGTTTCTCTGGAGACGAACACTGTGCCTAGAACATCTTTGGGGCTGGTATATTGGGCATGTGAATGGATGAGTTTCCATAGTCTTCTAGACACTGTCTTTAGGGATCTTGTCTTGATTTATTTTCTTTTTTTCTTTTTTTCAAAAATATATTTTATTGATTTTTACAGAGAGGAAGAGAGAAGGAGAGAGAGTTAGAAACATCAATGAGAGAGAAACATCGATCAGTTGCCTCCTGCACACCCCCCATTGGGGATGTGCCCGCAACCAAGGTCCATGCCCTTGACCGGAATCGAACCTGGGACCTTTCAGTCCGCAGGCCGACGCTCTATCCACTGAGCCAAACCGGTTTCGGCGATTTATTTTCTTTGTATAATAACTAGTGCCTGCTCTGTGCCTGTCACTAGTCTCAGTATTTCACCATATCAACTCATTTAACCATCAAGACAAACATAAATGCTATAGTTGCACTATTATCCCCATTTTACAGACGAGGAAACTGAGACACAGACAAACCGACATGCTCAAGGCCACACACCTGGTGTATTGGCAGGACCAGGATTTAACCCAGTTCCAGAGACCCTACAGTTAAGCACTGCTTATGCGCTAATTGAAGAAATAAACCCATAACAATTTCCCACATAATCACTCGTGACATCAAAGACCCTAAGACCCCAGCAAGCCTGGCTTTTGCCATATTTAGATCGATGATTGGGCAAAACTGTAAAAGACACACTAGTCAGTTTGTTTAAAAAAATAAAATAAAATAAAAGATGACACACAGACTCTAAAAGCTACCAGAAAGCCAAAATAAAATGCACTTTAATGGGGAAAACATGAGACATTCGTCAATGCAGTAACCCCCCCTGTGCGAGACCTGGATGACTGAGATCTGACTCCACTGTGTGGGGCTCCTCCCTGTCTCCGTGTCTAAAGCCAGGCCCGAGGCCTGGCGGACGGTCCTGGTCACTCTGAGTATTTTATTTGTCCCTGGGCATTTCTTAACAGACTCTGGCAGCCCGGCCGGCGTGGCTCCGTGGTTGAGCGTCGACCTATGAACCAGGAGGTCACGGTTCAATTCCTGGTCAGGGCACCTGCCCGGGGTGCGGGCTCGATCCCCAGTGTGGGGCGTGCAGGAGGCAGCCGATCCATGTTTCTCTCTCATCACGGATGTTTCTCTCTCTCTCTCCCTCTCCCTTCCTCTCTGAGATCAATAAAAATATATTTTTTAAAAAAAAAGAGAGAGAGAGAGACTCTGGCAAACCCGGGAAAGCAAACCCTCTGTGTCCACATCATCCGGGGAGCTAGGGGGGGTTTAGCCAGTAAAACAGACGCGCTCGCTTGAGGGCTGGGGAGGAGGGAAGCTGTTGAGTGTTGGAAAGTCTGCCGGGGGCTAAAGGAGAGAGGGGCTCCAGAAAGATGCTCCAGACACAGATTGCTGCTTTCATCGAAGGAACCACACTTCCTCACAGCACAGCTCCCCAAGAGCGGTAACCGTGGGGTCCCTGAGCCCTGACCCGCCCCTCTCTCCGGGTGGCTGGCCCTGGCCCAAGTGGCGGCCTTCACCCAGACCTTCCTGTGTGTGTGTCACCTGCCTTGAACTTACACCTTCTGGAAATTTCTGCCGCGGCGTCTGCCTAGGCATCTGCCCATCCCAGACCTCCGGGGGGAAGTGGGCATCCTGGTTCTCCAAGATCTTTTTATTTTTTTTAAATATATATTTTATTGATTTCTTACAGAGAGGAAGGGGGAAGGATAGAGAGTTAGAAACATCGATGAGAGAGAAACATCGATCAGCTGCCTCCTGCACACCTCCCACTGGGGATGTGCCCACAACCCAGGTACATGCCCTTGACCGGAATCGAACCTGGGACCCTTGAGTCCGCAGGCCGACGCTCTATCCACTGAGCCACACCGGTTAGGGCTCTCCAAGATCTTTTGAGGGGAAGAATCTGTGACTTTTCTTTTTTTTAATATGTTTTTATTGATTTCAGAGAGGAAGGGAGAGGGAGAGAGAGAGAGAAACATCAATGATGAGAGGGAATCATGGATCGGCTGCCTCCTGCACGCCCCACACTGGGGATGGAGCCCACAACCCGGGTATGTCCCCTGACCAGGAATGGAACCGTGACCTCCTGGTTCCTAGGTCATCGCTCCACCACTGCGCCACCCCGGCCGGGCCCAAGACTTCTTGATTCTATTCCGGAGCCTTGGATTCCAGAATGTTTTCAAAACCGGTTGTCCCTGTTTCGTAGCTGAAGAAATATCCGAGGGCTGAGCAAGGACCGAATTAAAGGCAGATACCATCTCCCCTCTCACACCTGGATTCCTTCCTCCCTCTATACAGCCACGCTCAGCACTGCTACAGAGCGACTCAGTCCTAACCTTATTCTAGAAAATTGGTCTGCTCCCCAGTGGGCACGGGATCATTTAGCTGAGAGCTTACTATCATCTCGAAGTTAATTTGTGAGTTAATTGTAAGTGTCAGGAGGCTCCGACACTGCAGAAAATGTCCATGATGGGGAGATAAACCCAGGTTAGAGAACTCCAGAATCCAGTGGAGTTGGGTTTTTGATCGGTTTCTCTCAGGAAAATATGTTGGCGTGGGAAGGGACTGGAATGATATCAAATATGAGCGTCCTCAGAGGGCAGCCCTCCATTCAGTGGACACTGGATTCTTGGATAAAAATACTTGCCAAGATTCCATCGCACGCCACCCTCAGAACCTCAATCACGGTTTCATCTAAATGACCTCCGACCTACAGAGCATGACACAGAGGCGCGCGCTCCCTGCCTGTGCGCTTTCCAGCTCGCGGGTGCAGACGTGGTGTTGAGGGTGGCTCGACGGATCTCTGAACACGTAGGCACCACCGCCAACGGGGAGATAAGACCAGCCTTTCCCCCATGGCGGCGTCTGGCCGGCCTGTCCCGTGGCTTCCCCTTGCTCTTTGACCTCTGTGGTTCCTTCCCCCCTGCCAAGGTCAAGCCCTGACCATCAGGATTCTGTTCAAAGATTTAAGATGAATATTTTCCCAAAATACTCATCTGGGAGTCATCCGCGTTGCACAAAGTGGGGACTGGTCTTTGTTTGTAAAAGGAAACCTAATCTGAGGCCCAAATGATCCAAACCCCTATCAGCCTCCAAGTTTGGGCCAAATATGGGGTTGGGGTTTTTTTGCCCACTTGGCTGTATTTGCCATGATCTAGGTCTAACCACTCTCAGCAGCACAGCTTCTCTGATACTAACTCCACTCTATCATTTTTTAAAAATATATTTGTATTGACTTCAGACAGGGAGAGGGAGAGAGAGAGAGAGAAACATCAATGATGAGAAAGAACCATGGATCAGCTGCCTCCTGCACGCCCCACACTGGGGACCGAGCCCATAACCTGGGCATGTGCCCTGAACGGGAATCAAACCGTGACCTCCTGGTTCATAGCTCGATGCTCAACCACTGAGCCATACCGGATGAGCTGTCATTTTTACTGATTAACCCACTGTCTTTTTAAAAAAAACACACATTTATTTTATTGATTTTTTTACAGAGAGGAAGGGAGAGGGACAGAGAGTTAGAAACATCGATGAGAGAGAAACATCGATCAGCTGCCTCCTGCACACCCCCCACTGGGGATGTGCCTGCAACCAAGGTACATGCCCTTGACCAGAATCGAACCTGGGACCTCTCAATCCGCAGGCCAATGCTCTATCCACTGAGCCACACCGGTTAGGGCTAACCCACTATCTATTGAAAAACGGGGTACTATTGGAGTGCAAGGTAATTAAGCAAAAGATGCCAGAAAGTCTTGATTTTCTAACTTCTTTCGCAAAAAAAAGATCATTTTTCCAGGAGTGGCAAACGGCAGAACCACATCCTGACACGTCAGACGCAATTAGACTCTCCCTGGGTGAGAAGTCCAGGCTCCCAGGGCAGGGATCTGTGTGGTGGGCATCCTACTTGGAAGAGAATACTCAGCTCCCCATTCATTGCAATTTCAGGGCAAATAACAACAGGCTTTTCCTACCTGCTCGTCTCCACGCTCAGACACACGGGTCAAAAGAGGAGTCCGCGTGCGGCTGAAACGTCTGTAATTTACAGTCTCCAGCCTGCGGGCCAGGGCCAAACGGCTCTTGGCTACACATTGTAAACAGAACATTGTTGCCTCTTAATCTGGGTAATTGGTCCCAAATGCTGTTGCCACTCTTCAGATCGGATGCTTCACATACTTTGAAAGAACCTGGAACTTCTCTCCTCTGGCAGGGAGAAGTTTGGGGCGTAAGTCAGTGTTTTCATCCGCGCTGAGACCCCTGTAAACAGCCAGGCGATTTCACTGGGGCCTCCTTGTGTGTGTGTGTGTGTGTGTGGGTGTGTGGGGGGATGTTTACCCATCTATGGGTGGCTCCCCCATCCGAGCCGACTGTGGGATGTTTCCTTGACATGACCAGCTTCTTCAAGAGCCGGGAGACTGAGCCACCTCTTACAGGATGTCAGCCAGGTCGCAGAAGCCGGGCTGTGCCTCATTCCAGTGCAATGTGTTCTTATCCGTACGTTCCTGGAGGGTAACGCAGCATAATGAAATCTGGCTGCAAACCAGATGTTTAGTGACATCAGGGCAAAGCCATGGGGATGTTGTGAGAGAAAAGACAGGGTGATATTCTGGGAGGGGTCCAGGCCTAGGGAGGACCCTGGGCCCGTAACAACCTCCCTGAGCCTCAGTTTTCATGTCTGTAAAGTGGACATAATACATCCCTTGCAAACTCAGCATGAGGATGAAATGAGAAAGTGACTATAAAGGTGATGAGGACCCTCGCCGGTTTGGCTCAGTGGATAGAGCGTCGGGCTGCAGACCAAAGCATCCTGGGTTCGATTCCGGTCAAAGGGCACGGACCTCGGTTGCAGGCTCCTCCCTGGCCCGGGTCCTGGTTGGGGCTCGTGCGGGAGGCAACCCATCGATGTGTTTCCCTCACATCGATGTTTCTCTCTGTCTTTCCCTCTCTCCCTAAACACCAAAGGAAAAATATCCTTGGGCGAGGATTAACAAAAAATAACAAAATAAAGGTTATGAGGGTATTCCACGTATTATTCTGAGGAAAGCATTTTTGAAACCCTGTTTCTGAAGCCTGTTTTTCTGCTTCGACCTACACAAGTCAGGGCACAAAATTTTATTCCTGGGGAAGGGCTGGCTTGGGCTTTAGAGATCCAAGGAAACGTAGCCCTGCTCATGGGTCTTGGAAGACCAGGACCAAGTCCAAGTTCCCATCATCGGTTCTTCTCTTAGACCTTCCTCCTCGCATCCCTCTGCTCTCCCTGCCAGGCCTTCGCTGTCCTCCTAGATACTTCCAGAACGGTCCTGAGCTCTACCCTAGCCACTGCTTCTCTCTGAGTTCCGCCTCGTCCGTTCCTTTGACCTTTCCTCCCAAGTCACGCTCTCGCCCTGTCATTCTTGTCCTTTTTTGCCTCTGAATTCCACTCGGTTTATCTGCCGCCCTGCCGTGGCCTACATAGGTGGCATTCCAAGGGGAGGCCGCAAAGGCTTCTGGGAGGTTTGGGAAGCCAGCTCCCTCCTTCTGGGTAAGAAGGTTAGACAGGAGTGAGCATTCTCTCCCGTGGCTTCTCCCATCGCATTTACTACTCACTGTTCTCCAGAGTTTAAAAAAAATTTTTTTTTAAAAATTGGAAAGCGTCTGCCTCATTCCTAGTGTGTAGCAGCGTGTTCCCCGGATTGACCGCATTCTACAGAGATTCCAGAACAAGACATTCCGGGGCCCAGCTCCCTGAACGAGCAGGGTGACCTTGGACAAGTTATTATGGCACTTCCCCGGCCATAGAATGGGGAATAGCAGTGCTTGCCTGCCACCGTTTTTATTTCGTTAAATGTATTTTTATTGATCTCAGAGAGGAAGGGAGAGGGAGAGAGAGAGAGAAACATCAGTGATGATGCCGAAACTGGTTTGGCTCAGTGGATAGAGCGTCGGCCTGGGGACTCAAGGGTCCCAGGTTCGATTCCAGTCAAGGGGCATGTACATTGGTTGTGGGCACATCCCCAGTAGGGAGTGTGCAGGAGGCAGCTGATCGATGTTTCTCTCTCATCGATGTTTCTAACTCTATCTCTCTCTCTTCCTCTCTGTAAAAAATCAATAAAATATATTTAAAAAATAAAATAAAAGTAATAAGCTTCTAGCTAGAATGATTTAAAAAAAAAAACAGTGAGTAGACACAAATCACCAATACCAAATATGAAAGAGTCAATGTCAAAAAAAAAAAAAAAAGAAACATCAGTGATGAGAGAGAATCACTGATTGGCTGCCTCCTGCACACCCCCCCACTGGGGATCGAGCCCACAACCCGGGCATGTGCCCTGACCGGGAATGGAACCGTGACCTCCTGGTTCATAGGTCCGTGACCTCCTGGTTCATAGGTCGGTGCTCAGCCACTGAGCCACACCAGCCGGACTGCCTGCTAGTGTTATGGTCAACTGAACTGAGCCTAAGGCAGAGCTTAAAACAGTAAGCACTCAAGAAATGCCCGTTAGTATTTCATCTAGGCTCTCCTTGATTAAAAAAAAAAAAACATGCGGATGCCCCGGCCGGGTACTCGGTTGTGATACACCAAGGTTGTGGGTTTGATCCCTGGGTCAGAACACATACAAGAATCAACCCATGACTCGCTCCCTCTCCCTTCTTCTCGCTCTAAAAAAATCAATTTAAAAAATATTTCTTTAAAAATGTTTGAAAAGAACCAGCCAGCCCTGACTGGTTTGGCTCAGTGGATAGAGTATCTGCCTGTGGACTGAAGGGTCCCGGGTTTGATTCTGGTCAAGGGCACATGGCTGAGTTCGGGCTCGATCCCCAGTGTGGGGTGTGAAGGAGGGAGCCAATCCATGATTCTCTGTCATCATTGATGTTTCTATCTCTCCCTCTCCCTTCCTCTCTGAAATCAATAAAAATATATATTTTTAAAAACCAGTGGATGCATAAATAAATGGAATAACAAATGGATGTTCTCTCTCTGTCTCTCTCTTCAAACCCACACAAAACCTTTATGTATACTTAACTGTCACTGTCCTCAGTGGGCTCTCATATGTCACCTTTGCACATACATCATTGGAAATTGGCTTCATATACTGTTCTTAATGTACAGGAAATATGAAATCAAATAGGCAAAAACAGTCATTCCAAACACATCTTCCAGTTCTCTCCCCCCCAGCCCCTCATCTATCCATCATTAGCTAAAGTGGGATGAAAGCTTTATTTATGAACCCAAAACACAACTGTAGTTTACCCTAAACGGAGCGAGTCTGGGTTCGGTTTGGGGAAAGCTGGTTTGAATTTCCGTTGAACCTCCTTCGACTCTGAAGCACCCAACGAGGATTTATCGTTCCAGGCGGGTACCAAACGAAACTTGCTAAGTTCACCTGAGTTTTACTTTGGCTTTGTCATTGGAATGAACTCCAATTGCATGCAGCCTTAATCCTTATATTTATGGGTTTTCTGCCATTTTCACCTCAGTGGATAAAAAAAAAAAAAAATTATTAAAAACTAAGACTTGCTGGTTAGTATTTGAGCAAATTGGAATACTCTAGAATGCATACATTTCTGTCTCAATAGTAAATTAGGAAAATATACTTCTGGTAATGTGTGCTTTAATGAGTCAAGCTACGTATTTTTGCAACTAACCGCCTTTATTTCATACCCTATGATATTAGCCAGGAAATTCCAAATTATAGGTAACAGAAAGTATTTCTTACTGCCAACATTGAAAGACCTGCCGTGCCTCATCTTTTCGTCCTGGCTCCGTTAAACTGTGACTTTAAAAATCAAATTTGTAATATTCAAGCTGTCTCCGTTTTCGCGTTTCATCCCCTAGAAGCCAGGCTCCCAGACTTTAAGCTAGCTCATTTTCTCAAATTATATGCTAAAGGTTGGGGGAGACTTCAGGCTGCATCTTGTACGTCCAAATGATAGGTTCACGGTTTGTGATTGACGATCTCGTTCACGTAAGTGATGTATGCCCATTAGATCAGCGGGCCTTCTGGGATGAGACGATTAGGCCAAAGTGAGCTTCGAGAAATTTCTAACGCCTCCGCTTGCGGAAATGTAGGCAGCACGCTTCCAGTTTAATTATAAGACAAAATAATCTTAAGTAACTTCATATGGAGATTAATATGTCAGTGAGCTCTACAAAGATTTCTTGCCTAAAAGGACATCATTTCTCCTTCCAACAGTTAAGTGGAAGCTTTGTAGTTACATTACTTGGAGTATTTACTTTTTAAATAACTAAACAAAGTTATTCTGGGGTCATTTTTATTCTTAAGAAATATGCACTGAGTAAAATTCCCCCAAACAATCCTGATAGCTTTTTTTATAAATTGACTTCATTTTATATTAGTTAACAAATTTAACAAATTAAAATCTGAAACACACAAAAAGTTGGGGAGGGGGCGGGTTCCCCCCTTCTCCTAATCTGTAGTCCCCAAACGACTGCTTGCAAAAATAAACTTTTACAACATCTTGGAGAATCTCAAAGAACCCCGGTCAAGATTTGTTTTGGCCGGAAAAGAAAGCAGTGTTGCTATTCAAAAAGTTGGCCTCCCTCGCTCAGTCCCCAAAGGGGCGAAGCCAGCTAATCTTAGATGGCGTTTTTAATTAATTCTGTAATCCAAGTTAGCCCTCCGCCGTGTTTTCAAATATGATCAAACAGCAGGGACCGAGAAAAAAAAAATAGTTTCAAAAATATCTCAAAATAGAAAAAAACCGAGCATTTTTAAGGGGGATTTTCGGTGTCTAAAGGAGAGGTTGGAAAAAATGTCTTCATGGCAACAAGAAAAAAGCCCAGGTAACGTCAGATTTTCGGGGAGAAGTGTTCCAGGGTGTCATCGTAGACATCAGAGCAGTCACCCCGGCTCTAACACACACACAGGCCTGCAGCCCACGCTCGCACACGCATGCGCACACACAAACATGCCACACGAAACCTGCCCAGGCCCTGCCCTGGCTGCTTCTAACGGGCATATTGGGAGCCCTGGTGAGAACTGTAATCTACACGGTTTGAAAACAGGGCCCTTTTTAAATACGCTGCCTACAATTTGTGATGGTCATCGCGAAAACGCCGCTCCATTATTCTTCTCCATTCGGAATGAATGAGGCTACTTAATTTCAGGCCATACTTGGTGAGGTCAGCACGGAACGGGGGATGGGGGGGGGGGGTCTGGGGAGGAGGGTGTGCTAGACATCGCTAATCTCTTTCAGCTGAGAGTGATGAATTAAAGATGAAGCCTGCTTTTGCAGGCCTAATTTAGAATGTATATCAAAAAAAAAAAAAAACCTACAGCAAATAATACTCCAGCCGACAACAAAGGAAAACTTGCTCTCTCAGGCTGGGTGGATTTTCAAGACCGTTCCAGGCCGCTCTGGCAATCCATCCAGCTGTGGCCGCGGCGCCGTATCAGGGAAATCGAGCCCTCTCTCGCACACGGCCGTGTGGACAAAAAGTGGGATTAAAGGGAAGAAAGAAAGCAAGCAAAAACAAAAGACAACAATCGGGGTTTGATCCCTTGTGTATTAAAATTCCACCGACACATTAGGCTTCTTTTTTTTCTTCTCCCTCCCCCCCCCCCCCCCCCCCCCCGCTCCCACCCGCAGAGCTGGCCGGACTGACAAAGATCCAAATTAGCAATACCTATATTCGAGCAGTGACCACCCAGCTCCCGCGGGCCCATTTCAAAGCAGCATGCTAAATGCGGCAGCCCGTTGTTTTAAAGCAGATATCCTAATGAGGCTGATTAGGCTTTGCCGTGTCTCTGTTTTGAAAGCCAGTAGAGATGGACCAGGTAGATAACGCGGTACCTTTTATGAAGCCAAGAGAGAGATTGTCATACCGCCCGGGCCTCCGGCCACGGCCACGGCGTTTAGGAAAGTCAATGCTAAACCAACTTCCCCAGCTGTGAAAGGCGAGGGACTCCCTGATGAAAATTCTAAAGAGAAGGAATTAGTCATAATTTCTCAAAGATAACCTACTCCAGCTCGGCCAGCCGGCGTGCCTGCCTCCGTGGTTGAGCGGCAACCTGTGAACCAGGAGGTCACGGTTCGATTCCCCGTCGGGGCACAGGCCCCAGTTACAGGCCCAATCCCCAGTGTGGGGCGTGCAGGAGGCAGCCGATCCGTGATTCTCTCTCCTCAGTGATGTTTCTCTGCTCTCTCTCCCTCTCCCTTCCTCTCTGATATCAATACAAATATATTAAAAAATAAAAAAGATAACCACTCCAAGTCCCTAAGGGCAGCAGAAAAGGTGGACTACCCCAAGACTGGAGAAGTCACCTTGCAGAAATGACTTCCACACCCCTACCTACCGAGCGAAGCCCGACATTGGAACATACACACTCCCCGAGGGCCCTATCCCAGTAGCCCTCATTAGAAAAAAGCTGCTTCGAATTAGGTCCAATCTACACGCTGAATCAATCTTTCATCCCTTTGATTGCTTCTGAAAATATTTATATTTCTTAATAATGCACGTTTTTTGCCTCGCAACTTCTGATTAAACCCAGACGGGGGTTCCCATCGCCGGCGGTGGGTGTGGGAGGGTGATTTAGGACAGGAAAAGGAAGATAAAAAAAAATAAAATAAAACCGATTGTTCCCATTGGGGAACCATTAGACAGTCCAGATCTAGCAGTTTGGGCTGTGGAAGTGTCCAAGGAGGGTGCTAATAAATACAGATTGGAATATCGGAGCGGCCTTGTGGAGATGAGGGAATATCCTTATTCTTGTGCGATTCTTCATTGCGGTTTCGACTCTTTGGTTAGCTTACTCGATTTTAGGAAGAGATTTAGGAAGATTTCATACTACAACCAACATTAACACATACAAGGTAAAATAGAGCAGTAGCTATAATCTGGACATGACATAGTGTGGGGGGCTGTTTGGGGGAGTGGGGTGGGTTCTTGGTTTGGGGACCCAGAGAAAGGGGGTCTAGTTTCTTTCAACTTTGTCACCAAAGAGCTGGGTGATTGACATTCCATCAGTCACCTGACCTCTCCAGGCCTCAGGTTTTTACTCTTGCTTTTTTTTTTTTTTAATGTACTTTTATTGATTTCAGAGAGGAAGGGGGAGGGGGAGAGAGAGAGAGAGAGAAACATCAATGATGAGAGAGAATCATTGATCGGCTGCCTCCTGCACACCCCCCACAACCCGGGCATGTGCCCTGACGGGGAATCGAACCGTGACCTCCTGGTTCATAGGTCAATGCTCAACCACGGAGCCACGCCGGCCGGCTCCTCTTGCTTTCTACCTGGGAAATAAGAAAGGTGGACCTTTTCAGTGAGTTTTCGAGGCTCTGGCTTTTCTTAAGAACGGCCACGGGCCGCAGAGCGGAAGCCAGCGGAGCCCCTGTCCCATGCCGAGTGTCTGCAGGCCAGTCTCTGACAGAAACCCCGCCTTCTCCACGTCCCCACACATCCTTAGAGGCGGCGTGGCCTCTCTGGGCCTCTGTTTCCGCTTAGAAGGAAGCACCCCAAAGCAACAGTCGCCTGGGGCACACCACCCCTTTTTACAGGTCAGGCCAATAAAGGCCAGCGAGGCTGAGGCCAGACTTAGGAGCCGGCCAAACTACAGTTTAACCCCAGGCCGCCCAGCCAAGCTCTGTTGCGCTGTGACACACCGGCCCAGATTGTTAGATCCCAGAGAGAAGCGGGATTTCAGTGGCCATGTCGCCTTCAGGCAAGTCCCTAAACGCCATGAGTATTGTTGGGGTTTTTTATCCTATCTAATAAAAGAGTAATATGCAAATTGACCATCACTCCAACACACAAGATGGCTGCCCCCATGTGGTCAAAGATGGCTGCCCCCATGTGGACACAAGATGGCCGCCACAAGATGGCCAGCAGGGGAGGGCAGTTGGGAGGGATCAGGCCTGCAGGGGAGGGCAGTTAGGGGTGACCAGGCCTGCAGGGGAGGGCAGTTAGGGGTGATCAAGCCTGCAGGGGACGGCAGTTAGGGGCAATCAGGCTGGCAGGGGAGCAGTTAGACGTCAATCAGGCTGGCAGGGGAGTGGTTAGGGGGTGATCAGGCTGGCAGGCATAAGCGGTTAGGGACAATCAGGAAGGCAGGCAGGTGAGCAGTTGGGAGCCAGCAGTCCTGGATTGTGAGAGGAATCCCAGATTGGAGAAGGTGCAGGCTGGGCTGAAGGACACACACACACCCCCAATGCACGAATTTTGTGCACTGGGCCTCTAGTCTTAAATAATGGAAGTAATAACAGTATCTACCTTGGAGAGTTGTGCAGAGATTAAATAAAGTAACCTGTTTACCATAGTTCTGATATACAGTATAGTCAATGTTAGTTGCTGTTGGTATCACCATCATCTTCTTCATTTACATAATGACTTGGAGTAGGAAAACCCTGAGCTCAGTGGTTGAGCATCAACCTATGAACCAGGAGGTCACGGTTCCATTCCCGGAGCAGGGTACATGCCTGGGTTGCGGGCTCGATCCCCACTGTGGGTGTGCAAAAGGCAGCCAATCGATGATTCTCTCTCATCATTGATGTTTCCATCTCTCCTTCTCCCTTCCTCTCTGACATCAATAAAAAAAAAATTTTTTTTTAAAGAAAGGAACCTGGGAGACCTAGGTACAAATTCTGACTGTGTTCCTGTTACCTCCATGGCCTCGGATAATTCTCTGAGCCTCAGTTTACTCATCAGCGAGATGGGCGTTCAGAATATCTGCACGTACAGGATTTCAGTAAAAATCAAATGCATCAGCCATGGGAGATAGCTTGTTAAACCCTATAGAAATACAGGGGTGGTGGTTTATTAAAAGGTTATTCTTCCTACATTGAAAGGTCTAGGGGTGCTTAGAAGAGATGATACCACCGATCTATTTCTGAAACAAACCACCTTCGAAATGAGATATACCCAACACCGTGAAATCGTAAAAGAAAACATGCATTTCCTTCATTGTCGTCTTTCCTTTCATCCTATTCTACTGTTCTCTACCCTGAGCATGCTGTCCTCTCATAGTTATCTTTCATGAGAGAATTACATGACAATTGGGTCAAGGGGCAGGGTTTGGGACGGGAAGACGCAGCCCACTTCCTTCTCTGCCTTCCAGGAAAAGAGAGAAACATCTCAGAGGAAGGAAAACACATTTTATGAAACATTAAATAATAACTTCCAAGCCTAAAACGCTGTCAGACTTTGCTATTGACCAGCTGTCCCTGGTGCGAACTTAAAAACATATTCATTATTACCCGGCCAGTGTGGCTCAGTGGTTGAGCGTCGACCTAGGAACCAGGAGGTCACGGTTCGATTTCCGGTCAGGGCACATGCCTGGGTTGTGGGCTCGATCCCCAATAGGGGGCGTGCAGGAGGCAGCCGATCGATGATTCTCTCTCATCATTGATGTTTCTCTCTCTCTCTCTCTCCCTCTCCCTTCCTCTCTGAAATCAAGAAAAACATAATTTTAAAAAAACATGTTCATTACTGAGGTGTCATTTTGTTTAAGCTACAGAAGCATCGGGGGGGGGGGTGTTTTCGGAGCGGGGATTATTAAAGAGTTTGGGGCCCAAAGGTGTATGTCTATTTTAAAAAGAAATTTTCTGATTGCAGATAACTCCTCAATTTGATTTAGCGTCGAACGATAGTGATGGGGCTGATAAGTGAGCATTCATCGGTAATTCATCTTGCGCCGGTAGAAATTTACAGCAAAGCATGCTTTCCCAACAGTGACAAGCCCTATTAATCTTCCCGAGACACATTTCAATAGGTGTCCCCATCTGTGGCCAACATCTAAACACTCTGGCATCACCGCGACTCGGGGACACCTTCATTTCAAGCTACACCCGGGCAAACGTGATACTAGCGTGTCCTCCGTTTTTCTAACCTAATTCTCTCTCTTCATTCAATTAGCCTTCTCTTGCCTGGCTTTTCTGCTCCCGTGGAACAGCATTTCTAAGAGGGAGCTCTCAGGGATTCGGTTTCGTGGAGATGCTCCGTCTCCCCCCAGGGTTAACCACCACCAACTTCTCTGCGAATTAAAACGGCCAGGACTCCCGGCCTGACGGTCGCGGGTGTCCGTGGACAGCAAAACCCGCTTCCGTAAAGCCCGCCTGTGCATCGGGAGGGCTCAGGGAAAGCGGGGAGGCTGCCACGTCCACCCGGCTTCATATGCAGGCGGCAATTTATTACCTTCCACCGGGATGTTCATTTCCGTGCCGGGAATGCTGGGAAGAAGAGAGGCATTTAGGAAAAGGGGGTGGATGAAAAAGCAACGCCCCCGTGTTGAAACATCCAGACTCCACTGCATCTGGCCAGGACCTCCGTTAGAGAAGGAAACAGAGTAACCACTTCAGGGATAGATGATTGATCCACTTCAGGGATAGATGATGGATCCACTTCAGGGACAGATGATTGCACTCAGAGGCCGTGCTGGTACCAGCAGCAGGTCCCTCTGGCTGCCAGGTGAGCCCAGGTGAGAAATGTGGGGGGGTTCGCTTCGTTCTGCCATTTCCAACCTCCTCGTGCTTTTGGTCTTGCAAAGAAATAGGGTTCACGCGGCGTTTTTCTCGTGCACTTTCCGAAATCTTACCGAAGACAAAACTCCTTGACACATGCTCGTTTTTGGGGAAGATTAGGCACAGCTATATAATGAATAATACAATGTAATATAGAATATATATCATATGTAATATAATACATCTATTATATAATACATATAATATAATCAGATTTTTTAACTTCATTGGACTTTTTTTTGACCCTACGTGATATGAAATATACATGTTACTAGCACGTGTGTACGTGGACCCATTCATGTGCCCAAGACAGGCATTCTCCAAAATGTCTCCTCCTACAAATTATTGCCCCCGATGATCATGGGAGTTTGTCACAGATCTTAGGAACCTGATTGCCGTCGGCAGGTTTAAATGTACCATATTAATAACTTGTTATCCAAGACAAATTAAGTCCTTATGTGTCAAAAGCGCTCGGCACTGGATTATCTACAAGACAAGTATTTATTGAATAAACGTTGAGTCCAATTTCATTTTAATGTGACTGACTGTACGTTCCGGCCTCTTAGGCAGAGATAAAAACACTCAGGCCTGTGACTGTGTTGCAACATTACACCTAACTTGTCTAGTTCTATTATTGTTTCCGAACTTAGTATATGGGAAGAAGGCTTTTTTTTTTTTTTTCCTTTTCTTCCCTTTTTTTTTTTTCTTCTTTTGGTAGTGGCTGTTCTGAAGAGCAAGGGAAGAGAGAGAAACCCGGCTGGCGTTCAGCCTAAAGAGAAATCATTGAAACAAATTAATCCTATGCCGTTTAAATTGACATGGTAATCCATCATCAGAGAAGGCAAACTCTGAAAAGCAATCTAGTCCTTGCCCTGCTCTTCCCCTGGCCCCGGAGGCACGGAGACAGATAGGAGAGGAAGGAGGGGGGGGGGGGTCATCGTAAAAGTTAGGGGCGCCTTGGCAAAGAATAAGAGTGGCTGGATCAGCTCGCGGGGGCCCAGCCCCTGCAAACCCTCCTTTGGAGAGGAGCGGTGGACCTGCAACAGTTGATTTCCTAAGTTTCTGTCTAAGAGGCCGGTTCCCTGCCGGCCTGCCTCCTTCTCCCGGCTCCCAGGCTGCTCAGTGCAGTCTAACCAGGGCCTGTGAAAAGTACAATCAACTGGGAAATTCACCAGAAACTTACACGGAAATGTTCCCACAGTGGCAAGGGGCTTAGGAGGTGGGGTGTAGGATGGGGGCTTGATTGGAGTTTTGTTGCTTCGGTTGTTTTTGGTGGGGGAAAGGAGGACCAAATCTTTTTTTTTTTTTTTTTTGGCTTTTCTTCTCCTGTAATCATCTGGTTTGAGGCTCTCTGCAAAAGCACGTTGCTGTCATTTTGAAAGTAAAGATCGTGTCACCTCACTAAAAACTGGGGCGCGCCATCCCGCCCCGTCACTTTCCCGGGTCTTTTATTTCAGACGCTCCTTTTTCAACCCTTCCTTCACTTCTGAAAGCCTGCAAGTTGTTCAAACTTGCTTAAGAGTCAAAAATTCTATTTAAAACTGAAGCCATCCGTCTTGGTAGATGGTTAAGATGAAAAAAACCCTTATTAAGAGCTCCACTGGGCAAACAGTGTGTGTATTTTCAACAGACTGGATCCTAAGGGGTTGTTTTTTTTTTCCCTCTTTAACTTATATATAGAATGTTGTTCTTGCTTTTCTTTTCTTTTTTTTTTTCTTTTTTGGTGGGGGGAGAATCTCACCTCCTCATTACTGCCTGGACATACAAAATTTAAACACAGAAATGAGTATTGCGTTTCCGTTTAATAAGGCATCAAAAAGCTCTAAAGGCAGGACAATTTGAAAATAATTTTTAATAATTTTTAATCAGAAATTCACCCTCTTAACAATAGACAGTGTATGACGACAGAAACCCAGATACCTTAGCGCCCAAGTAAAGAAGGCAGAAAGCAGGAATCTAAAACTGCCCGATTTCAGTTTATCTAGGATAGAGTTTCTTCCAGTTTATTAAGAAAACTTTATATGTTCCTGTAACTTTAGAGTAAACATCACACCTCTTTTCTATAATTAGAATTTTTATTCCCTGGTTTTTTTTTAAAGGGGGCGAATAGTACCTGCATATCAGCGAATGCTTTTTTTAAGTTTGTAAGCGTAAAAGGCAAATTGAAGGCATTTCCGGGCTAAATAGGAAGAGAGTTAAAAACTCTCACATCAAATATTCATCCACAGTCACCCAGTTGCAATGCTAAGAGTTGTTAGGAAAGAAGACTGGCTTTGGGTGTTGATGGGTGTCTGTGTGTGTAACAGGACCTGGGCGACTTAGATAGTAGCTCTTTAAGGACTGGTCAGTTACACTTTCTGAACAAGGTCTCTTGCCTTTGAATTTGTATTTCATCTCAAACGGTAGAGACTTCGGCAAAATAGTAGATCATTTTAAAATCCATTCAATTACCCAAAGTCGTATGAAAAATCAATGGATAAACAAGCGTAAGTCCTTACTACTCAGAGGATTCTATGGGGAAAAATATATTTTTAAAGCACACCCCCCCGCCCCATGTAGATTTCACAGCGCTAGCTAGCTTCTCTCTCATTGCTTGGTAACAGGGCCACAAAAGTATATGCAAGGTGAAATTGTGCGACATAACATGGGAAGGCAATAAGTAAGCTATTACTATACATTCTGCAAAGAAATCAGGGGGCCTCATTTTTGTAACTCCCTCCCCCTGACATGGGACGTGGTGTAGAGAAATACCAATGTGCCCTTGTCAGGAATCAGCCTGCCCAGCCTTCTACGTTTTCACTTTTGCTTTCAACTATTTTAAGTGACATATTCTCACTCTATTTCCCTCCGCCAAGCACATCGTAATCACTCCAATGATGACCATTAATATATTCAAAATTGCCAGGGACAGAGAGGAAAGGTGCCTTTCTCTATCCTGTATTCAAAATAAAAATTTAAAAAAAAAACACACACACACACAAAAAACTAGTGTCAATTGCATTTAAATGTTCCACTTCGTAATCTCTCAAACGGATACTTCCTTTGGTCAAGAAGCTGACTATGATATTCAACCCCCTCCTCTTCATTTTTCACCCAAGTCCTTTATTTTGGCTGTCTACCTTCAACATTTCGAGCAATTAGCCTTTTAAGAGGAGAGATGCAGGTGGTAATTAAATCATTAGTTCTGTTCCCTAAATCCCCGCATAATGTTTTTCCTGCTCTGTCAGTGTGTCTGTCTTTGTCCATGGACTTACGTCTCTAATCATATGCTTTATATTGAAACTGGGGCACTGGGAGTCTTCTGAAAAGCAATCCTATTTTAATTCATTTTTCTCCTGAAATGCACCTTGAGAGCCTGTGGTTAATGGCAGTTAAATCAGGTAAACTTCCTCTGTTGTGCTGTTTATGTTTTATTTAAGTGCCTGGCTACAGCTAATGAGCAATATTAATTTATCTGCATGTTTGCCTTGCGAACACCTTCCCATTTGAAAGACTGGCCCCGATACCATTTGATCCCGGCTTTTTTCTCACCGACCGAAAATGAACTGTCACTTTAAAGATTTCATCACCAGGCTCTTGAGAAAGAGAAAGCATATAGAATGAGACAATCTTTCCTCACGCTGTCCACTTCCAAATAAGAACTGATGTCCACCTGGCTGTGGGCGTCTGGAGAACTTTCTCAGCGGGGGGGATGGAACATGAAAAGCCTGTCCAGCCCACATCAGACCCGGCTACGTGGTCAGCAAGCCCTGTCCGCTACCATCTTTAGCCAGAGCCTCCTCTCCATATCCTCCAATTCACTGGAAAGCCAAATAAACAGAGTAGCATATTGCGGAATTTAAAAATAAATACACTGGGCAAAAGATGCTCACCGTGTGTCTCCATGCCCTGGCAAAGCCACCAGACCGGAACCAGCCTGTCCTTCCACGTGGCAGGCTGTGGCTGTGGCTGTGCCCGGCACAACGGCTTGGCCACCCCTACGTGGCTCCAGGCGGTCCCCCCACAGCACATGCAAAACTCCTTTTCCCTCATGGACACACGAGTGACCTCCTCTCCCTGCAGCTGGAGCGGCTGAACCTCGGACCCAGCGTGGCCCTCTCACACCCAGGCACGCCCGCCTTCACGCGCGTGGCCTGGCTGCTGTTCTGAGGCCACCAGGTTTGAAGTCAGCAGCATGCCCTTCCCTGCTCTCCTCCAACTTGTATGGCTGTCGTGGGGCTACCGACAGGGCTCTCGGTGAGCCTACATGAAGGAGGGCACACTATGTATTGGGTGTGGGGCCTTGGGGGACCCCCCCTCCCACAATAATCTATTGTGTGCATGCAGCTGAAGCGAACCGGGTGGTCAGATACACGGAAGAAAATGCTCGCTACATACGCCGTGTTGCCCTGTTTCCCAAAGTCCATGTGCAGGGGGAGGCCGCCTTCATGGCCCAGACTGTTGTCTTTCTGAATGGAAACCTGCTTTCCCAGGAAGGTGGGGGGCAGGGGGGGCGGGCAGGGAAGAGCAGCGAGCTCTAAACGCCTTCAACTAAAGGGCATCTCCCCGCCTGCCTGCCTGCCTGCCTTCCCTTTTTTCTTTTTCTTTTTTCTTTTTTTTTTTTGCTGCAGCCCCTTCGGCCTATTAGTGCAGTTAACCTTCGCGGGTCCAGACGGAGAAGGGTTAATGGAGACCCGGCCCCTGTAGCCTCCGGGTCAGGCTGCTGCAGGCTGGAGCCCCCAGGCCAGGGGTTAGGTGACGGAGCGTGCGGAGCGTGGACCTGGAGGTCCCAGTCACCTCACCCAGGAGCACGTTGCTCCAATCCACTGGGATTCAGAGATGTTTTTTAAAAAATCCTCCCTTCCGGAAAACGATTCAGTGGCTCTGCAGTCACAGTTCCTGTTGCACGGAGGAGCCTGCTCAGCATTCTCCCCGCTGCCTACTGGGGGGGGGTGGGGTGAGGAGATGATTGATTGATTGATCGATTGATAATCAAGCTATCAGTTTCTCCAGGAAAAGCAGATTTTTAAGGAAAAAGTCAGGGGAGGGGAAAGAAAGAAGATGCGCCCCTTTCCTCACTTGGCACCCCTCCTTCCCCCCCAAAATCAGTGCCCTCTTGATTCTGTACAGCTGCCTCCAGCCTCAAGGTTGGTCCACAGTAGCGAGGGAGACACCCGCTCCCAGAATTGCAAAGCCAGCTGCTGCTTGAGTTTGGGGAGCAAACTCCCCCCAAAGCCCTCTTGGCTTTTCAGGCGCCTGCACCCAGCTTTGGGGCCCCAGCGCGATGCCATCGCTGGGGGTGGCCCTGATGCCCCTAAGGCCAGATTCCCAGCCTGGGGGCGTCGTTGGTGTGTGTCACCCTGTCCCTGCCTTCCTCCTCAGCCTTCCTTCCACCTGCCCAGGAGCCCCCCCGAACCTGGAATCCACGGGCCCTGTGCTCCCCAGCGGGTCCCGCCACCCCGCGGCCGCTCTGGACACCGGGTGGGCGGCAGGGAGCAGCAGCCATTCGGGCCGGGCCGCCGGATCCTCTTTAGAAACATCCCAGGAGCCCAGGGCCAAGGATGGCAGGGAGAAAGCGCCAGGGTGCGGCGGGTCTCGGCGGTGGGGGCGGTGTGCGGGCAATACCCGCGTCTGGGCCACACCGCTCGACTCCAGGAGGCGGGCCCCAGGGGCTGCGCGGCGGCGGAACCTGCCCGGGTCCCCGCGCCCGGCCTGCGCTCCGCTCCCGTGGCCACCTGGCCGCTGCCACTCACGACGGGGAGCCCGTGGCTTCCCAGCCCGCGCCCCCGCGCAGCCCTCATCGGGCCGGTGCGGAGGCCCTGCCGCTGGCTGCGCCCCGGCGTCGCCCGTCGAGGAGGGAAGGACACAGGCCTGCGCCCGGTGGCTCTCCGGCGGTGGTCGGGCCGCCCCCTTCGAGGCTGGGTCCCCCCCCCCTCGCCTTGCCAAATCCCTGAAAGCCCGGGCCCCCTTCGTCACCCCGGGGGCTCCTAATCACCCGGTATCGATTTCCCTAACTCTTCTCATCCCGTTGAAGACACAGCTTAAAACACTTGGAGTGTGCTCCGGGCTTTATCCACACTAATAAAATGATTTACCCTTCTCTCCGCGCGCTCCGCACAGAGGAAAATCGTTCGAGCCGCGGCTATTTGTGTGTGATCAGTAAATATTTAGTGCGGTGACATCCTCGGCTCGGCTCCCGATCGATGCGGGGCCCACCGGGAGGTGCGCACGGCCCGGGCGGGGCCGCGCCGGGCCCACCGAGGGGGCTCCTCCCGCCCTCGCCGCCGGCCGCTGATTTACGGCCTCCGCAACCAGCCAAGGGGGGCGAAGACGCGCCTGGAAAATTGGCTTTTCAACCTTTTTTCCTTTTGACATTCAGCCGCCTCCCCCCCGGCGCCAAGTCTCGCCCCTGCTCCCCCCGGAGCCCGCCCCGACCCTGTGCGCCCCGCGCGCCCTCGGTGCAGCCGTGCGCTCCGCTCGCGCCTCCGCGCCCCGGGGACCCCCTATCACCGCCCTGCGCAGCGACTGGGGAGGCCCAGGCCCCTGCTCCGGGGTCGTCGCCTTCCGGCCAGAAGCACTCCGCCCGCCCACACCTCAGGGGGCGGAGAGGGGTGCAGACACCCCCGAGCCGCCTTCACTGAACCCGGAGTTCCTCTCCCGGACCCCTCGTTTCCTGCCCTCGGCCATTCCCCCATTTCCCCGGCTGGGCCTCGACGCCCTCGGGCCGGGTGGCATCGGATGGATGGAAACTTTACTTTCCACGCCCGAGAAGCGTCCGTTTCCTTAGGAGCGAAAAGGCGCTTGCTTAGTCGGGAGGTGTTGGAGGGGGGGGGGGGCTGCTACCCTGATCTTGGTTTCCGGGGGGCTGTGGCCGCGACAGGGCCAGCGTCTGTCCCCTCGGGCCCTCCCTGCCTCCCCCGGGCGCGCACTCTTGCCTTTTCCCAGGCCTGCCGCCGAGCAAAGGGCGCGACCCAAAGTGGGGTACGCGCGCACTCGCCACCCCCTACGGGACCCGCCACCCCTGGGCCGGACACAGAGTCCAAGGAGGAGGGTGTGCGCCATACGAACCGCCTGGGCTTCCCCCGCGCTGCCTCGGCCAGAGGCGCGGGCCTGGGGCTCCAGCTGCAACCCACCTGTTCGCCGGCCTGCTCCCTCCTCACCTGAGCCCGGGCCTGGGCGATCCCCGGGGCCCCGGGGGGAGAAGGTGAGCGACCCCGCTGGGCCCACGCACCCTCCCCGGCGCCGCGCCCTCGCTTTTGTCTTACACGTGATTTTCCAAACCGCCTTATCTGCAGACTCTATCTTTATACTAATGCATACTTAATTGGCCCGTCTTGACTGTCCATATAAAACAATTTAATTAGGGCGCTTTCTTGCCTCGCCGGGCGAAGAAAGGGATCTGCCCGGTGCGCACTGTCGTTAGCACCAATACAGGCAGAAAAATGTAGCACAAGTTTTTGGTTGAAAGAGCACCTCTGTGCCCATTGAGGGGCGCTGATCCGAAAAGACAGAAAGGACAAGCAAAATCGATTTGAAGCGACCCTCTCTGTCCCTTTCACACCATTCAGAAACCCCATTCCTTCTCAGACAAAGACCGGGCGCTTGGGAATTCTCAGGGGAAAAGGGGAAACTGCAGTCCCACAAGCCGAGGGCACTTGGAAAAAATCCTGGATATTGCACCCACAGCCGCTCTCCATGGTGTGCCCCCCAGCGCGCGGGGGGGCTGGCGGGCACCCCCTTGGGAAGCGCCAGGCTGCGGGGCTCCCCACCCCCTCCTCCTCCTCCTGCCCGGGCCTTCAGGCCAGACCAGCCTTCACCTTTGACCCCCAAGACCGCAGTGGCTGCCAGGGGGGTGCGCAGCTATCCCTCAGGCCGAAGTTCAAACCAAACAAAGCCCCCCAAATGTTTCTCCACCGCCAAACCCCCGGGGAGACCAGGTCTGCCTGCCCGCCTGGGCCACCTTCCCCGGTTAAGCCACCTCCGCCCTCAACTTTTATTTTCTTCTGTTTTTTTTTGCAAGGAACAGCCCTGGCCGCCCGCAGAGGAGGGAGCTGTCAGGGCCGCCTGTGGCCCGGCTGCAGGGACTTGTCCCCCATCAGGGGCCTGAATGCCAGTTGATCCGCCAGGCGCCTGGGCCGGAGGACGCGGTCATCCATCAGACCTGGCTGAGCGGGGAGGGGGGAGAGGGGGAGAGAGGAGGGGAGGGGAGAGGCTGGGCTGTGATCACCTTCACCTGCCCCAGCCCAGCCCCCCCCCCCCCCTGTTCAACTCTCCCTCGACCTTGTGCTGGGGTTAAAGAGGGCGGGGGCGGAAAGGAGGGGGGGCCGGGCCCCCCCCCATTACACAAGTGGCCTCCTTCTTGGAGAGAATGAGTTCACCACCTCCCCAAGGAACCTCCCCATCCATCCAGCCATCCACTCGGCGGAACGGATGAGCTAAACCGCAAGGCAAAAACTTCTGTAGCCCGTATTTATGGTATTAATGAATCGTTAAAAAAAGATTTACACTTCTTATGATCAATATTCGGAGTTATTTCCCTCAAAGTATATAATTACAGTGTCTTCGGGGGTTTTCACCATTGTTTTTTTTTTTTTTTTTGAGGTGGCAAACCCGTTTGTAATTTTCATTAGCCAGTAAACATGTAATTAACATTCAGCACTGTGTTTAACTTAATTCCTGTTTAAGACAAGGACAAGAAGCAGCCGAAAAGCTCGCCGTTCCATGTGTCAAGTCTGACATACATCTTACCATACAGCTTCCTAAAATAAAAAGATCCGTGTTTCTCATTATTCTTCTCTTAAGACAAAACACAAAAAAAATCCATTAGTTCAAACTGTATTAAAAACTGCAAGCCGCCGCCTACGGTACTCTGGCTTTCTCTAGCCACTGTGTTCCTGCTTTGCTTTATTCATTCTGGGGAGGGTGGGGGCCTGGAGGGGGTGAATCAAGCATTCATTATCTGATGACAAGACATAGGGAACCCCTCCTCCCCCCCCCCAAAGGAACAGGTTTCCTCTTTAGGAAAGTTCTAGAATGGGGACTGGGAATGGGGGTGGGGTGGGGGCACGGATCTGCAGGGGAGCGGGGGAAATCGCTGGGGAGTGAGAAGTAGGAAAATGAGGGTTCCTCCAGATTCCTAGGGAAAAAACATCGCCTTCCTATTTCAAACCCCATCTTTGACCCAGGAGGCTGCTGCCTTCCTTCCCCCCCCCCTCCTCTCCCACCTCTGTTTTCTCCCAACTTGCATCCCTCTCGACCCCAAAAACAGCGGCCGCCTGGCTGCGCCTCGCTCGCCCCTGCCTCGCGCTATCGCCTGGAGTTGCTGGCGCTTCTCGGGGGCTGAGCAGTCTGCTCCCAGCCTCCGACTAAACTCATTAAGTTGGGAGAGAGATTTTTTTTCTTCTTCTTCTCCCAATTGGACGGGTGTTTTGAAAGTCTCGTCTTTCCAGCCCCAAACAAGGTGTAACAACGCGCTCTTCCTTCTAAGGAATGAGATGAGAGACAAGGATCACTCCAGACATCTCCTACCTACGGTTTGGGTGGTTTTTTTTTTTTCTTTCTCTCTCTCTCTCTCTCTTTTTTTTTTTTCTTAAAGGCGAGGCTCGCATTCCACAGCAGCTATGTACCAGCTCCCTGAAAGCGGCTCTCTCTAAAGTTCGTGTGCAGGCTTCTCCGAAGGCTCGGCGCGCCGGAGACCGCAGCACTCACTCCCCCCGGGGCGGACCGGCGCGCTCCCTGCACCTCTCCTCCGCTTCCCTGCAGGCGAGCGAGCCAGCGAGCGCCTACTTTTTTTTTTTTTTTTATCAGTTTGCACAATCGCTTAGATAAACACCGAGGAAGAGAGAGTCTCTTTAATTATCAAAGACACATCATTTTCAGGGGTCCAACAAAGCGCGCATTTCCACCCGCCAAACTAAAGGAGAGTCCCTGCAGTTGTAGGAGGAAGATGCAAGCGATTTGGGATCTTGAACAAGGCAAATATGGTTTTGGTATGTTTGCTTACAGTATTTTTTTTTTCCTTCCTCTCTCTCTCTCTCTCTTTCTCTCTCTCCCTCCCTCTCTCTCTCTCTCTCTCTGCTTTCTCACTTTTCTCCTTGTGCCGTGTGGGGTTGGGGATGACTTGGGGATTTTTTTTTTTTTCCAAAAAAAAGCCCACAAAACAATCGTCTTGCTAACGTGTATGAAATGCCTCGGGTTGTGGTCTAAGGGGTTCGGGGAAGCGGGGGACCGTCCATTCATTGCATTGCCATATTTTATTACATGTGTGCGCTGGAGGGGGGTGAGGGGGGGGAGAAATACGATCGCGAAGGTGCCAAAATATGATTAAACCCAGGGGGACAGACTGCCGGAGCCGCCCCTCGCCGCCTCCTGCCTGCTCCAACCCACTGCCCCCCACCCCCCCACCCCACCCCCGGGAGAGCAAGCCGGTCCCAGGGGCCGCTTTCCCGGGCCAAGAGGTGCCTGGGTGGGTTGGCCAAGCCAAGGAGCTGCTGGGCTCGCGCCGCCGAGCATCAGCATTTCCGAATGGCCCGGTCGATCGGTTTTTGCAAACCTTGTGCCACTGACAGCTCGGCCGCGGCCCGGGGAGGCGGCGCCCGGCTGGGCTTCGGAGGGCCGTGGCGCGGCGGAGCGGGGTACTCACCATCCGGCCGGCGGCGAGGGTGGCGCGGAGCTGGCGCGCGGGTTTCAGGCAAGCGCGCGCGCGTACCCTTTTGGGCTGTCATCCTGGGCCGCGTCCAGAACGTTCAAGGCACGGGGGTCCCTCATTTTTTTAAAAAGAAAAAAAAAGCCGGCGAGAGAGACGACAGAGACGGAGGAAGAAAAAGAGAGGAGGGGGTGAGCGGGGCGCACAGAAACCCAGTTCAGGGGAGGGGGGGTGGGGGATGCGGGGGCGCGGAGGGAGAAGAAATCATCACCTCGCCGCCCGTGGACACGGGAGGCGCGCAAGAGGTGGCGAGAGGAGGGTCCGGTCCAAGCCAGCCAGAGCCAGTTAATTTTTTTTTTTTAAATCCCGGGGAATGATTCCCTCCCGATGCGAACGCCCAGAAGTTTCCTTCTCCTCGCGCCTCCGTGAGAGCCTCCAGTCGTTTTCCTTTAAGAACCCCCTTTTCTCTTCTAAAGTTGGATTTTTTAGGCAGCGAGGACTCTTACACTAGGGGGCAGACGGATACTGCACTTGCTCCAGTCTCCAGCAAATTTTTTTTTTTTTTTCTCCTTTCTCCCCTCCCGGCATAGGCTCTGATTGAGCACTGTAAATTTTTCAGGGGACCCCGACTCTGACAGCCCCTGGTGGTTTTCAAAGTACCACAAGCCAGTGGTTAGAAATTGCATTGACTGGGAAGTTGAGAGGCAGACAATGGACGCCCCTTCTCCCCATTCAGGGAGCTCCAGCGTGGTGGCAGGGGGAAAACACACAGGAGGGAGACGGAGGGGAAGGCGGGCTCCCGTGCATCCCTGGTGGACAGGGCTGGCTCTTCCGAGGGAAACTGGGCGTTTGCTGGGGTCTGGATGGACGCACACTGGGACCGAGTCTGGGGAGAATCACAGCGGTCAGGCCGCTTTGCTGTAATGAAACCCTATTCCTGGTGCTTGGCTTTGGGCTCCCAGAGTAAAGACAAGTGTTTTTCCAACTTTCTCCCGGCCAGATGAACGCTTGCCATTCCTCTCATTAAAATAAATTTACATCTGCAATAAAAGCCTGGGCTGGGTTTATTTTATTTTATTTTTTCCCAAACGGTCACAATATATTGATGTTTATCGGTTAGTCTTAGAGCTGTTGTATTTCAGAGCAATGAGCATCTCGCAGCAAGACATTTTTAATTATTTCTCTCTATTTCTCTTCTTCTTCTCGGTCTGCAGTCCTTTCATACAGTAAAATTAACTGCAATGAATACTTTTTTTTTTTTTTACTTGTTAATAGCCTCTGCATACGTATGAATGGGTCCCAAAATACAGAGTGAAATCACTTCTGACTTTCTGGTAGCCCTGAGGTCCTGCGCCTAGCAGGCTCCGGTTCTGTTGGGGACGGTTGGGAAATTCTCCATTTTAAATGTGAGGACATCCAACTGGACTTCAAACACCCCGTTTCTCTAACTGGGCTGGGGGAAGCCCTGCGTGCTTGTCCAAGGTGGCTCTGGCTGTGCAAGTGTCTGTCCAAGGGGCGAGATTAAGATTCCCCATCATCCATTATTCTATCATCCATTAAACCGCGATGGGATGCCCCTCAGATCGCCTATTCAACCCCAGTCCCCCCACAACTGAGTTCGTCCCTGATCCACTGACATGTGCTGCAGCATCAGGCAATTTCTCGAATCCTAGAGGTTGAAAGGGGAGGGGAGATATGTCCCTGGGATAATTTCTTTCCCATGCTCCTAGTTCCCTTCAGGAGAAAGTCACATTGTGCCTGTAATCAGCCTGAAATTCCCAGCCTGCCTTAGCTCTGTGGCAACCTCATTCCACACCAGGTTGAGGACAGTTCACTGTCCACCATACGTTTGTGTTTTTGTTGTTGTTGTTGTTTTTTTTACAACTTTCAAATAATCCCAGCACCTGCATCAACCATCGAGAATTACCCCCCCACACACACACACACACCTTCCAGAACATTCACTGTTTCGTGAAATACGTGGTTTCAGCGGAGAAAGGGTGAGAGCTAAGAAGGTTTCAGAAATGAAGCGGACAGAGGATTTTTTTTTCTTTCCTTAAAACTAGCCCTTGTCTGCCTACATCTCCACTCAGTCCCCACCTTGCCTTCTGCCTTGTGTGTGTAAAGGGTATGGAATGCAAAATGCAACCTACACTTGTCAGTTTCATGTGGTGGCGAATTTCTCCAAACCATTCTCCATCCTTTTTATTTTTAATTTTTTGAACGATCGAGGATGCTTTCTTGTGGTCGCTCCTGACTATTTCTGTGTGTCCACGTTTCCTTTAGCTCGGCGTGTTGCCTGTGAAACGTCTTAATTGTTCAGAAACCTGCTTGGCTGACCAATGTACAGTGTTTTTTTCCTGGTGCAAAGTGTGTATGACGGACTCACAGTTTTCTTTCATTAAATATGGAGTAACCATCATCCACTAACTTCTCCTAGTCACACCGAGAGGTGTGTGGGAATAGGGTGTATTCTGGCAGGTGCGGGGTTGGGGGGCAATTCTAGACGTTTGCTGTGTAAAACCCAGCGCCCTGGAATTCAGAGACACAGCGCGTGGAACAGACTGGCAGAGACACCATGGAGTTGGCCTTATTGCACTCGATTTCCTGGGCTAGAACATGGCTGGTGTGTGGCTCCTGTGAGTGTACTGGTCTTGATTCCCAGTTTGGGGCAGGATCTCTGGGTGTGTTTTAATGGCTATATGGGAACGCTTTTAAGGAAACTTAAGGAACAATGAAGTCCGCACTGAACTGTTCCAGGACCTAGAAGTGAAGTGGCTGACGTCTTTGTCTGTGTACATTGACCAATGTGCATCTCATACATGTACACTTACATGTGTGTGCAGAGGGCACACACAGGGGAGGCTGGGGGCGGCCTCTGCTTGCCCATCAGCGGGCAAAAAGCCGTCTTCTCCCCGCTCGCCCTGCCTGGGTGTGGGGCAGGATGTTGGCTTGCGAGTTAAGTCAAAACTAAGGAGAGAGGATAAAGTTGAGGGAAATGTATTTTAATTGCGTCATGACAATGAGATGAAGTCTATTTCTGCTTCTCAGCACCCGAGATGCTTTATTTGAGCAATTAAAATGTCAGGCCACATACCTGTGAAATGTTAACCCTACAAGGAAAAGACAGACTCTAAAGAGCTTTTTTCCCCCCTCTTTAAAAAAAAAGGCCACCAAACCAAGCAAGTGATCCGAGTTGATTAAGAGAAGGGTCTACCGCCAGCCGGATTGGGCCAAATCTTTCGTTTTGGAAATTTTGCCCGCGAGCTGGGTTCGGGGCGCCTTCCCACCCCCGCACCCACTACCCCTCTGCGGAGAAACGGGGGACCTTTCTCTCTCTCTCTCTCTCGGGCATCGCGGGCGCACAGACGCGCCGGGAGTCCCGGCTGGTGCGCGCGCGGCGCGTTTCGTGGCACCGCCAAGTTGCCCAGCGGCGCAGTCCTCGCTCCCATCCCCGGCCTCGCGCGGAGCCTTTAAGAGGCGTTTTGTCTGCGCGCCGCGCTCCGCTCCGCTCGGCGCTGGGGCGGAAACCTCGGGCGCGGGGTGCGCGGTGCGGGGTGCGCGGGGGGCCGCGCGGACTCATCCCTCGCCAGGCAGCGGCGGCGGCGGCGGCGGGGACGTGGCCGCCCCCACCCGGTCCCCCGCCCCCCCCCCCCCCCGTTTCCTCCCTCCACCCCCGCCGCGCGCCCCGAGCCACCGCGGGCCGAGACGACGCTCGCGCTAGGACCGAGCTGGAGCCCGCGGCCGCCATGGCGGGGCCGCCAGCGCTCCGGCCAATGACGGGCGAGGGGGCGGCGCGCGCGCGCCGGGCCAGGCCAACCCCGGCGGCTGCCTTATAAGGCGCGCCGTCGCCATGGCAACGTGCGCTAAGTTGCAGCAGTCGTGTCAAAGTTCACTATATAGAGAGCTCAGTGAGCTGATCGCGGAGAAGCCACTTCTGCCAGCCCCGGCGCCTATAAATCGCATTCCCTCCCGCGCCCCCCTTTTTAGCATATTTGATCACTTTGATTCTCTGTTCTTTTTCTCTCTCTCTCTCTCTCCGCGGTGTGTGTGTGCGTGCGCGCGTGTGTGTGTTTTCCTCTCCGCCGCCGCCGCCGCCGCCGCCTCTTCCCCGAGTTGCCTCCTTCCTTTTCTCCGGGTGCCGTGCTGGCTGCTGCTGCTTCTTCTTCTTCTTTTTTTTTTTTTTTCCCTTCCCCTCTTTCATGCTTTCTCTCCGTCTTTTTTTTTTTTTTCTCCTCCCCGCGCTGCGCACGAAGGATGTGCTTCTAGGTGGTGATCTGCCCTCCTCTCTCTCTTTTATCCTTTCTCCCCCGCCGCCGGCGAGTTGACTCTTTCCCTATGTGTGTGAGGCGGCGGCGGCAGCAGCAGCAGCAGCAGCAGCAGCGGCAGCAGCAGCGGCGGCTCCGGCGGTGGCAGCGGCGGCGGCAGCAGCAGCGGCTTCAGCGGCGGCGGCGGCGCTAGACGCGGCGGCTCCTCCGGGCCCGACCCCCGCGGCTTCGGCGGCGACTCCGGCGGCGGCAGCGGCCCGGGCGGGCGGCCCGCAAGGGATCGGCGAGCGGCGGCCTCCATCCAGGCGCGAGCGGGCGGCGGCGGCGGCGGAAGCCCAGCGCCAGGACGACGCCGCGCAGCGCCCGACGCGGACCACTTTCATGCTGATTCCCCCGGACCCGGGCAGCGCTCCGGCCACTCCGCGGGCCGCCGGCCTCCGCCCCGGCCTGCCCGGCTCCCTGGGCGCGCCTGCGACCGGCGCCTCGGCTCTCGCAGTCCTCCCGATTTCCATGGCTTTCCTGAATGGCTGACTGTGTGCTGCCCTGGACTTGGCCCCCGGACAGTCGCCTCTCCTCCTCCTCCTCCTCCTCTTCCTCCTCCTCTGCCTCCTCCGCCAGCTCCTAGGCACCCCAGCTCTGAGAGCGAGAGAGGGAGGAGAGAGTGAGAGCGAGCGAGCGAGCGAGACCTTTGGAGAGATTTTTTTTTTTTTTTTTTTTTGCCTCCTACTTCTCTCGTGGAAGCCAGACAATCGCCTTGCAGCTCTCCCTCCCCTCCCTCTCTCCGCGTTCTGCTCCCGAACTCGCTCGCCCCCCTGGCCCTTCCCCGCCCCTCCTGGAGGAGAGCCCCCCGAAACCGACCAAGCTGAGCCAGAGGGACGCCAACCAACCCACCAAACACACCGGGCCAGACAAGCAAGCCATCGACAAAACTTTTGCAAAAGCAGAAACAAAACAAAAACAAAAACAACAAAAAAAGGAAAAAAACTAACCAACCTCCACCAACCAAGCAGCCCCCCGCCGCCCGAGCGAGCTAGCCGGGGCGCCCTCTTCGCCCCCCGCGCGCGCGCGCGCGCGGCGCGCACACAAAAGGCGGCGGCGGCGGCGGCGGCGCACCGGAGAGCCCCCCGCGACCCGGGAGCCGCCCCCCGCCCCCCGCCCCGCAGCCAGGGGAGCAGGAAGTCCGGACGCGGCGCCCCCCGCATAGATAATGGCCATGGTAGTCAGCACGTGGCGCGACCCCCAGGACGAGGTGCCCGGCTCGCAGGGCAGCCAGGCCTCGCAGGCGCCGCCCGTGCCCGGCCCGCCGCCCGGCGCCCCGCACACGCCGCAGACGCCCGGCCAAGGGGGCCCGGCCAGCACCCCGGCCCAGACGGCGGGCGGCGGCGGCGGCGGCCAGGGGGGCCCCGGCGGGCCCGGCGGCGGCGGCGACAAGCAGCAGCAGCAGCAGCAGCACATCGAGTGCGTGGTGTGCGGGGACAAGTCGAGCGGCAAGCACTACGGCCAGTTCACGTGCGAGGGCTGCAAGAGCTTCTTCAAGCGCAGCGTCCGGAGGAACCTGAGCTACACGTGCCGCGCCAACCGGAACTGTCCCATCGACCAGCACCACCGCAACCAATGCCAGTACTGTCGCCTCAAAAAGTGCCTCAAAGTGGGCATGAGACGGGAAGGTATATGGGCCTCTCATTTCTCCTCTCCTCCGCCCACCCCCACCCCCCCCCCTGGCCCGGGGTTGGGGGCCCGGGGTGCGTGTGGCTAGCCCGCTCTGGGGAAGGAGGACACCGGAGCCCCCAGCTCTGCTTTTGCCCTTGCAGCTCCGAGGGGGGCCCCGGGAGCAAGTCCTGCACCGGAACCCAGACCCCCCAGATCCGCAGGCTCGGGGAGGGGTCGGCCGATCCCCTCCTCGCTCCCGCCTTTGGCCCGGGTCCCCGCCCGGGGCGCCGAGTGCGAGTTCCTTCGAGGCGCCTTTCTGCAAGGGGATGGGGTGGTGTTTGCTGCTGCTTGTTGTTGTTGTTGTTGTTGTTAAAGCCGCCTTTCCTGCACCCCTCTCTCTCCTCTCGGTCTCTCTCCTCTCGGTCTCTCTCTCTCCCTCCTGGTTTTTCCTGCATGTTCAACACATGTCCCTCCTCCCCAGCCCCCACCCTCTAAAAAAAAACAAAAAAAAACCAACCAAACACCCCAACCTGAGATCGTACTTTTGCACGGGAGGTTCAGATTACAAATGGCAATTTTATGCACTTCGCCGTATTCACGCTGCCGCCCGGGCTGCGCTCATGTGACCCTCCGTGGATTACCATTCTGCTAAGAAAAGAAAAAAAAAAATTCCTCCGTTTTCTTTTTTTTTTTTTTGTTTTGTTTCCTTTCACTTTTGAAAGGGAGGAGAGCGCCCGAGGGAGTCCCGGGAAGGGTGGGCGCGGGCCCTGGGGCGGCCGCTTTCGCTCCGCGCGAGTCCGGGTCTTTGTGATCGAAAAGGCGCCGCCGCCGCCGAGCGCCGCGGGGCCAGGCTCGGCCCATGGCGCGCGGGGCGCCCGGCGCGGGCTCCGGGCTCCGGGCTCCGGGGCGAGCGGCCGCCCGGGGGGGTTTCTTTGTGTTTCCGGAGAGCGGATCTCCCCAGGCCGAGCCCCGCCGGCTCTCCCCGGCCCTCCCGGGCCCTCCGCGGGCTGCGCCGGCCGCTTGCTCCCCGCCTCTCCCCGGCTTCCTCGCGCCGCCGCCGGCCTCCCTCTCTCCGCCCTCTCCCTTCTCCCTTCTCCCAGCACAGCCATCAGGCTGCCGGCGGGTCTCCGCTCTCGGCTCGGTTCTCCCCGGGAGGCCCCCTCCGGGCCGGGGCCGGGGCCGGAGCTGGGGCTTGAGGCTTGAGGCTTTGGGGTTTGGGGGGGGGGGGAGAGTCATTCCGGGGCGGCCACAGGCATCTGGGGTGAACCTTGTGTCTTTTTTGCAAAAGCGTCTCTTCCCTCCCCACCTCACACCCCGGACTCGCCCCTCCCGCTCCCTCTCCGCCAATCAATAAGAAATATCCGCTGTTTGGCAATAAAGAAGAAACATGCGCCCCCCCCCCCCCCAGAATGCTCCATCCCGCCCACCGCGCCGGGACCCCGAGGCAAAGTGGCCAATTCCGGGCGCTCCGAGGCCCAGCTCCGAGCGGGCCTGGGAAGGCTGCCCAGCCGGCCTGGGTGCGGATGGCCGAGGGGAGATGTGGCTCAGGCGGCTCCGGGGCGCACTCGCCGGAGGGGCAGGCCTGCCCGGGTCTGGCTGCGCCCCCCGCGGGGTCCGGGGCAGGCAAGGGGGGTCGGGCCGGGGCCGGCCCTGCAAGGGGGCACCGGGGACCCAGGCCGGGCATTCACCCGAGTGTCTTCTCTCCCTCCCCCCCCCCACAGCGGTGCAGCGGGGCAGGATGCCGCCCACCCAGCCGACCCACGGGCAGTTCGCGCTGACCAACGGGGACCCCCTCAACTGCCACTCGTACCTGTCGGGATATATTTCGCTGCTGCTGCGCGCCGAGCCCTACCCCACGTCGCGCTTCGGCAGCCAGTGCATGCAGCCCAACAACATCATGGGCATCGAGAACATTTGCGAACTGGCCGCCCGGATGCTCTTCAGCGCCGTGGAGTGGGCCCGCAACATCCCCTTCTTCCCCGACCTGCAGATCACCGACCAGGTGGCCCTGCTGCGCCTCACCTGGAGCGAGCTGTTCGTGCTGAACGCGGCCCAGTGCTCCATGCCCCTCCACGTCGCCCCGCTCCTGGCCGCCGCCGGCCTGCACGCCTCGCCCATGTCCGCCGACCGGGTGGTCGCCTTTATGGACCACATACGCATCTTCCAAGAGCAAGTGGAGAAGCTCAAGGCCCTGCACGTGGACTCCGCCGAGTACAGCTGCCTCAAGGCCATAGTCCTGTTCACCTCAGGTAGGAAGGAGCCTCACCTTCTTGCGTCCCCCGGAGTTAGGGCTTAGGCAACCAGGGGGTCCCCAGAGTGAGCCCAGACCCCCCCCCTTTGAAAGGCCAGGCTGTCCAGTGCTGCTTGGATGAGAACTTGGCGTGGCTGCTGGGCCCCAGCAGGCCTGTCTGGGGACGAGAGGAAGGCTGGGCTGCAGGCAGGCAGGATGCTGCAGACACAGACTCGGGGCCTGCTGCCCTCCTGCCAGGCTGGGCTGTGAGCTTCTGCAGCCCTCCCTGAGCCCAGGCCCCCCCCCCCCCCCCCGGGCCAGCTGAGCCTGTGGGGTCCTGTCAGTGCCCACGGTTCTCTCTGTCACCCTGGCTTCGCCTCCCGGAGATGCCCCTGGGCACGGGGGCGGGCCTGGCAGCCGCTCGCAGGGGAAAGTTGGCCTGTTAACTCAGTGGGAGTTGGAGCTCCGGGCAAACCCAACTCGAGGGCACCGATTTTGAGAATCAGATTCTTATTAGGACAATGCAGACGGCCAGGGGAGGGGAGCTAGCGGCCAGGCAGGGGCAGGAGGGCGGAAGGGGCCATGGGCAACTCTTCAGAGTGTCTGCCCCGGGGGGGTTGGGGAGCCGGCCTCTGGCTCCCCCCTGGCCAGGCAAACACTTGAGGCAATTTCCAAACAACCCCAAGTGGCTGCCAACTTGGGCTGCGTGTGAATGTTGCTGGCGGTATAAAACCATCCCTGGCTGCGTGATGAAACCTAATTAGTTCGCACGTAGTTTAACCTGTGTGAGTAACAGATCTCACAGTAATGAACTCTGGAGGCCAAATGATTTTTGCAAGTGCCTGCCTTCCTTCCCACTTTGGCCCACACCTGAGCCTGCCGGCCCCTCCGCCCTTCTCCTGCTTAAGTTGTCAGCTGATCCCTTTGTGGAGGCCGAGGGGGGGGGGGAAAGGGGTTCCCAGTTCCGCACACCAGCCACTTGGGCGTGGGTTTGGGGCTGGGGACCTCGTCACCCACCGTGTGTCCAGCTAGGAGAGAGCTTTGTGGTTAGTGTGGCAGACAAAAAGATCCAGTCTCGTCCTCATTGTCGAGTCTGTTACAGGGTCTGAGTCTCTTCTATATTGCTGCTTTTTTTTTTTTCCCTAAAACCCCCTCACGGCCGCCCCAAACTGTGCCTTCCAAAGTCCGTAGGTGATCAATGAAAGGGCAGTGTCTGGGCCAGGAATGGCCGTGTCAGAGGCTTGGATCTGGATTCTGTTCCCTTGGGGGACCTGTCAGAACTGGACCGTTTGCCTGATGCAAACCCACCAGCAGAATGGCCCCCTACCCCGAAACCTCCTTCCGCCCGTCCCCCACCCCACCCCACCCCAACCCCCTTCCCAGACCGTGGGGGTGGCTGTGAATTTCTTGCTATCATTGTTAGTCTTCGCCTCCAACCCTGGTCTTTCAAGGGAAGGAATGCCTGATACTGCCGGAACAGTTTAATTTATTACTATTTGTAAACCGTACAGGCCTGTGTGGGGAATGCAAATCACCCCACCCGGAGATAAAGGTTCCTGTTATCTGGGGCACAGGGGGACCACAGGTGCGGATGCTCAGGGAGGAGTCTTAGGCAAACAGATCTCCTCGTTCCTGCCCACAGGCACCGAGCCGGGGCGCAGGCAGGCAGGCAGGCAGGCAGGCAGGGACCCCGAGACACCCAGGGGAACATTGCCTGTGCGTTCTGGGTCTTGGGGTGGAGGAGGCTGATTTCCAAGCCCCGTTTTAAGATGCACAATGTGTGTGTGTGTGTGTGTGTGTCAGCCCCAGTCTTGTCTGGGGAGCCCCCTAAGGTCAGGTCACAACCTGCACCGCCTCCACCGAGCAGCCTCTCATTTCAAAGGCACTTATTGTATTTTTTTACGTATCAAGAAAAAGAAAAGTGTTTTCCTGAAGATAACGGGGAAGGGGAAGGGGGGGGTTCTCTTTGGAGGGGCCTGAGTTTTTAAAAAAAAATAAATAAAGGGGATAAGAGAAAAGGGGAGAGAGAAGAAAGGGGGGAGAGAAACAGCTCAAATGAACAGAGAGATCAGAGTTTGCATGGCTGCCCTTCAATGGGCTAAACTGACAAGATCAGTTTTAAAGGGCCACTTAAATCAGTTTCAAAGAGCGGAGAAAAATGAGTCGCCCTCTCTTTGGGGACACTCTGAGGCTGGGTCGTGGACGCCATTCCTCCGCGCCGGGCCAGGCTGTCGCCCCCCCCCCCCACTCTATAATTATAAGCCTAACTATTATTTACAGAGGAGGAGGGGAGGAGCATTGGCACTTTTGATTTCTTCTGTTTGTCTTTCTGTTTACTGACTTGAGCCAGATTTCACCCAGTGCACTTTGCCTGGGCCTCCCAGTGACCAAGCCTGGGGCTGGGGCAGGGCAGCCTGCAGAGAGAGAGAGAGAGAGCTGGGATTTATTTTTATGCAGATACCCCAAGACCATCTCCTGCTCCCCCCCCGCTCAACGCCCCTACCCCCCAAGTTTTCAGTCCTAGGCATTTATTTCTTGGACGGAAGGTTGGAGGTTGGGGCAGCTTGACGGAGCAATGTATACACACCTCATGTGACCCATTGCAAACCTCTTAATCTGATGACTGAATTCTTCTTTTTCCTTTCTCTCTCTCTCTCTCTCTTTTTTTTTTTTAACTTTCTTCCAGATGCCTGTGGTCTGTCTGATGTAGCCCACGTGGAAAGCTTGCAGGAAAAGTCCCAGTGTGCTTTGGAAGAGTACGTTAGGAGCCAGTACCCCAACCAGCCCACGCGGTTCGGGAAGCTTCTGCTTCGCCTCCCCTCCCTGCGCACCGTCTCCTCCTCAGTCATAGAGCAATTGTTTTTCGTCCGTTTGGTAGGTAAAACCCCCATCGAAACCCTCATCCGGGATATGTTACTGTCCGGCAGCAGTTTTAACTGGCCGTATATGGCAATTCAATAAGGAAAAAAAAAAATCGAAATAAGAAGGGGGAGTGAAACAGAGAAAGCCAAGGCGAAAGACTGGTTTGTTTGCTTAATTCCTTCTGTTGAGAAAGGATATAAAAGGATGTTACACGTTTGCTAAAAAAAAAAAAGAAGAGAGGGGAAGAACTTAAGGACTGTGAATTTCCAAAAAATTAAGAGACTGTCAAATGAACTTTTACAGAATGCATTAAAAAAAAAAAAAAACTCCTGTGTCGGTCAGAACAACTTGCTACTTATCATTTTTTTTTTTGTATAAAAAGGAAATTAGTCTTTTTCTTTTTTTTTTGGTAAATTTTTGAAAAATATTGCTAAAAGTGCATTTAAGGAGATTGGGAGAAAATTAGCAGAATGGAGAAAGTAAGTCTTCTTTTTTTTTTTTTTTCCAAATTATTCATTGTCCTGTGTCTGTACCTCTAGCTGTTCTTTTTTTGTATTTTCCTGGTTCTAAACCAGTTTATTCTGTGGTTCTATAATAAGTTTTGATATAATCTTGGCTTCTTAAAAAACTGTGTATCCTTAAAATATATGTTCTGCAAGAATTAAAACTGAGTCCATGAGAATACCATAGGAAGACATAAAACTTTTTAAAAGGAAACTGAGAGATGATGGGAACGCACTTATAGGTTGTGGCCAAAAATTTTAGGTGAAGTTGAGCTAATTTGAGATCTGCAGGAACCACATACAACACTTAACACCCCCTCCCTATCCCCCCCCCCAAAAAAAAGACACCAAGACAAACCTAGCTTTTTAAAAAATATTTTAAGAAAGAGAATGAACTGTGGAATTTATTGGCAGCCAAGGAATGTGTCTGAGACACATATGCCGAGGTTTTGAATAAAAAGTGAACTTTTGTAATTTGAATTGGGTCCCGCTTAGTTCTTGAATTGTTATGAAGTACCCTCTATCTGTTTGTATATTTGCAAACCCTTTGTATTATAACTGTTGATATTCCCTTTTTAAAGAAAAAAAATACCCATTGAAATCAGCATGACAAAATAACACTGTTGGCACTTATAGATAATGTGATTGATTCAGTATCTTAGAGTTTACAGTTTGTGTTTTAAAAAAAACTGAAGGTTTTTTTTTTTTAAAGTGCAACATTTCTGTATACTGTAAAAGTTATAATAACTGAACTGTTTGGTCGAGTCTTTGTGTGTTATATTCCAAGGAAAATTTGAAAGTATTCAGAAATTAAAATATTATTTGATATCTGAAACCTGTTTGGCTGTCCCCACTCACTGACTTGCCATGGACAAGAGCCCCCCCCCCCCAGCTGTCCCCAGTGGGGCTAGGGGGTCCATTTGTTTACGGTCTTCAGTTTGTTCCAAAGTGGACTAGTGTTATTTGCCTGCTTTAATTTGGGTCTGTGGAGGGGGGGGAGGGGAAGCTAAAGTTAATGGTTTATCTATGGTTTTAGGGGAGTGCCATACTGATTTGGTAAACCACCCCCATTCACCTCATCCTCTTTTTAATTAAAAATGGATTTTCCGGGGGGGGGGAGGGAGAAAAAAAAAGGCCCTTATATTCGTCACACTTAAGTGCCTGCTTAGGAAAGAGACGGTATTGTGCGAAGTATTAGAAATCTGGAGATCAGTATCTATTTGATGATCAGGGGAAAAAAATAGTGTTTTGTACATGTCTGACAGTGAGGCAGGAGTGTGTGTGCAAGGAGTTTTTCCTGAAGTAGGTGTGATTTAAAAATATATATATATATATATTCTGTGGTTCTTACCTAGCGTGGTGGTTGAGAGGATTTCTAATGCAGGGAGGCGGCGTGCAGGGCTGAAGGGTCTGCTTTTAGTGTGTATATGACAACTGCCTGTCCCCTCCCGGCTCCTGTGGGCGCCGGACAGGGCCAGGGAGCGTCGTCACTGGCGTTCTGTACATAAAACACATGGGCATTCTGGCATTTCAGAGGGCGAAGAGCCCGACTCTACTGTTCGTGGGATTCTTGGTCCTGAGGAGCGAAATTAAAGGAGAGAGAGAGAGAGAGAAAGAGAGAGAGAGAGAAGGAAGGAAGGAAGGAAACTTGACAGGGTGTGCTGGAGCTATTTTGTTAGGGAGTCTCTTCCCTCCTCCCCACCCCACCCCCTGCTCCCCCCCTGGCGTGGAGAAAGCTCAGCTCCTGGGAGCTTGCAATTTTGTTCTTCTTGAGGCTCCCCAGTACCCCACCCCACCCCCTATTTCCCTGTGTTGTGGTTTCCTTTAAAAAACGGGGTGGGGAGGGGAGGAGGAAGAAGAAAGGGGGTCATTTTTTTGTCGAGTCGGTTCAACTTGGGAGACTCGGGTTCCAGGCCATACATGTAGAGCAGGACTCTCTCCTGTGTGATGTGTGCCTCTGGGCAGCTCCCCACCCCGGCCCTCAGCTTCCTGGTGTAGAGGCGCACATACATGGCATAAGCGTGTTCCTACAGCAGAACAGCCCTGACCTCTCAGGTCGAGGCTCTGTGGGCCGGTGCCTCCTCTCTCCTCTTCTCAGCAAGTGTGCTAACCCACGCGAGTGGGTGAAGTTTGCCCGGGGAGCCCAGCGCAGGCCCGCTTCCCGGCTTGTTTTGCGTTAGCTGATGGTCAACAGCCGTTGGTGGGACATGATTATTGGCCTTCAATGGTAATTTATGATTTCCAAAGCAAAAGGCTCGGTCCCTGAGTTGCTCTGCTTCCCGCCTGGGCCCTGGGCGCTGGGCTTGGATCCCCCGCTCACTCTGCTAAGTTTGCTTGCAGACCCCCGGGGAGGGCCGTCTGCCAGGCCAGCCACCCCAGGACCCAACCTTTTTCCCAAACGCTTACAACAAAACAACCTCTCGTCTGTGTGTGTTCAGAGCGGCCCGGAGGAGGATCTGTTTGGATTCTCGAGCTGGGTTTTAAGTTTATGGCATTTGCAGGAAAAGTTTTTCTTTTCCCGCTGAGTTAGAACAAAAGATCTTTTCGCGGCGACCGAACGGGACAAAAGGCGAGGGCTGGAGCGGAGCGGGTGCGCGGTGTGTGAAATTGACGAGATCTTTCAAAAAAAAAAAAAAAAAAAAGCTGCTAAACATGGCGACTCTTTCCCTTTAAGTGTCTCTTTTTTTTTCCTTGCTTGCTTTTTTTTTTTTTTTTTTTTTCCCCCTTCTCATCCGATCTGAGCTCGCTTTATTTCTTCTCCCAGCCCCGCTCCCCCTCCTCCCCTCGGCGCTCGGGGTGGGGTGGGGGGGGGTGAGGGAACCCAGTTAGACGCGAAAGGCAACAATGGTCCGAGGAGAGACGGGGTGGGGGGGTGGGGAGGGGGCGATCGCTGCTTCTCGCCACTTTGAAACCAACCTGGGGGGACACTGCGCTGGGTGGGGGGTGGGGTGGGGGGTGCTCCTGGCCCGATCGCTGGGCGCGCGCGCTCGCCCAGGCCCCGCGAGCCGCCCCCCGGGGCCGGTCTCCGGGCGGCGTCCGGGGCTGGTTCCGCGGAGCCGCCGGGGGAGCATCCGGCGGCCGCGGGGACGGGGGCCCGGAGTTGGCAGCAGCCGCCGCCGTGGAAAGTGCCGGCCCCCCAGCCCCCGCCCCCCACTTGCGCGCGGCGGTGGCGGCATCCCGCCCGCGCGCCCCGGGGAGGTCCGGGGTGCGGGCGCGCGGGGCTGTGCACCGCGCGGCGGGCGGGGGCGGGGGCCGGGGGGCGGGCGGGGAGCCCCGAGCGTGTGAAAACTGCCTCGAAGCGGCTTTTTTGCTCGAGCCTGTGAGCTGAGCCAACATGGCGTCTCCCATTGCTCCGCGCGCCCGGCAGCCGGGCACGGCAGGGCCGGGTAATAGGAAACACATTGATTCCCAAAAAGAAAAAAAAGAAAAAAAAAAAAACAGGGGAGGGGGGCGGCCAAAGCCATCCCATCTGCAGGCAGAAAAACCCTCTGCTGAACTCTGCCCGGCCGGGCGGTGCGATCGGGGCGCGAGGGTCTGTAATTTAAAGCCGCAGGAGTGGGGAGGGGGGCGGGGAGGGTCGTGGCCACGCCGGGCCCCCTTCTCTCTGCGCGCCCCCCGCCCCCCCCACTCCCCAGCCATCGGGAGAGTTGATTTCACGTCTCCCCTCCCTTGGAGCATCCATGCAGGGGGAGCGAAAAGTCCGGATCCTCAGCAGATCTTAAAGGTTTTCCTGGTCACGGGGGGAGCCCGGCGGGGCGCACACGGGTAGGTGGTTTGGCTCATTAACGCAGGGGCCGCGCGCGCTCCGTGCGGGCCGCGCCGGGGGGTGGGGGCCGCGCCGCGGACGCCGCCGGACGCGGGCAGAACTTGGCTGCGGGCAGGTCCGAGTTCTAGGTAAGGTGGCTTTCGGGGCGACAGCTGACTTGGGGGGGGGGGGGTGTGCGCCGGGGCCGAGGGGCCGGGTGGGGGGCGCAGGCCCTAGAAATGTGTGCACCCGCGAGGCCGGTCCTGGGACCAACCTGCCCTCCAGGAGAGAGTGTCTGGCCAGGCCCCGTGCAAGGGGCTGGGCCCGGGCCGAGCTTTTGCAACCCACGGGCCGAACCGCCCCGTCGGTCCAACTCCAGCCCCAGCCCCGACCCTCGGCCGCCTGGGGAGGGGACGGAGGTGGGGACTGCCTGAACGCTGGGCCTCGTCAAGATTTATTGAAGTTGGGTTTCTCAAAACGTGCTTCAGATGATTTTTCCCCATTTTCTCGGATTTCAAAGGCTCCCTGCAGCGCGGCTGCCTAATTAATGGTGAAATTCAGCTAAATCTAATTATGCAGTAATTTTAAAGCAGTTAGTCCTGGGCGTTGGTTGGTAATAGGACCCCAGTTTTTGAAAGTTTGCTTACTGTGTTGGTTTTAGGGGAAAGCCACCGCTTGCAGGGCAGAGAGTGAGACGGGGGAACAGTTTGGCTGCGTGAACCCCAAGGCTGAGAACTGTCCCCTCTCACCTCCAACTCCATCCCTCTTCCAGCCCCCCCCCCCTCCCTTTTTCTCTCTCTCTCTCCCAAGCTCACGGCTGCAAAGCTGAGCCAGGTACTTCACCAGCCAGGAGACCCGGTTTCAGAACCAAAGGGCAAAGGACACAAAGGAGTCTTGGGGTCTGCCCCCCCCAAAAAAAAACATATCTGTGGGCGCCCCAAAACAGGGAAGGGGCCCTCGTGTCTCATAAAGAACAGATTACCTCGCTGAACACCCACTGTCATTAAGGCGAAAAGCTGACGCTTGGAGTTATAAATGTGACCGTCCTTCTGATAACACAATTGCAGTAAGTTAGCGTCCTATCCAAAGGGTAAAACTGCCTCATTTCATATGGCATCTGTGTCCTTAAAACTTTTCTCCCCCCCCCACTCGAGTCTTGCAGGTCTGGCATTGGGGCCAGTGCCGAGATGCGTCTGTTGGGCCTGTGGTGGTGGTGGTGGGGGGAGTAGGTGGGGTCAAGGGTTCGAGAGATGGGCTGCCAGGGTTCAGGCTCTGAATCTTAGTCTGGGGTGAGACACCCCCGAGGCAGAGAGGGCCTGGGTGGGTGGGTGGGTGGCTGGGTGGGGGTGCTATGACACCCCTCCTGCCCCCCAAGCGGCCCCCTGAAAATGACGTTTCTTGAAAGAATCATGCTTGTGATTAGCTAAGAAAACACATCTGCGTTCGGAGCGGGGCCTTCGCTAATTAGGCGAACAAAGAGCCGTTGGGTTTTTACCTTTGGCTGGGGAGGGGGGGGGGCTGTGTTATTTCAGGGGTGTCTCGGGCCCTCCTCTTTTCAATCGCAGCCACGACGTTAATTTTATTGGGATTACTGATGGGAAATGAGGTGGCGCAGGCTTCCGAGAGGAAAAGCTTGATCATTGCCCCCTTTGGAACTATATTTTTCCACCCAACCTCCTGCTTCAGGGGAGGGGGGGCGGGTAAGGGGGGTGGGGCGGGCTGCGCAGCGCGTTGGGAGCCCCTGGAATCAGGCCGGAGGTCCGTGATGTCGGGTGACAGTGCGTGTGGGGAGGCTGAGCTCTCTAATTTGCGCTTCTGCTCGTTTATTAGGCCTGGACAGCGAACTAATGAGCTTTGGCCTCGCACCGTGTCACTTGTATTTATTTTCTTAGGGCGACTTGGAGGCCAGCGGAGAGCCAGGGAGGGGGCCAGGAGTCCTGGCCACGACTGTCTCGGCGGCCCCGGGTCGTGGGCTGCATCCCCCGGGGGAGGAGGGGGGAGCGAGGGCGCGCGCAGAACTGACCGATCGCAGGCAGCTGGGCCTTTCCGCCAGGCCCCGGGGCGATGGGGAAGAGGCCGTAGGCCCTTCGGAGGCCCGGACCCGCCTGCAGGCCCAGCTCCCTGAGCTTGAGGTCGAGGGGCGCAGGTCTTCAAGGCGCCAGGCGGCCAGAGGTGCCTGGTGGCTTGGGTCCCTCCTGGCACGGGGCCGAGGGGGACCCAGAAGCAGACCAGGTCAGGCCGTTCTGCGCCCGTGGCCGGGGCGTCTGTGCGCTTTGTGCGGAGGGAGAGCTGGCCGGGGTCCCTGGCTCACTGGCTTGGGGGTGGGTGGGGTGGGTGAGTGAGCAGAAAGGATGCTGTAAGAGAGCTCCCCGGGGGTCCTCACCTACGGGGCACCCCATTCCCTCCCCGGTTTGGCCGATCCACAGGGGCTCAGGTGGAAAGACCTGGAATCAAGTGAAGCCGGAGTGAGGCCAGAACGGGGTCATCGGAGGCAGCCCTGGCGTCCAGGACAGGAGCCCCCCACGCGGAGAGGGGGCAGGGGTGCCAGGGAAGGGGGTCGCCCGGGGAACTGCGAGGTTTGTGGCCGGGGAGGACTTGGCTCAGCGGCCCGCCACTCCCGGCTCTCGCCTCGCTCGCTCGCGCCAGGCAGCCCCGACTAACACCGCCCAGGCTCCGGCCCCCGCCCGCCCTGCCCGCCCGGCCGCTCCCGGCTGCACCCCTCTGCCCCCCACCCCCTCCCCACCTCTTCCTTCCTTCCTGCAAATGGGTGTTAACGCGGGTCTTTATGTTCTGTCTATAACTAGGATGTAATCACGCGCCCCATGCCTCTCTCTAAAAGCATTTAATAAATGTCTATTAAAGCGCTACAAATGTAAGATGAATTTAGTGGCGCTGCGGCCTCCCTGAATCCAAACGGTAATGATGGATTTATCAACGGGGGATTCGCCTTCCGCACAGCGAGGGAGGTTTACTCAGCAAATACGGCCTGGAGGACCCACCCAAATACAATCGCGGGGTCCCCTGCGGGCGGGCGCCGCCGCCTCGCCCCTTCCCCACCCGCCTGGCGGGCCTGGGCCGGGCGGGGTGGGGGGGGCACGGAGCTGCCCCTCTCTGGCCTCTGGCCCCCTCCTCTGCGCCTTGGGGTCTCTGCTCTTGCAGGGCTTGAGGGGGGCCTGCCAAGTAGGTTTGGGGGTGGGGAGCAGCTGGTGGCCGGCTACAGGCTTTGCCACGGCTGGCCTCCTGCCCCTCCTGGTTTTGAAGGAGTAGCGATGATTCCCAGGGGGCCTCTTGAGGGTCCTGGCTTTCACCAAATCTTGGGGCGTGGGATCCCCGCTGGGCCTGCCGCCCAGCCCTGGGCACCACTTTAAGGGAGGCGGCTGGAGGGCCCAGGCTGGGTGCCCCGGCCCTCGGAGGGGCTGAGGGTGCCCAGAGTGGGGTGCCCAGAGGTGCCCGCCCTCCTGGGGTCCACTGGACCCCGCCGAGTTAAAGCAGGGGCGGCTGTTGTCCACGGTTGGGGTGTCGCCTGGAGGTGGGGGCCAACCTCCCGCTCATGTGTCTACCCCTAAACCCCTCTGGCTTCCGCCCCGGTATCTCCGGATGGAGATCTTGCTGGGGTGTGTGCAAGGCCACGACTGGCCTCACTCTAAGGGAGTGGGGTTCGGGGCACGGGCCGCTGTGAAGTTCGCGCGTGGCCGTGGCTTTTTAAATCGGGGGGCTGGGATGGCGATCGGTGGGGATGGTGAGGGGCGCGGGCCCTGCACACCCCCCCTCACCCCCCCCCCCGCCTCCTCCTTTTTGTCTCTCCTCTTCCCGCGGGGAGCCCAGCGCCCGCCTGCCCCGCCGGGCCCCGGGTTCGCATTCGCTCCGGCCCCCCGATTTCCCTTTCTTCTCTGGCCGTTTCATTGAGATGTCTCCGCGCTCCGCCTGTCAGTTATCTTTGTTCCCTTTAAATAAAGGGCTTTTAAATGGACTTATTGCTCCCAGCGTGGGCTCCTCTCTCTAAATGTTAGAAAATTGTGCCATCTACCCGCTACGCCGAGTACTGTCACACTCGGGAGACCTCGGGGGACCTCCGCCGGCTTCCGAGCCGCCGTGTCGGGGCCGGGGGCGGGGCGGGGGCGGCCCACGTGGGCTCCGGGGGGTCCCCACCCGCCCGCAGCCACGCCGCGTGCCCGGGAAATTGGCGGCGGCGGCTGATCAGGGGCCGATGCCCAGGCGGGGCGGGGGCGCGTCCCTGCTCCGAGGCGCCCGGGGCCTGGGCCAGAGGGGGCGCAGGGGGCTGGTTTTAGAGGCCACCAGCCACTGTGGGTGCCGGGGATCAGACGGGGGACCGCGGGGAGGCTGCCTGGGAGGGGGTGGTGCAGCCGATGGGGAGCACTCCTGCCCCGGCTCCTGCCCCCCTCGCTTTCCTGTGGCCTCGGAGTGCCTTCCCAGGCTCTGGGTCTCTCGGTGAGTGAGAGAGCGAGCGAGCGAGCGAGCTTGGAGCCAGGCAATTCGGCTGCAACTTTGAGCTGCCTTTTCCCCGGATGGAGATCTTGCTGGGGTGTGTGTGTGTGTGTGTGTGTGTGTGTGTGTGCAAGGCCACGACCTGCCTCGCTCTAAGGGAGTGGGGTTCAGCCGGAGCGCGTGCGCCTTAGCACAAATCTGGTGTCTGATGGGGTGTGTGTGGGGGTCTCTTTACCCGAACCCCCCCTCCTCTGCCACTCGTCCCGCACCGCACCTGCACCCGCAGGTCCTTTCTGCGCGAGTTCAAGTGGCTGAAGCTGTGCGGGTTTTCTGATGTGGCCGCCCGGCCCAGGTGCCTGTTGTGAGTGTGAGTTTAACCCGTTGCTGTGAGCTGTGCTTTCCAAGTGTCATCTGGGGGTTCCTGCTTGGGCGGGGGTGGGGGGAGCGCCCGGTAGGATTTATGACTTTTATGACCCGTCTCACGCTGGTGCAGAAGTGGGGTTTGAAGCAGCATACAATTACCTCTGTATTGCTCTTTGGAGCAGAGCCAGGGACTCCGTGCATCCCTTCGTTGGGAGCTTTGGATACTTGTTGCTGAAAGCAGCCTCCACGGATAGCTGCTTCCCATGTCCCCCCCAAAAGTTGTGGGGTGGCCACAGGGAAAGCAACAGCGGCCTGCCCCAGGGTTTCACTTGGGGGTGCTGCCCGGGGTGGGTCTTGAAAACAAGCCACACTGGGTGCTGGGTCTCCCTCCCCGCCTCCCTCCGCCAGGTCGCTACTTCTCCATGCACGTCTTTCTCATCTTCTCATCGGTATCATTTGGAAATGAATTTCCCATCGCGTCCCTCACCCCTCCTCCCCTCGCCTGCGACTGAGAGGCCAGAGTGTGCCTTTTCCTAACCACAGCAATACGGTGTCCAGACAAAGGCAAAACTATCTTCTTTCTAGCCAGGATGGGGATGGGGGGGGGGGGGGATACAGGCTCTCTTCTCTCTCCCCCGCCCCCCCCACTCTCTCTCTCTCTTTCTCGTCTCTGTCTCTTTAAATAAGCATCTTAAGAAATAATCTCCTGCGAACAGAAACTGCTTCCTCCTTGAAAAGGCCACGGTCCCCACCTCCCTGGCTCTCTCCGAGCCAATCCCCTGGGCTGCCTGGCGGCCCGGTGCCTGCCCTTGGCCCTGGCTTGGGGGGGGGGGGAAGGGGGTGCACCTATGGAGACGGGCTCTTTAAATGCTGTGGGACCCTACCCACCTGGGCCGGGCCGGGCCGCTGACCAGGTCTGACAGCAAGTTCTACAAAGGGGTTTGCTAATTTACCCAGTAGTTTAGTCCCCCTTAGCATCTTCTCCCTACACCCATAGCTTCCCAAAGAAGGGGGGAGGAGTCCAGGGGTTTGCATCTACCCCCCCCCCCCATTTCCTTCTCTGCTTCCCAGTCCCGGCCACCCCTCCACCACCCTCATCACCATCATTCAGACACCGGGATGGACTTCTCCATCCTCTCTCCTCCAAGAAAGTGAAGTGATGGGTCCGAGGGGCATGAAATACCTCTTTCCAGAAGCTTCCTTCGCCTCCTCAGGGAGGAGGCCTCCTGGGGGCGGGGGGCGGGGAGGTGGCCGGAGGGGCCTGGCCTCCACCCAGAGCCCTGGCCCCCCCCCCAGGCCTCTGGCTCCCACACCCACCGCCCGCCGCCTGCCCATCCCTCCCTCCACCGCCGCCCTCCTGGCGAGGGAGGTCTGGGAAAGATTTTCTCGCGCTAATTTTATATTTCCCCTTCCCCCCGGCAGCATTAAACATAATTCTGGGCTGTCACTGTCACTAAGGTTGCGGTTTGCTGATGACTCCACTTGGAAGTAGGACCCCCTGCGCCTCCAACAGGGAGCCCTCCCTGCTCCACCCCTGGGAGGCCCCGTCTCCGCAGGGGAGTCAGGGTTTCTGGGAAGAGAGAGAGAGAGAGAGAGAGAGAGAGAGAGAGAGAGAGAGAGAGAGAGAGAGACCACAGTGATAAAGGCCAGGAGGCTCCCCACCAGAACCCCACAATCTCTCCAGACCCCCTTTCCTAGGACTGCGTTCTGCATGTGCCTCGGGCCGGTGGCTCGCTTGGTTAATAAAATCCCTGTGTGTGTGGGTTTTTTTAACTCCCCCGTGAAGTGTAACCGCAGCCACTCCGCTTCCAACGTGCCGCTTAGAATTTGTTTGTTTGGGGGTGTCTGATCTCTTCCTCTCGGTTCGGTACCCCTCCCCCAGCCCCTCCCCCGTATTTTCTCTGGCTGAGCAGTAATCCCCCAGCCCAGCGGCCCCGAGATCCGGGCGCTCAAATCCATTTATCCCCGGGGTGCCCAGCGGAGGCCCAGTTCTCGGGGCCTTCAGGACAGACTGGAGGGCAGGAATGAGGCCGTTTCTGGGTGCCCAGGCCCTGCGCCCCTTTCCTTTATGGAGCCAGCCTGCAGGGGGTTCAGGGTTCGAGCCCGGGCGCCCCACATCTGCAGGGCCGCTCGCTGCCCCTGCTCGCAGTTCGGGGTGCTTTGCGTTTGTTTTTCTGTTTTTTGTTTGTTTGTTTGTTTGTTTTGGGGGGCGGGGTGCTGCACCCAGGGGCTCTCTGCACCCAGGCTGGGGGCTGCAGAGCGGTGATCTCATTTCTCTGGTGCAGAGCCAGCGGCCTGCAGGCCCTGGATCGGCATTCAGACAGACCCAACCCCAAGGTTACTTCCCCCCCATTAGCATCTGCGCAGCTCGCTCCCTGCTCGGGATCTGGGGTTCTAGCCCGGCTGCTCCCCGCTCCCCTCTTCACCCTCTCCTCCCCCGCGGCCTACATTCTGCCAGGTTCCTTTGGGTCCTTAGACGGAGCCCTGAACACTCCTCTCGTCAATTTCCACTTTGCCTGGTTTTGGTTTTTGGTGGTTGTTTTTTTCCTAGAGCGCACCTCCCTCTCACATCTCTCTCTCCCCCACCCCTGGGGGGGTCTGCCGCCTCCGTTGCATGAGTTCACCTCCTCCCTTTTCCTCCCCTCCCCCTTATTTCTCATGGGCTGCGGGTTAACGCAAAAGATACAAAATGGCAAAGTTCAGGGGGGCGAACCAGGCAACCCAGCCACCCAGAAGAAAGCTGGAGGTTTGCAACAGACGCAGCAACAAAGAAAAGAGAATGGCGTTTGGGGCTTAAGTGGGGGAGTGTGTGTGTGTGTCGGGTGTGAGTGTGTGTGTGTGTGTGTGTGTGTGTGTGTTTAAGATTGCTTTGAACCGCTTTTTTCTGTGTGCAGAGAGGCATTCGCCGAAGCCGGTCGCTGTGGGGACTTGGAGTTCACCTCCTCTGTCAAACGAATCTGTCCATGTAGGGACCCCGACATCTCCATCCCAGCCACCTTTCCCAAACCCAGCCTGCGTCTGTCCGAGGAGACAGGACTGGGGCTTATGACACACACCAGATAAAGTTTGCCAAACCGACTCTTTATTTTTTTTTTCTCCCCCTGCACCCTCTTCCCGCCAACCCGGGGCAATGCCCCCGTCTGGGCAAATGACCGTGCCCGGGGGTCCCTCTACCTCCCCACAGCCAGCCGGTGGCCTGAAGCGGCTCTCCAGGCTCAGACCCTGCCACGATGTATGGTTTTTTTGCAACAAGTCATCATCTTGGCGCGTTGTCCAGGTGCGGCCGGGACAATCTAATAATCGATGCGAGGCTGGGGGAAGGGAGTTCGCAGCAGAACATGAAAGCCGGTGGGTCTCCGGGGATGGGATTTGGGAAAAGGCCGCACACGCCTGCTCCCGGGCCGGCGAGAGAGACATTGTTAACCACAAGGACGCACACAATGCCCCGAGGATCCAGAGCTGAGCTGCGTTCAAGGTTTTTTTTTTTCCGGCAGCCCTGTTCCTTTGGATGGGATTTCTGGGCCATTTGAAACGCAACCTTTAGCTCGTGGGTGATGGTCAGAGAATTCATTTTCTCCGTTGCCACCCCTCCGCCTATATTTTCTTGATTTCCTGATGGCCTCCCCGGAGGGCGGGGGGCTCATCTCCCCCCCCCTCTTTCTTTTCTATTTTCCACTTTTGTTCCGTGGCCCCACGGACTTCCGGGATCGTCCTGTTTCTCCCATTTGCTTCCTTTCTCTCTTTCCTTCCTTAAGGGACAGGGGGAAAGAAAAGAAAGAAAAAAAAACACACACACACAGGAGGGGATTTCCAAATGGTTCCTCGCTAAGTATTATTAATTACCGCTACAAGGCGGCCGCCCCGCGCGCTAATAACAAAGTTGTAAATTACCACCGACTTTCAGATATTTCCCGTTTGTCAGCTCCTGATTGATTTGATTCCGATCCCGCTCTCTGAGACCCTTTGAGCCGCTGCTGCCCATCAGCTCGGCTCCTCGCCCCTCACCCCTGCGCCGACCTGCCCGGCTGGCTTCCCTCTGCGCCGGGAACTTTTGCTTTCCATCCCCGAGGCCCCGGGGCCGGGCCTGGCCAGCGGTGCTGGAACAATCCACGAGCCAGTTACACGCCGGGAGCCAGGCGGCTGGCAGACCTGCCTGGGTACTGGGTGCGCGGACCTCTGTGTCATTGTGAAAACAAATGAATTGTATGGAAAGCATCAAAGCCATCAGTCCCCGGGTCTCCGGATATAGTTTTCCTCCAGATTCAAGGCCACGGGAATGGGATTTTTTTTTTTTTTTTAAGATTCCCAAACCCAGGAACCGCACCCGCGCCCGGCCCTGTCTCTCCTCCTAGTCCTGGGTCCCTGTGCTGAGTGGGAGATGGGCTTGCTGGTGGTGGGGGGGGGGGAGGGAACGGTGTGTGGCCACAGGGGCTCTGGCGACAGGGGGACCCCGGAGAGCCCCTGTTGGGGGGAGGGGGTGATGTATCCCTAAGGTCCTCTTCCCTCCCACTGTCATGTCCAGAATACCATTTTTGCCGCCGTCAATGCCCGCTGCCTCCGATACCTCTGGAGTTTTCATCTTAATTATATTATTAAGTGAAGCACTGCCCTGTCAGGGGATTGAACATGATTGATGACGTCTGCCTATTAGAGGATCGATCGGGACTATCGCTACGATCATCTATCAATATTCTCGGGGCCCGGGGTATGGCTGGCTCCCCGGCGGTGGTTTGGAATCCCGACCCGACAGACCGTAGGAAAAGGCCATTTCCCCTTCGCAGGACTAGCTCGGGTTCCAACCACACCTCGCCCCCGGGGAGAGTTGAAGGATTTGTTTTTTAATGTTGAAACCTGTGAGTCCCCGTTCGGATCCAGTGGGAGAAAAACCAGAGTCGGTTTTTTGTGTGTGTGTGTTTTGTTTTGTTTTGTTTTGTTTTTTAGGGAGAGGGGTCACCTTCGCAGGTCGCTGGGAAATGAGGGCTTTCTAGCCGCCTGGCCGTTTGCAATGAGACTCGCAGGGACCAGGGACCCCTTTTTTGGGGGGGGGGGCGGCTGGGTGCGGAACTGGCCGTGAGTGGGGGCGGGGGGGGCAGACTATTATTTTGGAGCAGATGTCCGGGCTGTGTGCCTACGTCCTTCCCCTTGGAGGTGTCCGGTTCCTGCGAGGGCCCCCTACACGGAAGCTCACCTGCCCGCGCCCCCTCGGTGCAGGTGGAGGCGGTGCGGGGGGTGGGGGTGGGGGGAGCCCCGATGAGCTAGGAGCCTGGGCGCCAGGCCCTTTGTCTGCAGACTGAGCGCCTCCTGCCTCTCTCCACCCTCATGGGGGCGGCAGGGGTCACGGGCATCTGAGCCCCGCTTTAGGGGGATGGGAGGGAGGGGCCGGGAGGGGCCGTGCCTGGAGCTCAACTGCCACCCGAGGCGCCGCACTGGCCTGGCCGGTCCCTGCCCCTGTCCCTGCCCCTGTCCCTGCCCCGGGCACGTCAGGCCTCCAAGGCCCAAGCTCCCTGCTCAGCTGCCCAGGCCTGGGGTCAGGCACCGTGAGAGGGGCTCCCCCACTCCCACCCGGGGCCTGGGCCCGCACAGCGCAGGGCCACACTGGTTAGCGGGCGGGCTGTTGGGCGCTGACCACTGGGGCGGGCAGGGAGGGTGCCTCGGCCTGGCTCCTGGCTCCCCCCAGCACCCCGCCTCTGAAGCCTCACCCCCAGACACGCCATGCCCCCTGCCCGCGCCCTGCCCGCCCGCCCCGGCTCCCCAGTGGCCACGGTGGTTTGTTCTCAGGGCTGGAAGCTCCCAGGGGTCCGGACACGATAGTACACAGTAAGCGCTCAATAAATGCTCGCTTTGTTATCCGCGGGCACAGCTGGTCTCCTCTCTAGGGGCCCCCCAGCAGCCTGTGCCCCCTCCACCCCTGACGGGGGTGAGGCCCAGGTGCTGGCCCAGGCCCAGGCCCAGGCCCCCGGGAGCCCAGGACACTGCGGCCCTCGCTGGCCCTGCCCCGTCAGCCAGGGCGGGCCCTGTCCGGCAGTAACATCCTGAAAGCGGAGCGTGGGTCCACACTTTAAAAACAACACGAAGGGGACCTTATGCCCAAGCCGGTGTGGCTCAGTGGATAGAGCGTCGGCCTGCGGACTGAAGGGTCCCGGGTTCGATTCCCGATCAGGGCACATGCCTGTGTTGTGGGCTTGATCCCCAGTGGGGGGGGGGGCGTGCAGGAGGCAGCCGAAGCATGATTCTCTCTCATCATTGATGTCTCTCTCCCTCTCCCTTCCTCTCTGAAATCAATAATAAAAATGTATATATTTTTAAAAGGGGACCTTTTGTGAGAAAAGGCTTGTGTGCTGGAGACGGGAGGGGAGGGCAGGCCCAGGTGGCCGCTGAGCCAGGAGCATCTGAACGACAAGTTCTTCCAGAAATGATTATTTGGAGAAACCTTTCCCGGGCCTGGGCCGAGGGGGACCGGTGTGGGGAGACAGAGCCACTGAAACAATACAGGTGCCAAGTTCAAGGCCAGGTAGCCGGGTCTTAGCTCTCCCCCACACCCCCCTAAAATAAATACAACTCCACCTTCGAGATTCTTCTTCTCACCAACAGCACGATTACTGCTGTGACTGTTTCCATTCTCTTGCAAATGACTCATCAGTGCTAGGCCCCTGAGGCCGCCCGGGAGCCGCGCCCAGGCCGGGACCACCTGCTGCGCGGCCCCTGGGGCTGCCTCCTCCCCCCCAGGCCGAGGGACCCTCTCGGAAAGGGACCCCTTTAAAAAGGACCCACGTCTTGTCAATACAGACCTTCCCGTCCCTCTTTCTTTGCCTTCATTTTGCAGCGCGAGGAGGGCCCGGGGCGCAGGCGGGCGGCGCGTGTCCCGGGCCCCGCGTTGCGCCGTCCTCGCCAAATCCTTGGCCTGGTTGGAAGCTAATGGGTCTCGAGCGAGGGAGTCCGGGGAGAAGCCAGCGGCCTAAGGAGCCAGATCGGAGCTTCGGAGGGATGGGAAAGTCGGGGCTGGGATTCACAGGGTCCCCCCACCCCCACCCCCTCTCCCCCGTGCGCCTCCGCGCTGGCCCTTTGGGGACGCGGCCCTCGGCTCCCTGGGCCGGTGTCCCTGCGCGCGCTGCCCCGGCTCCGCGCTCCTGTGCGTCCGGGCGCCCTTCCCTGCGCTCAGCCCCCCGGGGGGAGGCGCTGGTGCCCAGGTCCGGTCAGCTGGTCCCTCCCAGCCATGGTCCCCGAGCCCCCATTCACGAAGCCCCACTCGGAGGAGGCGACGCGCGCGCACACACAGCGCAGAGGGGAGTTGGATCTTGGCTCATTGGCGTCTGGGCCTGAAAGGAAACTCGTTTGGGTACACAGCCAAGCTCCCAGGCTTCATGCCCGGCGCCCGCCCCCGCCCCTCCACCCCGCCCGCTCCCCAGAACCCGCCACCCGCACTCCGCTCCGCAGCCCCCGGGAGGCCTCCTCGCTGAGCCCGGGGCAGAAGCGGACCGCAGGGCGGTGGGACCGGCCCGGGCCACGGTAGGAACCAACCGCGAAACCTCCCGATCCCCTCAATGGGGCTGGTCCCGGGGGGAGGGCGCCCGGGGAGTTTGGGTCCGGATCCGGATCCGCAGGGACAATTGAGCCCAAACCGAACCCTGGCGCCCCGGGGCTGGAGCCTTCGCAGGCCGCCTTGCACCCCAACACCCCACCTCCCTCCAAACGGCCTGGGTTCCCCCAAAAGCCTTTCATGTATAGGAAGCGTTTTCCCGAAGTTTGATTCTTTCCAAAGAGGAGTTCTTCCGTTAACTAGCTGTAAACATAATTAATTGTTATTAACATGCAAAAAAAAAAAAACACCAAAAAACAAAAAAAACGACCACCAAAAAAAAAGCTTTGTGGCCTTTAAAAAGGAGATTGGTTTCTCTCTAGTTCACACTCTCAAGCGTGGAAAAATCTCGTGAAATCTGCAAACGTCCTGATTAGATTATTAGGCCTGATTAGGTGGGGACCCCCCCCCCCCCCGCCTTCTCTAATGAAATTCCTCTCTCCTCCCTCCCTCCTCTGGCTGCTCTCGGCTCCCAGTCTCCCTCTCTCTGATCCAGGCGTCATTAGCAACACCCTCTGGCTACATGTTTTGCATCAATGAAACATTGTGACACAGTTGTAATACAAACTCCGCCGCCTTGCGCTGCGTCTTGCGGTGGGAAGTGTAATAGCAATAAAAATCATTTTTCATCTCCAGGCATTATTCGTGGGGGTGGTGGTGGTGGAAATCTGAACGTGAGAAGAGGGAGGGGTGGAGGAGATAAAAAGGAAGGCAGGGAGGAGGAGGAGGAAGGAGAGAGACAGAAAGAGAGAGAGGGAGGGAGGGAGGGAGGGAGAGGGAGAGGGGAGCGAGACCTTCCCAATTTAGAGACTTCTCCAAACTGGAGACATGTAGATACAAGCTTAGCATTTTCTGTGGTTCCACGCTCTTCTGGGGTTGTCTCTGCTTCTCTTGGTTGAGGACCAGGACTTTCTAGCCCCCCGTATCTCTCCGCAGCCTCCTTGTCCCCAACACAGTGTCCCTTCCAGCCACAAAGCCCCAGGACACCCCCCTTCCCCCCAGAGACCGGGCCACCCCGCCTCAGTTGGCTGGGGTGAGAGGTCCGCATTGGGTCCCTGGCAGGAAATTGAGGAGGCCTCCGTCCTCCTTGGTTCTCTCTCTCTCTCTCTATCTCTCCCTCCCTCCCTCCCCCGCCCCCCAGCCTGATGGGGAAGAGACAAACCACCCAGAACAGAACGCCAACCTGGCTATTTCCCCGGGCGCAGCCCTGTAATTTCTGAGCCCAGTGCAATGAGTGTTGCTTACAAGAGGAGAAACTCCCTCCATGGCCTCTTTCTGGCCCGCTGTCCGGAGGGCAGTTTCCAGAAAGGGCCTGGGTCTGAGCGGGCTCAGCTGTGAAATGCAACTACCGAACCTGCCCCCCCCCCCCCCAGTTCCCAGCTCGGTCCGCATTATAGGGGGATCCCCCCAGCCCCTTCCAACAAAACCAACGCCCTCAGAACTGCATTCGAAAAAGATTCTGTGCGCCCCCCTCCTCCCCCCAAAAAGCAACCCTCCCCCCCCCAAACACACACATCCTCACGGGGCCACAGGCAGACACCTCTGGTTTTAACATTACGTTGGGCACCTCTGCAGGGGAAATCTTGTTTTCTGAAATTTGCTTTTACTTACAACAGCTCTCTCTGGGGCCTGAACTCTTAGTTCAGGGGCTTGAGGGGCGCTGGGATAGAGCAGGGCGGCCCGGCCAGTGCGCCTTGTGAGAAACAGGCACCAGGGACTTGGTGGGCTGTGCGCAGGCTTAGGGGGCCCCGTTTGGGGGTTATTTTGCCAACAGAACCGAAGGCTGTGGGGGAGCCTGGCCCCTGGGCAGGGCAGCTGGGACGTCTGACTGGCAGATGAGAGGGTTCCGGTGGTACCCTAAATGGAAAGGGGGGGCGCTTCACGGGCGGATATTTGCATTGGCCACAGCGGAGAGGCCCGACCCGGCTGCGCGCACCTCGAGCCTCCGATGGACACTTCTTCTCTGTTTCCTACCAGAACAGCGTCGCCATTCAGGCTTGGTGAAATGGTGCCTGCGTATTTTTCTTCCTCTTTCTCCTGCTGCGCCCCCCTTCCGCAAGGCCGTGGGGCGTCACGGGTGGCAGCCGGCGGGCAGAAGGCCTGGGCGCGGACGCTTTTCTTAGGGGTTTGGGGGGGACCGTCCGAGGAGGGTGCGGTGAGGCTGGGAGGCTTGGCCGTGCAGTTCCAGCTTCCGCAGCGAGGTGGCGCTCCAGGGCACGGCAGCGCGCCCGGCTGTGGCCGCGTTCCCGGCCGCGGACACCCAGCCAGGTGCACCCCGGCTCCCCACGCCGGGGCGCGAAACCGGGGAGCGCCCGGACCCGCAGGGCCGGCTGGTCGGCGGGTGGGCAAGGGTCCGAGGCCACGGCCGGGGAGGCTGGAGGCTGGCGGCAGAGGCGGGGCACACTCCCGGCGCGGGGACTCTGCGAGGTTCCAGTCGCCTTGGGACCAGGGTGGTGCTGATAAGGGGGTGCAGGACCCCCCTTCCGAGGCTCGGGGACTGGAATGCGGGGATCAGGCTGGACACGAGCGTGGAGGGCCGGGCCCAAGCCGGACACCGAGGGAGTCCCCAAGTTTTGCAACCCCTGCTCCTCGGGACACTTCGCTTCTTTTTTTATTATTTTATTTTCCTTTCTACCCTTTTCTGTTTAAAGAAGAAGGAAAAAAAAAAGGATAGAAAATCTGACTGCTGTTCCCCCAAACTAGACAGTTTTCCTATTTGATGGTTTTTTTCCCCCCTTTCCTTTCCTGTACATTTACATCCCTTTTTGTCCTTTCTGGTTTTCTCCCCCTTTTTTTCCCTTTTCTTTTCTGTTTTCCTTTTCTTTGTGGCTAACTTCCCAGAGCTGGTTCTGTGTGGGTGGGAGAGAGAGAGAGAGAGAGAGAGAGAGAGAGAGAGAGAGAGAGAGAGGTTACCATCAGCCCTGCACGACCCAGCACTGGGCAAGTGGCAGCAAAACTGACGGAGGAAGCGACTTGGATCTGTTGAACCCGAGCCCATTTGCGTCCACACTTTCGCTTTCTTGGGGCGTCTCCCTGGCTCCGCATCCCAAGACCGGGGGTTGGGGGGGGCGGCCTGGGCTGGGGGGCCTGCAAAGTCATTTTGGAAACAATCCTAGAAACAGTCCAGTGCACAGCCTGACCCCGCGTGAATTTCCTTGTGAATTTCCTTGTGAGTTTCCTTGTGGAGAGGTGGACTGTAGGCTGGGCTCCCTGTGCACCAGTTTCCCTGACACCCCCTCTCCCGGGGGGTGGGGGGTGGGGTGGGGGACTTGGCCTGGACGCCGGGATGGAGCTGCAGAGCTTTGCTGAGCCTGCTGGGGCGGGGCAGGGGGGGGGTCCCATTGGTGCCGGCTTCCCCCCCCCCCCCAATTCCCAGCCGCCGCACCTTCCCGGAGGTTTTCCAGGAAGAATGCAAGCGTTTGGGGCCCGGTTAGGAGTGTGCGGGAACGCAGGGGTCAGGCCCCTGGAAACGCTAACGGGGCCGGGGAATTACAGGCATGATGTGCAAGTCTCTTCCAATCCCCCTCTCGGAGCATTGACTGCGCATTTACTGGAGTCCCGTGATGAAAAGTGACGGCCGGGCGTCAGACAGCCGTGAGGAGTAATGCAGTCAGGTGAGGCTGTAGCCTGTCCCCGGCCATCCATCAACTTCCAGAAAGAAGGAGGGAGAAGACTGCGTTCGCCGTGTGGGAGGAGGGTCCTTCCATCCGGGTCTGAGCGGGGGCAGGCCCTGGGTCTGGAGGGTGGCCCGTGCCTGGGTGCCCTGGCTGCCTGGGACCTGCATTGCCTGAGGGTGACAGTGTGGGGGGGGGCAGGTCCCCATGTGGCCCAGCGCTCCCCAACCTCTCTCTGGCCACGCCCCACCGAAGCACCTCTAACATCCTGATGCCCACCCCCCCACACCTGTAATTCTTACTATTCAAAAAGTGAGCTCCTATTCATGTGGAGGAAGCCTCAAAGGCCATGAACTTGGTCTAAACAAGCTTCCCAAGAACATGGCCTCCATGAGAGAGAGAAATAAAAGGAGGACAGTGGAAGGACTGAGGAAGAAATCACTAAGAAATGGTTAAAATTATAATAATAACATGAAGCGACATGAAAAAATAGCAGATAAAGTCTCAAAACATGTAACAGAGAACTGGAATGCATACATGTGTCACAATATGTATTTATAGACTGTACAGGAGGCCCCTAGACTCAGAAGAAATGCAGAAAATTAAGTTAATGACTCGTTCTCAAATTGCCCCCCTTAAACATCAAATTGCCCCCCTGTGATGCCCACATGGGGACCCACTGATGTAGAGGTGACCTTGGGCCACCGCGGGGTGTCTGTGCCTGGTGCCCCAGCGCTCAGCACAGTTGGGGCCTCAGGGCTGACACCCAGGCTGTGAGCTAGATGGGTCCGCAGCCCCGCTCCCAGCGAGGGGGCCAGGCCTGCGGGGGTGGGGCGCCCCCATCTTACTCTTTCTAACCTTTTGGAAATGGTGGCGGCAGGGAGGAAGGCGAGAAAGATGCGGGGAAATGTCATTTCCCGGGGGTCCCGGGAGGCCCTGGGGGTTGGGGTCTCAGTGACATCAGGTGGCCCGGTCTGGAGGGGGCACAGGGCAGGATGGGGCTGGGCAGCGCCGGACCTGTGACGGGGTTTCCGTGGGCACCTGCCCCGCTCACGGAGCCCAGATGTGGCTCTTGAGGAGGTCAACTGTAGTTTAACGTGGTGGCCCCCGGAGTGGCTCGGGTTGAGCCTCAACCTGTGAACCAGGAGGTCAGGGTTCGATTCCCGGTCAGGGCACATGCCCGGGTTGTGGGCTCCATCCCATCCCGTGTGGGGCGTGCAGGAGGCGGCCGATCAGTGATTCTCTCTCATCACTGATGTTTCTCCCTCTCCCTCTCCCTCTCCCTCTCCCTCTCCCTGTCCCTTCCTCTCTGAAATCAATACAAATAGTTTTAAAGGTTTAAAAAAATAAAATTTACACATTTTCTTGGGGGGTCTCAGCTCCCCCACAGTTGCAATGAGGTCATAGCCAGACATGGGGGGGGGGGCAGGGGGTCAGTGTCTTCCCAGCGCCTGCAACCCCACATGGCACCTCACAGGGTCCCCAGCAGCAGGTCCTGCGGGCGTCCTCCCCTGACCCCTGCACCCCTTCCCTTCCCATCTTCATTTCTGGGGTCCACAGGAAAGAGGGGGGCACCTCCAGCCTCCTCTCCTCCTCGCCCATAGAGAGCAGCCCGTGGAAGGTGGGGAGACGGGCCGGTCTGTGGCCCGAGTTCTCTCCGCTTGACATTCCCAGAATCTGGCCGGGCGCAGGATCAGGAGGAAACAATGTCTGGGGGGGGGGGGGGGCGGGGGGAGGAGTGAGCCACGCCCTCCCCTGGGATGATCATAGCGACTTGGGGACCCTGAGCTGGTGGCTCCATTGCGCCCCACCCTGGCCTGCGAACCGCCCTCCCCCTCCCCGGGCCTGGGGGCAGGATGCCAACCCGGGTAACCACCTGGGTTCCCTCGTCCCAGGCTGGGGCATCGAGGGCGCGGGGGTCTCCGGGGCAGCCCGGGGGGAGGGAGGGCAGAGGGGACCCCCGTAGGGGCCGGGAGACTCCTTCTCCCCCCGCCCCAGCGTTTCCATGAATCAGGCCTCTGGCAGCTGCTACTGAGCTCGCCGGGAAGAATAGGAGGATGGAGAGTCCAGGGGTGCTGGGGAGCGGGGGGGGGGGGGCGCAGTAGGTGGGGGAGCAGCATTTCAGGGGCCAACCTCTGAGGGCGCCCCAGCCCCCCAGCCCGGCCTCCGCACGGGGCCTCCAGGACGCGCGCCCCTGCAATGCGGCCGGACTTTCCAAACTCGCACCCCTCAGCCTGCAGCCCGCGCCCCGAAAACCCGCCAGGAAAATCGGGCGCCGGGTCTGGACGGAGGGTCAGACCCTCCCAGGCTTTGGGGGTTGCGGGTTGGGTGGGCTCGGAGGCTGGAGCCCGAATTCTCCTTCCCCCCGAGAAAAGGCTGAGCGGGCGTCCGGGTTGGACACAGCCCCGAGGTGCCCGGGGCTCAGGGAGTGCGCCGCCCGCAGTTTATTTCTCTCCCTCCCCCCACCCTCTCCCGCCCTGGCCCCCCTCCCCTGCCCTCCCGCCCCGGCCCCCCCTGCCCTCCCGCCGCGGGGCTGGGACTCGGCGGTGACATCACCACGGAGCCCGCGGCCTCCCCGCCCCCGGCCCAGACCCCCGCGCGGAGATTGACAGGTGTCGCTCCCGGGACAATGCCTTCCAGGTGTCGCGGTCACAGCCTCACCCCTCCCAGCCCACCCTGCCCCTCCCCTTCCAGCTCTCCCGCCTCCTCCCGGTCCCCCCCCCCTGCCCTCCCCGGCTCCGGGTCTGCGCGCGGGTGGGCGCGGGAGAGGCGCGCGCGGGGCGGGGGTTGGGGAGGCGCGGACCCTGCGCGCCGCCTGCCGAAGGGCCCGGTCCCGGGGCGTGCGTGTGTTTTCGGGGCCTCGGCGTGGCCCCCGGGCTTCCTGCCTCTCCCCGTCCCCGCCCCCACCGCGCGCATCGGGGAACAGACGCGGAGATGAGCCGCCATCTGGCACGGCCCAAATTTGGCGACTGAGCGCGGAGAGCGGCGGCGCGGGTGTAGGTGGCCCCGGCTGCCCGGCTCCCGGGCGGGGGCGAGGGGCACCTGCCCGCACCCCGCGATCCCCATCCCTGCTGCCCCGACCCCCGAGACTTCCCGCCGGTTCCCCTCCTGGGCCCCTGCTCGGAGGCAGGGAGAGGGGGCGCGCGTAGGGTGGGGCTCCCTCCTGCAGGAGCCCACACCCCCCTCGGGCTCCGTTATGTAACCACCGAGCGTCAGGCCCGGCCCGCGGCCTGGGGGCGCCGGTTCCCATCGCTGGGGGACAGGCTCACACTTATTAGATTTCTTCAAAGCCACGGGGGCTGGCTGGCTTTTCCCTTTATTTTGTCAAAGGAGGGCTTTTGTGCTAAATCGCCCAGCGCTGGTGTGATAACTGTCAAAAGTTGGACATCAAAGGAGCGAATATGATTCAGTGGCCCGAGGAGCTGCTTGGGAATGAGAAGATCTTAATTACCGGGGACGGCTTTGGGGGGGCTGGGGCTGGGGGGGGGGGCGTGCGCTCGCCTGGTCCCGGACTTTCTATGCAAACGCGTGGCCAGGTGGGGACACGGCCTGGGGTTCTTGGTAGGGAGATGGCCACCCTCCCCGGTTCTAGACCAGGCCCCGGAGCCCCAAAGGGACTAAGGTTTCCCGGACAATACCGTGGCGATTGTGGCTGGTTTGTGACCCAGAAAACGTGGGGGGTGGCTGTCGGGGCTTTGGTCTGTAATTATGCAAAGCGCTTTCCATAAAGACGTGCCATTCGATCTAATGGCCGGCCCCGCGGCCGCTGCGCAGAGGGAGGGGCGGTGGGTGTGCGGGAGAGAGAAAAGTAACATTTGTTGTAACACAGGTTTGATGGGGGGGGGGGGGGGGGGGAGATGGAGACCAGCAGCCGCCAGGCCGCCCAAACTATTTATTTTTTCTCGAGGCGAATTAAAATAATGCTGAGGGGGCTTAATAAGTTCATCCGAGCAACCGGGGGCCCCGTCCAGACACAGGAGGGCGGGGAGGGCGCAGGCTGCAGCCTCCCACCTCGGTCCCCGGCCGGGCTGGGGAAGGAGGGTGAGTCACTTCCCGCTGACGCAGGGTGGGGTGCGGCCCACCTGGCTCCCCGCTGGAATCCGGAGCCCCAGACCTGGGCCGAGATGGGGGGAGGGGTGGGCCGTCTCCCCTCCCCCAAATCGTGTCTAGGAAATTATTTGGCAGGAGACGTTTTAACAAAGCAGGATTGTGGGCTCCCCGGAAAGGCAGTGGGAAGGGATGCCAGGGAGGGAAGCAGGCCTGAGGGATGGGGGGGTGCGGGGGGGGTGAGCCTGAGGCCAGGCCGGAGACGTCAGCAGTGGGGCGACTCCCAGCAGCTAAGTCTGCCCCCACGCCTATGCAAAAGGCTTTGTTTTTGTTTAAAATAATAATAATGATGATGTCAGGCCCGGCCAGCACAGCTCAGTGGCTAAACATCAACCTAGGAACCGGGGTGCGGCTCGATCCCCAGTGTGGGGCGTGCAGGAGGCAGCGGGTCCATGATTCTCATCACGGATGTTTCCATCTCCCTCCCCCTCTCCCTTCCTCTCTGAAATCAACAAAAATATATTTTTAAAAATCATAATGATACAAGAAAACATGTGAAAGGCCCGCAGGAGGAGAGCGGGGAGGAGAAGGAGATCGGTCACTGGCCCAGGCCCCCGGGGTAAAGCGAGCGGTTGTGTCCCCCTCGCCCGTCCCGGCCTCTGAGCCGCCGCCAGTGACCAGCCAGGGACACGGAAACCAGTGACACTGCGGGATTTTTCGGGGTTGGGGGAGCTGATTAAAAGCGAGAACCATGTAAATATCCAAGTGCCACCTGGGGGGAGACGTGGAAAAAATATTTAAGCTAATGAAAAGCAAATAAAGAAGCAGGCGCTCGTGCCGGGAAATGAAATACTGTGTTTCAGGCGGCGCTCTCTGCGCGGCTCGGAGAGCTCCCGTTGGCGTCCACATCGCAGGCCCCGGGTCTGTCCTCGGAGGCGCGTCTGAGAGATGCTCGGGCAGGAGGTGCTGGCTGCATGGGGCGGGGGGGCGGGGGGGAATAAAGGGACCCGCAGGGGTCAGGCGGCGGCCTCGCTGGCTTGTAGGGATCTTTTGAAAATTTCACCCGATTGAAGGCTGGGGCTTAGGGGCTCCGCCGCGCTCGCATTTCCAACTCAGATCAGTGGGATCACAGGCAGAAACAGAGGTCTGGGCGATGCTGATGCGGAGATGGCCACGGGCTGCAGGGTCTCTCTATCTCTCTCTCTCTCTCTCTCTCTCTCTCTCTCTCTCTCTCACACACACACACACACACACACACACACACACACACACACACACGCTGTGATCCCCTGGATGACAGTCCTCAGAAAAGAAAGAGAGAATTGCGTCGTGTCTCGTAACTCCCTTTCAGTCAGAAGGAATTTAGGGGCTCGTCGCCCATGATGGGGGTTGGGGGGGGGGGGAGATGATCATTTGCGAACACGCCTCGGACCAGAGCTCAAAACAGCTTCTGAGTCCCTCATGAGTGACCCGCTCCAGGACATCCAGGTCCCCTTCCTCTCCGCGGGGACCCGGAGAACGGAGATGAATTCTCCTTCCCTTCGGGTGCTTGCCTCCCGCTGAAATCTCTTAAACCGCCGACTGCACGCAAGTTCTGGGGTCTGTACACTCCCCGTGTGCGCGCACAGGGCTGTGAGCACCCGCCCCGGGACTTCCCGCCGCCCCCAGCAACACGGCAGCACTTTCTGCTTCAAACAGGACACAGAAAGTTAGTGTCTCTGGGATGATGGGTCCATCGGGGAGAGAACAGAAAAGAAACTGGGGCCCGGCCGGCGTGGCTCAGGGGTTGAGCGTTGACCTATGAACCAGGAGGTCACGGTTGGATTCCCCGTCAGGGCACACGCCCGGGGTTGCGGGCTCCATCCCCAGTGTGGGGACTTGAGGGGGAAGCCCATCAGTGATCCTCTGTCATCATTGATGCTTCTATCTCTCTCTTCCTCTCTGAGATCAATAAATAATTTTTTTTTTAAAAAGAAAGAAACTGGGAAGGGAGGGAGGGCGTTTCTATGAACACAAATCAAACCAAGGAACTCTGAAATGGGACCAGGCTGAGTTGATACAAAAAATAAAAAAATAAGGAAGCGACTCCGGGGCAGCCAGGGCCCAAGGCCACTTTCCCAGCAGCCAGAACTCATGCCAGTTGGGCCCCAAGCGGGTCCCATCTAAAACGCATTTCTCCTGGCTTGGCAAACTCTAGGGCAGGGGTCGGCAAACTCATGAGTCACCAGAGCCAAATACCAACAGGACAGCGATTGAAATTTCTTTGGAGAGCCACGTTTTTTAAACTCAAACTCCTTCTAACGCCACTTCTTCAACATAGACTCGCCCAGGCCGTGGTATTTTGTGGAAGAGCCACACTCCAGGGCCAAAGAGCCGCATGTGGCTCGCGAGCCGCGGTTTGCCGACCACTGCTCTAGAGAAAGCTGCAGGGGGGGGGGAGATAAATTTGTCACCGCTTGGCCAGCTGTCACGTCTACCTGGCCGCCTCGCACACAGTATTTGGGGGGAAATGCTCTGAATTGCAGTTGCGGTTCATGAACTCGGAGCCAGGGGAGCGGTGTTGGGAGACCTCGCTGGCTGCGCGGTGCAGACTGCGGCCTGCGTTACCCGCGCCCCGGCTCCCCCGCGCTCTCCCACCGGCGCAGCGAGGGCAAAGCGGGTTACACGGTCCGATCTTTGGTTCCCCTGTTGCCTGCCGCGACCTGGGGCGCTGGGACGGGACCCCACAGGCCCAACTGCTCCGGCTTTGGAGTGCCCGGCGGAGGGGAGCGGGGGCCTGGCGCCTGGGCTGGGCGGTTCCGGGAGGCAGGTGGGTCCCTCCAGCCTCCAGCCCCGCAGACCTCAGATGGATCCTCCGCACATACATGTGTGTGTGTGTGTGTGTGTGTGTGTGTGTGTGTTCAGGCCCACAGTCAGGGCGCAGAGAGCAGGCCCTGAGCGTAAACTTGGTAAAACTTGGGCAGCGGTGCGAGCGGAGGGGCCGCCCGCCAGGCTCCGTCTCCCTCGCAGGACGGAGGCGCCCACTGGGCTTCATAGGCGGGGTTTTGTGCGTTAAAGACACAGGAGCCCGGAGAGCCTGGAGGGAAAGGGGGCGGCGGGAGGGCCCTAAGAAAGCGGGGACCAGCTGGCGGGGGGGGCCCTCGGCCCGTGGGGACCGAGCCGCCGAGGGTGCGGCCGAGATGCGCGCCACCGCGGGCCGGGCAGGGCGCGCCCGAAGCGGGTCGGGCCCCAGCGCGGGGCCGGAGAGCGAGGGATCCGATCCGAGGCCCCTGGGGGCGGGGGTGGGGGTGGTGGGGGGACGAGGAGGCCCGGGGCCCCCTCCCTGGAGGAGGCAGAGCCGGCTCGCGGCTCCGTGAGAACATCAGCCCGAAACGGGCTGAGCGCCGCCGCCCTGCCCGCGGCCAGCGTGTCCTGGGCCCGAGGGGAAGTGAAAGCCGGGCAACTGGCCGGCCAGCTTCGGGGCGCCGCATGCCCCCCGCCCCCCCAAACTCTGACCCAGGAACCCGGGACACAGGCTGCGGTGGCCTCCGGTGCACGGCGGGGCCCTGGGCGCTGCGGCCCGCGAGTCGCCTTCCTTGCTCCGTCCCAGCCCGCTTGCCAGCTCACCCAACAGACACCCACACGCATTTGCAAACTGCAGGCCGCGGGCTCCCCCAAACCTCCAGAGAAGAAGGAGCCTCCGTGTTTTGAAGCAAAGGAAACCCCAAACAGCCCGACGCGCCCCCCGAGGCCCCTGGGCCCGCGCTCGGAGCGTCCAGGGCCGCCGGGGAGCCGAGCGCTCTGCCCCCCGATAATCCAGACCCCGAACCCTGGCCTGGACCCCGCGCGCCCCTCCTGGCTGGCCCGAGTCAGGGGACCTGCCTGCACCCCTCTTCGCCTCTGCTGGGCCCTGTGGGGCGCCAGCCAGGGAAGGAGGGCGCGGGGCCGGGCGGGGAGCTCAGGGGCCCCGGGCTGCCGGCCGCCTTCCCAGCCCCTGTGCCGCGCGCGCTGCCTCTTCAGGACGCAAACGCTGAACCCTCCCGGGCCTGGCGGGGTCTGCGGAGGGAGAAGTGGGGCGATCGGAGGCTCCCCCCACGCCCCCGCCTCCCCCTGCGTTTCCACCGGCGCAGGAAACGGTGGGGGCCCGAGAACGCACGGGAACCCCCCCCCCCTTCCCCGTGTGTTCGCGTCTTGGCCTTTTCCGAAATGATTGTTTTTTTTTCAATCATGACACTGAACACTCCAGGCCAGGCAACGCCTTTCTTCCCGCTTCCATGGGACAGGAACTAAACGCAAACCTCCTTTAAGTCCTCTCCCCGCTCACTTCAAAGGCGCGCGTGTTAATTTCACCTTCTTTTCCGAATTCCCCACCGCGCAGGCTCGCTGGGGAGGGGTCCTCCCTCCCTCCCTCCCTCCCTCCCTCCGTCCCCCTCCCTCCGTCCCCCTCCCTCCCTTCCCCTCCCCCTGGATTTTAATGGCGAGGACAGGGATGCCTTAGCGCCACTCTGGAGCGCCTGGTTGCAGGGGCTGCTATTGAAAGTTCAGCTTGAAATGCTCGGGGCCGGACGCCGTGGGCGAGGGCGTGGGTTAGCGCCCATGAGTTCAAGGTGGCGGCACACCAGGGGGACCCGGCCTTTACTGGGTGCTGAGTGCCCGCAGGCCGGGCCACAGGAGAGTCCTGAGCCCCAACTCGTGGCTTGAGAGCCCCAGACGTGGGGAGTCCAGCGCCCAGGTGCCCACACTCCCAGCTCCCAGGCGGCCTTGCACGGGGGACCACAACTCTGTTTCTTTGCAGGAAGGGAAAGAAACGGGAGGAAGGCGACCTTTTCTTTTCCTTTTAATTAATATATTTTTTATTGATCTCAGAGAGGAAGGGAGAGGGAGAGAGAGAGGGAAACATCAATGGTGAGAGAGAATCATGGGTCGGCTGCCCCCTGCACGCCCCACACTGGGGATCGTGCCCACAACCCGGGCCTGTGCCCCTGACCGGGAATCCAACCGTGACCTCCTGGTTCCCAGGTCGGCGCTAACCACTGAGCCACGCCCGCACGGGGAGGGCGATCCTTATGAGGCCACCTTCAGGGTTTAGGGGTTTCTTGCCAATCTCTCCGTGTGCTTCTGTCCACATAGACTGAGGTGCTTGGCGTTGATTAACCTGAGACCCAGCCACAGTCACTCAGAGCGGAGAGAAGACGGGGGACTGGAGGGACGAGAAGGAAACACAAAGGAACGAGCCCGCCTGGCGCAGGTCGGTCGGTCGGTCGCAGGCAGGTCCCGCCTCCCCCGCCGCGAGGCCCAGGCCCGTCGCTGTCACTGAATCGCTGCGGGGACACCTTTCAGGGCACAGCTGCGCCTCTCACACCGCTGCCCGCTGGGTGCGGGGTCTCCCCACCGGTCCTCGCCTCCGCCCGCCCGGCAGACCTGCCCGAGGGGATGGGGACACAGGGCTCTGGGCGCTGGAGGGCCCGGCCCGGGCACCGGCTGCCCCTGGCTCTCCGGCGGCTGCAGTGGCAGCTGAGACGGAATAAGAAATGGGCGTGGGAGCTGGAGTGGCGGAAACTTGGAAAATCAAAACGCGGTCGTCGGGGTACACTCCGCCCTCCAAGGCCTGCGCCCTGGGGTGTCCTGGGGTGTCCGTAGGGCGCGCATTCTCCCGCCGCCCTCTCCCTTCTCCCCGCCTCCCCCCCGCCCCCAGGTCTGGCCTCTGGGCACCCACTGGCCCCAGGGGTGAGCCCCTGCACAGGGCAGGGAGCCCAGGTTGGAGTCCGAGGCTGAGATGCCGTCCCCTCCACCAGCTCAGGCGCAGGGACCTCTGCGGCCTCGGCCTCGGAGGGCAGCCCGCAGCCCGGGGAGCCGAGGGCCTGGGCCTGTGCACTCTTTGCACCCCTTCTCACCCCTGGCCTGTGTCCCGCCCCCCCCAGGAGTGTGCTGGCGGTGACCCCAGGGCCAGCTCCGCGCTCTGCCCTCCCTCCCTCCCCCCCATGTGGCTGGTGGCTGCTCAGCACAACTTTGCCAGCAGAGAGCGAACTTCAGACTCATCCCCCCATCTCCCCCCCAACCCCCCGCCAGCCAGGGTCCCCGGCTTCCAGCACAGCCTCTGACAGGTCCAGGAGCACAGCAGGTTGAGACCTCCGTGGCTAGTTCAGGGGGGCCCTCCCCCGAAGGAAAGGTGGGTACAGGGGCTGCTTCGCTGGCCCTGGGGGGGGGGGGGACGGTGTCAGAGTGAGGCTGGGGCTGGGACCAGCGCACTGGGCCCCGAGGGGGTCCCGGGAATTGGGCATCTCCCCGGGGCAGGTCAGCCCATGAAGGCTGAGATTTTCGGGGGCACAGGGGCGCCTCCATTCCTGGGCCTAGAACCGGGCGGGGCACAAATTGGGGAGGCTCCACGGCACTGCATGGTGGGGGGGGGGGACTGAAACCCGAGGGAGGGCGGACAGGCCAGGAGGAGCCGCCCCGGGTGGGGGGCGGGGGGCGGGGGCAGAGGGGCGTGCAGGAGGAAGGCAGGATGTAGGACTCGGAGGGGCAGGCACCCCCATTCACGGGCTCCACTTGGTCCTCTCTCCAGGGCGGCCGCTGCCTCCCGGATGTCGCCGTTGCCTTGGGAACCAACAGGTGGCTTGGTCTGGGCGGCTCCCCCAGCGCCCGCGCCTCCACCTACTTTTCTGCGAAACCAAGAGCCTTCCCGCGTGGCCAGAAGACATCGGGGATGGGGAGGGGGTGGGGGGCTCCCTGGCGCCTGGTCCTCCGGGGCCTCAGGTTAAGGCTGGGGAGGGCAGTCGCACCTCAGGGCCGGGTTGGGGGACACGGACCAGGCTCAGTGAGCACAGGAGGAAGCCGGCCGGCCCTCAGCATCAGGACCCGCTTTCTCTCTGGGTCTGCGACTTGCACCTCGGTCTTCCCCAGGATGCCACAGGCCCGCCCGCCTCTGCCCCCACCTGCGGCCAGGGGAGGGCCAGGAGGCGCCCACAGCAGAAGGGGCCTCAGAGCCCCGAGGGAGGCAAAGGCCAAACCAGGTTCTGCTCAGAAGGAAGGCCTGGGTGGGCCTGGGGGACAGGAGACCCCTTCCCCTGGGCTCCAGCCCCCCCAATCCCCACCCTCTCCCTGGGATTCCCCGCCCATCTCCACGCCCAGGCCAGACAAAATCCTTATCCTTGCACTTTCTTTTTTTTTTTTTTTTAAATATATATATTTTATTGATTTTTTAGAGAGAGGAAGAGAGAGGGAGAGTTAGAAACATCGATCAGCTGCCTCTCTTGCACTTTCATAGATACATTTTTATTGATTTCAGAGAAGAAGGGAGAGGGAGGACAGAGAGACATCAATGAAGACAGAATCGTGGGTCGGCTGCCTCCTGCCTGTCCCGCACGGGGGATCCAGCCCGCAGCCCGGGCCTGTGCCCTGACAGGGAATCGCCCTGACCTCCTGGTCCACGGGGCTGTCTATACTCACGCCCCTGAGGCACAGATCCCGAAAGTTCTTTTTTAGTTTGTTTTTTAGTCCAACTATAGACTTCCTTGTGGAATGAATGAAGTCAGCAGTTTTCCCCACATTTTAAAATGTTTATTGTTGTATTAGATATGCCCCTTTTATCCCCCACTGCCCCTCTCCAAGGATTTCCCGCCCCACCCAGGCCTTCTCGCTCCTGTCTGAGCCCACAGGTAATGCATAAGAGCTCTCAGTAACCACGTCCCTCATCCCTCTGAGAGGCATCGGCCTGACACATGTGTCCAGGCGTCTGGTTCTGTTACTCATCACACTAAGTTCAGGTAAGTATTGTTCTCCCAGGTCTCACCACCCTTACCTACACTACTATACACACAGCTAAGGTTACAGAAGCTAAACTAGGTTATCTAAAGTCACATCTCCCTCACTAATCTAGGCTGCCCTAGGGGACTGAGGGAGATGGAACTTTTCAGGACCTAGCTTAGCTTAGCCTTGGTTAGCTGAGCCTAGACGAGTTTAGCTTAGTTAGAAACAGGAGATTTGAGGACCTAGCTTAGCATAGCCTAGAGTAACCTAGGTGAGTCAGAACACTAGAAATTTGAGATCCAAGCGTAGCTTGACCTACAAAGGCCTAGGATAGTGAGGGAGAGGAGACACTTGAGGACCTGGCCTAGCGTAGTTTAGCCTAGAGTAGATTTGCTGAGTGAGACAGACAAGACCTTGGAGGACCTAGCGTAGCTTAGCCTAGAGTAGCCTAATTTAGTTAGGGTGACGAGACCCTGGAGTACCTGAACTAGAGGAGTTTAGCCTATAGTAGATTAGCTGAGAGAGGCAGACGAGACCTTGGAGGATTTAGCTTAGCTTAGCCTAGAGTAGCCTACGTTAGTTAGGGTGAGGAGACCCTGGAGGACCTGGCCTAGCGTAGTTTAGCCTAGAGAAGATTAGCTGAGTGAGGCAGAGGAGACCTTGGAGGACCGAGCGTAGCTTAGCCTAGAGTAGCCGATGTTAGTTAGGGAGAGGAGACCCTTGAGGACCTGGCCTAGGGTAGTTTAGCCTAGAGTAGATTAGCTGAGTGAGGCAGACGAGACCTTGGAGGACCTAGCGTAGCTTAGCCTAGAGTAGCCGATGTTAGTTAGGGTGAGGAGACCCTTGAGGACCTGGCCTAGGGTAGTTTAGCCTAGAGTAGATTAGCTGAGTGAGGCAGATGAGACCTTGGAGGACATAGGGTACTTTAGCCTTGAGTACACAAGCTAAGCTAGGTCCTTAAGGGTCTCCTCACTCTAACTAACTAACGTAGGCTACTCTAGGCTAAGCTACGCTAGGTCCTCCAAGGTCTCCTCTGCCTCACTCACCTAATCTACTCTAGGCTAAACTATGCCTGGCCAGGTCCTCAAGGGTCTCCTAACCCTAACTAACATAGGCTACTCTAGGCTAAGCTACGCTAGGTCCTCCAAGGTCTTGTCGCCTCATTCAGCTAATCTACTCTAGGCTAAACTACGCTAGGCCAGGTCCTCAAGGGTCTCCTCACCCTAACTAAGGTAGGCTACTCTAGGCTAAGCTACGCTAGGTCCTCCAAGGTCCCCTCTGCCTCACTCACCTAATCTACTATAGGCTAAACTACGCTAGGCCAGGTCCTCAAGGGTCTCCTCACCCTAACTAAGGTAGGCTACTCTAGGCTAAGCTACGCTAGGTCCTCCAAGGTCTCGTCTGCCTCACTCAGCTAATCTACTCTAGGCTAAACTATGCTAGGCCAGGTCCTCAAGGGTCTCCTCACCCTAACGAACGTAGGCTACTCTAGGCTAAGCTACGCTAGGTCCTCCAAGGTCTCGTCTGCCTCACTCAGCTAATCTACTCTAGGCTAAACTACGCTAGGCCAGGTCCTCAAGGGTCTCCTCACCCTAACTAACATGGCCTACTCTAGGCTAAGCTTCGCTAGGTCCTCCAAGGTCTCCTCTGCCTCACTCACCTAATCTACTCTAGGCTAAACTATGCCTGGCCAGGTCCTCAAGGGTCTCCTAACCCTAACTAACATAGGCTACTCTAGGCTAAGCTACGCTAGATCCTCCAAGGTCTCGTCTGCCTCACTCAGCTAATCTACTCTAGGCTAAACTATGCTAGGCCAGGTCCTCAAGGGTCTCCTCACCCTAACATAGGCTACTCTAGGCTAAGCTACGCTAGGTCCTCCAAGGTCTCCTCTGCCTCACTCACCTAATCTACTCTAGGCTAAACTACGCTAGGCCAGGTCCTCAAGGGTCTCCTCACTGTAAGGTAGGCTACTCTAGGCTAAGCTACACTAGGTCCTCCAAGGTCTCGTCTGCCTCACTCAGCTAATCTACTCTAGGCTAAACTACGCTAGGCCAGGTCCTCAAGGGTCTCCTCACCCTAACTAAGGTAGGCTACTCTAGGCTAAGCTACGCTAGGTCCTCCAAGGTCTCCGCTGCCTCACTCACCTAATCTACTCTAGGCTAAAATAGGCTAGGCCAGGTCCTCAAGGGTCTCCTCACCCTAACTAAGGTAGGCTACTCTAGGCTAAGCTACGCTAGATCCTCCAAGGTCTCGTCTGCCTCACTCAGCTAATCTACTCTAGGCTAAACTACACTAGTCCAGGTCCTCAAGGGTCTCCTCACCCTAACTAACGTAGGCTACTCTAGGCTAAGCTACGCTAGGTCCTCCAAGGTATCCTCTGCCTCACTCACCTAATCTACTCTAGGCTAAACTATAACTGGCCAGGTCCTCAAGGGTCTCCTCACCCTAACTAACATGGGCTACTCTAGGCTAAGCTACGCTAGGTCCTCCAAGGTCTCCTCTGCCTCACTCACCTAATCTACTCTAGGCTAAACTACGCTAGGCCAGGTCCTCAAGGGTCTCCTCACCCTAACTAAGGTAGGCTACTCTAGGCTAAGCTACGCTAGGTCCTCCAAGGTCTCGTCTGCCTCAGCTAATCTACTCTAGGCTAAACTATGCTAGGCCAGGTCCTCAAGGGTCTCCTCACCCTAACTAACGTAGGCTACTCTAGGCTAAGCTACGCTAGGTCCTCCAAGGTCTCCTCTGCCTCACTCACCTAATCTACTCTAGGCTAAACTACGCTAGGCTAGGTCCTCAAGGGTCTCCTCACTGTAAGGTAGGCTACTCTAGGCTAAGCTACACTAGGTCCTCCAAGGTCTCGTCTGCCTCAGCAAATCTACTCTAGGCTAAACTACGCTAGGCCAGGTCCTCAAGGGTCTCCTCACGCTAACTAAGGTAGGCTACTCTAGGCTAAGCTATGCTATGTCCTCCTAGGTCTCGTCTGCCTCACTCAGCTAATCTACTCTAGGCTAAACTAGGCCAGGTCCTCAAGGGTCTCCTAACCCTAACTAACATAGGCTACTCTAGGCTAAGCTACGCTAGGTCCTCCAAGGTCTCCTCTGCCTCACTCACCTAATCTACTCTAGGCTAAACTACGCTAGGCCAGGTCCTCAAGGGTCTCCTCACCCTAACTAAGGTAGGCTACTCTAGGCTAAGCTACGCTAGGTCCTCCAAGGTCTCGTCTGCCTCAGCTAATCTACTCTAGGCTAAACTATGCTAGGCCAGGTCCTCAAGGGTCTCCTCACCCTAACTAACGTAGGCTACTCTAGGCTAAGCTACGCTAGGTCCTCCAAGGTCTCCTCTGCCTCACTCACCTAATCTACTCTAGGCTAAACTACGCTAGGCTAGGTCCTCAAGGGTCTCCTCACTGTAAGGTAGGCTACTCTAGGCTAAGCTACACTAGGTCCTCCAAGGTCTCGTCTGCCTCAGCAAATCTACTCTAGGCTAAACTACGCTAGGCCAGGTCCTCAAGGGTCTCCTCACGCTAACTAAGGTAGGCTACTCTAGGCTAAGCTATGCTATGTCCTCCTAGGTCTCGTCTGCCTCACTCAGCTAATCTACTCTAGGCTAAACTATGCTAGGCCAGGTCCTCAAGGGTCTCCTAACCCTAACTAACATAGGCTACTCTAGGCTAAGCTACGCTAGGTCCTCCAAGGTCTCCTCTGCCTCACTCACCTAATCTACTCTAGGCTAAACTACGCTAGGCCAGGTCCTCAAGGGTCTCCTCACCCTAACTAAGGTAGGCTACTCTAGGCTAAGCTACGCTAGGTCCTCCAAGGTCTCATCTGCCTCACTCAGCTAATCTACTCTAGGCTAAACTACGCTAGGCCAGGTCCTCAAGGGTCTCCTCACCCTAACTAACGTAGGCTACTCTAGGCTAAGCTACGCTAGGTCCTCCAAGGTCTCGTCTGCCTCACTCAGCTAATCTACTCTAGGCTAAACTACGATAGGCCAGGTCCTCAAGGGTCTCCTCACCCTAACTAAGGAAGGCTACTCTAGGCTAAGCTACGCTAGGTCCTCCAAGGTCTCGTCTGCCTCACTCAGCTAATCTACTCTAGGCTAAACTACACTAGTCCAGGTCCTCAAGGGTCTCCTCACCCTAAATAACGTAGGTTACTCTAGGCTAAGCTACGCTAGGTCCTCCAAGGTCTCGTCTGCCTCACTCAGCTAATCTACTCTAGGCTAAACTATGCCTGGCCAGGTCCTCAAGGGTCTCCTAACCCTAACTAACATAGGCTACTCTAGGCTAAGCTACGCTAGGTCCTCCAAGGTCTCCTCTGCCTCACTCACCTAATCTACTCTAGGCTAAACTATGCCTGGCCAGGTCCTCAAGGGTCTCCTAACCCTAACTAACATAGGCTACTCTAGGCTAAGCTACGCTAGGTCCTCCAAGGTCTCGTCTGCCTCACTCAGCTAATCTACTCTAGGCTAAACTACGCTAGGCCAGGTCCTCAAGGGTCTCCTCACCCTAACTAAGGTAGGCTACTCTAGGCTAAGCTACGCTAGGTCCTCCAAGGTATCCTCTGCCTCACTCACCTAATCTACTATAGGCTAAACTACGCTAGGCAAGGTCCTCAAGGGTCTCCTCACCCTAACTAAGGTAGGCTACTCTAGGCTAAGCTACGCTAGGTCCTCCAAGGTCTCGTCTGCCTCACTCAGCTAATCTACTCTAGGCTAAACTATGCCTGGCCAGGTCCTCAAGGGTCTCCTCACCCTAACTAACATGGGCTATTCTAGGCTAAGCTACGCTAGGTCCTCCAAGGTCTCCTCTGCCTCACCTAATCTACTCTAGGCTAAACTATGCCTGGCCAGGTCCTCAAGGGTCTCCTCACCCTAACTAACGTAGGCTACTCTAGGCTAAGCTACGCTAGGTCCTCCAAGGTCTCGTCTGCCTCACTCAGCTAATCTACTCTAGGCTAAACTACGCTAGGCCAGGTCCTCAAGGGTCTCCTCACCCTAACTAACATGGGCTACTCTAGGCTAAGCTACGCTAGGTCCTCCAAGGTCTCCTCTGCCTCACTCACCTAATCTACTCTAGGCTAAACTACGCTAGGCCAGGTCCTCAAGGGTCTCCTCAACCTAACTAAGGTAGGCTACTCTAGGCTAAGCTACGCTAGGTCCTCCAAGGTCTCGTCTGCCTCACTCAGCTAATCTACTCTAGGCTAAACTACGCTAGGCCAGGTCCTCAAGGGTCTCCTCACCCTAACTAAGGTAGGCTACTCTAGGCTAAGCTACGCTAGGTCCTCCAAGGTCTCGTCTGCCTCACTCAGCTAATCTACTCTAGGCTAAACTACACTAGTCCAGGTCCTCAAGGGTCTCCTCACCCTAACTAACGTAGGCTACTCTAGGCTAAGGTACGCTAGGTCCTCCAAGGTCTCGTCTGCCTCACTCAGCTAATCTACTCTAGGCTAAACTATGCCTGGCCAGGTCCTCAAGGGTCTCCTAACCCTAACTAACATAGGCTACTCTAGGCTAAGCTACGCTAGGTCCTCCAAGGTCTCCTCTGCCTCACTCACCTAATCTACTCTAGGCTAAACTATGCCTGGCCAGGTCCTCAAGGGTCTCCTAACCCTAACTAACATAGGCTACTCTAGGCTAAGCTACGCTAGGTCCTCCAAGGTCTCGTCTGCCTCATTTAGCTAATCTACTCTAGGCTAAACTACGCTAGGCCAGGTCCTCAAGGGTCTCCTCACCCTAACTAAGGTAGGCTACTCTAGGCTAAGCTACGCTAGGTCCTCCAAGGTCTCCTCTGCCTCACTCACCTAATCTACTATAGGCTAAACTACGCTAGGCCAGGTCCTCAAGGGTCTCCTCACCCTAAGTAAGGTAGGCTACTCTAGGCTAAGCTACGCTAGGTCCTCCAAGGTCTCGTCTGCCTCACTCAGCTAATCTACTCTAGGCTAAACTATGCTAGGCCAGGTCCTCAAGGGTCTCCTCACCCTAACGAACGTAGGCTACTCTAGGCTAAGCTACGCTAGGTCCTCCAAGGTATCCTCTGCCTCACTCACCTAATCTACTATAGGCTAAACTACGCTAGGCCAGGTCCTCAAGGGTCTCCTCACACTAATTAACATGGGCTACTCTAGGCTAAGCTACGCTAGGTCCTCCAAGGTCTCCTCTGCCTCACTCACCTAATCTACTCTAGGCTAAACTATGCCTGGCCAGGTCCTCAAGGGTCTCCTAACCCTAACTAACATAGGCTACTCTAGGCTAAGCTACGCTAGATCCTCCAAGGTCTCGTCTGCCTCACTCAGCTAATCTACTCTAGGCTAAACTATGCTAGGCCAGGTCCTCAAGCGTCTCCTCACCCTAACATAGGCTACTCTAGGGTAAGCTACGCTAGGTCCTCCAAGGTCTCCGCTGCCTCACTCACCTAATCTACTCTAGGCTAAACTACGCTTGGCCAGGTCCTCAAGGGTCTCCTCACTGTAAGGTAGGCTACTCTAGGCTAAGCTACACTAGGTCCTCCAAGGTCTCTTCTGCCTCACTCAGCAAATCTACTCTAGGCTAAACTACGCTAGGCCAGGTCCTCAAGGGTCTCCTCACGCTAACTAAGGTAGGCTACTCTAGGCTAAGCTATGCTATGTCCTCCTAGGTCTCGTCTGCCTCACTCAGCTAATCTACTCTAGGCTAAACTATGCTAGGCCAGGTCCTCAAGTGTCTCCTAACCCTAACTAACATAGGCTACTCTAGGCTAAGCTACGCTAGGTCCTCCAAGGTCTCCTCTGCCTCACTCACCTAATCTACTCTAGGCTAATCTACGCTAGGCCAGGTCCTCAAGGGTCTCCTCACCCTAACTAAGGTAGGCTACTCTAGGCTAAGCTACGCTAGGTCCTCCAAGGTCTCGTCTGCCTCACTCAGCTAATCTACTCTAGGCTAAACTACGCTAGGCCAGGTCCTCAAGGGTCTCCTCACCTTAACTAAGGTAGGCTACTCTAGGCTAAGCTTCGCTAGGTCCTCCAAGGTCTCCTCTGCCTCACTCAGCTAATCTACTCTAGGCTAAACTACACTAGTCCAGGTCCTCAAGGGTCTCCTCACCCTAACTAACATGGGCTATTCTAGGCTAAGCTACGCTAGGTCCTCCAAGGTCTCCTCTGCCTCACCTAATCTACTCTAGGCTAAACTATGCCTGGCCAGGTCCTCAAGGGTCTCCTCACCCTAACTAAGGTAGGCTACTCTAGGCTAAGCTACGCTAGGTCCTCCAAGGTCTCGTCTGCCTCACTCAGCTAATCTACTCTAGGCTAAACTACGCTAGGCCAGGTCCTCAAGGGTCTCCTCACCCTAACTAACATGGGCTACTCTAGGCTAAGCTACGCTAGGTCCTCCAAGGTCTCCTCTGCCTCACTCACCTAATCTACTCTAGGCTAAACTACGCTAGGCCAGGTCCTCAAGGGTCTCCTCAACCTAACTAAGGTAGGCTACTCTAGGCTAAGCTACGCTAGGTCCTCCAAGGTCTCGTCTGCCTCACTCAGCTAATCTACTCTAGGCTAAACTACGCTAGGCCAGGTCCTCAAGGGTCTCCTCACCCTAACTAAGGTAGGCTACTCTAGGCTAAGCTACGCTAGGTCCTCCAAGGTCTCGTCTGCCTCACTCAGCTAATCTACTCTAGGCTAAACTACACTAGTCCAGGTCCTCAAGGGTCTCCTCACCCTAACTAACGTAGGCTACTCTAGGCTAAGGTACGCTAGGTCCTCCAAGGTCTCGTCTGCCTCACTCAGCTAATCTACTCTAGGCTAAACTATGCCTGGCCAGGTCCTCAAGGGTCTCCTAACCCTAACTAACATAGGCTACTCTAGGCTAAGCTACGCTAGGTCCTCCAAGGTCTCCTCTGCCTCACTCACCTAATCTACTCTAGGCTAAACTATGCCTGGCCAGGTCCTCAAGGGTCTCCTAACCCTAACTAACATAGGCTACTCTAGGCTAAGCTACGCTAGGTCCACCAAGGTCTCGTCTGCCTCATTTAGCTAATCTACTCTAGGCTAAACTACGCTAGGCCAGGTCCTCAAGGGTCTCCTCACCCTAACTAAGGTAGGCTACTCTAGGCTAAGCTACGCTAGGTCCTCCAAGGTCTCGTCTGCCTCAGCTAATCTACTCTAGGCTAAACTATGCTAGGCCAGGTCCTCAAGGGTCTCCTCACCCTAACTAACGTAGGCTACTCTAGGCTAAGCTACGCTAGGTCCTCCAAGGTCTCCTCTGCCTCACTCACCTAATCTACTCTAGGCTAAACTACGCTAGGCCAGGTCCTCAAGGGTCTCCTCACGCTAACTAAGGTAGGCTACTCTAGGCTAAGCTATGCTATGTCCTCCTAGGTCTCGTCTGCCTCACTCAGCTAATCTACTCTAGGCTAAACTATGCTAGGCCAGGTCCTCAAGGGTCTCCTAACCCTAACTAACATAGGCTACTCTAGGCTAAGCTACGCTAGGTCCTCCAAGGTCTCCTCTGCCTCACTCACCTAATCTACTCTAGGCTAAACTACGCTAGGCCAGGTCCTCAAGGGTCTCCTCACCCTAACTAAGGTAGGCTACTCTAGGCTAAGCTACGCTAGGTCCTCCAAGGTCTCGTCTGCCTCAGCTAATCTACTCTAGGCTAAACTATGCTAGGCCAGGTCCTCAAGGGTCTCCTCACCCTAACTAACGTAGGCTACTCTAGGCTAAGCTACGCTAGGTCCTCCAAGGTCTCCTCTGCCTCACTCACCTAATCTACTCTAGGCTAAACTACGCTAGGCTAGGTCCTCAAGGGTCTCCTCACTGTAAGGTAGGCTACTCTAGGCTAAGCTACACTAGGTCCTCCAAGGTCTCGTCTGCCTCAGCAAATCTACTCTAGGCTAAACTACGCTAGGCCAGGTCCTCAAGGGTCTCCTCACGCTAACTAAGGTAGGCTACTCTAGGCTAAGCTATGCTATGTCCTCCTAGGTCTCGACTGCCTCACTCAGCTAATCTACTCTAGGCTAAACTATGCTAGGCCAGGTCCTCAAGGGTCTCCTAACCCTAACTAACATAGGCTACTCTAGGCTAAGCTACGCTAGGTCCTCCAAGGTCTCCTCTGCCTCACTCACCTAATCTACTCTAGTCTAAACTACGCTAGGCCAGGTCCTCAAGGGTCTCCTCACCCTAACTAAGGTAGGCTACTCTAGGCTAAGCTACGCTAGGTCCTCCAAGGTCTCATCTGCCTCACTCAGCTAATCTACTCTAGGCTAAACTACGCTAGGCCAGGTCCTCAAGGGTCTCCTCACCCTAACTAACGTAGGCTACTCTAGGCTAAGCTACGCTAGGTCCTCCAAGGTCTCGTCTGCCTCACTCAGCTAATCTACTCTAGGCTAAACTACGCTAGGCCAGGTCCTCAAGGGTCTCCTCACCCTAACTAAGGAAGGCTACTCTAGGCTAAGCTACGCTAGGTCCTCCAAGGTCTCGTCTGCCTCACTCAGCTAATCTACTCTAGGCTAAACTACACTAGTCCAGGTCCTCAAGGGTCTCCTCACCCTAAATAACGTAGGTTACTCTAGGCTAAGCTACGCTAGGTCCTCCAAGGTCTCGTCTGCCTCACTCAGCTAATCTACTCTAGGCTAAACTATGCCTGGCCAGGTCCTCAAGGGTCTCCTAACCCTAACTAACATAGGCTACTCTAGGCTAAGCTACGCTAGGTCCTCCAAGGTCTCCTCTGCCTCACTCACCTAATCTACTCTAGGCTAAACTATGCCTGGCCAGGTCCTCAAGGGTCTCCTAACCCTAACTAACATAGGCTACTCTAGGCTAAGCTACGCTAGGTCCTCCAAGGTCTCGTCTGCCTCACTCAGCTAATCTACTCTAGGCTAAACTACGCTAGGCCAGGTCCTCAAGGGTCTCCTCACCCTAACTAAGGTAGGCTACTCTAGGCTAAGCTACGCTAGGTCCTCCAAGGTATCCTCTGCCTCACTCACCTAATCTACTATAGGCTAAACTACGCTAGGCCAGGTCCTCAAGGGTCTCCTCACCCTAACTAAGGTAGGCTACTCTAGGCTAAGCTACGCTAGGTCCTCCAAGGTCTCGTCTGCCTCACTCAGCTAATCTACTCTAGGCTAAACTACGCTAGGCCAGGTCCTCAAGGGTCTCCTCACCCTAACTAACATGGGCTATTCTAGGCTAAGCTACGCTAGGTCCTCCAAGGTCTCCTCTGCCTCACCTAATCTACTCTAGGCTAAACTATGCCTGGCCAGGTCCTCAAGGGTCTCCTCACCCTAACTAAGGTAGGCTACTCTAGGCTAAGCTACGCTAGGTCCTCCAAGGTCTCGTCTGCCTCACTCAGCTAATCTACTCTAGGCTAAACTACGCTAGGCCAGGTCCTCAAGGGTCTCCTCACCCTAACTAACATGGGCTACTCTAGGCTAAGCTACGCTAGGTCCTCCAAGGTCTCCTCTGCCTCACTCACCTAATCTACTCTAGGCTAAACTACGCTAGGCCAGGTCCTCAAGGGTCTCCTCAACCTAACTAAGGTAGGCTACTCTAGGCTAAGCTACGCTAGGTCCTCCAAGGTCTCGTCTGCCTCACTCAGCTAATCTACTCTAGGCTAAACTACGCTAGGCCAGGTCCTCAAGGGTCTCCTCACCCTAACTAAGGTAGGCTACTCTAGGCTAAGCTACGCTAGGTCCTCCAAGGTCTCGTCTGCCTCACTCAGCTAATCTACTCTAGGCTAAACTACACTAGTCCAGGTCCTCAAGGGTCTCCTCACCCTAACTAACGTAGGCTACTCTAGGCTAAGGTACGCTAGGTCCTCCAAGGTCTCGTCTGCCTCACTCAGCTAATCTACTCTAGGCTAAACTATGCCTGGCCAGGTCCTCAAGGGTCTCCTAACCCTAACTAACATAGGCTACTCTAGGCTAAGCTACGCCAGGTCCTCCAAGGTCTCCTCTGCCTCACTCACCTAATCTACTCTAGGCTAAACTATGCCTGGCCAGGTCCTCAAGGGTCTCCTAACCCTAACTAACATAGGCTACTCTAGGCTAAGCTACGCTAGGTCCACCAAGGTCTCGTCTGCCTCATTTAGCTAATCTACTCTAGGCTAAACTACGCTAGGCCAGGTCCTCAAGGGTCTCCTCACCCTAACTAAGGTAGGCTACTCTAGGCTAAGCTACGCTAGGTCCTCCAAGGTCTCCTCTGCCTCACTCACCTAATCTACTATAGGCTAAACTACGCTAGGCCAGGTCCTCAAGGGTCTCCTCACCCTAAGTAAGGTAGGCTACTCTAGGCTAAGCTACGCTAGGTCCTCCAAGGTCTCGTCTGCCTCACTCAGCTAATATACTCTAGGCTAAACTATGCTAGGCCAGGTCCTCAAGGGTCTCCTCACCCTAACGAACGTAGGCTACTCTAGGCTAAGCTACGCTAGGTCCTCCAAGGTCTCGTCTGCCTCACTCAGCTAATCTACTCTAGGCTAAACTACGCTAGGCCAGGTCCTCAAGGGTCTCCTCACCCTAATTAACATGGGCTACTCTAGGCTAAGCTACGCTAGGTCCTCCAAGGTCTCCTCTGCCTCACTCACCTAATCTACTCTAGGCTAAACTATGCCTGGCCAGGTCCTCAAGCGTCTCCTAACCCTAACTAACATAGGCTACTCTAGGCTAAGCTACGCTAGATCCTCCAAGGTCTCGTCTGCCTCACTCAGCTAATCTACTCTAGGCTAAACTATGCTAGGCCAGGTCCTCAAGGGTCTCCTCACCCTAACATAGGCTACTCTAGGGTAAGCTACGCTAGGTCCTCCAAGGTCTCCGCTGCCTCACTCACCTAATCTACTCTAGGCTAAACTACGCTAGGCCAGGTCCTCAAGGGTCTCCTCACTGTAAGGTAGGCTACTCTAGGCTAAGCTACACTAGGTCCTCCAAGGTCTCTTCTGCCTCACTCAGCAAATCTACTCTAGGCTAAACTACGCTAGGCCAGGTCCTCAAAGGTCTCCTCACGCTAACTAAGGTAGGCTACTCTAGGCTAAGCTATGCTATGTCCTCCTAGGTCTCGTCTGCCTCACTCAGCTAATCTACTCTAGGCTAAACTATGCTAGGCCAGGTCCTCAAGGGTCTCCTCACCCTAACTAAGGTAGGCTACTCTAGGCTAAGCTACGCTAGGTCCTCCAAGGTCTCGTCTGCCTCACTCAGCTAATCTACTCTAGGCTAAACTACGCTAGGCCAGGTCCTCAAGGGTCTCCTCACCCTAACTAACATGGGCTACTCTAGGCTAAGCTACGCTAGGTCCTCCAAGGTCTCCTCTGCCTCACTCACCTAATCTACTCTAGGCTAAACTACGCTAGGCCAGGTCCTCAAGGGTCTCCTCAACCTAACTAAGGTAGGCTACTCTAGGCTAAGCTACGCTAGGTCCTCCAAGGTCTCGTCTGCCTCACTCAGCTAATCTACTCTAGGCTAAACTACGCTAGGCCAGGTCCTCAAGGGTCTCCTCACCCTAACTAAGGTAGGCTACTCTAGGCTAAGCTACGCTAGGTCCTCCAAGGTCTCGTCTGCCTCAGCAAATCTACTCTAGGCTAAACTACGCTAGGCCAGGTCCTCAAGGGTCTCCTCACGCTAACTAAGGTAGGCTACTCTAGGCTAAGCTATGCTATGTCCTCCTAGGTCTCGTCTGCCTCACTCAGCTAATCTACTCTAGGCTAAACTATGCTAGGCCAGGTCCTCAAGGGTCTCCTAACCCTAACTAACATAGGCTACTCTAGGCTAAGCTACGCTAGGTCCTCCAAGGTCTCCTCTGCCTCACTCACCTAATCTACTCTAGGCTAAACTACGCTAGGCCAGGTCCTCAAGGGTCTCCTCACCCTAACTAAGGTAGGCTACTCTAGGCTAAGCTACGCTAGGTCCTCCAAGGTCTCGTCTGCCTCAGCTAATCTACTCTAGGCTAAACTATGCTAGGCCAGGTCCTCAAGGGTCTCCTCACCCTAACTAACGTAGGCTACTCTAGGCTAAGCTACGCTAGGTCCTCCAAGGTCTCCTCTGCCTCACTCACCTAATCTACTCTAGGCTAAACTACGCTAGGCTAGGTCCTCAAGGGTCTCCTCACTGTAAGGTAGGCTACTCTAGGCTAAGCTACACTAGGTCCTCCAAGGTCTCGTCTGCCTCAGCAAATCTACTCTAGGCTAAACTACGCTAGGCCAGGTCCTCAAGGGTCTCCTCACGCTAACTAAGGTAGGCTACTCTAGGCTAAGCTATGCTATGTCCTCCTAGGTCTCGACTGCCTCACTCAGCTAATCTACTCTAGGCTAAACTATGCTAGGCCAGGTCCTCAAGGGTCTCCTAACCCTAACTAACATAGGATACTCTAGGCTAAGCTACGCTAGGTCCTCCAAGGTCTCCTCTGCCTCACTCACCTAATCTACTCTAGGCTAAACTACGCTAGGCCAGGTCCTCAAGGGTCTCCTCACCCTAACTAACGTAGGCTACTCTAGGCTAAGCTACGCTAGGTCCTCCAAGGTCTCGTCTGCCTCACTCAGCTAATCTACTCTAGGCTAAACTACGCTAGTCCAGGTCCTCAAGGGTCTCCTCACCCTAACTAAGGTAGGCTACTCTAGGCTAAGCTACGCTAGGTCCTCCAAGGTATCCTCTGCCTCACTCACCTAATCTACTATAGGCTAAACTACGCTAGGCCAGGTCCTCAAGGGTCTCCTCACCCTAACTAAGGTAGGCTACTCTAGGCTAAGCTACGCTAGGTCCTCCAAGGTCTCGTCTGCCTCACTCAGCTAATCTACTCTAGGCTAAACTACGCTAGGCCAGGTCCTCAAGGGTCTCCTCACCCTAACTAACATGGGCTATTCTAGGCTAAGCTACGCTAGGTCCTCCAAGGTCTCCTCTGCCTCACCTAATCTACTCTAGGCTAAACTATGCCTGGCCAGGTCCTCAAGGGTCTCCTCACCCTAACTAAGGTAGGCTACTCTAGGCTAAGCTACGCTAGGTCCTCCAAGGTCTCGTCTGCCTCACTCAGCTAATCTACTCTAGGCTAAACTACGCTAGGCCAGGTCCTCAAGGGTCTCCTCACCCTAACTAACATGGGATACTCTAGGCTAAGCTACGCTAGGTCCTCCAAGGTCTCCTCTGCCTCACTCACCTAATCTACTCTAGGCTAAACTACGCTAGGCCAGGTCCTCAAGGGTCTCCTCAACCTAACTAAGGTAGGCTACTCTAGGCTAAGCTACGCTAGGTCCTCCAAGGTCTCGTCTGCCTCACTCAGCTAATCTACTCTAGGCTAAACTACGCTAGGCCAGGTCCTCAAGGGTCTCCTCACCCTAACTAAGGTAGGCTACTCTAGGCTAAGCTACGCTAGATCCTCCAAGGTCTCGTCTGCCTCACTCAGCTAATCTACTGTAGGCTAAACTACACTAGTCCAGGTCCTCAAGGGTCTCCTCACCCTAACTAACGTAGGCTACTCTAGGCTAAGGTACGCTAGGTCCTCCAAGGTCTCGTCTGCCTCACTCAGCTAATCTACTCTAGGCTAAACTATGCCTGGCCAGGTCCTCAAGGGTCTCCTAACCCTAACTAACATAGGCTACTCTAGGCTAAGCTACGCTAGGTCCTCCAAGGTCTCCTCTGCCTCACTCACCTAATTTACTCTAGGCTAAACTATGCCTGGCCAGGTCCTCAAGGGTCTCCTAACCCTAACTAACATAGGCTACTCTAGGCTAAGCTACGCTAGGTCCACCAAGGTCTCGTCTGCCTCATTTAGCTAATCTACTCTAGGCTAAACTACGCTAGGCCAGGTCCTCAAGGGTCTCCTCACCCTAACTAAGGTAGGCTACTCTAGGCTAAGCTACGCTAGGTCCTCCAAGGTCTCCTCTGCCTCACTCACCTAATCTACTATAGGCTAAACTACGCTAGGCCAGGTCCTCAAGGGTCTCCTCACCCTAAGTAAGGTAGGCTACTCTAGGCTAAGCTACGCTAGGTCCTCCAAGGTCTCGTCTGCCTCACTCAGCTAATCTACTCTAGGCTAAACTACGCTAGGCCAGGTTCTCAAGGGTCTCCTCACCCTAATTAACATGGGCTACTCTAGGCTAAGCTACGCTAGGTCCTCCAAGGTCTCCTCTGCCTCACTCACCTAATCTACTCTAGGCTAAACTATGCCTGGCCAGGTCCTCAAGGGTCTCCTAACCCTAACTAACATAGGCTACTCTAGGCTAAGCTACGCTAGATCCTCCAAGGTCTCGTCTGCCTCACTCAGCTAATCTACTCTAGGCTAAACTATGCTAGGCCAGGTCCTCAAGGGTCTCCTCACCCTAACATAGGCTACTCTAGGGTAAGATACGCTAGGTCCTCCAAGGTCTCCGCTGCCTCACTCACCTAATCTACTCTAGGCTAAACTACGCTAGGCCAGGTCCTCAAGGGTCTCCTACTGTAAGGTAGGCTACTCTAGGCTAAGCTACACTAGGTCCTCCAAGGTCTCTTCTGCCTCACTCAGCAAATCTACTCTAGGCTAAACTACGCTAGGCCAGGTCCTCAAGGGTCTCCTCACGCTAACTAAGGTAGGCTACTCTAGGCTAAGCTATGCTATGTCCTCCTAGGTCTCGTCTGCCTCACTCAGCTAATCTACTCTAGGCTAAACTATGCTAGGCTAGGTCCTCAAGGGTCTCCTAACCCTAACTAACATAGGCTACTCTAGGCTAAGCTACGCTAGGTCCTCCAAGGTCTCCTCTGCCTCACTCACTTAATCTACTCTAGGCTAATCTACGCTAGGCCAGGTCCTCAAGGGTCTCCTCACCCTAACTAAGGTAGGCTACTCTAGGCTAAGCTACGCTAGGTCCTCCAAGGTCTCGTCTGCCTCACTCAGCTAATCTACTCTAGGCTAAACTACGCTAGGCCAGGTCCTCAAGGGTCTCCTCACCCTAACTAACATGGGCTACTCTAGGCTAAGCTACGCTAGGTCCTCCAAGGTCTCCTCTGCCTCACTCAGCTAATCTACACTAGGCTAAACTATGCTAGGCCAGGTCCTCAAGGGTCTCCTCACCCTAACATAGGCTACTCTAGGGTAAGCTACGCTAGGTCCTCCAAGGTCTCCTCTGCCTCACTCACCTAATCTACTCTAGGCTAAACTACGCTAGGCCAGGTCCTCAAGGGTCTCCTCACTGTAAGGTAGGCTACTCTAGGCTAAGCTACGCTAGGTCCTCCAAGGTCTCGTCTGCCTCACTCAGCTAATCTACTCTAGGCTAAAATAGGCTAGGCCAGGTCCTCAAGGGTCTCCTCACCCTAACTAAGGTAGGCTACTCTAGGCTAAGCTACGCTAGATCCTCCAAGGTCTCGTCTGCCTCACTCAGCTAATCTACTCTAGGCTAAACTACACTAGTCCAGGTCCTAAAGGGTCTCCTCACCCTAACTAACGTAGGCTACTCTAGGCTAAGCTACGCTAGGTCCTCCAAGGTATCCTCTGCCTCACTCACCTAATCTACTCTAGGCTAAACTATGCCTGGCCAGGTCCTCAAGGGTCTCCTAACCCTAACTAACATAGGCTACTCTAGGCTAAGCTACGCTAGGTCCTCCAAGGTCTCCTCTGCCTCACTCACCTAATCTACTCTAGGCTAAACTATGCCTGGCCAGGTCCTCAAGGGTCTCCTAACCCTAACTAACATAGGCTACTCTAGGCTAAGCTACGCTAGGTCCTCCAAGGTCTCCTCTGCCTCACTCACCTAATCTACTATAGGCTAAACTACGCTAGGCCAGGTCCTCAAGTGTCTCCTCACCCTAACTAAGGTAGGCTACTCTAGGCTAAGCTACGCTAGGTCCTCCAAGGTCTCGTCTGCCTCACTCAGCTCATCTACTCTAGGCTAAACTATGCTAGGCCAGGTCCTCAAGGGTCTCCTCACCCTAACTAACGTAGGCTACTCTAGGCTAAGCTACGCTAGGTCCTCCAAGGTCTCCTCTGCCTCACTCACCTAATCTACTCTAGGCTAAACTACGCTAGGCTAGGTCCTCAAGGGTCTCCTCACTGTAAGGTAGGCTACTCTAGGCTAAGCTACACTAGGTCCTCCAAGGTCTCTTCTGCCTCACTCAGCAAATCTACTCTAGGCTAAACTACGCTAGGCCAGGTCCTCAAGGGTCTCCTCACGCTAACTAAGGTAGGCTACTCTAGGCTAAGCTATGCTATGTCCTCCTAGGTCTCGTCTGCCTCACTCAGCTAATCTACTCTAGGCTAAACTATGCTAGGCCAGGTCCTCAAGGGTCTCCTAACCCTAACTAACATAGGCTACTCTAGGCTAAGCTACGCTAGGTCCTCCAAGGTCTCCTCTGCCTCACTCACCTAATCTACTCTAGGCTAAACTACGCTAGGCCAGGTCCTCAAGGGTCTCCTCACCCTAACTAAGGTAGGCTACTCTAGGCTAACCTACGCTAGGTCCTCCAAGGTCTCATCTGCCTCACTCAGCTAATCTACTCTAGGCTAAACTACGCTAGGCCAGGTCCTCAAGGGTCTCCTCACCCTAACTAACGTAGGCTACTCTAGGCTAAGCTATGCTAGGTCCTCCAAGGTCTCGTCTGCCTCACTCAGCTAATCTACTCTAGGCTAAACTACGCTAGGCCAGGTCCTCAAGGGTCTCCTCAACCTAACTAAGGTAGGCTACTCTAGGCTAAGCTACGCTAGGTCCTCCAAGGTCTCGTCTGCCTCACTCAGCTAATCTACTCTAGGCTAAACTACGCTAGGCCAGGTCCTCAAGGGTCTCCTCACCCTAACTAAGGAAGGCTACTCTAGGCTAAGCTACGCTAGGTCCTCCAAGGTCTCGTCTGCCTCACTCAGCTAATCTACTCTAGGCTAAACTACACTAGTCCAGGTCCTCAAGGGTCTCCTCACCCTAAATAACGTAGGCTACTCTAGGCTAAGCTACGCTAGGTCCTCGAAGGTCTCGTTTACCTCACTCAGCTAATCTACTCTAGGCTAAACTATGCCTGGCCAGGTCCTCAAGGGTCTCCTAACCCTAACTAACATAGGCTACTCTAGGCTAAGCTACGCTAGGTCCTCCAAGGTCTCCTCTGCCTCACTCACCTAATCTACTCTAGGCTAAACTATGCCTGGCCAGGTCCTCAAGGGTCTCCTAACCCTAACTAACATAGGCTACTCTAGCCTAAGCTACGCTAGGTCCTCCAAGGTCTCGTCTGCCTCACTCAGCTAATCTACTCTAGGCTAAACTACGCTATGCCAGGTCCTCAAGGGTCTCCTCACCCTAACTAAGGTAGGCTACTCTAGGCTAAGCTACGCTAGGTCCTCCAAGGTATCCTCTGCCTCACTCACCTAATCTACTATAGGCTAAACTACGCTAGGCCAGGTCCTCAAGGGTCTCCTCACCCTAACTAAGGTAGGCTACTCTAGGCTAAGCTACGCTAGGTCCTCCAAGGTCTCGTCTGCCTCACTCAGCTAATCTACTCTAGGCTAAACTATGATAGGCCAGGTCCTCAAGGGTCTCCTCACCCTAACGAACGAAGGCTACTCTAGGCTAAGCTACGCTAGGTCCTCCAAGGTCTCGTCTGCCTCACTCAGCTAATCTACTCTAGGCTAAACTACGCTAGGCCAGGTCCTCAAGGGTCTCCTCACCCTAACTAACATGGGCTACTCTAGGCTAAGCTACGCTAGGTCCTCCAAGGTCTCCTCTGCCTCACTCACCTAATCTACTCTAGGCTAAACTATGCCTGGCCAGGTCCTCAAGGGTCTCCTCACCCTAACTAAGGTAGGCTACTCTAGGCTAAGCTACGCTAGGTCCTCCAAGGTCTCGTCTGCCTCACTCAGATAATCTACTCTAGGGTAAACTATGCTAGGCCAGGTCCTCACGGGTCTCCTCAGCCTAACATAGGCTACTCTAGGCTAAGTTACGCTAGGTCCTCCAAGGTCTCCTCTGCCTCACTCACCTAATCTACTCTAGGCTAAACTACGCTAGGCCAGGTCCTCAAGGGTCTCCTCACTGTAAGGTAGGCTACTCTAGGCTAAGCTACACTAGGTCCTCCAAGGTCTCATCTGCCTCACTCAGCAAATCTACTCTAGGCTAAACTACGCTAGGTCAGGTCCTCAAGGGTCTCCTCACGCTAACTAAGGTAGGCTACTCTAGGCTAAGCTATGCTATGTCCTCCTAGGTCTCGTCTGCCTCACTCAGCTAATCTACTCTAGGCTAAACTATGCTAGGCCAGGTCCTCAAAGGTCTCCTAACCCTAACTAACATAGGCTACTCTAGGCTAAGCTACGCTAGGTCCTCCAAGGTCCCCTCTGCCTCACTCACCTAATCTACTCTAGGCTAAACAACACTAGGCCAGGTCCTCAAGGGTCTCCTCACCCTAACTAACATAGGCTACTCTAGGCTAAGCTACACTAGGTCCTCCAAGGTCTCGTCTGCCTCACTCAGCTAATCTACTCTAGGCTAAACTACGCTAGGCCAGGTCCTCAAGGGTCTCCTCACCCTAACTAAGGTAGGCTACTCTAGGCTAAGCTACGCTAGGTCCTCCAAGGTCTCGTCTGCCTCACTCAGCTAATCTACTCTAGGCTAAACTACGCTAGGCCAGGTCCTCAAGGGTCTCCTCACCCTAACTAACGTAGGCTACTCTAGGCTAAGCTACGCTAGGTCCTCCAAGGTCTCATCTGCCTCACTCAGCTAATCTACTCTAGGCTAAACTACGCTAGGCCAGGTCCTCAAGGGTCTCCTCACCCTAACTAAGGTAGGCTACTCTAGGCTAAGCTACGCTAGGTCCTCCAAGGTCTCGTCTGCCTCACTCAGCTAATCTACTCTAGGCTAAACTACGCTAGGCCAGGTCCTCAAGGGTCTCCTCACCCTAAGTAAGGTAGGCTACTCTAGGCTAAGCTACGCTAGATCCTCCAAGGTCTCATCTGCCTCACTCAGCTAATCTACTCCAGGCTAAACTACACTAGTCCAGGTCCTCAAGGGTCTCCTCACCCTAACTAACGTAGGCTACTCTAGGCTAAGCTACGCTAGGTCCTCCAAGGTCTCCTCTGCCTCACTCACCTAATCTACTCTAGGCTAAACTATGCCTGGCCAGGTCCTCAAGGGTCTCCTAACACTAACTAACATAGGCTACTCTAGGCTAAGCCACGCTAGGTCCTCCAAGGTCTCCTCTGCCTCACTCAGCAAATCTACTTGATGCTAAACTACGCTAGGCCAGGTCCTCAAGGGTCTCCTCACCCTAACTAACGTAGGCTACTCTAGGCTAAGCTACGCTAGGTCCTCCAAGGTCTCGTCTGCCTCACTCAGCTAATCTACTCTAGGCTAAACAACGCTAGGCCAGGTCCTCAAGGGTCCTCTCACCCTAACTAACATGGGCTACTCTAGGCTAAGCTACACTAGGTCCTCCAAGGTCTCTTCTGCCTCACTCACCTAATCTACTCTAGGCTAAGCTATGCCTGGCCAGGTCCTCAAGGGTCTCCTAACCCTAACTAACATAGGCTACTCTAGGCTAAGCTACGCTAGATCCTCCAAGGTCTCGTCTGCCTCACTCAGCTAATCTACTCTAGGCTAAACTACGCTAGGCCAGGTCCTCAAGGGTCTCCTCACCCTAACTAAGGTAGGATACTCTAGGCTAAGGTACGCTAGGTCCTCCAAGGTCTCCTCTGCCTCACTCAGCTAATTTACTTGAGGCTAAACTACGCTAGGCCAGGTCCTCAAGGGTCTCCTCACCCTAACTAACATAGGCTACTCTAGGCTAAGCTACGCTAGGTCCTCCAAGGTCTCGTCTGCCTCACTCAGCTAATCTATTCTAGGCTAAACTACGCAAGGCCAGGTCCTCAAGGGTCTCCTAACCCTAACTAACATAGGCTACTCTAGGCTAAGCTACGCTAGGTCCTCCAAGGTCTCGTCTGCCTCTCTCAGTTAATCTACTCTAGGCTAAACTACAATAGGCCAGGTCCTCAAGGGTCTCCTCACTCTAACTAACTAACATAGGCTACTCTAGGCTAAGCTACACTAGGTCCTCCAAGGTCTCATCTGCCTCACTCAGCAAATCTACTCTAGGCTAAACTACGCTAGGTCAGGTCCTCAAGGGTCTCCTCACGCTAACTAAGGTAGGCTACTCTAGGCTAAGCTATGCTATGTCCTCCTAGGTCTCGTCTGCCTCACTCAGCTAATCTACTCTAGGCTAAACTATGCTAGGCCAGGTCCTCAATGGTCTCCTAACCCTAACTAACATAGGCTACTCTAGGCTAAGCTACGCTAGGTCCTCCAAGGTCTCCTCTGCCTCACTCACCTAATCTACTCTAGGCTAAACAACACTAGGCCAGGTCCTCAAGGGTCTCCTCACCCTAACTAACATAGGCTACTCTAGGCTAAGCTACACTAGGTCCTCCAAGGTCTCGTCTGCCTCACTCAGCTAATCTACTCTAGGCTAAACTACGCTAGGCCAGGTCCTCAAGGGTCTCCTCACCCTAACTAAGGTAGGCTACTCTAGGCTAAGCTACGCTAGGTCCTCCAAGGTCTCGTCTGCCTCACTCAGCTAATCTACTCTAGGCTAAACTACGCTAGGCCAGGTCCTCAAGGGTCTCCTCACCCTAACTAAGGTAGGCTACTCTAGGCTAAGCTACGCTAGGTCCTCCAAGGTCTCGTCTGCCTCACTCAGCTAATCTACTCTAGGCTAAACTACGCTAGGCCAGGTCCTCAAGGGTCTCCTCACCCTAAGTAAGGTAGGCTACTCTAGGCTAAGCTACGCTAGATCCTCCAAGGTCTCATCTGCCTCACTCAGCTAATCTACTCCAGGCTAAACTACACTAGTCCAGGTCCTCAAGGGTCTCCTCACCCTAACTAACGTAGGCTACTCTAGGCTAAGCTACGCTAGGTCCTCCAAGGTCTCCTCTGCCTCACTCACCTAATCTACTCTAGGCTAAACTATGCCTGGCCAGGTCCTCAAGGGTCTCCTAACCCTAACTAACATAGGCTACTCTAGGCTAAGCCACGCTAGGTCCTCCAAGGTCTCCTCTGCCTCACTCAGCAAATCTACTTGATGCTAAACTACGCTAGGCCAGGTCCTCAAGGGTCTCCTCACCCTAACTAAGGTAGGCTATTCTAGGCTAAGCTACGCTAGGTCCTCCAAGGTCTCGTCTGCCTCACTCAGCTAATCTACTCTAGGCTAAACAACGCTAGGCCAGGTCCTCAAGGGTCTCCTCACCCTAACTAACATGGGCTACTCTAGGCTAAGCTACACTAGGTCCTCCAAGGTCTCTTCTGCCTCACTCACCTAATCTACTCTAGGCTAAACTATGCCTGGCCAGGTCCTCAAGGGTCTCCTAACCCTAACTAACATAGGCTACTCTAGGCTAAGCTACGCTAGATCCTCCAAGGTCTCGTCTGCCTCACTCAGATAATCTACTCTAGGCTAAACTACGCTAGGCCAGGTCCTCAAGGGTCTCCTCACCCTAACTAAGGTAGGGTACTCTAGGCTAAGGTACGCTAGGTCCTCCAAGGTCTCCTCTGCCTCACTCAGCTAATTTACTTGAGGCTAAACTACGCTAGGCCAGGTCCTCAAGGGTCTCCTCACCCTAACTAACATAGGCTACTCTAGGCTAAGCTACGCTAGGTCCTCCAAGGTCTCGTCTGCCTCACTCAGCTAATCTATTCTAGGCTAAACTACGCTAGGCCAGGTCCTCAAGGGTCTCCTAACCCTAACTAACATAGGCTACTCTAGGCTAAGCTACGCTAGGTCCTCCAAGGTCTCGTCTGCCTCTCTCAGTTAATCTACTCTAGGCTAAACTACAATAGGTCAGGTCCTCAAGGGTCTCCTCACTCTAACTAACTAACATAGGCTACTCTAGGCTAAGCTACGCTAGGTCCTCCAAGGTCTCGTCTGCCTCACTCAGCTAATCTACTCTAGGCTAAACTACGCTAGGCCAGGTCCTCAAGGGTCTCCTCACCCTAACTAAGGTAGGCTACTCTAGGCTAAGCTACACTAGGTCCTCCAAGGTCTCGTCTGCCTCACTCAGCTAATCTACTCTAGGCTAAACTACGCTAGGCCAGGTCCTCAAGGGTCTCCTCACCCTAACTAACATGGGCTACTCTAGGCTAAGCCACGCTAGGTCCTCCAAGGTCTCCTCTGCCTCACTCAGCTAATCTACTTGATGCTAAACTACGCTAGGCCAGGTCCTCAAGGGTCTCCTCACCCTAACTAAGGTAGGCTACTCTAGGCTAAGCTACGCTAGGTCCTCCAAGGTCTCGTCTGCCTCACTCAGCTAATCTACTCTAGGCTAAACAACGCTAGGCCAGGTCCTCAAGGGTCTCCTCACCCTAACTAACATAGGCTACTCTAGGCTAAGCTACGCTAGGTCCTCAAAGGTCTCGTCTGCCTCACTCAGCTAATCTATTCTAGGCTAAACTACGCTAGGCCAGGTCCTCAAGGGTCTCCTAACCCTAACTAACATAGGCTACTCTAGGCTAAGCTACGCTAGGTCCTCCAAGGTCTCATCTGCCTCTCTCAGTTAATCTACTCTAGGCTAAACTACAATAGGCCAGGTCCTCAAGGGTCTCCTCACTCTAACTAACTAACATAGGCTACTCTAAGCTAAGCCACGCTAGGTACTCCAAGGTCTCGTCTGCCTCACTCAGCTAATCTACTCTAGGCTAAACTACGCTAGGCCAGGTCCTCAAGGGTCTCCTCACCCTAACTAAGGTAGGCTACTCTAGGCTAAGCTACACTAGGTCCTCCAAGGTCTCGTCTGCCTCACTCAGCTAATCTACTCTAGGCTAAACTACGCTAGGCCAGGTCCTCAAGGGTCTCCTCACCCTAACTAAGGTAGGCTACTCTAGGCTAAGCTACGCTAGGTCCTCCAAGGTCTCCTCTGCCTCACTCAGCTAACCTACTCTAGGCTAAACTATGCTAGGCCAGGTCCTCAAGGGTCTCCTAACCCTAACTAACATAGGCTACTCTAGGCTAAGCTACGCTAGGTCCTCCAAGGTCTCGTCTGCCTCTCTCAGTTAATCTACTCTAGGCTAAACTACTATAGGCCAGGTCCTAAAGGGTCTCCTCACTCTAACTAACATAGGCTACTCTAGGCTAAGCTACGCTAGGTCCTCCAAGGTCTCCTCTGCCTCACTCAGATAATCTACTCTAGGCTAAACTATGCCTGGCCAGGTCCTCAAGGGTCTCCTAACCCTAAATAACATAGGTTACTCTAGGCTAAGCTACGCTAGGTCCTCCAAGGTCTCCTCTCCCTCACTCACCTAATCTACTCTAGGCTAAACTACGCTAGGCCAGGTCCTCAAGGGTCTCCTCACCCTAACTAAGGTAGGCTACTCTAGGCTAAGCTACGCTAGGTCCTCCAAGGTCTCGTCTGCCTCACTCAGCTAATCTATTCTAGGCTAAACTACGCTAGGCCAGGTCCTCAAGGGTCTCCTCACCCTAACTAAGGTAGGCTACTCTAGGCTAAGCTACGCTAGGTCCTCCAAGGTCTCGTTTGCCTCACTCAGCTAATCTACTCTAGGCTAAACTACGCTAGGCCAGGTCCTCAAGGGTCTCCTCACCCTAACTAAGGTAGGCTACTCTAGGCTAAGCTACGCTAGATCCTCCAAGGGCTCGTCTGCCTCACTCAGCTAATCTACTCTAGGGTAAACTACACTAGTCCAGGTCCTCAAGGGTCTCCTCACCCTAACTAACGTAGGCTACTCTAGGCTAAGCTACGCTAGGTCCTCCAAGGTCTCCTCTGCCTCACTTACCTAATCTACTCTAGGCTAAACTATGCCTGGCCAGGTCCTCAAGGGTCTCCTAACCCTAACTAACATAGGCTACTCTAGGCTAAGCGACGCTAGGTCCTCCAAGGTCTTCTCTGCCTCACTCACCTAATCTACTCTAGGCTAAACTATGCCTGGCCAGGTCCTCAAGGGTCTCCTCACTCTAACATAGGCTACTCTAGGCTAAGCTACGCTAGGTCCTCCAAGGTCTCGTCTGCCTCACTCAGATAATCTTCTCTAGGCTAAACTATGCTAAGCCAGGTCCTCAAGGGTCTCCTCACTATAACATAGGCTACTCTAGGCTAAGCTACGCTAGGTCCTCCAAGGTCTCCTCTGCCTCACTCACCTAATCTACTCTAGGCTAAACTACGCTAGGCCAGGTCCTCAAGGGTCTCCTCACCCTAACTAAGGTAGGCTACTCTAGGCTAAGCTACGCTAGGTCCTCCAAGGTCTCGTCTGCCTCACTTAGCTAATCTACTCTAGGCTAAACCACGCAAGGCCAGGTCCTCAAGGGTCTCCTCACTGTAAGGTAGGCTACTCTAGGCTATGCTACACTAGGTCCTCCAAGGTCTCATCTGCCTCACTCAGCAAATCTACTCTAGGCTAAACTACGCTAGGCTAGGTCCTCAAGGGTCTCCTCACTGTAAGGTAGGCTACTCTAGGCTAAGCTACACTAGGTCCTCCAAGGTCTCGTGTGCCTCACTCAGCAAATCTACTCTAGGCTAAACTACGCTAGGCCAGGTCCTCAAGGGTCTCCTCACCCTAACTAAGGTAGGCTACTCTAGGCTAAGCTACGCTAGGTCCTCCTAGGTCTCGTCTGCCTCACTCAGCTAATCTACTCTAGGCTAAACTATGCTAGGCCAGGTCCTCAAGGGTCTCCTCACCCTAACTAACATAGGCTACTCTAGGCTAAGCTACGCTAGGTCCTCCAAGGTCTCCTCTGCCTCACTCACCTAATCTACTCTAGGCTAAACTACGCTAGGCCAGGTCCTCAAGGGTCTCCTCACCCTAACTAAGGTAGGCTACTCTAGGCTAAGCTACGCTAGGTCCTCCAAGGTCTCATCTGCCTCACTCAGCTAAACTACTCTAGGCTAAACTACGCTAGGCCAGGTCCTCAAGGGTCTCCTCACCCTAACTAACGTAGGCTACTCTAGGCTAAGCTATGCTAGGTCCTCCAAGGTCTCGTCTGCCTCACTCACCTAATTTACTCTAGGTTAAACTACGCTAGGCCAGGTCTTCAAGGGTCTCCTCAACCTAACTAAGGTAGGCTCCTCTAGGCTAAGCTACGCTAGGTCCTCCAAGGTCTCATCTGCCTCACTCAGCTAATCTACTCTATGCTAAACTACGCTAGGCCAGGTCCTCAAGGGTCTCCTCACCCTAACTAAGGTAGGCTACTCTAGGCTAAGCTACGCTAGGTCCTCCAAGGTCTCGTCTGCCTCACTCAGCTAATCTACTCTAGGCTAAACTATGCCTGGCCAGGTCCTCAAGGGTCTCCTAACCCTAACTAACATATGCTACTCTAGGCTAAGCTACGCTAGGTCCTCCAAGGTCTCCTCTGCCTCACTCACCTAATCTACTCTAGGCTAAACTATGCCTGGCCAGGTCCTCAAGGGTCTCCTAACCCTAACTAACATAGGCTACTCTAGGCTAAGCTACGCTAGGTCCTCCAAGGTCTCATCTGCCTCACTCAGCTAATCTACTCTAGGCTAAACTACGCTAGGCCAGGTCCTCAAGGGTCTCCTCACCCTAACTAAGGTAGGCTACTCTAGGCTAAGCTACGCTAGGTCCTCCAAGGTCTCCTCTGCCTCACTCACCTAATCTACTATAGGCTAAACTACGCTAGGCCAGGTCCTCAAGGGTCTCCTCACCGTAACTAAGGTAGGCTACTCTAGGCTAAGCTACGCTAGGTCCTCCAAGGTATCCTCTGCCTCACTCACCTAATCTACTCTAGGCTAAACTATGCTAGGCCAGGTCCTCAAGGGTCTCCTCACCCTAACATAGGCTACTCTAGGCTAAGCTACGCTAGGTCCTCCAAGGTCTCCTCTGCCTCACTCACCTAATCTACTCTAGGCTAAACCACGCTAGGCCAGGTCCTCAAGGGTCTCCTCACTGTAAGGTAGGCTACTCTAGGCTAAGCTACACTAGGTCCTCCAATGTCTCATCTGCCTCACTCAGCAAATCTACTCTAGGCTAAACTACGCTAGGCCAGGTCCTCAAGGGTCTCCTCACGCTAACTAAGGTAGGCTACTCTAGGCTAAGCTATGCTATGTCCTCCTAGGTCTCGTCTGCCTCACTCAGCTAATCTACTCTAGGCTAAACTATGCTAGGCCAGGTCCTCAAGGGTTTCCTAACCCTAACTAACATAGGCTACTCTAGGCTAAGCTACGCTAGGTCCTCCAAGGTCTCGTCTGCCTCACTCAGCTAAACAACACTAGGCCAGGTCCTCAAGGGTCTCCTCACCCTAACTAACATAGGCTACTCTAGGCTAAGCTACACTAGGTCCTCCAAGGTCTCGTCTGCCTCACTCAGCTAATCTACTCTAGGCTAAACTACGCTAGGCCACGTCCTCAAGGATCTCCTCACCCTAACTAACGTAGGCTACTCTAGGCTAAGCTACGCTAGGTCCTCCAAGGTCTCGTCTGCCTCACTCAGCTAATCTACTCTAGGCTAAACTACGCTAGGCCAGGTCCTCAAGGGTCTCCTCACCCTAACGAAGGTAGGCTACTCTAGGCTAAGCTACGCTACATCCTCCAAGGTCTCGTCTGCCTCACTCAGCTAATCTACTCTAGGCTAAACTACAGTAGTCCAGGTCCTCAAGGGTCTCCTCACCCTAACTAACGTAGGCTACTCTAGGCTAAGCTACGCTAGGTCCTCCAAGGTCTCCTCTGCCTAACTCACCTAATCTACTCTAGGCTAAACTATGCCTGGCCAGGTCCTCAAGGGTCTCCTAACCCTAACTAACATAGGCTACTCTAGGCTAAGCTACGCTAGGTCCTCCAAGGTCTCCTCTGCCTCACTCACCTAATCTACTCTAGGCTAAACTATGCCTGGCCAGGTCCTCAAGGGTCTCCAAAGCCTAACTAACATAGGCTACTCTAGGCTAAGCTACGCTAGGTCCTCCAAGGTCTCGTCTGCCTCACTCAGATAATCTACTCTAGGCTAAACTATGCTAGGCCACGTCCTCAGGGGTCTCCTCACCCTATCTAACATATGCTACTCTAGGCTAAGCTACGCTAGGTCCTCCAAGGTCTCCTCTGCCTCACTCAGCTAATCTACTTGATGCTAAACTACGCTAGGCCAGGTCCTCAAGGGTCTCCTCACCCTAACTAACATAGGCTAATCTAGGCTAAGCTACGCTAGGTCCTCCAAGGTCTCGTCTGCCTCTCTCACTTAATCTACTCTAGGCTAAACTACAATAGGCCAGGACCTCAAGGGTTTCCTCACTCTAACTAACTAACATAGGCTACTCTAGGGTAAGCTACGCTAGGTCCTCCAAGGTCTCGTCTGCCTCACTCTGCTAATCTACTCTAGGCTGAACTACGCTAGGCCAGGTCCTCAAGGGTCTCCTCACGCTAACTAAGGTAGGCTACTCTAGGCTAAGCTACGCTAGGTCCTCCAAGGTCTCGTCTGCCTCACTCAGCTAATCTACTCTAGGCTAAACTACGCTAGGCCAGGTCCTCAAGGGTCTCCTCACCCTAACTAAGGTAGGCTACTCTAGGCTAAGCTACACTAGGTCCTCCAAGGTCTCGTCTGCCTCACTCAGCTAATCTACTCTAGGGTAAACTACGCTAGGCCAGGTCCTCAAGGGTCTCCTCATCCTAACTAACATAGGCTACTCTAGGCTAAACTACGCTAGGTCCTCCAAGGTCTCGTCTGCCTCACTCAGATAATCTACTCTAGGCTGAACTACAATAGGCCAGGTCCTCAAGGGTCTCCTCACCCTAACTAAGGTAGGCTACTCTAGGCTAAGCTACGCTAGGTCCTCCAAGGTCTCGTCTGCCTCACTCAGCTAATCTACTCCAGGCTAAACAACGCTAGGCCAGGTCCTCAAGGGTCTTCTCACCCTAACTAACATGGGCTACTCTAGGCTAAGCTACACTAGGTCCTCCAAGGTCTCCTCTGCCTCACTCACCTAATCTACTCTAGGCTAAACTATGCCTGGCCAGGTCCTCAAGGGTCTCCTAACCCTAACTAACATAGGCTACTCTAGGCTAAGCTACGCTAGGTCCTCCAAGGTCTCGTCTGCCTCTCTCAGTTAATCTACTCTAGGCTAAACTACAATAGGCCAGGTCCTCAAGGGTCTCCTCACTCTAACTAACATAGGCTACTCTAGGCTAAGCTACGCTAGGTCCTCCAAGGTCTTGTCTGCCTCACTCTGCTAATCTACTCTAGGCTGAACTACGCTAGGCCAGGTCCTCAAGGGTCTCCTCACGCTAACTAAGGTAGGCTACTCTAGGCTAAGCTACGCTAGGTCCTCCAAGGTCTCGTCTGCCTCACTCAGCTAATCTACTCTAGGCTAAACTACGCTAGGCCAGGTCCTCAAGGGTCTCCTCACCCTAACTAAGGTAGGCTACTCTAGGCTAAGCTACACTAGGTCCTCCAAGGTCTCGTCTGCCTCACTCAGCTAATCTACTCTAGGCTAAACTACGCTAGGCCAGGTCCTCAAGAGTCTCCTCAGCTAACTAAGGTAGGCTACTCTAGGCTAAGCTACGCTAGGTCCTCCAAGGTCTCGTCTGCCTCACTCAGCTAACCTACTCTAGGCTAAACTATGCCAGGCCAGGTCCTCAAGGGTCTCCTAACCCTAACTAACATAGGTTACTCTAGGCTAAGCTACGCTAGGTCCTCCAAGGTCTCGTCTGCCTCTCTCAGTTAATCTACTCTAGGCTAAACTACAATAGGCCAGGTCCTCAAGGGTCTCCTCACTCTAACTAACTAACATAGGCTACTCTAGGCTAAGCTATGCTAGGTCCTCCAAGGTCTCGTCTGCCTCACTCAGCTAATCTACTCTAGGCTAAACTACGCTAGGCCAGGTCCTCAAGGGTCTCCTCACGCTAACTAAGGTAGGCTACTGTAGGCTAAGCTATGCTAGGTCCTCCAAGGTCTCGTCTGCCTCACTCAGCTAATCTACTCTAGGCTAAACTACACTAGGCCAGGTCCTCATGGGTCTCCTCACCCTAACTAACATAGGCTACTCTAGGCTAAGCTACGCTAGGTCCTCCAAGGTCTCGTCTGCCTCACTCAGCTAATCTACTCTAGGCTAAACTACCTAGGCCAGGTCCTCAAGGGTCTCCTCACCCTAACTAACGTAGGCTACTCTAGGCTAAGCTACACTAGGTCCTCCAAGGTCTCGTCTGCCTCACTCAGCTAATCTACTCTAGGCTAAACTACGCTAGGCCAGGTCCTCAAGGGTCTCCTCACCCTAACTAAGGTAGGCTACTCTAGGCTAAGCTACGCTATGTCCTCCAAGGTCTCGTCTGCCTCACTCAGCTAATCTACTCTAGGCTAAACTACCTAGGCCAGGTCCTCAAGGGTCTCCTCACCCTAACTAACGTAGGCTACTCTAGGCTAAGCTACACTAGGTCCTCCAAGGTCTCGTCTGCCTCACTCAGCTAATCTACTCTAGGCTAAACTACGCTAGGCCAGGTCCTCAAGAGTCTCCTCACGCTAACTAAGGTAGGCTACTCTAGGCTAAGCTACGCTAGGTCCTCCAAGGTCTCGTCTGCCTCATTCAGCTAACCTACTCTAGGCTAAACTATGCCAGGCCAGGTCCTCAAGGGTCTCCTAACCCTAACTAACATAGGTTACTCTAGGCTAAGCTACGCTAGGTCCTCCAAGGTCTCGTCTGCCTCTCTCAGTTAATCTACTCTAGGCTAAACTACAATAGGCCAGGTCCTCAAGGGTCTCCTCACTCTAACTAACTAACATAGGCTACTCTAGGCTAAGCTACGCTAGGTCCTCCAAGGTCTCGTCTGCCTCACTCAGCTAATCTACTCTAGGCTAAACTACGCTAGGCCAGGTCCTCAAGGGTCTCCTCACGCTAACTAAGGTAGGCTACTCTAGGCTAAGCTATGCTAGGTCCTCCAAGGTCTCGTCTGCCTCACTCAGCTAATCTACTCTAGGCTAAACTACACTAGGCCAGGTCCTCATGGGTCTCCTCACCCTAACTAACATAGGCTACTCTAGGCTAAGCTACGCTAGGTCCTCCAAGGTCTCGTCTGCCTCACTCAGCTAATCTACTCTAGGCTAAACTACACTAGGCCAGGTTCTCAAGGGTCTCCTAACCCTAACTAACGTACGCTACTCTAGGCTAAGCTACGCTAGGTCCCCCAAGGTCTCGTTTGCCTCACTCAGCTAATCTACTTGAGGCTAAACTATACTAGGCCTGGTCCTGAAGGGTCTCCTCACCCTAACTAACGTACGCTATTCTAGGCTAAGCTACGCTAGGTCCTCCAAGGTCTCCTCTTCCTCACTCAGCTAATCTACTCTAGGCTAAACTATGCCAGGCCAGGTCCTCAAGGGTCTCCTAACCCTAACTAACATAGGCTACTCTAGGCTGAGCTATGCTAGGTCCTCCAAGGTCTCCTCTGCCTCACTCACCTAATCTACTCTCGGCTAAACTACGCTAGGCCAGGTCCTCAAGGGTCTCCTCACCCTAACTAAGGTAGGCTACTCTAGGCTAAGCTACACTAGGTACTCCAAAGTCTCGTCTGCCTCACTCAGCTAATCTACACTAGGCTAAACTATGCTAGGCCAGGTCCTCAAGGGTCTCCTCACTGTAACTAATTAATGCAGGCTACTCTAGGCCAAGCTACACTAGGTCCTCCAAGGTCCCGTCTGCCTCACTCAGCTAGTCTACTCTAGGCTAAACTACGCTAGGCTAGGTCCTCAAGGGTCTCCTCACCTTTAGTAACATCGGCTACTCTAGTCTAAGCTACGCTAGGTGCTCCAAGTTCTCCTCTGCCTCACTCTGCTAATCTACTCTAGGCTAAACTACGCTAGGCCAGGTCTTCAAGGGTCTCCTCACTCTAACTAACTAACGTAGGCTACTCTAGGCTAAACTACGCTCTCCCAGGTCCTCATGGGTCTCCTCACCCTAACTAACATAGGCTACTCTAGGCTAAGCTACGCTAGGTCCTCCAAGGTCTCGTCTGCCTCACTCAGCTAATCTACTCTAGGCTAAACTACACTAGGCCAGGTCCTCAAGGGTCTCCTCACCCTAACTACCGTAGGCTACTCTAGGCTAAGCTACGCTAGGTCCCCCAAGGTCTCGCCTGCCTCACTCAGCTAATCTACTCTAGCCTAAACTACACTAGGCCAGGTCCTCAAGGGTCTCCTCACCCTAACTAACGTAGGCTACTCTAGGCTAAGCTATGCTAGGTCCTCCAAGGTCTCCTCTGCCTCACTTACCTAATCTACTCTAGGCTAAACTATGCTAGGCCAGGTCCTCAAGGGTCTCCTCACCCTAACTAAGGTAGGCTACTCTAGGCTAAGCTACGCTAGGTCCTCCAAGGTCTCATCTGCCTCACTCAGCTAATCTATTCTAGGCTAAACTATGATAGGCCAGGTCCTCAAGTGTCTCCTAACCCTAACTAACATAGGCTACTCTAGGCTAAGCTACGCTAGGTCCTCCAAGGTCTCCTCTGCCTCTCTCAGTTAATCTACTCTAGTCTAAACTACAATAGGCCAGGTCCTCAAGGGTCTCCTCACCCTAAATAACGTAGGCTACGCTAGGCTAAGCTATGTTAGGTCCTCCAAGGTCTTGTCTGCCTCACTCAGCTAATCTACTCTAGGCTAAACTATGCTAGGCCAGGTCCTCATTGGTCTCCTCACCCTAACTAACATAGGCTACTCTAGGCTAAGCTACGCTAGGTCCTCCAAGGTCTCCTCTGCCTCACTCAGCTGATCTATTCTAGGCTAAACTTCGCTAGGCCAGGTTCTCAAGGGTCTCCTCACCCTAACTAACGAAGGCTACTCTAGGCTAAGCTACGCTAGGTCCCCCAAGGTCTCGTCTGCCTCACTCAAATAATCTACCTTAGGGTAAACTATGCTAGGCCTGGTCCTCAAGGGTCTCCTCACCCTAACTAACGTAGGCTATTCTAGGCTAAGCTACGCTAGGTCCTCCAAGGTCTCCTCTGCCTCACTCACCTAATCTACTCTAGGCTAAACTACGCTAGGCCAGGTCCTCAAGGGTCTCCTCACCTTTAGTAACATCGGCTACTCTAGGCTAAGCTACGCTAGGTGCTCTAAGGTCTCCTCTGCCTCACTCTGCTAATCTACTCTAGGCTAAACTACGCTAGGCCAGGTCCTCAAGGGTCTCCTCACTCTAACTGACTAACGTAGGCTACTCTAAGCTAAACTACGCTCTGCCAGGTCCTCATGGGTCTCCTCACCCTAACTAACATAGGCTACTCTAGGCTAAGCTACGCTAGGTCTTCTAAGGTCTCGTCTGCCTCACTCAGCTAATCTACTCTAGGCTAAACTACACTAGGCCAGGTCCTCAAGGGTCTCCTCACCCTAACTAACGTAGGCTACTCTAGGCTAAGCTACGCTAGGTCCCCCAAGGTCTCGCCTGCCTCACTCAGCTAATCTACTCTAGGCTAAACTATGCTAGGCCAGGTCCTCAAGGGTCTCCTCACCCTAAATAACATGGGCTACTCTAGGCTAAGCTACAATAGGCCAGGTCCTCAAGGGTCTCCTCAGGTCTCCAAGGTCTCGTCTGCCTCACTCACCTAATCTACTCTAGGCTAAACTACGTTAGGCCAGGTCCTCAACTACGTTAGGCCAGGTCCTCAAGGGTCTCCTCACCCTAACTAAGGTAGGCTACTCTAGGCTAAGCTACGCTAGGTCCTCCAAGGTCTCGTCTGCCTCACTCAGCTAATCTACTCTAGGCTAAACTACCTAGGCCAGGTCCTCAAGGGTCTCCTCACCCTAACTAACGTAGGCTACTCTAGGCTAAGCTACACTAGTTCCTCCAAGGTCTCGTCTGCCTCACTCAGCTAATCTACTCTAGGCTAAACTACGCTAGGCCAGGTCCTCAAGGGTCTCCTCACCCTAACTAAGGTAGGCTACTCTAGGCTAAGCTACGCTATGTCCTCCAAGGTCTCGTCTGCCTCACTCAGCTAATCTACTCTAGGCTAAACTACCTAGGCCAGGTCCTCAAGGGTCTCCTCACCCTAACTAATGTAGGCTACTCTAGGCTAAGCTACACTAGGTCCTCCAAGGTCTCGTCTGCCTCACTCAGCTAATCTACTCTAGGCTAAACTACGCTAGGCCAGGTCCTCAAGGGTCTCCTCACCCTAACTAACATGGGCTACTCTAGGCTAAGGTACGCTAGATCCTCCAAGGTCTCCTCTGCCTCACTCCCCTAATCTACTCTAGGCTAAACTACGGTAGGCCAGGTCCTCAAGGGTCTCCTAACCCTAACTAACATAGGCTACTCTAGGCTAAGCTACGCTAGATCCTCCAAGGACTCGTCTCCCTCACTCAGATAATCTACTCTAGGCTAAACTATGCTAGGCCAGGTCCTCAAGAGTCACCTCACCCTAACTAACATAGGCTACTCTTGGCTAAGCTACGCTAGGTCCTCCAAGGTCTCGTCTGCCTCACTCAGCTAATCTATTCTAGGCTAAACTATGCTAGGCCAGGTCCTCAAGGGTCTCTTCACTCTAACTAACTAACGTAGGCTACTCTAGGCTAAGCTACACTAGGTCTTCCAAGGTATCCTCTGCCTCACTCAGCTAATCTCCTCTAGGCTAAACTACGCTAGGCCAGGTCCTCAAGGGTCTCCTCACCCTAACTAACATAGGCTACTCTAGGCTAAGCTACGCTAGGTCCTCCAAGGTCTCGACTGCCTCTCTCAGTTAATCTACTCTAGGCTAAACTACGCTAGGCCAGGTCCTCAAGGGTCTCCTCACTCTAACTAACTAACGTAGGCTACTCTAGGCTAAGCTACGCTAGGTCCTCCAAGGTCTCGTCTGCCTCACTCAGCTAATCTACTCTAGGCTAAACTACGCTAGGCCAGGTCCTCAAGGGTCTCCTCACTCTAACTAACTAACCTAGGCTACTCTAGGTAAGCTACGCGAGGTCCTCCAAGGTCTCGTCTGCCTCACTCAGCTAATCTACTCTAGGCTAAACTACGCTAGGCCAGGTCCTCAAGGGTCTCCTCACCCTAACTAACATAGGCTACTGTAGGCTAAGCTACGCTAGGTCCTCCAAGGTCTCGACTGCCTCTCTCAGTTAATCTACTCTAGGCTAAACTACGCTAGGCCAGGTCCTCAAGGGTCTCCTCTCTCTAACTAACTAACGTAGGCTACTCTAGGCTAAGCTACGCTAGGTTTTCCAAGGTCTCGTCTGCCTCACTCAGCTAATCTACTCTAGGCTGAACTACGCTAGGCCAGGTCCTCAAGGGTCTCCTCACGCTAACTAAGGTAGGCTACTCTAGGCTAAGCTACGCTAGGTCCTCCAAGGTCTCGTCTGCCTCACTCAGCTAATCTACTCTAGGCTAAACAACGCTAGGCCATGTCCTCAAGGGTCTCCTCACCCTAACTAAGGTAGGCTACTCTAGGCTAAGCTACGCTAGGTCCTCCAAGGTCTCGTCTGCCTCACTCAGCTAATCTACTCTAGGCTAAACTACCTAGGCCAGGTCCTCAAGGGTCTCCTCACCCTAACTAACGTAAGCTACTCTAGGCTAAGCTACACTAGGTCCTCCACGGTCTCGTCTGCCTCACTCAGCTAATCTACTCTAGGCTAAACTACGCTAGGCCAGGTCCTCAAGGGTCTCCTCACCCTAACTAAGGTAGGCTACTCTAGGCTAAGCTACGCTATGTCCTCCAAGGTCTCGTCTACCTCACTTAGCTAATCTACTCTAGGCTAAACAACACTAGGCCAGGTCCTCAAGGGTCTCCTCACCCTAACTAACATGGGCTACTCTAGGCTAAGCTACGCTAGGTCCTCAAAGGTCTCCTCTGCCTCACTCCCCTAATCTACTCTAGGCTAAACTATGCCCGGCCAGGTCCTCAAGGGTCTCCTAACCCTAACTAACATAGGCTACTCTAGGCTAAGCTACGCTAGATCCTCCAAGGACTCGTCTGCCTCACTCAGATAATCTACTCTAGGCTAAACTATGCTAGGCCAGGTCCTCAAGTGTCACCTCACCCTAACTAACATAGGCTACTCTAGGCTAAGCTACGCTAGGTCCTCCAAGGTCTCGTCTGCCTCACTCAGCTAATCTATTCTAGGCTAAACTATGCTAGGCCAGGTCCTCAAGGGTCTCTTCACTCTAACTAACTAATGTAGGCTACTCTAGGCTAAGCTACACTAGGTCTTCCAAGGTCTCCTCTGCCTCACTCAGCTAATCTCCTCTAGGCTAAAGTACGCTAGGCCAGGTCCTCAAGGGTCTCCTCACCCTAACTAACATAGGCTACTCTAGGCTAAGCTACGCTAGGTCCTCCAAGGTCTCGACTGCCTCTCTCAGTTAATCTACTCTAGGCTAAACTACGCTAGGCCAGGTCCTCAAGGGTCTCCTCACTCTAACTAACTAACGTAGGCTACTCTAGGCTAAGCTACGCTAGGTCCTCCAAGGTCTCGTCTGCCTCACTCAGCTAATCTACTCTAGGCTAAACTACGCTAGGCCAGGTCCTCAAGGGTCTCCTCACCCTAACTAACATAGGCTACTCTAGGCTAAGCTACGCTAGGTCCTCCAAGGTCTCATCTGCCTCACTCAGCTAATCTTCTATAGTTTAAACTACAATAGGCCAGGTCTTCAAGGGTCTCCTCACCCTAACTAACGTAGGCTACTGTTGGCTAAGCTATGCTAGGTCCTCCAAGGTCTCCTCTGCCTCACTCAGCTAATCTACTCTAGGCTAAACTACGCTAGGCCAGGTCCTCAAGGGTCTCCTCACCCTAACTAACATAGCCTACTCTCGGCTAAGCTACGCTATGTCCTCCAAGGTCTCATCAGCCTCACTCAGCTAATCTACTCTAGGCTAAACTACGCTAGGCCAGGTCGTCAAGGGTCTCGTCACCCTAACTAACGTAGGCTATTCTAGGCTAAGCTGCGCTAGGTCCTCCAAGGTCTCGTCTGCCTCACTCAGCTAATCTACTCTGGCTAAACTACGCTAGGCCAGGTGCTCAAGTGTCTCCTCACCCCAACTAACATAGGCTACTCTAGGCTAAGCTACGCTAGGTCCTCCAAGGTCTCGTCTGCCTCATGCAGTTAATCTACTCTAGGCTAAACTACGGTAGGCCAGGTCCTCAAGGGTCTCCTCACCCTAACTAAGGTAGGCTACTCTAGGCTAAGCTACGCTAGGTCTTCCAAGGTCTCATCTGCCTCACTCAGCTAATCTACTCTAGGCTAAACTACACTAGGCCAGGTCCTCAAGGGTCTCCTCACCCTAACTAAGGTAGGCTACTCTAGGCTAAGCTATGCTAGGTCCCCCAAGGTCTCGTCTGCCTCACTCAGCTAATCTACTCTAGGCTAAACTATGCTAGGCCTGGTCCTCAAGGGTCTCCTCACCCTAACTAACGTAGGCTATTCTAGGCTAAGGTACGCTAGGTTCTCTAAGGTCTCGTCTGCCTCACTCAGCTAATCTACTCTAGGCTAAACTTTGCTAGGCCAGGTCCTCAAGGGTCTCCTTACCCTAACTATCGTTTACTTATGATCCTGGAGGTCATCATTGGATTCCTGTTTAGTGCACTTGCTGTGGTTGATTGCTGGGTCCCCATCCTGGGATTACAGGCTGTAGCAAAACAGTCATTCTCTCCCGTTATTGAAGGTTGTCTCTCTCTCCCTCTGCCTTGCTGTTGAAATCAATAAAATATATATATTAGAAAATATGAAGTTGCTGGTATATTCTTTAGAAAATATCCTAATTTTTAACCCCCTCGAAATCCCTGTCAATTCATGGATTTACCTTTGCTTCATCTGTATTCTTCATTGGTTCCATGCCCCACTGTGTTTGGAATGGGAAACTTGTCTTTGCTATCCTCTCTTTCTGCAGAGGCCTGGAGAGCAGGGTGTTGGGGCAGCCACCGCCTTCTTCAGACAACATCCATTTTATCTGTGTGGGACGAGTCCATCATCTTTATTTCATCAGTTTCAAATGTCACTCATAAAACCCTCCCTAAATACCAACTCCACTCATACACATCCGTCAACAGACTCTGCTTGCAAATCAGTCCTATCAACTGGTATCTGTTTAGCACATTCCTGGGTCCTGAGTCCTTGCATGTCATGGAGCCACGGGCAGATAGTAACATCCCCATTCTCCTATCAGAAATGATGAAACAGGCATGGGGTGAACTACTGACGCTCATAATTAATGTGAGTCTTCAGATTCCAGAGCCCGCCCGGGCTTCTTCCATTACATCTCGTTTTCTGAGATCGGGTGGGGGCCGTGGTGTTGGCCAGAAGCTCAGAGAAAGAACCCTGGAATGAGATGACCAAGACTGGCTCTGTTGATTGTTATGGTGTGACCTTGGACAAATTTCATAATGGGTTAACCTGAAGTGACTCATTTGTACTGTTACAATCATTCCACACCTCACAGGATTCTTGTGATGATTAAACGACATAATGCGTGGCCCAGCCGGAGTGGCTCAGTAGTTGAGCATTGACCAATGAACCGTGGTTCGATTGCTGGTCAGGGCACAGGCCCGGTTTGCAGGCTCAAACCCCCCAGTGTGGAGTGTGTAGGAGGCTGTCAATCAATGACTTCCTCTCATCATTGATGTTTCTGTCTCTCTCTCCCTCTCTTAAGTCAATAAAAATATACTTAAAAAAATAAAAACAGCCCTAGCCAGTTTTGCTCAGTGGGTAGACCATCAGTCTGCAGACTGAAAGGTCCCAGGTTCGAGTCCAGTCAAGGGCACCTGCCTGGGTTGTGGGCCCAGTTCCCAGTAGGGGACCTGTGGGAGGCAGTCGATCAGTGATTCACATCATTGATGTTTCTATCTCTCTCTCCCTCTCCCTTCCTCTCTGAAGTCAATAAAAATATTTAAAAAAATAAAAAATAATAACAAAGCGGAAAATAATTTTTCAAAATAACTAACTAACTGCGTGGACAGCACTGGCGAGGCCCTGGCCCCTGCTGGAATGTGCTAGTTATTGTCGGAGTTGTGGCCACATGTCTCTAAGTGCAGAATCAACCTGCACTCACAGAGAGCACAGGCCTGAGGCACGCCCTGCTTGCTCCATGCTCTGCTTCTGCTGATGGCATTCTGCAGGATGGGGTGACTTTCCTGAATCACTTCTTTGGAAAACACTGGTCACTACAAGGTTTTAAAACTTTATTTTATAGCCTATACACCCCACCCACAGACCCATATATTTTTCTATAAAATAGGAAAATTTAGCCCAGCCAGTGTTGCTGAGTGGTTGACCTTCGATGTATGAAGCAGGAGGTCATGGTTTGATTCCTGGTCAGGGCACATGCCTGGATTGGGGCAATGATTCACTACCATCCTTGATGGTATATATATATATATATATATATATATATATATATATATATATACACACACACACACACACACACACACACACACTTTTTAAAATGTTTTTTTAATATATTTTATCGATTTTTTACAGAGAGGAAGGGAGAGGGATAGAGAGTTAGAAACATCCATGAGAGAGAAACATCGACCAGCTGCCTCCTGCACACCCCCCACTGGGGATGTGCCCACAACCAAGGTACATGCCCTTGACCGGAATCGAACCTGGGACCCCTCAGTCCGCAGACCGACGCTCTAACCACTGAGCAAACCGGTTTCGGCTTAAAATATACTTTATTGATTTTTTAGAGAGAGGAAGCGAGGGGGATAGGGAGTTAGAAACATCAATGAGAGAGAAGCATCGATCAGCTGCCTCCTGCACACCCCCAACTGGGGATGTGCCCACAACCAAGGAACATGCCCTTGACCGGAATCGAACCTGGGACCCTTCAGTCTGCAGGCCGACGCTCTATCCACTGAGCCAAACTGGTCAGGGCTCCTTGATGTTTCTATCTCTCTCTCCCTCTCCCTCTCTGACATCAATAAAAAATATATATTTTTTTCAAAATGAAAGTGTAAAAGGTGTTATCTATGTCTATTCCATGTGCAAAGCTCTGGGAAAATGTCGTGTTAGAGAGAAGAAGTCACCTTGAGATCCAGTGTCATCTCTCCTTACCTTCGCATTGCTTGATCTATTTCTTTTTCCATTCCAGTCGCCCACAACCAAGCCGGTATCCATGCTGTATATATTCAACAGATTACAAGGTTAATGCTGTCGTATATGTTCTAGGAGGCAAGTGTAAACTCTGCAGAGTGATTCAGTAGTTAAGTTTAGACTTATGTAGAAACACCTCCACCCTGAGCCCCAAAGACAATATGTCTCTCACCCGGCTGGCGTGGCTCAGTGGTTGAGCGTGGACCTTTGAACCAGGAGGTCACAGTTCAATTCCCGGTCAGGGCACCTGCTCAGGTGGTGGGCTCCATCCCCAGTGTGGGGTGTGCAGGAGGCAGCCGATCCATGATTCTCTCTCATCACTGATGATTCTTTCTCTCTCTCCCTCTCCCTTCCTCTCTGAAATCAATAAAAATATGTTTTGAAAAAAACATGTCCCTCATTTTACTTTGTTCCACACTTTTCCCAGTTGAGACTGTATTACTGACTTCGCCATTGCTAGTTTTAGGAAGGATACAGCAATTGTTTCTACACAGCCTCAGTACTGGTTCTCCCGCGAAGTGGGCTTTGGTTGTATAAAGTGGTCAGAACCTTCATGTCACTCAGCAGGTGGTTTGGTGACGTCAAGACATGCGTGTTGCTGACGTAAGCCCGGCTTACCTGTTGGTCTTGGTCGCGTCTTTCATCTGTTTACAACCACGGAACAGCGTCACAAATGGAGCACCGATTTGGGGAGTTCTTCTCAGAGGTGGGACCATCCAAGCAGAGGGCTGATGAATGAGCGCCATGACCTAAGTCAGGGTTTGGTGGGGAGAGAAAAGAGGGGGCTGTTCAGGCCATGGGAAGAGCAGATTCAAGGACAATGAGGACAGAGTCAATGTAGCTGGATGGTGGAATGCAGAACTCAAGGACAAACCTCGGCAGGACAGGGGGCATTCCACAGTGCTGGGACCAGGACGGGGAGAGTGTACGATGGAAATTCTTTCACTCCTACCCCCCAAATCCATGGTATAGGAGAGGACCCCACAGCCCCTTTTCCTTCTGAAGATTTCCCTTAAAACCCATGCTTTTGGGGGGGGAGGTAGAAGAAAAATGCCTTTTCATGTCTCTTTCAGAAACTCCTAAATTAGAATGTCACAAGTGCAATATTTATTTTGATGCTCTCGCAATGGCTTAAAGTATCCCTCTCTCTCTCTCCCTCTCCCTTCCTCTCTGAAATCAATTTAAAAATACATAAATAACAAGACAGCATTAATTGAGCACCTACTTGTACCAAGCAGCGTGCTAAGACAGGCATGGACTATTTCCAGTGATTCTCAGAAGCCTACAGAACCAAGTCTAAGTTCACTCGAAGAAACCAGAGCAAGCAAGTAGCAAAGGCAAGACGTGAACCCCTGGAGCTCAGTCAAGGTCATGCCCTTAAGAGCAGTCCTGTGTTCCTCCAAGTGGGGGTAGCGCATCTTGATGTCCACCAGGAGCTGTGAGCAGAGCCTGGGTCCCCAGCTTTGCTAAGGAGCTATTGTGCTGACTAATGTACACTTTATTTAAAAAAAAAACACCATATTTTTATTGATTTCAGAGAGGAAGGGAGAGGGAGAGAGAGAAAGAAACATCAGTGATGAGAGAGATTCATTGATCGGCGGCCTCCTGCACGCCCCCTACTGGGGATGGAGCCTGCAACCCAGGCACGTGGCCTGACCCGGAACCGGACCGTGACCTCCTGGTTCCTAGGTGGATGCTCAACCCCTGAGCCACGCCGGCTGGGCTTGGGCTATGTTTGAGGGCAGAAGCTTGGTCTCCTGTATTTTTTTACGTTTTGCATACTTCATTCACGAGTTGTCTCAGGGAGCTGCAGGGAATAGCGTGGAATTGGTGGCCAGGCTCTCTTGGATCCATTCTTTCTCTCTAGGGCAGACGGTTGGTTTGAGATCCTGTTGGGTGCCCCAGCGCTGCGCATTGGAATCCTCTTCTTTTATGGACTGTGTGTTCGTTTGCAGTAAGTCATTCAGGGAAAGACGGATACCGTGTGAGTTCACTTACACGTGGACTCTGAGGAACAAAAATAAACGAACAAACAAAATGGAAACAGGCTCCTGTATTTTTTTAAAAGTATTTTTATTGATTTCAGAGAGGTAGGGAGAGGGGGAGAGAGATAGAAACATCCATGATGAGAGAGAATCATGGGTCGGCTGCCTCCTGCACATACATCCCCTACTAGGGGTTGAGCCCTGGACCGGAATCAAACCTGGGACCCTTCGGTCCGCAGGCTGATGGTCTATCCACTGAGCCAAACTGGCCAGGGCAAGACTCCTGTATTCTGGATGCATTAGGCGTGCCATGCTCAGGAGGGACCCACCTGATTCGAAGGCGGCTGGGGTACAGGCAAAGTTAACTAGCTGAGGAAGGACACTCCCAGCTTGCACATCTGTCTCTTGGGGACCGTGGACAGTCCATTGTTGGGGGCCAGCTCGCACTGAGGTTGCTAAAGCGAGGCAATGCTTGGGAGAAAAAGGAGAAAGTGCAGGCAAGGGGAAAAAAAGAACAAACTAAGAGAGAGAAGGAAGGAAGGAAGGAAGGAAGGAAGGAAGGAAGGAAGGAAGGAAGGAAGGAAGGAAGGAAGGAAGGAAGGAAGATAAAAAGGGGGGAGGGAGGGCGAATATGACTCTGCTGAGTCAATGAGGGGCTCAGAACGGGTTCCATGAATGGCCTGGTCTTGGCAGGCAGCTCCGAAGAGGGGAAAAGGGCGCCTTCCGTTTTTCTAGCAAAGGCTGGGGCTGGGATTTTCCCGCGTCCTCGTCCACTCCAAACCTTGGGAGGAGCATTAACCCAAAAAGGCTCCGTGTGCGCCGCCATGTCCTGCCTTCTCCCCACCAGGCTGGGAGCGCCATTAATCACGCCCCGCGCCCATCTGTGTGCTTGTCATCCGCGCTGCGCCCCACGGCCAGCAAGGCGGGCGCCTGGCAGGTTCCCCCCGCTGTTGGCGGTGCCGGTCCTGGGCGATGACTGGCCGGAGACGTGCCTTCTCTTTGTCTACATTTTAATCTGCACGAAATGCAGTGGATTCCGACAGAACGAGGCGGTTATGGGTGGCGAGGGTGGAGCGAGCCGGTTCCACTCGGCTCCCGTGCTGCAGGGAAGGCATTTCAGGGGGTGAATCTCGCTGGGCACACGTGTGCACGCACCTCAAAACGCGATGCAGGGGACCAGGAACCGGGGTGACATTGGTTAATAAAACTATATAGGTTTTAAGTGTGTGTTTTATTTAATTTTTAAAATTAAATTTTGTTTCAGTTGATAGGAAGGGGAGGTTCATTTTCTTTTCTTTTCTCTCTTTCTCCTACTTTCCCTAAAGCTTAAAACAACTTTACTACTTGTAAAAATAGAGGTTAGACAGTAAAAGGACTTCAGATCCTGGGGCTTTACAATGTTGCTTTTTCTTCCTTAATACCTCGCTTTAGCATAACACTCAGGAAAGAAAAATCACTGACGTGAATAACTCGGGATTGTGAGGATTATGGGTGCAAGTGGAAGGAGAGAGAGACACAGTGATAGGTCTGAGGTCACACTTAGGTATCTATACTAATAAAAGGGTAATATGCTAATTAGACCGGGAGACATTCTGGACGTCCTTCCGGACAAAGCCATGGTGGCGGGGCCAAGGCAGAGGCGGTTAGGGGCGATCAGGCCAGGAGGGGAGGGCAGTTGAGGGTAATCAGGCAGTTGGGGGTGGTCAGGCCGGCAGTGGGGGGCAGTTGGGGGCAGTCAGGCCGGCAGGGGGGTGCAGTTGGGTGAGCAGGCTGGCGGGGGCGGGGGCAGTTGGGAGCGATCAGGCCAGCAGGGGGGGCAGTTGGGGGTGAGCAGGCCAGTGGGTGGGGGGCAGTTGGGGACGATCAGGCCAGAGGGGGGACAGTTGAGGGCAATCAGGCCAGCAAAGCAGGGCAGTTGGGGGTGAGAAGGCAAGTGGGGGGGGCACAGTTGGGGGCAGGCAGGCAGGCAGAGTGGTTAGGGGAGATCAGGCAGGTGAGCAATTAGGAGCCAGCGGTCCTGGATTGTGAGAGGGATGTCTGACTGCTGGTTTAGGCCTGATCCCGGTCCCTGATTGGAGCGGGTGCAGGCTGGGCTGAGGGATACCCCTCATCCCTGTGCATGAATTTCGTGCACCGGGCCTCTAGTAGAGTGATAAAATGTGACCGTACCCACTGAGGACAAGAGCCAGGCCCCCTATGGACCAGGTCTTCCCAGGTGCACTCTGACAGGGACTCCCTCCTGACACTGAGCCTTATGCACATGTCCATCTCACCCACGGACAAGATGAAAATAAGGACACTTCCTTTGAGGGAAAAAAAAAGGAATAAAAAGAATGCTTATTTGCCCTAACCAGTTTTGCTCAGTGGATAGAGCATCAACCTGCAGACTGAAGGGTCCTGGGTTCGATGCCAGTCAAGGGCACATGCCAGGGTTGCGGGCTTGATCCCCAGTAGGGGGCGTGCAGGAGGCAGCCCATCGACGACCCTCTCATTTCTCCCTCTCCCTTCCTCTCGGAAATCAATAAAACATATTAAAAAATAATAATGCTATTTAACGAAGTGTAAAAAAAAAAAACCCCAGCCACCTCTTGGTTTATTTGATCTGATTTGTTGAGACTGACATGAGCATCCTAGGGCAGATAAAGCGCCTTTCACCGACTTTAATCCGCGCGTCTAGAGTGCAACCTGGTAAAGGCACAAGATGAGCTGCGGGCGAGAAGCGATTGCCTATGGTGCCGCTGGGAACCGGAGGGCTCCCGCCGGCCTACGCTGCCTGGATCTGGACCAACGTTTCCACCTCCAGCATCTCCATTTCTGCCCTCCAGCCGCTGCCAGCGCTCACAGGGGCGGGCACACACCCATCCCAGGAGGGAGGGGAGTGTGTTCTCCATGAACAATGCGCTCTCTGGCCACTCGTGGAGCGTGCCAACCAGGTTGCCAATTCTGTGGTAGACACCTGTCCATTTGGAACAGGAGTGAAAACAGCCACTCGTTCCCTTAGAAATCATCAAACACCCTGTCAGCGCACAACAGCTCTCTCTGCTCACTGCAATCTGGGCAAGACATGAATGGGCCACAGCGATGGCCAAGTCCCAATCCACGGAGGCAGTCCGCTCTCCGAGATGGGGAGAAGTTTGTGACTCCTTTGGTGTGAGGAGGGTTCTTTTTTTTTTTGTTAATCCTCCCCCGAGGGTACTTTTCCACTGATTTTTAGGGAGGGTGGAAGAGAGAGGGACAGACAAATATCGATGTGAGAGAAACACATCGACTGGTTGCCTCCTGCACAAGCCCCGACCAGGGCCGGGGTGGGGAGGAACCTGCAACCGAGGTACATGCCATTGACTGGAATCGAACCCGGGATCCTTTGGTCCTCAGGCCGATGCTCTAGCCACTGGGCCAAACCGGCTAGGGTCAGGACAGTTCTCTTTTAATGATGATGACATTAAATGACGATCACTCTATACTTTTTGCCATGCAATGGGTCCTGAGAACAGGGCTGACCAGGACTTGCTAATAAGAGGCCAAGCTCGGCCCATATTTCCAGGTGCTTCCTGAATGACATCGCCATTGTTCAAACAACCATGAAAATGGTTTTCTTTCTTTTTTAAAAAATATTTTTACTGATTTCAGAGAGGAAGGGAGAGGGAGAGAGAGAGAGAGAAACACCAATGAAGAGAGAGAATCATCAATCGGCTGCCACGTGCACGCCCCCTACTGGGGATCGAGCTTGCAACCCAGGCATGTGCCCCGACTGGGAATCGAACCTTGATCAATGGTCAATGCTCAACCACTGAGCAGCACTGGCCTGCTGAAAATGATTTTCAACCACATTGCTATTAGAGTCTAAAAATTTTGCATAATTTCAAATAGAAGTATATTCCCCAGTATGTGTGTGTGTGTATGTGTGTATGTGTGTGTACCTCTGTGTGTGTGCACCTCTGTATGTGTATGTGTGTGCGTGCACCTGTGTCTGTGTGCACCTGTGTGTGCACCTGTGTGTGTGCGTGACTGTGTATATGTGTGCGCACCTCTGTGTATGTGTATATGTGTGCACCTGTGTGTGTATGTGTGTACCTGTGTGCGCATCTGTGTGTGTGCACTTGTGTATGTGTGTATATGTGTGTGTGCACACCTGTGTGTATATATGTGTGTGTGCACCTGTGTGTGTGTACCTATCTCTGAGTGTATGTATGTATATATGTATGTGTGCACCACTGTGTATGTGCACCTGTGAGTGTACACCTATGTGTGTGTATGTGCACCTCTGTGTGTGTGCGCACCTCTGAGTGTGTGTGTATGTATGTGTGCACCTCTGTGTGTGTGTATATGTGTGCACCTGTGTGTGTGCACCTCTGTGTGTATGTGTGCACCTGTGTGTATGTGTGTGCGCACCTCTGTGTGTGCACCTGTATGTGTATGTGTGTGCACCTGTGTGTGTGTGCATGTGTGTGTGCACCTCTGAGTGTGTGCACCTGTGTGTGCATCTGTGTATGTATGCACCTTTGAGCGTGTGTATATGTGTGTGTGCACCTGTGTATGTGTATGTGTGTGCCCATGTGTGCACCTGTGAGTGTGTGTGTGCGTGCACCTGTGTGTGTGTGCACCTCTGAGTTTGTATGTGCGCACCTGTGTGTGCACCTCTGTGTATGTGTGTCTGCGTGCACGTGTGTGTGCACCTGTGTGTGTATGCACCTTGGAGCGTGTGTATATGTGTGTGTGCACCTGTGTATGTGCATGTGTGTGCACATGTGTGCACCTCTGAGTGTGTGCGCGTGCACCTGTGTGCACCTCTGTGTACGTGTGTCTGCGTGCACGTGTGTGTGCACACCTCTGAGTGTGTGTGTATGTGTATGTATGTGTGTGTGTGCACCTGTGTGTGGGGGGGCTCTTTAGCCGTCACCTTGCCCTCTCTGGCTGGCCCCTCTGAGTACACCGTCCTCAGGAGTCTGGGGGGGCGAAATATCGGGGGTCAGAGCTGCCTGCCTTGCAGATGCCACGGCGCCGCAGGAGCCACGCTGAGGAGCCGGGCCTGCCTGGCGGAGGCTGCAGAGTCACGTGGCTTGGCGTTGTTCTGAGCGGGGCGGCTGGCCGCGGTGACAATACCGGTCTGTTGGCCATGTCTTCGGGGTTGTCACGTTCAATTTGCACATGACCTCCTGGCCAAAAAGCGGGGAGAGGTGGCAGAGCGTGGGACTGAAAGCTCCTATGATTGCTCTGACAGCTGCACTCGCCCGGAAGTAATGCAAAAGGCAATTTATATGTGTGCACCCTGACCTCCGCGCCGAGAGGGAGCGGACCTCATGATGGGCCGGCCGGGGCGGGGGCCGCAGGCCTCCGTGCAGCTGGAGTTTGTCTCCACTCCTGCCCCTCAGCCACTCAGTTACAGCCAAGAGAGAAAGGAAACACGCAGGAGGGGCTGACACCATTCCGTTATAGCGACAGGCTTCTGGCTCGGCGCCTTATTTCACCGGAGACAGATTCCCCGCCTGCGCCCGGCGGACAAAGGCCCTGGGCCTGGGGGTGCAGCGCGGTGCCCATCAGAGAGAAGGACAGACATCAGCGACGCGGTGACGCGTGGAATGCACGGGGAAACCCTGAAGGAGGGCTGACATGCGAATCCTGTTCCATCGGGCCCGGGTTACCGGGCTACCGGGCACCCTTCACTTTCGGGTGGGAATGAATGGGGAGGGTGCCGGAAGCACCCTTCACGTCACTGTCTTTTACCCAGCGCGTCGGGAAGCTCGCTTTGAGCAGAGCCTGGGGAGAAAGGAGCAGTCACTCCCAACACCCTCACCCTGGGCCTGAGTGTTTCTGAACGGTGTTCATTTTTTAACATATATTTTATTGATTTTTTACAGAGAGGAAGGGAGAGGGAGAGAGAGTGAGAAACATCGATGAGAGAGAAACATCGATCAGCTGCCTCCTGCACGCCTCCTACTGGGGATGTGCCCGCAACCAAGGTACATGCCCTTGACTGGAATCGAACCTGGGACCCTTGAGTCCGCAGGCCGACGCTCTATCCACTGAGCCAAACCGGTTAGGGCTGAACAGTGTTTATTTTTTTAAATATATTTTTATTGATCTCAGAGAGGAAGGGAGAGGGAGAGAGAGACGGAAACATCAACGATGAGAGAGAATCACTGATCGGCTGCCTCCTGCGCGCCCCACACTGGGGATCGAGCCCGCGTGTGCCCTTGGTCGGAATCGAACCTGGGACCCTTCAGTCCTCAGGCCGATGCTCTATCCACTGAGCCACACCGGCTCAGGCCTGAACAGTGTTTTGAATGAACACTATCTCTAGGCTCTGCAGCCTCACAGTTTGTACAAAAGTAGGACATGCGGTGGGGCGGGGGGGAGAGGATTGGGGCTTTGTTCAGAGATTAAAAGGGACAGTAACCACCACCTCCGTCCAGGCAGCAGCACCTGCACGCCGATGGCCCACTACCACTTTAAGATGCTCACATCAAGGACCACGCAGACACCCCCCCCCCCACTCCCCACCTGTCCCCCTGAGCCTTGAGAAACAAAGCAAAATGGGAAATGGAAAACTGCAATAAACAACGCCATTGATTATTCCGGAAAGAACTGCTCAAGCCCAACTACATTTTCCTATGTTCCTGCTGAAATGTTTTTCTCTTTTGGGGATAAAAAGCCTCCTAGACATAGCCAATGCCTTCCTCCCCACTGTATCTCGCCAGGGCCTTCCCATGCGGAAAACTGAAATGCATTTTCCCGCCTTAACTGGACAGAATGGACGTTGATGTGGAGGAATATCAAATCACCCCCCCCCCCCCCGTCTCAAATCAAATCTTCCCCCTTCCCCTCTCTTATTGCAGTGTATGCCACGCACTCTTCCCTCCCCAAGGGGTCCCCTGGAGGGCTGGCCACTGCCTGCAGGTTCCCTGTGGGGAGTGCGATGTGGTTTGGGCGGCGGAAGTAGGTTTTAAGGTGCCACTAGCTCCCCAGCGCAGGCTGGATGGAGCCTGTCACAGGCCTGCGTCAGAGCCACCTCTCCTGGGGATGCGTGGAGGAGCTGGTAGGGGGCAGGTCCCGGGGAGGAAAGGCAGGACAGTAAGCTCAGGACCCCTCCTGTCGGGGGACCTGGTGGAGTAGTCGCCCCTCCCCCACCTTGTTGTTCTTCCGAGAGGAGGGGAGACAGTGAGAGAGAGAGAGAGAGAGAGAGAGAGAGAGAGAGAGAGAGAGAAACATCAGTGATGAGAGAGAATCATGGATCGGCTGCCTCCTGCACGCCCCACACTGGGGATCAAACCCGCAACCCGCCCTGACTGGGTATTGAACCCTGACCTCCTGGTTCATAGGTCAACGCTCAACCACTGAGCCACACTGGCCGGGCTCTACTGCCACTTTAAACACACCCACCAAGGACACAGGCCCAGGAAGGCAGCTGTGGTGGGGTCTTGGTTTGGTTCCTCTTTCTCAGTCCTGTGCCCCCCTTACCTGCCTCCCTGGTCCCCCTCCCCAAGCGGGTGACATCCCAGCCACCAACCTCCGCCCCCCCACCCCCCCTCCCGCCCCTCACCAGCCATAGAAGACAACTAAAGAATGCCAGCGACCTGGGTGTGTTCTAAGCTGACTTCTCTGGGGGTCCCTAGGTAAGAAGACATGGAGGCCAGCTCTTACTAAATCCATAATTTGGGGGGGGGGGAAAGAACCCGGGACGGGGCACCTCCCAGGTCAGGAGGTGGTATTTGGGGGCGCTCACTTGAGCTATGAGGAACCCCCCACCTGACCACAGGGCCTGGGGGACACCCCAACTCCCGGCCTTTTGGGGAGTCCTGAACCCCAAATGTCTGTCCCCGCAAATGCTTATAGCGTTCACCCACGGGACAGAAAGTCTCAAATAAATCTCCCCATTTTGATTATTCTTTGGAAAGAATCACAGGGTGAGTCTAAGGAATTAAGGAAAGGGTTTGAACCAGTTGAATAGCTGGGGGGTGAGGGAGGGGGGACCCAAGATGTGGCCGAACCGGCCTGGGCGACATTCTTCTACGCCCCCCCTCCCTCGGCCGCTCTGGGTCAAGCCCCCCTCCAGTTAAGAAAGACGTGCAAACAGCCTCTTCGGATTTGGAGGGACACGCATGTGCGCAGCCCCCAGGCCCAGAACCTTCTTCGCCGAGGTCCCCGCGGGGCCAGGCCCATTGCTTTGGGGCCTGGGGATGTGGAGCCGGCTCCCCCCGGCTCCCCCCGGCCCGCCCGGCCCTCAGAGTGCAGCCCGAGGCAGACAGAAGGGAGGCCGCGTCCTTGCCGGCGATGCTGGCGCCTCGGAGCGCTGCCCTCTGGCCTTGAACCCCGCCGGCGAGGGCACCTGATTGCAGGTTATGACAAGCTGCCGAGAGACACGGAGAACGCAATAAGGAGACGCTGCCGAGAGGAAGGGAAAAGGCTCGAGATGTTGGGGAGACAGCGGGGAAGGTGCCCGCAGACAGGGCTCCGGGCGGGCGCCGTACGGTGTTGGTGTCACCCGGCTGGCGGGAGGGGAGCGGGGCCGAGCTGCCCACATGCTCCCCCTCCGCAGCCTCGGAGGGTCCAGCCACTCCTGCAACCCACCCATCAGCCCATCAACCTCGCGCCATCCCCTTCCCCCCCAAACGGCCACGTTGTTCTCGGCTCTCTGCAGGAAACCGGCACCCCCTCCTTCCCCTGCTTCTTTCTGGAACTTTGGGGCAACAGGGAGGGTCACCCTGTCATCTCCCCGCCCCCCTCCCCTGGCGCCCAGGAGGCTTGCTTAGAGTTGTTTTGTTTTTTCTCTCTGTCGCCACCCTCTCATTTCAAACAGAAGGAAGTGAAATCAAGCCAGAGCTTTCTGTTTTGGGGCCGGGTGGGGATGGTCTTGGGGGGGGGGTCCCCTCTGTCAGGACCCCAGTCTCAGCAGCTGCTGGGGGTCCCTGGGACCCGCTAGTTTTGCAGGGGGGTGGGGGGGAGGGGGGAGGGCGTTCTCCTCCCCCCTGGCCGCTTTTCAAATGCTTTTCATCGCCCTGCGCCTGGAAACAGAGCTCCGGCTCTCGGGAGTGCTCAGACCTGCAGAGCCTTGTCCAGCCCTGAACTCCGCGTGGGGTGGGAGGCCCCACACAGAACCCCAAACAAGCCCGACTCTCAGTAGAGCGTGCAAGGTTTGGGGTGGTCTGAGGGTGCCCCTGAGGTGGGGGGTGGGGTGGAGGGGAGAGCGGTTGTCTGGAGAGAGGCTGGAGGAGTGGGGTGTGTTTACCCAGATTCCATTCCAGCCCTCAAACCCGGGGAGGAGGTGGTTAGCAGTTTCAAAAGCACGTTTTTTCCTACGATGTGGCTTTTCTTTGAGGGACAAGAGACTTTCTACCAGTGGTACTAAGCACAGTAGGGCACACACACACACACTCACACACCCCCCAAACCCCTATAGATCCTTCTTTTTTCTCCCTCCCTCTCTCTTGGTTAAAATAATAATAATAATAATAATAATAATAATAATAATAATAATAAAGCAAATGTGAGCATCCCTGTTTACCTCTGACTTAGGGGTGGAACAGGCGGTAAATGGCAAATATATAGCTTAATAGGCAACAGTGTTTCCCATTCTCTGAGGAGGGGGCACAGAGTGGTTGAATCAGATAAACTGTAACAACCCCCCAAAGTTTCAGAGAGCTGGGTAAGCAGCCCCTTTCTGGGAGGGGTGATCTCCGACACATTCTCCCCTCCTTCCCGGGTGCATCGGACACTCCAAACCCCAACTGGGTTTCCCCAAACCCCACCCAGTGGTTCCCTCGGTCTCTTTCCAGAACTATTTATCCTCCTCCGGTGGACAGCGCGCCTGGCTTTTGTAAGCCAGAACTCCCCGCTAACGCGCCCCTTGCCCCCACACTCCCGTCAGACTTTGATTTCAAATGGGCGACCCGCGTTGGACAGGTTTCCCAAGGAAAACCTCTGAGCCTTGTCTCCCGAGTGCTGAGCGGCTGAGCAAAAGCTCGTGTTAAATGCAAAGAACCGGAGAAGTGAAGGGTAAGGGTCCCGGAAAATAGAGAATTTTGACAGCACTGACCGCACCAAACCAACGGAATGAGAGTTACTATTCCTTTTCCTGCCCTGCTGTGCATTCGTGGTCATTATACCTGGAAGGTAAAACTGTACTTCCCCCAAAGATCAATTTGTTTGTCTGTGTGTGTTTGTTTTGTTTTGCTTTAAGCTCTTCAGAACACACACACACACACACACACACACACACACACACACACACACACACAAATCACAAAATAGTTGTTTTTCGAAATGGCAATGAATCGGCTCAAAGCCATGCAGGACTTTCTATTAAGTAAGTGACACAGAGAAAGAAGTGTTAGCCTATGGCGGACAACCTCCCTCTAACGTTTTGCTTTTGAAAAGACTGGGAGGCAGAAATGGCCAACGAATTCACTCCCCCCGCTTGGGTGTGTGTGTGTGTGTGTGTGTGTGTGTGTGTGTGTGTGTGTGTGTGTGTGTGTACGGAAATCCTTAAGGGTCTGCTGGGGCAACACCACCAACAGAAAAATAAAAATGATTCCTCCGAGCAAAGTCTGACCACGTTGAGACTCAACCCTGATTTCTCTTTTTCCGACGCGCCCCCCTTTCTGGAGTCTGGTTAGCGAGCAACGGGTCCCCCAGAATCCACTCCACTATTGTTCAAACCCTTGTCCTCTCTCTGGCCACAGCAAATGGTTGAGAGCAAAGAAAATCAAACATCCCCAACGTCCCCCCCCCCCACCACATCCCTCCGAAAAGAAATGAGACATTTAAGTAGAAGATCCACCAAGCTGTGGCCAGCAACCCCGTGGGGGAGGGGGTGCGGGGGGAGAAACAGCTGTAAAAATAAGGAAGATCATCGGTAAGCAAGTTAAAACAGGAGCCCTCATGTAAGAGGAATTGCAACAAAATCGCCGCTTGGACGTGAAGGCGAATGAAGGTGCTGGTGAGGAGACAAGGGGAAAGTTGGAGAAGAGAGGTGGTGGACGAAAATAAGCAAATCGCCCAGGAATTTTGTCTGTCCCTGTCTTTATAAACCTTCCAGGCCGCTTGGAGGAAAGCAGGAAGGCAGGGCGCGGACGATGAGACCAGGAATCCCGCCCCTTTGTAAGAAGCGGGGGGTGGGATGGGTGGGGGGGGGACATGCCCTTCTCATCGCTCCCCCCCCGCCCGTCTGAGGTTGGGAATAATAAACTCAAGTGGCCGCCCGTCAGCCCCTGTCCATCTTCTTTAGCAAACTGGACACAGTGGGAGAAATATGACACGTGAATTATTAAAGAGCAGCTAGTTGACTTCTAACCCTGACGGCTCTGCGCAGACCCCATTACCTGCGGATCTGGCTAGCAGTAGAGCGCAGAATTACAGGGCGAGCGAGCCGGGGAGGAGGCAGGAGAACAGGAGAACGCAGAGCGAGGCTTTGGGGGGTGGGAGGAATCGGGAAAAGCAGGTGTTTACCCAGCCCAATTTGCCACCCAAGAGGATGAGGAAAATGTTCCAGAAAACAAACCCCCTCCTCTAAGAAAGAAGGCAATGTCCCTCCGACCCCCACTCCCCGCGGCCCGCGCCGCTGAGGACTTTCATCTGTATCTTGAACCCGATTTCAAGGAATTCTCAAATTCATCCACAGACCCCCCCTTTTCCCTTCTGACACATTTCCCCCGAGGGAAGAGAGGTTTCTGGGAAGCACATTTCAAGACAGCAGCCCCCAGACCCTGTCCAAGTTGGGCTCTCCCAGAACTTTAGGGAGCGCCCCGAGACCGTTGGGTTTGGGCCACTGATAACGCGGGCCCCATCAGCGCCCATCACGCGGGCAGACAAACAAAAGCTGCTTTGTGCTAATTAAGCAGCCGCGATCCTGCGGGGTCCAGGAACTTGGCAGCTGCGGTGAGGTTGAAAACACGGGGAGGGATTTTTGAACGCTTGGGGGGTGTCTTCGTGTAACGTGGACACGAGGAGGGATGGGATCATAATGACCGCGATGAGGAGGGGGATGCTGTCCTTGGGGCCCGGGTTTGAAAATCCCCTCTTGCCGGCGGCGCAGACCATTGAATCGATTCCAAAATGGGAGTGAGGCGGGCGTCGGAAATGGCTCCATCGGACAGAGAAGCCAGGAGGCGAGTGATGGAGACGATTGTCCCAACGTGACCCTCCATTCACACCACCTCTCAGCATCTGGATCCTGTCAGCGCGTCCCATCCCGCAGCCAGGAGGGCCGCCGGGCGGTGGGTGGGGAGGTTGACCCAACCCTCGCCCCCTCTCTCTTCTCTCGCCTCCTTACCCCTCCTGGGCCCATTGTCGCCCAGGTGCCAGCAATTTGCTCCTTATCATGCGGTCTGTTTACGAGGGCCTTTCTTCACGACAGAGGGAGAGATGGTATTAATATTAATTAACACAATAAAATGAAGCGGTTTTGGGGGCTCCATCCACCAAATGAGTCCTCTCATCGCCTTAATTGGAACTGGAGAGAGAGAGAGAGGGAGAGAGAGAGAGGAGGGGGAGGGGGAAGGGGGGGGGGGGCACAGATGACCTACTGGGTGACAGGCGCAGGTTGGAAGGGTGACATTTTATTGTAAGTCCCCCAATGAAAGGAAGAAAAGGAAGGGACCAGTCAATTTAATGCAGGGACCAAGAGTGCAAGAGTGTTGCTAAGAGACAGGGATGCGGGCAAAGTTCTGTGTGAAGCACTCGGCTGACCTTATGCAAATGGAGGCGACCATCGCTTTGTGGCGCGGGGCCGGCGAATCCACCCCCTGTGTCACCAATACCTGGCACCGAGCCTTTTATTCAAATGTTCTCCAAACACACTCAACAGAGGACCTGACAAAAGCGTGACACATTTAGGGGCTGGAAAGAGAAACACACACACACACACACACACACACACACACACACAGAATAGTCCTAAGTTTTAAAACCCAGAAAAGAAAAAATAAAACACAAACCCACCCCCAGATCTTTGGGTGGAAATGTCACACGTCTTTCCCTTCCCACACGGTCGCCTCCCTCTAGCTGGGAAGTCACCTAAAGAGGCAGAAACGGCCTTTTCGCCGCAGAAATAGAAGCTTATTAAGACACCGCGGCGGAGCTCCAAGTCCTGTCATTAATTCCCGCCCCGGCAGGCAGGGCAGCGTGGGTGGGCAGGGGGTGGGAGCTGGCAGCAGGCGGGAGAGGTTGCATCAGATGCCCCTGCCTCCCCCCACCCCAAACACAGCCCGTCTGCCCCGCCCTCTATCTCAACCACCTGCTCCAGGGACCAGGTTAAGTGCAAAAGGCCAGAGAGGCCTGGGACCCGCTGGATTCCCCAGCACCCCGCCCCCTCTCCCCCCAGAAGTGGCTGTTCTTACAGTCATGTAAAGTGGGAGGCTTGGCCGTCCTGGTCGGGGCACCTGGGAGGGGGGGGGCTGCCGAGGGTCTTGGGCAGGATTGGGAGGTGGGTGCTCCTTTCCACCCGCTGAGAGCAGGACACTCAGGGGACCCCTTTGTGTGGCAAGGGGCGCCTCCGGCCCCGGTCACACCCCTCCCCCTGCTCTCCCTTTCTGGGTTCTTGAGGGGCAGGCGAGACAAACCCTGCCCACTACTCAGCGTGGCCGGGCGTGGAGTTGGGGTTTGCCACCCTCTGGTGCACTACCGTGTCACTTCCAACTGTCCCGGCCAAATCCTCCCTCTCTCTTTCTCCCCCCACCCCCCACCTCCTCTTTTCACTCCAAGCTACCCCGAGTCCCCCCTGGGACATGAGAAGGAACCTTATCCCCCAGGAAACCAGAGGACCTGAGGGTGCCGATCCCCCCAAAACTTGCAAAGCAGGTGATCCTCACGGTTTGGGGGAGGAATTCTGGGGTTTGAGGCAGGGGGATGGGGGGAGCTGGGAGGAGACCTTCCCCCCCGCCCCCACCTGCCGATCCACAAGCCCTAGGAGGCTGCAGCCAGCACATCTGGAAACTTCTGCCGACCCCCACGCGCTTCCCGGGGATGCTGACTGTGGAAAGGGGGACCTCTGCAAACTCCCTTCACCCCGCGAGCTGCTTACACTCCCGCCCCGCCCCGCGTTTGGATCCAATGTTGACCCAATACCCCCCGGGGGTTCGCGCTTTCAAGGTCGCAGTGGCACGGGGACACATTTCAGGTCTTGGGGAGGCGGGGGAGGGGGGGCGGGGTGCGTCCCAGGGGGATGAGCGGCGGCTAACTTCCAGGCAACTCTGCCCACGTCCCCTCTGAAACTTCCATCGCGGCGGCGGGGAGGGCGAACCCTGTACCGGGAAAGCCAGTCGCCGCTGTAAATATTAATGGGAGATGAAATGAAGCCACAGCCCCGCCGGCCCGACAGCGAGACCCCGCGAGCGCGCAGCGCGCGGCCCCCCGGGCGGCAAGGGGCCTGTCCCTTGTCGCTCTCGCTTTATCACATCAGCGCGGCCGCCCGTGGGCTCCCAGGAGCCGAGGCGCCGGGTCACGCATGACACATGTCCCCGTGTCCCCGCCGACAGGTCCCGCCTGGCCCTGCCGCTCCATCCTCCCAGCAGGCCGCGGAGGGAGGGTGCTGGCGGGTGTCAGTTTCAGGTAAAGCGCTCTCCGCCGCGGGGCAGGCGTCTCCAAACCGATTACAAGGTTTCCAGTGCCGCCCTAGGCGCCGCCGCATCGCGGGGGGAGGAGGAGGGATGCGCACCTTCCTCTCCATCCCTCCGCGCCCCAGCCTCCCAGTCGCCCCTGGGAGCGGAGCAGGGCTCCTGGGAGGGGGCCGGGGAGCGCAGTCCAGGCCTCGTGGTCCCCATCCCAGCGCTGTCTGGTCTCCATTTGCCCCCACGTGCGTCCACGTGGCGCAGGCCTGCCGGGAAGTGGGACAGGCTGGGGGTGGGTGGCAGTGTGCCGAGATCTACGCTCCCTCGGACCCCAGGTCCCTGGGTCGCCCGGCGCAGCCTCTGCCCTGGTGTGGATTTCTGGGAAAACCGGAGGGGGACGGCACGAGGCAGGGGCCTTGGCAAGGGCTGCTGGGCACGGCCACCCACGCCCGGATTGGCTGGGGCCCAGCTCCCGCCGCCACCACCGGGTCCGGGAGGCCCGGCGCGCGCCCTAGCGTGGCCGTCAACCCCCCCCCCCCCCCCAGCCGCCCGGAGAGTGGTTTCAACAGCCGGGAAGGTCGGCAGTTTGAGTGGCAGGCGACGCCCGTCCGCCCTCACTCCCGGTGTTTCGGTTGCACCCGCCGCACTTGGGAGAGCTTGGCTGAAGATGGGACATTAACCTCCACTTCGGAGAGCATGGACCCGGGGTTCCCCCACCCTCGGCCACTCTGGGTGTGGGGTGTCCTCCCAGGTCGGCTCAGCGCTCGGCCCTGACACAGCAGGTCCACGCACGACCGAGGCAGGCGAGGAACCGGGGGTGAAACCGGGGGCAGGGGAGCGCGCTTTGGAGAGGCCACGCGCGCGCGTGCGCGCGCGCGCGTGCGCGCAGCAGGTTCAAGCCAAAATCGACCTCAGTGACGGCCCAGCGAGGGCCGCGGCTCTAAAGGGTCTTCCCACGAACCCAGGCCATGTCTGCCTCATTGCAAATGGGGCGACTGGGGTACACATCACAGCGAGGAGCTTTTTTTTTTTTTTTTTTTTTTGTAAGCCCCAAAGCACACAGGCGCTCACACCATCGCTGCCGACGGGGGCCAATGGTCTGTCCCTATGACTGACCCCCAAGCTTCAAGGAGGGCTCCCCCTTTTAAATGATTTCCTATCCGGCTAGTTTCCTCCCGCCCCCCCCCCCCCCCCCCCCCCGGCAATTAACCCAAAATAGTTCCTCCACCCAGACGCACGGGAACGAAAGACAAGGCGGGGCTGCGATGATCGGAAGGGAAATAACCAGGATGCACTTTTGCAACTGCGGGTTCCCTGCGGGGGTGGGGGGGGGGGAACAGTTTCCAAAGCATCAGGTTAAAGGGCCAGGTGAGGGGGGGCTTCCTCTCCGCTAACCTGCGCCCAGGTCCCCACCCGCACCGCTGGTGATTGGGCATCGCCACTGCCATTCATTCTTCTCCCCGCCCCCTTACCCCCCTGGCCTTTTAAAACAGTTACATTTTCCAAGACAACTTAAAAAAAAATAAAATAATAAAATAATAGGACAAGCCCCGGATAAAGGTGTGGCGAGTGTTAAATAACTTTCTCAGCGTGCACGACGGGGAAGGTGGTATTTTCTCAAGAGCCGATTGCGCAGCCCCGAGTTTATGTCACCTGCTGGGGGGCGCCGCTCCCGCTGAGGGGGGCCGGCGCCGCACACTGCACCCCGGGCACCCTGATTGATTGTTCCCACCCCGGAGCCTTCGGGGCGTAATTTAGCCCAGCGGGGTTGGGCATCGCCGACTAGGTTTCAAGAAACAGAAAAGAAAAGAAAAGAAAAAAAATAATAATCCGGTGAGCGATTTCAGTGAGCAACCGTCCTCCACCGGTCACCCCGAAATAGTGTGACAGCCTCCGGAGATGGGCCGCTTTGGATAATTACGGGGCACGCGGCCTCCATCCACCCTGGGCCCCCACTTGGATCTGCGGTTGGGCCCCGCATTGCCTGAACGGGGCTGGGCTGGGGAGGGAGAGGGGGGGCTGCCACGCCAGGATGGGGTGACGGTGGCAAAACCCGTCCACTGGCCTGGCCTTCCCTTTCCCCCCTCTTTGGCTCTTTCTTTCAGTAACAGGCTGTGGGAGCCAGACAAAAACGCACGTTCCCGCGTCTCCTGAGCGCGCCCCGAGAATTCCTTGATCAAGTCCTTAGGCAGCCGGCTGGGGTTTCGCTCGCACCCCCATGGGGGAGGAGAGATGATGATTATTTTTTTTCCTTACAAGCGACAGACTGTCCAGCGTGGGGAACACACTTCGTAATATTTGACCTTTTTTTTTTTTTTTTCAAGTGAATGATCCCAGTGATCTGGGCACATCCTAGAGGTCCTGAAACACGTGATTTCAAAAGAGCAGCCGAAGGAGCAATGAATCGATGAAGAATAGACTCCCCAGGGGATTTCTATGAGGAAGAAACAGTATATATGCATATATATATATATTTTTTTGCCAGTACCCACTTGTATGTATACTAGCTAATGAGTGCTTGATAAATCCTTTTTTTTTTCCCTATAATGAAAATGGGACATTTTTTCTGTGCATCTTTTGGGTTAGAATTAGTCTGACTAGCAGTGGTTGTGTGTGTGTGTGTGTGTGTGTGTGTGTGTGTGTGTGTAAGATGCTGCACTGGAGGGTGGGGATTTGACAAAGATACCAAATGCACAATTGTCCCCCAAATAAGTCAACGCATTTAAAGTAGACACCCCCCTCCCCCCCCCCAGCTTCAGCTCTTCGGTTAATATTGAGGGGGGAAATTCTTATATACCGGGCAATGGCTATAATGGCAACATTTATAATTGAAACGTTTCTTCTCCATCTATTCATCCATCTCATTCTTTTTTCTTGATGGTGTACTTGATAGTGGTGGTCACGAAATTGACCCAGTGTGGTCTACACCTCCCATTCCAGTTAATAGTTCCTTTTTGGCAAATGCCCCTTAGAGCCCTGGCTGGTGTGGCTCAGTGGATAGAGCGTCGGCCTGTGGACTGAAGGGTCCCCGGCTCGATTCCGGTCAAGGCCCTATCTATGCCCGGGTTGCAAGCTCAATCCCTAGTAGGGGGCGTGCAGGAGGCAGCCGATCAATGACTCTCATCTCTCATCATTGATGTATCTATTTCCCTCTCCCTTCCTCTCTGAAATCAATAATTATATATATTTTTTAAAGTCCCTTATATTTGGGGCAGGTTACGAAAACCCCAATGGTATCTATCCCTTCTTTGCTGATAATATCATTTTTCAGCAACTTTTATTTTTAGCCCTCGATGTTGCTATTTACCCTTAGATGGTATTCAAGGACCAAAACCAAAATATTTGCAAAGCTCCGGGAGATAGATACCTCTGAGCACACAGCCTTATCAGAAGGGAGCATACACACCATAGCCAGACAGAGGGAGAGAGGGCCGGCTGACAAAGGAGATGTTTACCTCTCTGACTCAGTGGTGGGCAGGGCCGGCGAAGGCTGCCAAGCAAGGTGAAATGAAGGTCAATTTGTTTGTGGACAAAGTTACACATTTTAATCACTGAGCTAAGGAGGTCTGAGCTGCCAGGTGAATCAATTTGCAGCCGTTTTCCAAAATGTTCTGGAAATCATTGATTTGCATAGAAAATACATTTTCAAAGGGCATTCACCACCAGTTGTTTTTTTTTTTTTAAAGAAACCCAATTTACATTCCCCTTAATCACAATGAAAATAATTTTACAGATTGTCTCCTGGGAAGAAAAATCAATTGGGTGGGGCCCTATTTCTTTTCAAGGGGGGGCACTTTTACCATACTTCAAAATGCTCACACGCAGACATAACTACAAATGAACGTCTGTGAAATATGGCCGCTTCCTGGCTGTGTGGCCTTGGGCAAGTTACTTGAGTTCTCTGGGCCTCCGTCTCCTCATGTGAAATGATAATAGTACCTTAACACACACAGGAAGCTCTATTCCCATCTGCGCTGATCAGAGCCCAAAGCCTGCATCAGTGTTATTACTGACTAGAGGCCCGGTGCACGAAATTCATGCATGGAGGGGAGGGGTGTCCCTCAGCCCAGCCTTCACCCTCTCCAATCTCGGACCCCTCGGGGGATGTCCTACTGCCTGTTTAGGCCCGATTCCTGCCCGCCTGATTGATGCCTAACTGCTCCCCTGCCAGACTGTTTGCCCCCAACTTCCCTCCTCTGCTGGCCTGGTCACCCCTAACTGCCCTCCCCTGCAGGGTTGATCGCCTCCAACTGCCCTCCCTTGCAGGCCTGGTGCCTCCCAACTGCCCTCTCCTGCTGGCCATCTTGTGTCTACATGGGGGCAGGATCTTTGACCACACGGGGGCAGCCATCTTGTGTGTTGGAGTGATGGTCAATCTGCATATGACTCTTTTATTAGATAGGATGACGATTTTTTTAGTTATGGTAACCCAGAAAGCGGTGACCAGATTCTGAAACTTCAACTCTAAATTTGAAATGGTTCCCTTAGGGCCGTGGTCGGCAAACCGCGGCTCTTTGGCCCCTTGAGTGTGGCTCTTCCACAAAATACCACGGCCTGGGCGAGTCTATTTTGAAGTAGCATTAGAAGAAGTTTAAGTTTAAAAAAATCTGGCTCTTAAAAGGAATTTCAATCGTTGTACTGTTGATATTTGGCTCGGTGGACGAATGAGTTTGCCGACCACTGCCTTAGGGCATGTTGTTCCAATTTGCACTATTGTTTTCCTTCCTGTCTCCATAGGCCTGGATGCACGAAATAGGCTTCTATGTAAACAGCCAACTAAAATGCAGCCCCAGGGGGTGATGGGTACACCGGTGAAACACATGTACACCGAACAGCAGTCTGTAAAAAGGCTGACAGCTATGTGACGGCTGTCCAGATCCTCTGTTGCGCAAGGATGCCAGCATGCTCCTTCCCTATTTTGTTTTTTGTAATGACTAGAGGCCCGGTGCACGAAATTCGTGCACAGGTAGGGTCCCTAGGCCTGGCCGGCAATCAGGGCCCATCTGTTGGGCGACCGGCAGGGCGATTGGGGTGCCCTCCTGGCACCCATCTTGGCTGGCCCGAGGCCTGCAGGCTGGGGGCAGCTCCTGCATTGAATGTCTGCCCCCTGGTGGTCAGTGCACATCATAGTGAACGGTCGTTCTACCTGTCATTCCGCCTTTGGGTCAATTTGCATATTAGGCTTTTATTATATAGGAAGTCCTTCACATCCTATTTTAACATCCTCTGGGTTTTATCAGACATTTATCATTGGTGCCACTGTTCCTATCAGGCTGTTCAAGTTAAAATTTATTTTTCTTTTTTTATTTATTTTGAAAATATATTTTATTGATTTTTCACAGAGAGGAAGGGAGAGGGATAGAAAGCCAGAAACATAGATGAGAGAGAAACATCGATCAGCTGCCTCCTGCACACCTGCTACTGGGGATGTGGCCGCAACCAAGGTACATGACCCTGACCGGAATCGAACCTGGGACCCTTCAGTCTGCAGGCTGACGCTCTCTCCACTGAGCCAAACCGGCCAGGGCTAAAATTTATTTTTAAAAGAAAGAGATGGTCCTTGAAAACATGTCAGCATGTTGATTAAAAATGAGGTTCCTGCCCGGCCAGTGTGGCTCAGTGGTTGAGTGTTGACCTAGGAACCAGAAGGTCACGGTTCGATTCCCGGTCGGGGCACATGCCTGGGTTGCAGGCCTTTTCGTGATGGTTCCATAGGCTTGGAGTGAACCTTTGATTCTTTCACAATAGCTTCAAAGTTGTGCCCAAAACTATGAAGCAAGGACATTAGAATGTCCCCAGAAACAGAGACGCCACCATGGTGGCCTGTGACTTCCTGTATGTGAATGCCGAGATCTGAGGCAATATCATGCATGGTTCGCCTTTAACTCACACATCAATTCTTTTTTCAAAACATTGCTCCCTTTCGACAGTCTGTTCATGCTTCTATGTCTCTGGATCTATTTTGTTCAACAGTTTACGTTGCTCATTAGATTCCACATCGGAGTGGGATCATGTTATACTTGTCTTTCTCTGACTGGCTTATTTCATACATTTATCATACATTTATCATACATTTATCATTGGTGCCACTGGGAAGGTGGGGGTGGGTGGGAAGAGATCAAAGACCTTGTGTGCATATATGTATAACCCATGGACACAGACAATAGGGTGGTGAAGGCCTGGGGTGAGGAGGAGTCTAGAAGGGGTGAATGGGGGGAAAGAGGGACATATGTAATACTTCCAACAATAAATATATATTTTTAAAAACCACTCATAAATGTTGTAAAATTGGTGTTTTAAATGCGCTAAACTGAGAATCATTATTAAATTGCTTTAACTCTTTTGTTGCAATAGGAAAACAGATGCTGTAGAATTTCAAGCTAGACAGAGAGGCCTTAAAATACAGGGTGGAAAACTACTTTGCAGGAAATACATTTTCAGGGAATTTTTTTAAAAAGCATTCAGAATGAAAACCTCAGAGTAGCTTAATATTTTTTTTTTTTTGCAAACAGCAGTGTCCTCGGCGGGGCCGGATCTGTCGCCTGTTTCAACAGGGTTTGGACGAAACAGGCCCAGGGACGCCCCTTCTCCCAGCCTTGAGCACCCCCCAACCGCATCCAGGCGCCACCTTCAGACCCACCCCAGCCATCCTCTGCCTGAGACCTGCCAACACCATTTTTGTTGTTGTTTTGTTTTTGTTTTGTTTTGTTAATCCTCACCCGAGGATATTTTTCCATTGATTTTTAGGGAGAGGGAAAGACACATGGATGTGAGAGAGACACATCGATTGGGTGCCTCCTGCATGCGCCCTGACCAGAGCCTGCAACCAAGGTACATGCCCTTGACCGGAATCGAACCCAGGACCCTGCAGTCTACAGGCCGATGCTCTATCCGCTGAGCCACACCGGCCAGGGGCCCAACGCCGCTTTTTGACCTTAACTCCTTACAACCACGAGCCCCCAAATTTCTCAGAATTATTCCCTGAGATGGAGGATGCCACCAACCACCTGGCCACCTGCCCCTGCGGGCCGCGCACACCCACCTCTGGCTGGGCTTCTGTTTCCATGGCGACCAGGTGCACAGTGACAACATGGCTGTGGGGGACGAGGCCACTTCCTCCTCCTCGAGGCCCGGGCGTCTCTGAAAGATGCAAACCCAGCGCGGCGGCGGCCGCGTTCTCTCCAGGACGAGCTGCCGCCTCCCCAGGGGAGTGGGGGGCACTCAGGACCCCACGGGGCCGCCCTGGCCTTGGAGGGGACCCCGACCCGGGCCCTTGTGGAGCGGCAGGCCCTGGTTCCGCGGCGCAGACCCGCGTCCCTGTGACTTCCGGCAGAACCACTTCCGGGGGAGGGGGGAGGCTCATCAGGAGGATGGGCAGCACCTGGCTCACCCCAGGCGGAGGGGGTGAGTGTCTCTTCGACAGGCTCATCCTCGCCCTAGACCAGTGGTCAGCAAACTGCGGCTCGCGAGCCACCTGCTGCTCTTTGGCCCCTTGAGTGTGGCTCTTCCACCAAATACCACGGCCTGGGTGAGTCTATGTTGAAGAAGTGGCGTGAGAAGAAGTTTAAGTTTAAAAAATGTGGCTCTCCAAAGAAATCTCAATCGTTGTCCTGTTGATATTTGGCTCTGTTGGCTAATGAGTTTGCCGACCACTGGCCTAGCTGGTGTGCCTCAGTGGATAGAGTGTCTGCCCATGGACTGAAGGGTCCCGGGTTCGATTCCGGCCAAGGGCACATGCCCGGGTTGCAGGCTGGACCCCCCGTGTGGGGAGTGCAGGAGGCAGCTGATCAATGATTCTCTCTCATCATTGATGTTTCTCTCTCTCTCTCCCTTCCTCTCTGAAATCAATAAAAACATATATATATATATAGATAGATATAGATATAGATATATATGTATACAATAAAATACATATATATTTTAAAAGGCTCCCCCTCAAGCGCGACCAGGAGCCTGTGGAGCCCAAAGGCCTTTGCGGGGACCCTCTGCATCCCCCGGCATCTGGCTTTTGCCTGAGCCTCTCCCCAAAACCGCTAGGCATCCTTTTTTTTAAAAAAATACATTTTATTGATTTTTTACAGAGAGGAAGGGAGAGGGATAGAGAGTTAGAAACATCGATGAGAGAGAAACATCGATCAGCTGCCTCCTGAACACCCCCTACTGGGGATGTGCCCGCAACCAAGGTACATGCCCTTGACCGGAATCGAACCTGGGACCCTTCAGTCTGCAGGCCGATGCTCTATCCACTGAGCCAAACTGGTTAGGGCTAGGCATCCTTTTAACCATCCTGGAGCCCACTCCCATGCATTGTACCACTTGGAAACAATAAAGCTTTTTGCAGGGGAAAAAAATTAAAACCACACAAAACTTCCCAGCTGGTGTGGCTCAGTGGTTGAGCGTTCACCTATGAACCAGGAGGTTATGGTTCGATTCTCAGTCAAGGGCACATGCCTGGGTTGCGGGCTCGATCCCCAGTAGGGGGCGTGCAGGAGGCAGCAGATCCATGCTTCTCTCTCATCATGGATGTTTGTCTCTCTCTCCCTCTTCTTTCCTCTCTGAAATCAATAAAAACATTTTAATTCTTTTTAAAAATATATATATTTTATTGTTTTTTTACAGAGAGGACGAGAGAGGGATAGAGAGTCAGAAACATCGATCAGCTGCCTCCTGCACACCCCACACTGGGGATGTGCCCGCAACCAAGGTACATGCCCTTGACCGGAATCGAACCTGGGACCCTTCAGTCTGCAGGCCGATGCTCTATCCACTGAGCCAAACTGGTTCAGGCAATAAAAACATTTTCAACATAAAAAGACAAAAACATTGCTCCCTTTGAGATGTGCAAATAGTTAAACTAGTCTACACCGTTCTTTCCTTTGCCCCTTTCCTTTCAAGCACAGCCCTTGAACAAGCAGACACTTTAACTCGACGGCTTTTTCTTTATGGCCATTTCAGGGCCCGGCTATCAAAAAACGAGATAATGTCCAAGATCGGGGACCGACCCAGCTCTCTCGCGCAGTTGAAAGCGTCTGAAGGCAGCTCTGGAGCGGCGTGCGGCCCACGGAGCTGTTTGCTCTGCCACAGTTTGATGGAGAGGGTAATGTGTTTGCTAGATAAGCCGAAAGGGGCCAGCCAAAACCAGCCGGGCCTTACGTGATAAACCCTGACACGCCAGCCATTTTTCACACACATGAAAGGAAGGTCTGGGACTCCAAGTTAAACAGAGGCGTCCGCGCGCACACACACACACACACACACACACAGAAATGTTGATCGAAACCGAGAAGGCAAATAAGGGACACTGGCATCTCCTAGTCCATTAAATCGATGGGCGCGATTAATCAAGTCTCTTTCTTGCTGTTGTTTCTGGATGAGAAGGGTAAGTCCTTGAAGACAGTGTGTGGTTTGGCCGGCCAGCCCTGGAGGCCTGGAGTCCCCTGTGAAGTTCAGCTTTTAGGAGGCTGAGCTGCTCGGACGGGAGGTGAGAACTCAGTTGGATGAAAATATGCCACCTGCTATGCCTTTATAATTAGAGGTCAGTGCTAAAGGTCAATTAAGACAATTCTTAACCTAAAGATGTTTTCTAAAAAAATATATGTTATTGATTTTTTACAGAGAGGAAGGGAGAGGGATAGAGAGTTAGAAACATCGATGAGAGAGAAACATCCATCAGCCGCCTCCTGCACACCCCCTTACTGGGGATGTGCCCGCAACCAAGGTACATGCCCTTGACCGGAATTGAACCTGGGACCTTTCAGTCCGCAGGCCGATGCTCTATCCACTGAGCCAAACCCGTTAGGGCAACATAAAGATGTTTTTAAGTAAAGTAGCTCTGCAAACTAGAGTGATTAAAAAATGCTGGGCCCTAGCTGGTTTGGCTCAGTGGATAGAGCGTCAGCCTGCTGACTGAAGGGTCCCAGGTTCGATTCCAGTCAGGGCACATGCCTGGGTTGCAGGCTCGGTCCCCAGTAGGGGGCATGCAGGAGGCAGCCAGTCAATGATTCTCTCTCATCATTGATGTTTCTATCTCTCTCTTCCTCTCCCTTCCTCTCTGAAATCAATAAAACATATTTTTAAAAAATGCTGGAAGTGAATTATTGAATCTTTTTCTTTTTAACATTTAAAAAGATACTTTTATTGATTTCAGAAAGGAAGGAAGAGGGAGAAAGAGATAGAAACATCAGTAATGACAGAGAATCATGGATTGGCTGCCTCTTGCACGCCCCACACTAGGGGAACGAGCCCGAAGCCCTTGACTGGAATCGAACCCAGGACCCTTCAGTCTGCAGGCTGATGCTCTATCCATGGAGCCAAAGTGGCTAGGGCATGAACTATTGATTCTTTATAAGAATTTCCCATTTCTAGAAAAAGTAATGGAAAAAATACCAGAATTTCACAAAATAGAGCCCTCTCTCAAAATAAGAACTTTAATTAATATATATACATATGTGTGTGTGTGTGTGTGTGTGTATATATATATATATATATATATATGTATATATATGTATATATATGTATGTATATATATATATATATATATATATATATATATATATGTTGGGACTAATTGTTTATACTGTGATCACTTTAAGTTAATTTAGAAGAAAATATCAACTCTAAATTAATGTCCTGGAAAATTTTTCTATTTCTTTCTCCTGAGAAAAAATACTTTCCTGATTTTTTTATTCTTCTCAGTCAAAAGTATTTGAGAAAGTGAGGAAAATGCTCCAGTAGATTGGCTCATCTATAGCACATTAAACAACATAGTCACTTGGGCCCTAGCTGGTTTGGCTCAGTGGATAGAGCATCGGCCTGTGGACCAAACGGTCCTGGGTGTTTTTTTTTGTTTGTTTTTTTTAAAATATATTTTATTGATTTTTTACAGAGAGGAAGAGAGAGGGATAGAGAGCCAGAAACATTGATGAGAGAGAAACATCGATCAGCTGCCTCCTGCACACCCCCCACTGGGGATGTGCCCGCAACCAAGGTACATGCCCTTGACCAGAATCGAACCTGGGACCCTTCAGTCCACAGGCCGACGCTCTATCCACTGAGCCAAACCGGTTTCGGCACGGTCCTGGGTTTGATTCTGGTCAAGGGCACAGGCCTCGGTTGCAGGCTCCTGCCCGACCTGGGCCCTGGTCAGGGCACGCACAGGAGGCAACCAATTGATGTGTTTCTCTCACATCAATATTTCTCTCTGTTTTTACCTCTCTCTGAAAAATCAATGGAAAAATATCCTCAGGTGAGGATTAGTATATATATATATATATATATATATATATATATATATATATCACTTGGATCTCTAGGAATGTGTTTCTTCTCTATATTAATCACTTCAAATATTTTTATGCCTCGGTGTTAATAATCTATGAGTATAGATTTTTAGATGAATTTAATGTCAACTAGGGATTAATGTGAATTAATTAAATTGACTGTATTACTTTAATGAGAGAAAAGGATTTTGTTTTAATTCTGATGATCTTAATAAAGCCCTCTACTTATCTGTATTTTCTCAACACTAGGAATTATTTTTATTAGCAGGTGGATTAATCTAATAACGGCAGAGTGGGAAGGAAACCAAGTGACTGCAGGCTGACTTTGTTATTGTTATTGAGGCTGCATAATCAAATCAAGTAATTTTCAATTAAAAAGGAATCAATTTGCGTAATCTATTTAAAAATGGAAACGTAAGTTGGGAGTTCACATTTAAGTTTCTTTTGAAACAGCCATTCGACAGAATTTAAAACAATGTCTGTGATGACAGGTGAATGTGTCACATGCTCGACGCTGCTCTCTGAATAGCAAAAAGTCACATCTTACACGCGCATCTCCAACAAAAGTATTGTCCGCAAAGATGTAGTCCCAGAGACAGACAGTTTTTAGTTAAAACTACCCCATCAGGTTGATGATAATGCTTCAGATTGTTTTATTTATTTTTTTCAATATATTTTTATTCATTTCAGAAAGGAAGGGAGAGGGAGAGAAAGAGAAACATCAATGATGAGAGAGAATCATGGATCAGCTGCCTCCTGCAGGCTCCCTGCTGGGGATCAAGCCTGCAACCCTGGGCATGTGCCCTGACCATGAATCGAACTGTGACCTCCTGGTTCATAGATTGATGCTCAACCACTGAGCCACACTGGCTGGGCATCCCAATTTTTTAATTAATCAATTTAATTTTTTTCAATCATGGTTTACGTTCTTTTTTTTTTTTGTATTACTTTCAGATGTACAGCATAGTGGTTAGCCAATCATATACTTCACAAAGTGTCCCCCAATATTTTCAGTACACACCTGGCACCATACACAGTTATTACAATACTAGAAACCCGGTGCACGAAATTCATGCATGGGGGGTGGAGGGCGGTCCCTCAGCCCAGCCTGCACCCTCTCCAATCTGGGACCCCTCTCACAATCCAGGATGGCTGGCTCCCAACTGCTCGCCTGCCTGCCTTCCTGATTGCCCCTAACCGCTTCTGCCTGCCAGCCTGATCACCCCCTAACCACTCCCCTGCCAGCCTGATTGATGCCTAACTGCTCCCCTGCCAGCCTGTTTTCCCCTAACTGCCCTCCCTTGCAGGCCTGGTCACCCCTAACTGCCCTCCCCTGCAGGCCTGGTCCCCCACAACTGCTCTCCCCTGCAGGCCTGGGTCCCCCCTAACTGCTCTCCCCTGCAGGCCTGGGTCCCTCCCAACTGCCTTTCCCTGCAGGCCTGGTCACCCCTAACTGACCTCCTCTGCTGGCTTGGTCACCCCTAACTGCCCTCCCCTGCAGGCTTGATCGCCCACAACTGCCCTCCCTTGCAGGCCTGGTCCCTCCCAATTGCCCTCCCTTGCTGGCTATCTTGTGGTGGGGCAGTGTATGCAAATTAACCTGCCATCTTTGTTGGGTTAATTTGCATACTCACTCCTGATTGGCTGGTGGGTGTCGCTAAGGTACGGTCAATTTGCATCTTATTCTTTTATTAGTGTAGATTCCCTGTGCTATACTTTACATCCCTGTGGACTATTTTGTAACTGCCAATCTGTACTTCTCAATCCCTTCACCTTTTCCACCCATCTCCCCAACTCCCTCCCCTCAACAGCTGGGCCACACCAGATGGGCTTTGCCTCCCAATTTAGCAACTTTGGTATAATTTGGAGCCTTTCACATTTAGCAACATGTAGAGGTTTTTTTGCGAACATCGCTTCGCAAAGGTCTGGCTTCACTCACTGTCTCTCCCTAAAACCGCTTTCTTTTTCTCCGTTGGGCGCATGCATTACTCCGTGGCCTTCCCTTCCCAAAGCCCAGATGTGCTAACATCAATTATCATCAGCGTGATTTGCCTTTCCACGTGGACGAAGAGTTGCAGCCAATTCACTCCATCTCTGCAGTTACCTCCCTGTCTATAAAGCTCTCCGCTGGGATTCCCTGGGAAATATTTCAGTGACAGCTTCATTTTGCAGACAAAGGAGACGGGGAGAATAAAACATTTCTGGGATGCTGACAGCCCCGACGTTGAAAAGTTAAGCGCTGGAGATTTCACAGAGGCAAACAAGCCGATCCTCCTAATATCACGTCAGAACATCCCTGAGCTGCTATGTAATCGCTACTCCTGGGACGGGCCTCATTGGAAAGAGTTTGCCATTTGTAGTTTTTCCTCTTTGCTAGACCAGGGACAAGCTTTATGAAATGGGGCCTGTGTGTGTGTGTGTGTGTGTGTGTGTGTGTGTGTGTGTGTGTGATTAGCACACCGTGAGGATATGTATTCTTTCTGAATAAAATTTCTTAACCTTTTAAAAATATTTTTATTGATTCCAGAGGGAGAGAGAGAGAAACATCAATGATGAGAGGGAATCATTGATCGGCTGCTTCCCGCACGCCTCTCGCTGGGGATCGAGCCTGCAACCCAGGCATGTGCCCTGACCGGGAATCGAACTGTGACCTCCTGGTTCATTAGGTGGACGCTCAACCACTGAGCCAGGCCAGCCAGGCTTCTTAACGTTATTTTGAAAAATTCTTAGAACTTCTTAAAGTCCTACTTTTGCTGTGATGAGAATCCTATTTCTCTGTTAAACTGGAAACGTTGACTCAAGCATTGTTAACTGTAATAATTAGTTAATTTCATACCAAAATCGGTACAAATTCTTAATAGGATTACACACACACACACACACACACACACACACACACACACAAGGCACACAGCTCAAATCTCTTCAAACTATTTATTTACAATATATGCAAAATATATTAGCTTTTAAGGAAAATCTGCATGTCTGATATGAAGAAAAATCTCACTTCTGAAAGGGAGCCTTGCCCTAGCTGGTGTGGTTCAGTGGCTAGAGCATTCTCCCGGAGACTGAAGGGGTCCCGGGTTCGATTCTCAGATTCTCAACCCCCAGAAGGGGGCGTGCAGGAGACCGCCGATCCATGATTCTCTCTCATCATTGATGCTTCTCTCTCCTCTCTGAAATCAATAAAAATACATTTTTAAAAAACTGCATTGTGAGTGATGAAATTTCCAGAGTGGGAGCTCCTACTGAAACAGGAAGGCAATCGAACTGAAGCACACGAAGCCCCGTGGTTTCGCCTGCATTTGACCGTGACCACCCACGTTCTGAGCTTGAGCAGAACCCATTCACGCATCTCCAAAGCTCCCACCTTGGGCCTGGTGCCCGGCCAGGAACGCCCACAGGGACAGGACGGGGCCCTTCTCTCCTCTGTCCCAGCGCAGACAGACCTGGCTGCATCCCAAGCTTGGCCCACGCAGAATGCCTCTGGCCAGGAGATGCCTGCGCCAGGCGGGTCCTCAGGGACCCCCTTCCACCCCCCCACCCCCCAGCTGCCTCCACTCCGCCTGAGCCCAGACCCCGCTCCACAGCCTCCAGTAAACACCCCGCGCTTCTAATCTCCCGCCCACAGACTCGCTTCCCTTGACATTAGCCAGAGGGACTTTTCCCCCCCCCTCAAAGGACCCAGCACATTTTGGAAACGCGAGCTTGTAGCCTTCAGACCCGGTTTGCTGAAGTCATTTGCCAGCCGTTGCTCGGGGTGAGGGGTGGGGTTGGGGAGGGGACTTTGAGTAACAATACTCCAATCCCTTTGAACAGAAAGGGGCTAATTTATTAGATGAGAGGACCCTTTATCCCCCCCTCCCCCCGCCCCAATAATAATTCTTCTGCTTCTGTTTGTCGAGTCTCCTTACTAATCAAAGAGGTGAACTGGATGCCACAGAATTCTGATTTCATATCCAATGCTGCACAAAGCTTCCCATTTCCCAGACGGGGGAGATATTCATCGTTTCTCTATTTTTGCTGGTGCCAAAGGTGACGGTGCATGATCTCATTTAATTCTGAGACCAACAGGAGGGTAGAGGCGCTATTATGATGCTCATTTTCCTGATGAAGACGTCCACTGAGCCCTGGCTGGTTTGGCTCTGTGGATAGAGCATCCGCCTGCGGACTGAAGGGTCCCGGGTTCGATTCCGGTCAAGGGCATGTACCTTGGTTGTGGGCACATCCCTGGTAGGGGGTGTGCAGGAGGCAGCTGATGGATGTTTCTCTCCCATCGATGTTTCTAACTCTCCCTCTCTCTAAAAAAAAAATCAATAAAATATATTAAAAAAAAAAAGACATCAACTGAGCCCTGGCGGGTTTGGCTCAGTGGATAGAGCCTCGGCCTGCAGACGGAAGGGTCCTGGGTTTGATTCCCGTCAAGGGCACATGCCCGGGGTTGTGGGCTCCATCGCCAGTAGGGGGCGTGCAAGAGGCAGCCGATCCATGGTTCTCTCTCATCATTGATGTTTCTCTCTCTCTCTCCCCCTCTCCATTCCTCTCTGAAATCAATAAAAATATATTAAAAACAAAAAGAAATAAACTTAGAGAGGTTACATTGCCGGTGTGTGGCCTGATGGGCAGGCAAACCAAGGTACCCAGCAAGCCCCACGCTGACCAAGGAATATCATCATTATGGGCTGGATCCTAAGACCTGGTTTCTGATTACACAGGTTGTGGGAATAGATGCTATTTATTATTCATTTTTACTAGTTCCAACCCCACAGTTAATGAATAGATTTCATATTTATTTCATTTGTTTCTAAAAGTAACGCTTTTGCTTTTCTGATTAAATGACTGGTGGCAGGGACTATAACTTAATTACATATGACTTAATTGGCGTATTCGTGAATTATATGGAGTTAATTTTTAAAAAAAGGAAGTAATTGAATTGTATAACATGTTGCTACTATTCTAAATGTCAATCAGATTGCTCTGTTGATTTTGAAACTTTGACTCAAGTCTGGTCAAATATATAATTAGTTCACTTAATACTAACTTTATTTATTTTTTTAAATATATTTTATTGATTTTTTACAGAGAGGAAGGGAGAGGGAGAGAGAGTTAGAAACATCGATGAGAGAGAAACATTGATTCAGCTGCCTCCTGCTCACCCGCAACTGGGGATGTGCCCGCAACCAAGGTCCATGCCCTTGACCGGAATCGAACCTGGGACCCTTCAGTCCGCAGGCTGACGCTCTATCCACTGAGCCACACCGGTTTGGGTTTAATACCAACTTTAGGATAGGTTCGTAGTAAGATTATATACAACGTATACACACAACACACACCCAGCTCAAATCTCCCCCAGCCACTTGTTTACAATATATGCAACATGCATTCCATAGTAAGAAAAGTCTGCAGGTAACTTCTACAAGTGACACTCCAGCCCGGCCAGAGTGGCGTAGTGGTTGAGTGTCAACCTGTGAACCAGGAGGTCACGGTTGGTTTGATCCCCGGTCAGGACACATGCCCAGGTTGCGGACTCCATCCCCAGGGTGGGGCGTGCAGGAGGCGGCCGATCCATGATTCTCTCTCATCATGGATGTTTCTCTCTCTCTGCCTCTCTCCCTTCCTCTCCGAAATCAACTGAAATATATTTAAAAAAATAAATAAATAAAAGCGAGACTCCACTTGGAGCCTAGCGTGGACATTTTGTTATGGAAATTTAGCATTTCTCGGTCTTGGTATTGTCTCCTCTGATGTAAGTGGAAACGATTGAAAACCCACTGGGAGAAAACGACTTAACTCCGCTGTCAGCGGCGTGAGGGCAGGGCCGCGGCGGGACCGGGCTGCCTGTGGAATAGCTCTGGGCGCAATCCGTGTGTGCGGAATTTGAATGGCGGATCTCGGTGAAATGATGCTGAAAATTTCCCATCAGCTCCAGCTATCCATCTGAAGTTAAGCCGGGCAGAGCTGCCCTGTGTCGAGGAGTCATTAATAATGAGGTTTCTGCTGAGATCACTTCGCTGACAGTACAGAATGAAACACTTCCCCTTTGAGGGTTTTGTGCCCATCGTGCGTGGCTCCATCGTTAGGCTGGGGTCTTTAACTCAAGGGAAAACCGCAACATTTATTATCATTAAGGTTTCCGGTACTTTATGGGGCAAAGAAATGAATGAATTTAGCTCTATTACTTACTTTGTAAGGACAAAGAAATAGAAGCTCAGAGAGGTGGAGAGACTTATTAATGTCACGTAGCTAGCTGCTGTCAAAAGTACAGTGACTAGGCCCTCGCCGGTTTGGCTCAGTGGATAGAGCATCGGCCTGAGGACCAAAGGGTCCTGGGTTCGATTCCCATCAAGGGCACGTACCTCGGTTGCAGGCTCCTCCCCAACCAGGGTCCTGGTCAGGGCTCCTGCAGGGGTCAACCAATTGATGTGTTTCTCTCACATTGATGTTTCTCTGTCTTTCCCTCTCTCTTTCACTCTCCTTAAAAATCAATGGGAGCCCTAACCGGTTTGGCTCAGTGGATAGAGCGTCGGCCTGTGGACTGAAGGGTCCCAGGTTCAATTCCGTACCTTGGTTTCGGGCACATCCCCAGTAGGGGGTTTGCAGGAGGCAGCTGATCGATGTTTCTATCTCATAGATGTTTCTAACTCTCTATACCTCTCCCTTCCTCTCTGTACAAAATCAAATATATATATATAAATCAATGGGAAAATATCCTCGGGTGAGGATTTACAACAACAACAGAAGTATAGTGACTTTGGGTCTCAGCTCTACTGCACCTATCAGAGAACATCCTATTAAATGATTAGAAATGAATTACTGCTCGTCATTGAACTTCATTATTTTCCTATCCAGTTCTCAAGTTAGAGCCTTACTCAATGTACACGATGCATAGTGCAAATGACATTTTCTCAGTGGGCCATTTTAGTGTAAAGCTTTCCCGTGAAGTAGTTAAGGCATTTCCAATACTCAGGAGGCGAGAGCTTAGTTCTCCACACACTTCTGTGGAATTATGAGTTGGTACAGCCTTACTGGCCGCCAGGGTTCTTGTTCCCGCACTAAGAAGGGTTCAGCAATCTGGAGAAAGGCTGTGTGTAACTTAAGTAAGAGTCCAGCGACAAAAGATAATTTTGAAAGGCATTGGGGGTCAGAGGAGCCTGGCTAAAGGAGCCAAGTTCTCTTTGTCTCAGGACCCCTTGCTTTTTATTAACACAAATTGTCCTAAGGCAAGGTGGAGATAATACACTTCAAAGGGTAGGGTTTTCGTCTACAGAGTCCATTGTCAAAATGGGGAATAGCCTACGGCTGTTCAGGTGTTTGGCCAACAGGAGGCAGTAACATGTAGTTTAAGATGCCCTGAGCTGTCTGGCCGCAAATAATCATCCTTTTCAGGTTTGGGAAATGCCTTTTAGCCATCCCAGCAGGCGATAACATATGTGACTCAGCCCTTGTTGAGTCCTCAAGTTCCATCAACCTTTCGATGAAACTCTTGCAATTATGACATGCTGGAACTGGCTTCCAGCAACTGGCGAGAGTTTGGGAAGTTTAATAGCCTTAAAAAGGGCATTTCTTTCAGTCTTGCAGGGACATTCTAGGGCAGTGATGGGCAACCTTTTGAGCTTGGTGTGTCAAACTTTGCCAAAAAACTGAGCATAACTCGGGTAGTGTGTCACTTTGAGGAAAAAACTAACTCCAAGACTCTAGTCGCAAATGTTTCATCCTCAGGAGCAGCAAATGTTTCATCCTCGGCATGCGGCCGCGTGTCATCAGAAATGGCTACGCGTGTCAGTGCTGACACGCGTGTCATAGGTTCGCCATCACTGGGCTAGGGTAATATTTAAAGTGGAAAAAAACACCCAAACCTCACAAATGTACACACACACACACACACACACACACACACACACACAGTCACTGTAGCATTGTTTAACATTAGAAGCACACTTCCCGGCCTGTGTGGTTCAGTGGTTGAGTGACCTATGAACCAGGAGGTCACGGTTCAATTCCCGGTCAAGGCACATGCCTGGGTTGCAGGATTGATCCCCAGTGTGGGGCATCCAGGAGGCAGCCGATCCATGATTCTCTCTCATCATTGATGTTTCTATCACCCTCTCCCTTCCTCTCTGTAATCAATAAAAACATATCTAAAAAAATAAAACCAGAAGCACACTTGATGTCTACCAACGGGATTGGTTCTGATACATACTTTGTAACTGTGTTTGCTGAGAGTGGTCACACTCTCCTAATTTGTACATAAGTCAGATGGATTAGCAATAGAGCTAGACTAAATTTCAACAAAAACTAGTGTAGTATATTGAGTCTTTGACAGTTGACTTTTTATAGGTAAGTCAGGCCAGGAAATACCTCAATTGTAGCAGGGGTTTAAGTTAGTTAGATCAAAGAGGCATTGATGGAGTTTTTTGTTTGTTTGTTTTTTAATGTTTTTTTTTATTGATTTTTAGAGAGAGAGGAAAGGAGAAGGATAGAGATAGAAACATCAGTGATGAGAGAGAATCATGGATCGGCTGCCTCCTACACGCCCCCTACTGGGGATCAAGCTGCAACCCGGGCATGTGCCCTGACAGGGAATTGAACTGTGACCGCTTGATTTCTGGGTCGGTACTCAACCACTGAGCCACACGGACTGGGCTGAGGGAGTTTTTTAAAGAAAAGACGGCCAGCTGTCTTTCCAAGATGGCTCTGGATCCGTGGTCACACCAGCCCTAGTGACCCAACGGAACTCCAAATGCCTTCATTTTCCCTGTTTGTCTCAACAGAATCCAGTGGCACTCACTATGGAAGTAGTAGGGTCGAACATATTATTCTTATTTTTCAAGTACTTTATTATTATTTTTTTAAAATATATTTTCACTGATGTCAGAGAGGAAGGGAGAGGGAGAGATAGAAACATCAATGATGAGAGAGTATCATGGATCGGCTGCCTCCTGCACGCCCCACCCTGGGGATCGAGCCTGCAACCTGGGCCTGTGCCCTTGACCGGAATCAAATGCAGGCCCCTTCCATCCGCAGGCCGACGCTCTACCCACTGAGCCAGACCCTCTAGGGCTGCCTCTCCTCTTGAAAGAAAACGGGTGCTTAACGCATTTGAGCTCAGAGGCAGGCAAGCTAAGGTCACACAGGAGTCAGCGTAAGGGGGGCTACATTCTTCTCATGCATTCCAAATCAAGAGGTGACGGCAGGGTTAACCCAGGAGGATGCCACCTTGAACCCCTCGCTCTCTTGATCAGGCAGGCCACAACAGAAGATCAGGAGTCCCCGCCTATTATCTTATTGTCCGTGCTCGCTCCTCTGGGCCGAGGCCCAGCCTGGTTATGGATTAACACGGGGATCGATAGCACAGCCCGCCGCCTCCCTCCCCGGCGGGGGAAAATGAACTCCGAACGCAGTCGCACTCTTATTGATCAAGGATACAGGTCTCCCTTTCATTACCTCTGTCTGCCGAGAGCCCGCAAATAATGTGACGAGTTCCTAATCTCTCCGATTCTCCATGGACCCTTCACCCCGCCGGGCCGCACGCCGGGCCGGTGTGTTCTTCCATCTGGATGCGCACCCCGGGTGATTCGTGGGGTCCTACCTCCCACTCTCACGTCAGACCAGGTCAGTCAGAGCTAATAACGTCGCTCTTCACCAGGGACCTCGGCTCCAGTGACTTCAGAATACAGTCTCCACACAGAGCCAGGAAGGGCAATGTACAGCTGGCTTCCTGTGGGGATAGAGCGAGGGGAACTCTTCTTGGCCCCCCCCAACACTCAACCGGTCTCACTGCTTCAGGCTCTCACCTGCTTCTCACCCAAGTGGCCCCGATTTTACACATTGAACTGTTCAAGTCTCTTGGAGGGCGAATCTCGTCTTAGCTGCTTCTGATCCCAGGCCTGGAACTGATGCAGACCTCAAGCTTTTATTATTTTTAAATTTTTATTTATTTCAGAGAGGAAGGGAGGAGAGAGAGAGAAACATCAATGATGAGAGAGGATCATGGATCTGCTGCCTCCTACACGCCCCACACTGGGGATCGAGCCCGCAACCCGAGCATGTGTCCTGACTGGGAATCGAACCAGGGACCTCCTGGTTCATAGGTTCATGTTCAACCACTGAGCCACACCGCTGGGCGACCCCAAGTTTTTGTACCACCATGAATATTGGCTCTCAGCATAGGCATGGGCTGTGGTCCCTTTACCCTCCATGCCTTTTAAAAAATATATATATTTTTATTGATTTCAGAGAGGAAGGGAGAGGGAGAGAGAGAGAGAGAAACATCAATGTTGAGAGAGAATCATGGATCGGCTGCCTCCTGCATGCCCCACACTGGGGATCGAGCCCACAACCTGAGCATGTGCCCTTGACTGGACTCAAACCCGGGACCCTTCAGTCCGCAGGCCGATGCTCTATCCACTGAGCCAAACCGGCTAGGGCTCACCCTCCATGTCTTAATGACCTTGGGCCTTTTCTGTTAAGTAGCTGTAGAAAATACCCTGGGGCAAGCCTACAAAAGGGGAGGAATTTGAGACTTGCTATTGTGTTGATTACGAAACTACATGGCTTTGGGGCCAGAGCCCTCCTTTCTGAGTTCCGGAAGCTCTTCCGTACTCAGAGGAGGATGCTATAATTGGCAAAAAATAGATCACTTCCGTCTAGAAAACTCTCACCAGCTTTAATTTCCGAGATGAAAGTGGACCTCAATGAGAGTTTTAGAAAAAGAATTCCATTCAGAAACATAGGTACTTTTTCACGTGTTAATAACTTATGATGACTTTATTGCCTGTTTTTCCCTCCCTCCCTCCCTCCCTCTTTTCCTTCCTTCCTTCCTTCCTTCCTTCCTTCCTTCCTTCCTTCCTTCCTTCCTTTCCTTCCTTCCTTCCTTCCTCCCTCCCTCCCTCCCTCCCTCCCTCCCTCCCTTCCTTCCCTCTTCTTTTTTGATCTGCAACTTACTACTTTTCTTTTTTTTAAAAAAAAATATATATATATATTTTTTATTGATTTTTTACAGAGAGGAAGGGAGAGAGACAGAGAGCTAGAAACATCGATGAGAGAGAAACATCGATCAGCTGCCTCCTGCACACCCCCCACTGGGGATGTGCCCGCAACCAAGGTACATGCCCTTGACCGGAATCGAACCCGGGACCCTTCAGTCCGCAGGCCGACGCTCCATCCACTGAGCCAAACCGGCTTCGGCTACTTTTCTTAAACTCTAAGTTAAAATAGAAAAACTTGCCCTGGCCAGTGTGGCTCAGTTGGCTGGGCATCGTCCCGTGTTGTACCTAAAGGTTGACGGTTCAATTCCTGGCCAGGGCACATGCCGGGGTTGCAGTCTTGATCCCCAGCAGGGGGCGTGCTGGAGGCAGCCGATAGATGATTTTCTCTCTCTCCCTCTTCCTTCCCCTCTCTCTGAAAAGCAATACAAATATTAATAAAGAAAAGGAAAGAAAAAAAACTCAACTTCTAATTATAGATGTCAGTCGTGTCAGCTAGACTTCTGACTTCTAGGTCAGCGGTGGCCAACCTTTCGGACCTCACGGGCCACCAGTGGTCCATGGACCATAGGTTGGCGACCGCCGCTCTACGTGGAGGTGGGCAAAGGGGAGAGACCTGGGAGGGAAAGAGACTTTGCTGGGGGCGATGGTGCAGTGAGCAGATGATGTTTGATTGAGTTGGACACTGGAACCTGGATGGTTTGGGGAACCAATGTCACCCCAGTAAATTCAATATAAAAAATAAAATTGGCCTGGGCCCTACCTGGTTTGGCTCAGTGGCTAGAGCGTCGGCCTGCGGAGGGAAGGGTCCCGGGTTCGATTCCGGTCAAGGGCACATGTCCGGGTTGCAGGCGCGATCCCCAGTAGGGGGCGTGCAGGGGGCAGCCGATCCATGATTCTCTCTCATCATTGATGTTTCCATCTCTCTCTCCCCTCTTCCTTCCTCTCTGACAGCAATAAAAATATATTTCTTAAAAAATGGCATTGGACAGATCTAGGGAGGAGGGTACTGATATTCATTGTTTTCCTCCACCAAATTATTGGAGCTAAATGAGAGTAAGCAACAATGGCTTTACCTGTCCCATAGAAGCTCATGCATCGGTCCCCTATTGAAGCAGTTGTGGGAAAAATTGTCATTATTTTCTGCTGCCAATCCGATGACGACAAATGGCAACGGCACGAAAGTCCTCCTTCACGGAGAACACCCCGGATGACCCCGTGCAACGAAGCCAATGGAACGATCGGCTGGGATTCAGCCCCTGGGGTCTGGCGGGGGGGGGGGGGGCCCCCAGCTCCCGCGCTAACAATTTGTACACCTGTGGAAGACGAAATCAAGTATGACAGTGGTACAAAGTCCGGGGGATTAAAGCGATCTGCACTGAGCCCCCAAAGCCGACGTAATTGCAGGTCTCAGTTCCTCCTTTTGTTCGGCAAAGCTGCGTTTGAAATTTGACAAGAAAGTCCCCTTCTTGCCTTTTTTTTTTTTTTGCAAGGGACTAGGTGGAATTTCACCCAATTCTCTCTCTTCTTTTCTATTTAAAAAAATTTTTTTTTTTATTGATTAAGGTATCACGTACTTGTCCTCATTCCCCCATTCCCATTCCAAACCCCTCCCCACGCATGCCCTCACCCCCCTGTTGTCCGTGACCACTGGTTAGGCTTATATGTATGCATACAAGTCCTTTCTCTCTTTTCTTTTCTTTCTTTTTTTTAAAAAATATATATACTGATTGATTGATTTCAGAGAGGAAGGGATAAAGATAGATAGAAACATCAATGATGAGAGTCATTGATCGGCTGCCTCCTGCACGTCCCCTATTAGGGATCGAGCCCATAATCCGGGTATGTGCCCTGACCGGGAATTGAACCCTGACCTCCTGGTTCACAGGCCGATGCTCAACCACTGAGCCACACTGCCCTCGCCCCCCTTTTCTTCTTCACTCTGTGTTGATTTCATGGAAGGAGATGATGGTAGACCCATCCGTGGAGACTTTGTTTACCTGGTAGATTTGGGAACTACCTTTGATGACAAACTCTTTTACCTATTTTTTTTCTCACAATCCTGAGATCAGAAAGCTGGGAGAATGAGCGGAAAGTGGGCGTGGCTGAGGCTGGCCGGAAGCTCACTCTGTTTTTCGTAAAGATGGAAAGGGAAGGCACTCAATGTGTCCTTGTCCCCTCTGAGGGGAGGAGTCTTCCTGTGGTGTGGCACTCACACACTGGGCTCTGATTTGCTATATTTTTTGTTGTTAATCCTCACCTGAGGATATTTCCCCATTGATTTTTAGAGAGAGTGGACTAGAGAGGGAGAGATAGAGAGAATCATCGATGACCAGGTCCGGCCGGGGAGGAGCCTGCGACCGTGGTCCTTGCCCATGACCGGAATCGAACCTGGGACCCTTCAGTCCGCAGGCCGAGGCTCTATCCACTGAGCCACACCGGCTGGGGCTGACTCGCTATACTTCTCAGCCTGCCTGTGTGCTACCGAGTCCCTCTGATGTTGCCATAATTGTGCGTGTGATCTTCCATCACGGGTGTCATCAAATGTTATTACACGTAACAGAGATAAAACCAGGACATTATTGATTGGTTCTGCCGTGCAAACCTCCCAGGCTTCCTCTGCGAGGGGTCTCCTTCTGGGGAAGCTGGCTGTGTCCTTCCCATCATGCTCCTGCCCTCGGAACCACGGGCTTCAGAGCTTTCATTTGAGGCCCACATCAATCATATAATTAAGATGTCTTAAGGCAACGACAGCGACTCCCTCCTCCCTTCGCCCACCCCCCCCCCCCGACTCGGCGGGCCTGCTCTCTGGTCTGCCGCGGCGATGTTAATTCCCTCCCCGCCTCCCTTTCATGTGGGCGGAATCACCGCTTCTCTCTGTCCAGGGTTCTCAGTGGCATATTTCCTGTTGGCCCAGGTTTAACCAGATAGACCCCTATTTGGATTTACACTTTTCTCCCTTATTCCTAAGATGAATGGGATGCTAACCAAGGAAGCCAGAGTCTTTTTTTATTTTATTACTAGAGGCCCGGTGCATGAAAATTCATGCACTGGAGGGGGGCGTCCCGAGGCTCAGCCTGCTCCCTCTCAGAGGCCGGGAGCCCTCAGGGACGGGAGGCGACCTAGTGATCAGGGGAAGGCGACGCCCCCATCACACCTCTGCTGCTGCCACTGCTGGCAGTGCAAGCCTTGGCCGGCCCTGGTTACCTTAGCCTTGGGCAGCCCTGGGCGGCTGGGCAGCCGCCATCTGAGTCTTGCCTGTGCCTTGGGCCGGCCCTGGGCTACTGGGGGGCTGAGGGGACTGGGAGACTCCAGAGGCAGGCGTGCGGAGTGGCCTGACCTGCCTGGGGGCGGGCCCGGCCATCCACGTGCCTGCCGCCCCGGTGTGGCTGAGGTGACTGGGTGCCGCCATCTTTGAGGGTGTGACAATCAATTAGCATATTCCCTCCTTATTGGCTGTGGGCACCGCCACCTTTGTGAGGGCATGACAGTCAATTAGCATATTCCCTCTTTATTAGATAGGATTATTATTATTTTGGTGAATCCTCACCCGAAGATATTTTCCCATTGATTTTTAGAGAGAGTGGGAGGGAGAGGGAGAGACAGAGAGAAACCGTGATGTGAGAGAGACACATCGATTGGTTGCCTCCTGCTCCAGCCCCGACCAGGGCCCCACCAGGGAGGAGCCTGCAACCCAGGTACGTGCCCTTGACTGGAATAGAACCCGGGACCCTTTGATCTGAGGGCTGATGCTCTATCCACTGAGCCAAACCTGGTAGGGCAAGGAATCCACATGCTTTTCTCCTTTCCTAGACAGCTCAGCCATGTCCTTCAGAAATGATGCCCAGATGACGCCAAACATTTGGATGGAAAAGGAAGAATTGGAACAAAGTTCTAGATGTGCGAGGGGGCCAGATGTTTGGTATCATGTGGGTAAAGCATCCAGATCACTGACCTTTAAAAAAGAAAATTCTCATCTGGGTATTTTGGAGTCAGGCAAACACATACAATTTCCAATTCCCATTCCTCGTTTTTTTTTTTTTTTTTCCCCTCCATAGTCTTATCAAATCTTGCAGTCTCTTTGTTTTTCTTGCCTTTCACCTTCCCAGTCATGCTACCTTTTAAAAAAATATATATATTTTTTATTGATTTCAGAGAGGAAGGGAGAGGGAGAGAGAGATAGAAACATCAATGATGAGAGAGAACCGTTGATCGGCTGCCTCCTGCACACCCTACATTGGGGATTGAGACCGTAACCCGGGCATGTGCCCTGACTGGGAACTGAACCACGACCTCCTGGTTCATAGGTCGATGCTCAACCGTTGAGCCACGCCAGCCAGGCCCAGTCATGCTATCTTAACAATCCTAACATCTATATATATAGAAGTGTAATATGCAAATCGAGCAGACGGCGGAACGACTGGTCACTATGACGCGCACTGACCACCAGGGGGCAGACACTTAACGCAGGAGCTGCCCCCATCCAGCAGGCCCTGATCACCCAGTCGGGGCCTGCCAGCCAACCTCTTGGTCCCTCCCCCCGGCCGGCAGGCTCCAATTGCCCCATGGGGGACGGGGAACTGGGGGTGGGTGGTGGTGGACGCGGGTGGTGCCAGGCCAAGGCAGGTGCAAGCGAGCGGGGCCCCAATCGCCCCACCGGTCGCCCCACACACAGAGGGAAACCAGTGTCAGCGGCAGGTGGTGGGGTCGGCTGCCGGCAGCTGGGGAAGATTGGCCCTGATTGCAGGCTTGGCCTCGGGACCCTACCTATGCACGAATTTCGTGCACCGGGCCTCTAGTCTAATATAAAAAGAGGGATAGAATCCAGGAGGGATAGTGTGGGAGGTGCCTTTGGGCAAACATATGGGCAGAGTGGCCATTCTGGCTGCATTGCTAACTAGATGTTTTCCTGTGGCACAAAACCTACCGCTTTGGGCCTCCACCCGGCATGTGCATTCCTTGGGAAAAAAAAACAAACTAGACCTCCCTGCAGAAAAACCCTTCGGTTTCTGTCTGAACATGGTCGCCCCCGCCCTGCTGAGCTTTAAACCAAACCTCACTCTGAAAACACAAGCAGCAGATGAATCGATGAATCCCCTTTCCTGTCTTCATGCCTGGTGTTGAAAGCATACGGCTCTCGGCTTAAATAAGATCATAAAATATCTCCACTCTAGGTTCTTGTTAGAGAATTATTTCATGAGATGTTGGCAATTCAGCATCTGCTAAAGGTTTGTTCAAACATCTCGTATTCATGTAGAACGTTGGATTTTTTTTTTTTAACTAGCTGGGCCGTTTAGGCCAGCTTCCTGGGGCCAGGGGCTCCCCTGAGTGACCCCAGTCACTCGCCAGGTCTGCAGGGAATCTGGGGACAAACTGTGTGTCCTGTTTTCTCTAAAACAGTAGTCGACACCAGAAACTTATTATTATTATTATTATTTTTTACACAAAAACCTTATAAAAAGACCAGGAACTGCTTTCTGATTTGAGTTCAGTTTCTAGAAGTTTCGTCGCTGAAAACAGGCGCTATTCCTTTCTTTGAGCAGAAAAGGAAAACCATTTGCCTCGTCAGAGCCTGTCCTCTTCGAGGTCACCTCCCTAGCAACGGTCTCCAGGGAGAGTGTCTGCTTCCTTTGCGGCCTTTGGAATAGTGGTCGGCAGCATTTCCTGAGCAGTTCAAAGCCTGGAAGCTCTGACGTCATTGCTTTTGGCTTAGAGCGTATTGGGTAAGACCTTTTAGCAGTTGGTGGCATAGGCGGATACAACACACAAACTATATGAAATCTGATGTTCAGCATAAGACAGGATACACATGAATAGATACAGAGTACCATTAAGCAAGCGAGGGAATTAGCAAGGGTGCCCTGGACGAGCCACTTCACCTGTCCGCCTTTGCTTCCTCATCGTCATTGTCAAGGTCCCGGCTGCTGCAGGAACTCACCTTGGTCATGGTCTCCTGGCCTCTGGGCTCCCCCACCCCGCCTTCCTCAGTCCCTGGCCTCTCACCCTCCAATTGGCACCTCAGGTCATCTTTTCTGCCTGCTGTTTCCCCTCCTTCTTTCTCAAGACCCTCAAATGGCTCCCCATTAGCTCCTGGGTCATTTGCGAATGATCACCTATTGGTTTCAAGGCCTTTAGTCAAGCAATCCCTTTCGATGTCACTCTCCATCTCTCCCCTCCCTGCTCCTTGTGGCTGCCAGATTCCTCTTCACCAGGCCATTCTGGTTCCTTCTCTCTCCTTTGCTCTGAACCCTGCTTGCTTCTGCCTACGGGGACGACTTTCTAGATAATGCATACCTGACCTCAGCCATCCTTCCCATAATCCTAGAGCAGTGGTCGGCAAACCGCGGCTCGCGAGCCACATGCGGCTCTTTGGCCCCTTGAGTGCGGCTCTTCCACAAAATACCACGGCCTGGGCGAGTCTGTTTTGAAGAAGCGGCGTTAGAAGAAGTTTAAGTTTAAAAAATGTGGCTCTCAAAAGAAATTTCAATCATTGTACTGTTGGTATTTGGCCCTGTGGACTAAAGAGTTTGCCGACCACTGTGCTAGAGCAAGCAATTCAAACTCACAGGCTAACACGGGCCCAATAAATGAGGTTTAAGTGTATGTGGCCGCAAAACAACAAAAGCGTAGGTTTCCATTTTCATAGAAGCGTAGGTTTATTTCTATTAGAGACATGCTGAATGCAAAGGGCTGAGATAAATGAGTCTCACAGCTGCTGTAGAGCCTAAGACCATTGGAAAACACAGATATTTACATTACGATTCATAACAGTTAGCAAAATTACAGTTGTCAAGTAGCAACGAAAATAATGTTATGGTTGGGGGTCACCACCACATGAGGAACTGTATGAAAGGGTCGCGGCATTAGGAAGGTTGAGAACCACTGATATAGAAGAAGGAAGGAAAAAACAGATGCATAATTCGGATTTTCTGCACATTGTCCAGGTCACTTTGTGGTCCCCCCTCCCCCCCAAATCATTAATCAATAAGCCAATTGCCCTCACTCTCCTCTCACATATGTTTCCTTCCCACTACTCAGTAAATAGGCCTCTGTGATCCATTTCCAGCATAGTCAACCTTTAATGGAAATGGTTACTGAATTTCCCCCGGGGAAAACAGAATGTAGGGAGGACGGAAGAGGATATAAGAACAAAGAACTGTGTATGTGAGCCAACATCACGGTGGAAACTCCCCCACCACACACACCTCCCCCCCCCATCCCACCTCCAGGTGTCTGTCTCAACTAGATAGGGGGAGGCGGGGGCAACTAGAAAAGGCCTCAGCCCATTTTTTTAAATGGCCCAATGGGAGACAGCGAGACCTAGGCTACGTATGAGGAAACAGGTGACCAAATAGTACTCAGCCAATGAGGAACCGGAGGAGGGACTGAATAAATAGGCTGTGATTGCTACGCTGCGTGTGCCCGTACAACCAGATGGACACCTCTCCAGAACGTATTAAAAGTCTCGTTTTCACCACACTTCTGTCCCTGAGTCCGCTATTTGAATTCAGACAGGTGCGCAGTTCTCACAGTAAGTCTTTAAAATGGAAACGGAATCCAATACCTTAGATCTGGGGCTAACGTGATTGATTTCTCATTGCCACTCTGTCCAGAAGGAATGCAAGAAGCCTTTGACCATGAATCACCACGTCTTCCGTTTTGAGTTTACTTCCTTCTCCTTTCTTTTAAAATTTATTTTTATTGATTTCAGAGAGGAAGGGAGAGGGAGAGAGAGAGAGAGAAACATCCATGATGAGAGAGAATCATGGATCGGCTGCCTCCTGCACGCCCAACACTGGGGATCGAGCCCGCAACCCAGGCATGCACCCTGATCAGGAATTGAACCGTGACCTCCTGGTTCATAGGTCGACGCTCAACCACTGAGCCACGCCGGCCGGGCTCAATGAATTGCTTTTGTTTTTGTCAACAAACTGTGTCATTTGCCACCGTCAGAAAACCCCTGTTCTGGTGGGTCTTGATCAGACTTCCCACAAATCAGGTTAATTGGTGATCAACAGAGCTTTTTCTGCCTTTAATGAGGCCTCGTCGCCCAGGGCAAGGCCTACCTCTCAGTAAGGGACTTGCTTTCTCCTTCTTCTGAACTCTTTGATCACTTAAGGAAAAAAAAAAATACCAGTAGGAACAACCACCGGGAATGTCATTGTTTTTTAATTGCCTGATTACCAAACGTTTGGAGATAAAAGATAGATGTGCTCAATTAATGACATTTACATAGATTAGCATCACTAACAAGCCTCATTAGGGGCTGTTGGTGTTTGTTGAGATGGTGTCCCCTGTCGTTTGCTCTCTCCCGGTGGTGGGATCCAATGTACCTTTAGGATGACAAAACACAGCCTTCTCACCTAGTTCCATTTATCACCCAGCAAGGCGTTTTATTTTATTTTTTAAAAATATATTTTGCCCTAACTGGTTTGGCTCTGTGGATAGAGCGTCTGCCTGTGGACTGAAAGGTCCCGGGTTCGATTCCGGTCAAGGGCATGTATCTTGGTTGCGGTCACATCCCCAGTAGGGAGTGTGCAGGAGGCAGCTGATCGATGTTTCTCTCTCATCGATGTTTCTAACTCTCTCTCCCTCTCCCTTCCTCTCTGTAAAAAAAATCAATAAAATATATTAAAAAAAAGAAAAAAAAGAAATTGGAGTGTTTTTAAGGCAATAGCTGGTCATTTTAACTTCCGTGTTCTCAGGACTGGCTCAATGTATATTTACTGAAATGGCTGATTCAAATAAGACATCATCTGTGAAGTGCTGTTGATACCTTTATTGTCCTGTTTGGCTGATACAATTAAAACACAATGGCTGCAAAATTTCCAACAGTACAAACAGAGTCAACTCAGAAGGTGAAAAGAGCTATACAAGCGAGTTACCGTGAACCTGTTTCGTTTCTTTCATTTTAGCTCCACTGCGTAACTAGAAGAGTAGACACGCGAAGAGTTCATGCCTTGGTTAGCTCTGCCTGAGCAGCGGCGGCCATGGCCACCCAAGTTCACCAGCAGGACTTCTCCATGCACTCACGGCCTTTGCACCCCACCTCAGGGTCTACGGGTCAGAGAACGGATCCATGCCAAAGCGACTGGGGGCCTTCTGGTCAACTGCCTCCTGATCTCTCTTACCCTAGTTTTTTTCTTAATGTATTTTTATTTTTATTGATTTCAGAGAGGAAGGGAGAGGGAGAGAGAGAGAAACATCAATGATGAGAGAGAATCATCGATCGGCTGCCTCCTGCAAGCCCCCCACTGGGGATCGAGCCCGCAATCTGGGCATATGTCATGACCGGGAATTGAACCGTGACCTCCTGGTTCATAGGTCCATGCTCAACCACTTAGCCACGCCGGCCGGGCTCTCTTACCCTAATTTTTCACTTGTACAAATACTTTCTTTCTATTAAAGAAAAACACATTCTGTTTCAATCGATATGCTTCTCTAGGAAGAACACAGAATAAAAAAAAAGGGACATAAAATCAAATTGACATAATCACTTTAGTGGATCTAGGATTTCATATTGGCGCTGTAAATCTTTTTATTTTTCTGTTAGATGCAATAAGTAGTTTCTGTGATAGAAGTTATCCCCAGGATTGCTATACATTATGCAAACTTGAACAAATACGTACAACACGCCGCCATTTGAAATTAGCTTGCCTCTCTAATTAGTTATCTAATAAAAACAGCCATCCTTATTCTCAGGCTAAAGTGTCCAAGGTGGATACAGAGAAACTTCCTTTTATAATTACTATTTTATTGAATGATCAATTGCAAAAAGAAAAAAATAAGAAGGAATTATTTAAATTGTCTCATAAAAAAAAATCTACCTAGAAAATAAAACCATACAATATTCTAGAGCCTTAAGGGGCTAAATTTGCTTAAGGTCACCCACTTAAGATAAGGACCCAATTCTCCTGGCTCCCTGATAGTTGCACTTAAAATATATATATATGTGTGTGTGTGTGTGTGTGTGTGTGTATAAATATATATATATACACACACACACATACACACTAGATAAATCCTTCTTATGATTTACACAAACTCCATCTAATCAGATGACTGAAGGGTCCCAGGTTCGATTCTGCTCAAGGGCACATGCCTGGGGTTACAGGCTCAATCCCCAGTGGGGGGCGTGCAGGAGGCAGTCAATCAATGATTCTGTCTCATCACGGATGTTCCTATCTCTCTCTACCTTTCCTTTCCTCTATGAAATCAATAAAAATATACATAAAAAAATAGATTGGAAGACTCAAAAATTCAGCTCAAGAGAAATAGCTGAGAAACTATAATGGGAGGAGACTAGTTTTGAACAAATTTGGTCAAGAGATGCCAAGTAAGTCTTTGCTGTCTTATGGTCCTGGGTTGGCCTCCCAGCTTTTTCTCTTACTAGATGTGCGATCTGAGAGAGTTACTCAGGTTCCCTAAGACTCAGGTTCCTCATCCGGAAAATGGGAGAGTAGTGATACCCATATGAGAGTTATGGTGAGGATTTAATGAGATAGTGTGTATAAAATGCTTAGCACAGTTCCTTCAATAATATGATTCACTCAATAAACAGTAGCTACTAATAAGTAACCATGGACGGCTCTATGTAGCCAATGGCTGTTATTAACATAATTATTAGGATACTAGAGTCCCAGTGCACAAAGATTCGTGCAAGATGGGCTTTCCTTCTCCTGGCTGCTGGGACCACCTTCGCTCGGGCGAGAGCCACCTTTTTGCTCTAGCCCAGAGCCGCCTTTCCACCTTCCCATGTGGCACCTGGCCGCTTAGTGCCTACGTATGCAAATTAACACACCATCTTTGTTGGATAGTTTGCATACTCACTCCTGATTGGCTGGTGGGTGTTGCAAAGGTACAGTCAATTTGCATCTTACTCTTTTATTAGTGTAGATATGAGACAATCCAGACTTCAACTTACCATGGAGACACTGGTAGGACAACACTGTAGATTGAAAACACAGGGGTCAACTTCCTGTTGATAATGAGGATGGAGCTTATGGGATTAAGGGATTGCTGCTGTCCTCTTTGGTATGAAATATTCAACCTCTCAGTCTCTATTATCTTTCTCTATTTCTATTTGAAATGCACAGAGGCTAAAATAGAATTGAAATTAGCTAAAATAATTCTTTAAATATATACATATATATATTTATTGATTTCAGAGAGGAAGGGAAAGGGAGAGAGAGACACATCAATGATGAGAGAATCATTGATTGGCTGCCTCCTGCAGGCCCCCGACTGGGGATCGAACCCGAAACCCATGTGCCCTGGACCGGAATCAAACCCAGGACCCTTCAGTCCGCAGGCCAATGCTCTATCCACTGAGCCAAACAAGCTAGGGAAACTCTTTGTTCTTTTTGAGGCATGGCGCCCCCCTGCTCTGCTGTCCTTGGGATCATGATGCTCCTGACATCAGTGATGGTTCTGGTACATGCCTCCACCCACGTACCTGGTAAGGGGGTTCAGAGGTGACATCTGACTTAGAGGTTGAACATCTTGCCTCAGGAGTTGGAGTTTCAGGCCTGTGAATGTCACTTGAGTGTGAAATTCTTTAAAAATCTTTCAATGCATCTGCTCATCGGGTTTTGGATGTTTGGAAAACACACACCACTCATTTGACGAGTTTTCTCAGATACTTGGGACCCTTAAAAGCTGACTCTAAGTACGATGCAATTAAGAGAAAAGTCACTCAGAATGTCACAAAACAACCCCAACCAACAACAAAGGTTCAATTTCATCCGGGAATTCCTGATGAATGATGTTTGAGTGGGGTGCAAACTCCCCAGCCACATCCCCCCCCCTACCTTCCTGCCATTTGGGGCCGTTGTTTAAGCCTGAGGGCACCTCTTAGCCCCATGCCGGCAGCCACATTGCATGCTGAACAGAACAGCAATTATAGCAGCAAAGGACCCTTTCATTCCCAGGATACTCACTCCAGCTCCCTCAGAACGGCTCATCCATGTCTCTTTGTTTTATTGTGTTCACGCAAAGTCTAAAGCAATGTCTCGATTTACTCTTTTCCTTGGATAACCACAGAGGCACTCCCTGCCTCTTACCTGGCCAGAGGTTTAGCACCGACGCCTGCAATTGTGTCTTCTAACCAAAGATTTCGGCAGAGCAGAGGGACCCCGGGACCCTTCAGTCCGCGGGCCGGCGCTCTAACCACTGAGCCAAACCGGCTAGGGCAGGTGGTTAATACTTTTTTTGTGTGTGAAGAACCAGAGGCACACACACGGGAAGGAAACACAAGCTGTTGTCTGAATAGAGAGAGAGCTCGAGGAATTTCAGTACACAAAAATAAAGAGGCTGCGATGGAAGGATTTTTCTCTAGCTTGGAGTTTTTCCCCTTGCATCTTCTCCATTATCTGTTGACTCTTACCCCAGTGGTTACTCTAAAACCCATTTTTCACTTAAATCAATTTCACAGGTGGCATTTATATAGTTCGATGTCAACACGCTCTTCAAGTTATTTTGTTGCAAAATCGAAAAACCAAGCAGGACAAAAGAGCATTAGCCAATGGAGGGCTGTTTACAGATTTAAGCTCTCGCCACTTCTCCATACGTGGGTTTTTTCTTTGAAGCCTTGACCCAAATCAACCCGATTCAGAAAAAGTGCATTTAAAAACCGTCCTCTTGGAATGGATACAAAAACATCGGCTCACTTATATTGGAAAAATAAAACAACATTAACACTTTAAGGCACTCGTAAGAAGAGGACTTAGGAAAACAGAGCTGCCGTTTCTCCCTGGCCTTCTGGTCACCCAACTCTGCTGAGAACACAAAGTCTTACATTAACCTCGGTCTTCCCTGCATTGAATGTGCTGAGAAACACCCAAATGTTAACGCAATTCAAAAGCAGTAAATGCAGGAAGTTGAAGTATCAATTATTGATGTTCAGGGCCAGTTTGTTTGTATTACAGAAATTTAACTCAATTTAACATGCATTTCTCGAGTGCCTACGTGACCCTCACCAGGCCTCTGAGATTCCTGATGGTGGGGAGGCTCTCCAATAGAATCAGATGCTTTCTGCAGAAAATCTGGAAAATCTCCCTAGGGAGATAAGGGAACACGATAGAACGATGGAAAGGCAAATGCGGGCAGGACCAGGAGAGGCCCAAACTGGGAGCAACTGGTGCAACTCGGTGGACTTGGGGAATGGAAGTCTAGATGGTTGTGGAGGGAGGAGTAGGATTGGGTAAGAAAAGACAAAAACAAGGGCAAGTTAGGTGGTGAGATCAGGTGGGGCGAGGGCCCTGGCTTGTGGGAGAATCTGTGAGCTGAGTCAGCGATCAAAGATGGTGGGAGGCAGGGGGCCCAGCTCCTGGCTTGGCTCTGACACTTGCATCCTGCAAGACCAAGGTCATTCTGCAGGACCAAGGTCATCCTGCAGGACCAGGGTCATCCTGTGAGACCAAGGTCATCCTGCAGGACCAGGGTCATCCTATAGGACCAGGGTCATCCTGCAGGACTAAGGTCATCCTGCAAGACCAAGGTCATCCTGTAGGACCAGGGTCATCCTTCAGGGCCAAGGTCATCCTGCAAGACCAAGGTCATCCTGCAAGACCAAGGTCATCCTGTAAGACCAGGGTCATCCTGTAGGACCAGGGTCATCCATCAGGACCAAGGTCATCCTGCAAGACCAAGGTCATCCTGTAGGACCAGGGTCATCCTGCGAGACCAGGATGTATACTGTGACACCAGCAGTATCTCCAGGTTCTTCCCAGCTCAAGAACTCAATGGGCCTGGGAGCTCAGTTCTCTGGAGAAGTCCCTCCGGCAGGGGAAATTCACATTTTTATCTTTTTAAATGCATTTTTAGAGGAAGGGAGAGAGAAACATCAATGATGAGAGAGAATCATTGATTAGCTGCCTCCTGCACGCCCCCTACTGGAGATCAAGCCCACAACCCGGGCATGTGCCCTTGACCGGAATCGAACCTGGGACCCTCCGGTCCACAGGCCGACGCGCTATCCACTGAGCCACACCAGCTAGGGCGGAAATACAGATTTTCAACCTAACCAATAACAAAGAGAAAGGGTCCCCCAAAGCACGGGTTCCATGCAGGGGAGTGGTGTGGGGAGCCTTGTCTGAAGCCCGGGCCTGGTTAGCTAGGGGGTGAGAAGTCCCCGGCATCGGCCCAGACGAGACACGTAAGCATCGGGAGGAGACCCTCGTGGCGCCCGGCCATCCCGGCGTCTGCTCTGGGGCAGCCCTTGGGATGCATGTCGCGTGCCGGAGACCCTCCGATGGTGATTATGACCGATTCCACGGGAGGGATGCCGTGTCCCTAATCATATCACTTTAGTCCTGTGAAAGGCGGTGACAAGGGTTTGGAGGGAGAAGATCACAGCTGGCTCACAAACAAAGACCAGACAGAACATCTCAGCCAGGCGCTCACACCCCTGCCTGCCAGGGGCCTTGGTGGGAGGGGTCCCGCCTCCTCTCTACCCCAGCTTAACCCCCACCTGCGCTCTCTCTCTCTCATTTCGTTTTATATTTTATTTTTTCTTAATCCTCACCCAAGGATATTTTTCCATTGATTTAGTCATTTATTTTATTTTTTTTAGGGAGAGTGGAAGAGAGAGGGCAAGACAGAGAGAAACATCGATGTGAGAGAAACACATCTATTGGTTGTTTCCCCCACGTACCCTGACCAGGGCCTGGCCCCGGGCTGAGGGGGAGCCTGCAACCAAGGCACGTGCCTGTGACCGGAATCGAACCCAGGACCCTTTGGTCCACAGGCCGATGCTCTATCCACTGAGCCAAACCGGCTAGGGCTCTCTCCCTCTTTTTAAAATTATATTTTTATTGATTTCAGAGAGGAAGGGAGAGGGAGAGAGAGATAGAAACATCAATGATGAGAGAGTCTCACTGATCGGCTGCCTCCTGCACGCCCCCTACTGGGGATCGAGCCTGCAACCCAAACATGACTCTGGGAATTGAACCATGACCTCCCGGTTCATAGGTTGACGCTCAACCACTGAGCCATGCCGGCCGGGCCTGTCATATATTAATTCTTTGTTTGACTGGCAGTCTCCACCATCAGCTCTATCCTCCACGAAGGCAGCATTTTACCTGGTTCATTTTTTTTCTCCTGCAGTATCCCCACCTTTCACAGCATCTGGCACAGAACACGCAGCAATACGTAACTGATCAATAAACAAACAAACGCATCAAGGCATGAACTTCCAAGCTGGAGCGTTTCCATCTTTTCTCAGAGGGAAATGAGCTCTCAGAGATGAAACGAGCTTTCAGACAATGAAAGCCACCACACAGCCCGGGCCCGGGTTCCCAAATTCTACCACCCGCAGCCCGGAATAAACGCGCTCAGATTCAGGCACGCACGGAATTGTTCCAAAACAGAACAAAACGGCTGCTTTCCGCTGGCTGCTTTCCCTGCCTGGAAACGAACTGTGGGCCTTGGAGATTCCTTCTTGGAAGAGAGGAGACTGTGTATCGGGAGGCGCGCATGGCTTCCATTTCGCCACGGGACGCGTCCCACGGGGAACCCACCTCCCACGTGCAGCGCTGCTCGTGTATGTCTGGTTTATAGCAAGTTGGCTGAAAGTGGACAGATCTGGAGCCGAGGTTGTGCATATACTCTGAGTGGCCAGATTATTATGATCTTTGAATGCATAGTAATCTGGCCACTCAGTGCATATCCTATATATTCTATATAATAAAAGGCTAATATGCAAATTGTCCCCTCAACCAGGAGTTCGACCAGCAGGCAGGCCGGCCAACTGCCCATGTCCCCTCTCCCTGGCCAGGCTGGCCGGACCCCACCCATGCACGAATTCATGCACCGGGCCTCTAATATTCCTATCTAATAAAAGAGAAACATGCAAATTGACTGTACCTCCACTATGCCCACCAGCCAATCAGGAGCGAGTATGCAAATTAACCCAACCAAGATGGCGGTTAATTTGCATATCCAGGCAGTGCGAAGACTGAAGACAGTGTAGAAGGAAGCCAAGCGCTGAAGAAGGGAGTGATGCTGCAGAGAAGCAGGCAAGCAGGGTGGTGGAAAAGGGAGGGAAGCAGGCGGGGCGGGGAGAAGGGAGGGAAGCAGGGGGGGCGGCGGAGACCCCCACAGGAAGCCCTATTGCAGGAATCTTCCTGCAATGGGCGTCTAGTATGTGTGTGTGTGTGTGTGATATATATACATATCATATATATATGTATATATATGTGATATATATACATATATGTGTATATATATGTGATATGTATATATATCACACACACACTGAGTGGCCAGATTATTATGCGTTCAGAGATCATAATAATCTGGCCACTCAGTGTAAATGACAGTCCCCCTGATGGAGACTGCATGGGGCTGGGAGCCTGGCGAGGCCCAGCATGCTGGGTGCACTGGGAACCATCATTTGGTGAGCCCTTGCCCTCTGACCTGTCCAAAATGGCAAGTGTGTATGTGGGTGTGTGATGGCAATTACTCAGAAGGTCTTAACACTCTTTCCTAATCTCTGCCCTCTCTAGACAACCTGTTGGCTTTTATCCGAGAGCCCAATCCTGATGGTGAGACCCACGGTCCCCAGCTTCTCTTTTTTCCTTGTCTTAAAATACATGTTTATTGATTTCAGAGAGGAAGGGAGAGGGAGAGAGAGAGAGACAAACATCAATGAGAAGAGAGAATCATGGATCTGCTGCCTCCTGCACGCCCCACACCGGGGGATCAAGCCTGCAACCCGGGCATGTGCCCTGACCGGGAATCAAACCGTGACCTGCTGGTTCATAGGTCTATGCTCAACCACTGAGACATGCCTGCCGGGCAATAAAAATACACTTTAAATTTAAAAAAAAAAAATTCACTTTTTGTATTATGTCATGACGACACCCATAAACAAAATGCTAAAATTCCGAGAATCCTTAAAACGGTCAAGAGCAACAAATGAACTTCAAAGTCTTCTGTCTACAGATTTCAGGTGGAAACAGCGTGGCCGGAAGAGTCCAGACCTTGTCTGAACGTTGTAATAGATGGAGACGTAATTGCTGTCAACGTAAGTAATGTGGCCTCATTGAGTAAAATCGGATGATTGCTTAGGGTTTCCCCAAAGCCCCTAAAATCGCTTCTCTACCACATGCAACCACATGTGGTATGAATAAAATGGGAGTCGAAGGAATGAGGAAAGATAAAACGTATAATTAAAAACAGCCCGGTAGGTGCTTGGGTTCATTCATTTGCACAGTTAAAGGCCCGCCATTTATGGGTGTTGACTGTACCCCATAAAACACATCAATGCAGGCTGGGCCCCAATTATTCTACCTCAACAATAAATCCATCCCAGGAACAGGATAAAAATGATAACTGTTGATCATTGTGGAGAGTGGCAGAATGTGAATAGTTACACGTTCTTTTTAAAAAATGTTTATATGTTTATTGATTCCAGAGAGGAAGGGAGAGAGAGAGACAGATGCATCAATGATGAGAGAGAATCATGGAGTGGCTGCCTCCTGCACGCCCCCCTCTGGGGATCAAGCCCGCAACCCGGGCAGGTGCCCTGACCGGGAATTGAACCGTGACCTCCTGGTTCATAGGTCGATGCTCAACCACTGAGCCACACTGGCTGGGCACATATAATAGATTTTTTTTTTTTAAAAAAATGCCCAAACCTCTTATTCAGCAGAGAATATACACATATCATACTGTATAGTTTGGTTTTTGTGTGTGGTGTGTCTGAGTCGCAGTTTTCACTGATTTGCGGGCACGGAGGTGTAGAATTCTCTCTTCCCTGCGCTTTATAATCAGCAAAGGTGGTTATTAACAGGTGTCAGAACTGTGAATAAGTTTTGAAGTTCACAGTCCTCACAGGCCGACCCCCTGACCCTGGATTGTGTAAGGTCTGCTAATGTAACCAACGCTGGGAAAAGGTTTTAAATGTGCTCACGCTTTCGATATGCCATTTTCCCATCAAAATATTTCCCCTTATTTGGCCCAGCGAGCTAATGCATTTAGGAGACACGGCGGTGGCCTCGTACCCTGACCCCTTTCTTCTCATCAACGCACAGTTCCCCCGGAAAAGAGGGAGGCAATTAGGTAAATTAGGTAAAAAGTCATCCTTGGGTGTGATGGTCTTTGCTGATTCAGTAACCGTGACAGTGGCTCCCCAATCGGGTGATGTTTTAGGCAACACGTAAGGAGATAAATGGCTGGGATCCGTGTCTGCGTCTATGGCTAATGGTCCTGTGTGTGAATCATTTCAGTCCTGGGGGTAGCAACACATCCCTGGGACCCACTGTGTAGCATCCTCATCTTCCGTGAACTCATGGGCGCTGGACTCCGCGACCATCATCTTCACCTTGTCATCCCAGTTACCTGATCGAGCCAGAAAAATAATAATGGAAAACGTGTCTAGAATTGAAATAGGATCCAGTCTCAGATGTAACGGGAAATACAGGCCCTCCTCGTTTTTCCTTGACTTCATGTCTGGTTTTCGTGCGAATCTGTGTAAGTGTAGGTACCGGGATAGCTTGAGTGTGTCTCCTAGATGCCAAATGCCAATGTTGTGTGGAGGAAGGACAATGGAGAAGGAGAGAAGCAGTTGGCGGGCAAGGAGGGAAAGAGAATGTTGCTGACAAAGCCATTGTCCTCCCGTTCTCCGTGGCTTCGGGGTATGGAAACAAAAAAGAAAACTAAGACCGAGACGCGGGGATCAAAGCCTTGAGTATAAGAAAATAATCCAAGCAGGGCAGAGAACATTAGGGGTGAGACTGCGGCATGGAGAAGAATAAAATTGGTGGGATGCGCCTGGCTGGCGTGGCTCAGTGGTTGAGTATCAGCCTATGAACCAGGAGGTCACAGTTGGTTTGATCCCCAGTCAGGACACATGCCCCGGTTGCAGGCTAGATCCCCACTAGGGGGCGTGCAGGAGGCAGCCGATGCATGATTCTCTCTGATCATTGATGTTTCTACCTCATGTTTCTACCTCTCTCCCTCCCTCTCCCTTCCTCTCTGAAATCAATACAAATACACTTTAAAAAAAAATTGGAGGGATGCCACACCAGATTTTTGGTTGTAAATGGGCACATGGATGTCATATGACTGCACGGATGCATCCTGGTGGCGTGGTTAAGGGACAGCGAGTCCTGGCCAGGCCTGGAGGCAAGCTGTGCAGAGTTCAGGGGAGGAGTATGTTATAGAGGAGCTGGTGTTGGGGCCTAGAAGCTTCGACTGAACTTGAACATGAAGAGAAACAGCTCTGGGCAGAGAAAACGCAGAATTCAGAAAGTGTTGGGCAAGGTACGGAGGTTGCAAATATCTCTTTCCAATCTCCACATCATGAACCAAGCTAGCAGGTGTTTATTGCATGTTTTGTGAGAAGGAGACCAAGGCAAACTTTAAAAAAATAAAGCTTAGGCTTTTCGTTTGTATTATTCTTTTTGTTTAAGGTTAGATTTTTGATAAAATGGAAGTTATTATTTTTTAATATATATTTTGTTGATTTTTAGAGAGAGGAAGGGAGAGGGATAGAGCGATAGGAGAGAAACATCAATTGGCTGCATCCTGCACGCCTCTTACTGGGGATGGAGTCCGAAACCTGGGCATGTGCCCTGACCGGGAATTGAACCATGACCTCCTGGTTCATAGGTCAACGCTCAACCACTGAGCCACTCCGGCTGGGCAACATGTAAGTTATTTTTTAACATCACGGCCTGTGCCAACCCAGGAGGAGGAACTAGTATTTTATGACAAAGGTGAAAAATCTTTCTCAGCCATTTCCGCAGATAAAGATTTTTTTTTCTTGTTAAGGAAACAAAATCGATAATGACATCGGAAGAGTTGTACCGAGATGAGAGGCGGTCTTTCCAGGGACGCCAGGGGAGCCAGAGAAAATTGGCAGAGGGGGGCTGGCTGAGCCTGGACCCCAGAACAGACAAAGGGGTTTTCTGAGTACAGTTTTTGAGACAGAAAGTAGATTTTTCTCGGGAAAATTTAAGGACGAGCGGACCCAGAAAAGAACACGGAGTTTTTGTGCAAGACAGGTTGCCCTGAGACAAAAATTAGAGAAATTCGGAACTGCAGGGAAAAGTCACCCAAAGTAGCAATACACCAAATTACATCATTATCTGTCATTTTCTTTGATATAAACCCCTTTCACGGACATTGTTTCCTTTGTACTTCGTGAAACTCCTGCGATCAGTATGGTCTTTATTTTACAAATAAGAAAAATGAAGCTCAGAGAGGTCAACAGAGTTGCCCAAAGCCACACAGCTGGGACCTGGAACTGCAGTCCTTTTTTTTTAAAAAAAATAGGTTTTTATTGATTTCAGAGAAGAAGGGAAAGGGAGAGAGAGATATATATAAAAACACCAATGATGAGAGAGAATCACTGATCAGCTGCCTCCTGCACACCCCCCACTGGGGATCGAGCCCGCAACCCAGGCATGTGCCCTTGACCGGAATCGAACCTGGGACCTTTCAGTCCGCAGGCTGATGCTCTATCCACTGAGCCAAGCCGGCCAGGGCTAAAGTCATTCTTAAGGAAATAGTTTCGGTGGTGGATTTTGTTGATGTGAGTTTCATCCCCCTCGCCTCTGACAGCTGTCTGTCTCTTCCACGTACCCAGGCCTCTGTTTGTATTTGGTTTTATCAGTTTATTTTGTTCATTAGATTCTACATATCAATGAGATCATGTGATATTTGTCTTTCTCTAACGGGCTAATTTCACTTCGCATAACAACCCCCAGGTCCATCCATGCTGTTGCAAAAGGTAAAATTTCCCTCCTTTAAAAAAAAATAAAAATATTCCTATTGATTTCACAGAGAGGTAGAAACATCCATGATGATAGAGAATCATGGATCAGCTGCCTCCTGCACGCCCCACACTGGGGATCGAGCCCACAACCCGGGCATGTGCCCTCCTGGTTCATAGGTCTGTATTCAACCACGGAGCCACACCGGCAGGGCCAGGTCAGCAAACTTTAAACTCACACTTCTCAGTTCTTCATAGAAGGACCAGGAGAAATACAGAATCCATTTCTTTTGTTGGCTTTTCTTGCTACACCCTGAGGTTCTGGTTAGAAGTCACTGGACGCTGTGATTGTAGATACTATGCACGCTTTTGGTTAAACCTTTTTAGAGTGACTTGGGGGAGGGGCGCCATGGGGGACCCCCCCCCCCTTTCCACTGACATGGTATCTACCTGCCAATTTGGTTGCAATTTTTTTCCCCTTTTCCATGCATGACTCCGGCTTTGTTGGCAGAAAGTAGTTACGCTTTGCATAGTTTCAATAAAAAAAGATTTACTTCTATTACATATGAATTTGAGGAAGCAGTCACGACCTTGCGCCGTCTTCCGAGGAGGAGAAGCAAGCCCTTCGTATTATCTAGTTAAGTCTTTAAATTTGGTATTTAGGTGAAATACAAAATACGCTTTGCAGCATTATTCCAAGGCCACTGTTCCTGATGGAAGGAAACGCTAGCAGCGGAGAAGTCGTGCGTGGAAAATCCATTATTAAAAGCACGCCCCCTTATCTACAATAGCAGTGACTTGAACGCGATTTCCTTGCATTGTGGGGACACGCTGCTGTCATCGTCGCTAAAGCTCCGTTAATGTTCCCATTATACATCCCTGTTCAGCATTTCCGCCCGCTTATAATTCGAGGCACCGCCGAGCTAAACTTTGCTTTATGGAAATCACACTTAAAAAATACACACACACACACACACACACACACACACACACACACTGAGTGGCCATATTATGATGATCTCTGAACGCATAATCATCTGGCCATTCAGTGTATATCCTGTATAATAAAAGGCTAATATGCAAGTTGTCCTCTCGACCAGGAGTTCAACCAGCAGGCAGGCCGGCCAACTGCCCATGTCCCCTCCCCCTGGCCAGGCTGGCCGGACCCCACCCATGCACGAATTCATGCACCGGGCCTCTAATATATATATATACATATATATATATTGAGTGGCCAGATTATTATGTGTTCAGAGATCATAATAATCTGGCCACTCAGTGTGTGTGTGTGTGTGTGTGTGTGTGTGTGTGTGTATATATATATATATATATATATATATATATATATATATATATATATATAATTTTTATTTATTGATTGATTTCAGAGAGGAAGGGAGAGGGGGAGAGAGATAGAAACATGGCTGCCTCCTGCATGTCCCCCACTGGGGAATCGAGCCCGCAACCCGGGCATGTGCCCTTGACCGGAATCAAACCCGGGACCCCTCAGTCCACAGGCCGATGCTCTACCCACTGAGCCAAACCAGCCAGGGCTGGAAATCACACTCTTAAAACTTCCCCCAAGAAGAAACGAAAAGCATACAGAGGAGAATGGGCAGGCCATCCCGTTTCCTGCGCACAGGGGAGCAACTCAGGCCTTCTCGTTCGGGGGCCTTTGCGTGGGAAATGGATTTTTGTCTTGTGCCTCACCAGTTGGGACCAGGATTATAACGCTATTAACGCGAAAGCGTGTGAACGAATTGAGGCGCAGAGGATCCTAGGAGGTCTCCAATGGGGACGTTGATGGCCAAACCTCCCAGACAAATGGGGTTCGGAGCTCAAAGGGCCCTGGAAAACGCATTCCTCGACTGTTATTGCAAACTAGTTCCATTGTTTCACTACCCCCACGGTCAGGTGTCCTTTCCTTACGCCGACCGCAAATCTTGGCAGCCTAAGCCAATGTCCCGCTGCTTTTAGGGGAAATGGCAAACAGCTGTTTGACATCACAGGGGTAATGACTTCCTTTTTTCTTTTTTTCACTGGTTAATCTTCACCCGAGGACATTTTTCCATTGATTTTTTTTAGAGAGAGTGGGAAAGAAAGAGAGAAACATCGATGTGAGAGAGACACATAAATTGGTTGCCTCCTGCACCAGCCCTGACCAGGGCCCAGGCCAGGGAGGAGCCTGCAACCGAGGTACATGCCCTTGACCGGAATCGAACCCGGGACCCTTCGGTCCAAAGGCTGAAGGTCCATCCACTGAGCCAAGCTGGTTAGGGCGACTTCTTTTATTTGAGAGAGACCATGACTGGGGCCTTGTAGCCTCAGCCCTCCCAGTAGAGTATTCCTCCCTGTTCCTGAAGAGGTTTAAAGCTCTGAGTCATGATCACTGTCTTCCTAAGTGTTGGAACTCAATCCTGGGCCTCCATTTTTAAATCTCTGAGCATTAGTATACCCTGCCCATTCATGCAGACATGCCCCATGATTTTCCTCTGGTCAGTTAAAGTTTTCCAGTTTCTTTCTCTTTTTAAAAAAATCTATATATGTATCTCTCTATATATATTGATTTCAGAGAGGAAGGGAGAGGGACAAAGAGACAGAAACATCAATGATGAGAGAGAATCATGGATCAGCTGCCTCCTGCATACTCCCTACCGGGGATTTGAACCCACAACCCAGGCATGTGCCCTTAACTGGAATCAAACCCTGGACCCTTCAGTCTGCAGGCTGACGCTCTGTCCACTGAGCCAAACCAGCGAGGGCCGGCTCCTCACTTGTTAAAGGGCTTTATTCATTCCACAGATGATCGGTCCATTGTATGCAAAAAACAATCCTTTGTTATTTTATAAATACGGGCTTCTATTGTAAACACTGGAAAATGTCAAAACCCTGGGCGCTTTTCTTTAGCAGTGTGGCTTCTTTTCTCTTGCTCAGAATAGGAAGGAAAAAAAATGTCTGAGCCCGGCCATTTCGACACCCCTCTGTCTTAGCACCTTGTGGGCCGGACACAGAAGGGCTCAGTGCTATTTGAATTTCCCTGGGAGAGTCCAATCGACCCACCGTGTGAGGGACGCTGCCCATTTGAATCTGGAAGGAGAGAAAAGAGTTAAGCGACCGGCCCCAATTACAGCCTTGGGAGGGGGTGATTAAGATCAAAATTGGAGGGAGGTTTTTAATTTAGCTGCCTGGATGGAGCTGCCCCCAAGTTGAGCCAAGCTCATCAGATCATGCACACGCCCCGTCCCTGCACCCCGCACCGCCACTCAGAGCAATTACATCAGCAAGGGCGCCAAATGGATCGTGTGGCCCAATGCCCTCCGCCTGCAGGTCTACCGGAGTCTCCTTCCTATTTTATTTTATCATTTAAAAATATATATTTTTTATTCATTTCAGAGAGGAAGGGAGAGGGAGAGAGAGAGATAGAAACATCCATGATGAGAGAGAATCACGGATCGGCTGCCTCCTGCATGCCCCCTTTTGGGGATCGAGCCCGCAACGCAGGCATGTGCCCTGACCGGGAATCGAACCGTGACCTCCTGGTTCACAGGTCGATGCTCAACCACTGAGCCACACCGGCCGGGCTCCTTCCCATTTTATACCAGCGACTAGGAGCAGATGAAATTCAAGTTCAGCAAAGCCAGACACGCCACAGGAAGAAGTGGGAAGACTTTGAGCAATCCGTCCCTGTTGCCAACATGAGCCCATGCGGCTGTGGGTTGTCAGACACGGGTTTCGCTTTCTCAATATGTGTTCTTGCCCTAGCTGGTTTGGCTCACTGGATAGAGCGTCGGCCTGGGGACTGAAGGGTCCCAAGTTCGATTCCGGTCAAGGGCATGTACCTTGGTTGCGGGCACATCCCCAGTGGGGGGTGTGCAAGGGGCAGCTGAATCGAAGTTTCTCTCTCATCGATGTTTCTAACTCTCTATCCCTCTCTCTTCCTCTCTGTAAAAAATCAATAAAATATATTAAAAAAAAATGTGTTCTTCCTGCTACCGAATCATCTCCCGAACTCTTCCTCGTGTATTTCACCCGCAATGCATTCACCCTCTGCACTGTCAGACCAGCTACATCAGGCCTGCACCAATTTCTCCCTAATGCCGCGGGGAGCCCTGGATGCTAATGCCTATTACACTGATGGCATGTGTGGTGGAGATGAGGAGTCACTTTGAAGATGGGTGGGAGGGAGCGGCTTCCGTGGGGCCCTCGTGCCATTAGGGAACGGGATCCTCGAGTAATCCTGCTAACAACTCCTTCTGTGTCTGCTCTGCTTATGTGCCTGGGAGGGTGCGGGGTGCCTGATGGCATTATCTCTAACGCGGAAAACACCGGGGATGTGGGTACCATTAACCGCCGCGGCCACGAGCCCACACCTGGATGAACATAATGCAGAATGATGCCTGTCTGTACACGGATCTGAATGTTATACGCTACCCCTGAGGTATAGGTATCGACAGCCCCCCACAGCCATTATTGATATACATCAGGCCAATATCACTGCCCTTCCTGTTGCCACAAACCCAGCATCGATTATTTATCAATGAGTGTTTGATTGACATATGGGTCTATTGGTGCTTCCATTGGCAACAGGTAGGCACGGACATTGCAAGGTTCCAGAGCCTGTTTTTCATTCGAAGAAAAACACGAAGTGAGTGTGTGTATCAAGTGACTCAGCCTATTTGGGAGAAAGATGTAAAGTTAAGCCCATTTTTCACTTGGAAAAAAAACACAGTGTTTTTCATTCGGAAGGCAAGGGGACCCCTTTCTTACGGTTTTCCTGATAATGTATTCTAGAATACGAACGTGGGCCCAGCGCTAACGAACTGTTCACGGCCTCTTAATTAAATTAGAGGTAATGAAATATTTTCAGGATTCCCATTAAGGACATGACTGGTGAGGACGGAATATTCTTTTCAGATTAGAGCTGGGCTTAATTCACTGCTCCCTTTCCATCGCTCTGTCATCAAAATCATCCAAATCCTCCATTCAGTACTTTGAAAACAGCCAACTTTCCTTTGGGTTTAATAGAACCCAAATCAGTCAACTAAACGAATCAGCAAAGTCTCCGGCTCAAGCAATGATGTGTTTTCAATTCAAATTTTTACTTTGTAAACCTCTCTATTCACAAAGGCTCCAAAGAAACGTACGAGGACAGCGAGGTCATTGGCCTTCAACTCACCATAACGTACAACAAGATTTATTCCATCCAGCCTTCCTCACTTTAAAAGCTGAAGATTTTAACTGTTCCTATTGCAGATATCTATATCTATATCTATCTATATGTAGATCTATATCTATATATCTATATCTATATCTATATCTATATCTATATCTCCATATCTATATCTATATATCCATATCTATATCTATATAGATATAGATATGGATATATATTAGATAATATATATTAGATAACTATATATTAGATAACTATATATAATTACATATAACTATAGATATATACACATATGCATATATATACATATATAGTATATACATACACACATATAAAATCACTGAGCATTTTCAAAAGCATGCTATGCTAGTAAATGTTTTTAAAAAACAACTCTATTATAATTCGATAATACCCTTTATTATCTCGGAAAGCTTCCTCTACATTTAAGTGCCTTTTGTATTTCTGGAAGACTCTATTTTTTATTCTAGAATTTTCTCATTCATTACTATGGAATCTATTCCTGGTTCTACGAACACAGGACAGTCTACAATAAAGATTTTCTAATGTGGGAAAAAGTTAGGAAAATTATTTTAATTTTTAAATAATTGTTTTTATTTAACGGGAAACTTTGCAAATAAATGAGACAATGATTTTTGGTAAAAATGGATTGTTACCTTCTGACCATCTACACATGCTCCTGAATCATAATTTACATCTCTGATAATTCTTGGAAATTAGAGTTTAAATGGCCATTTAATGATCTCAGTCTGCAGTGAAATATGCACATATAAGGAAATATTTAAAGTAAAACCAGCATGAATTACAATAAAACATTAGACTTCAATACCCTCTTCTTTAAGTTGCTACAATCAAAATTCTGGTCAATATTTTTGCCTGTTAACTGGTGCTGGTTATAGTTTGTCAAGATTTCAAAAGATTTATAAGTAAATAGCAGTATAGCACCGACCACCAAAATTAGGAAAAATAATTTCAAATTTTAATGCAGTAGCCTCATTTAAATATTCAGTTAAATTTCTTTCAAGATTGAGCTTTACAGCTGACAATATAATATGTATCCAAACGATTTAAAAAGAAGACTAAAAATATCTATTCCTATTTTTCTTCAAATTATATTATGCTGTCCGTGCTTTAAGCCTTTTAAACTGTGAAGTAGTTTATCTCAGTTTGCATTTGAGCAAATGGCAGAAGTAATTTTCATCCTGTAATATCAAAAAGCTTCATTTATGAAAAAAAAATTATTAGTAGTTGTTTAGGTTTCTTAATTTAAAATGGAACGAGTATATTATTATAGAAGCTGGGCGAAATAGGTCAGACAGACTAGGACAAATACCAGAAGATTTCACTTACATGTGGAATCGCAGAAACAAAACAAAACAAAACAAAAAAGCAAATAAACCGGACAGACACAGACTCAGAGATACAGAGAACGTTTTGAGGGTTTCTGGGTGGGAGAGGGATTGGGGGGCTGGGTGAAAGGTGAAGCGATTAAGAAGCACAAATTGGCAGCTACATAACAGCTAAGGGCATGGAAAACACAGCAGAGGGAATATGGTCAATAATATTGTACTAACTATGGATGGTGTCAGATGGGGTACCAGGTTTATCGGGGTGGTCACTCTGTAAGCCCTAATCTTGGGGTTGTACACCTGAACCTAATATCGTATGGGATGCCAACTGGAATTTAAAATTTTAAAAAAATTGTGCAAGTGTAATTAATAAATAAATAACATTTCAACATACACAAGATAGCCTTTATTTTAATAATTCGAACTTCAGGGAGAAATAGACAACCTTTTGCTTTTGTCCACTCTCATTGCCATCTGCCGGGTACTTGCTCTTTAAATCAAATACTAAGTTAAATTCTTACACACTAATGCTTTTGTACATTTATTTTTTTTTTTAGAGAAATGTCCTTTTTTGAAGGGGCATACCAAAGTGAAACAGAATCCAGGATACTGTTTAATATTTTTACAAATCTAAGTTCGTGTGAGTCACTTACATCATTTTACTGAAATGATTGAATCAAAGTAACTGATTGGACATTTAAGATTTCTTTGAATAGTATTAAATGGTAATAATTAGAGTTTAACAACATTGAACATTGCTTATGTATTTTAATACTTCCTTTCAGAATTTTCTTTCCTCCTGTCAGCATTGTCTGTATTTTAATATTTAGAGAGGGTGAATTTTAGACACCTGATTATGTCTCCATTTAACTGTGGACTATAATACAAGAAAACTAAAACCAAGCTCGTGCCGATTTTTACGTGGACCATCACAATCAGAGGCAATCTCAGTGGTAATATGTTTTTCATTCTATTATAATCTATGAAAAGGCCTCTTTCTTAATTCTAATTCTATGTAATAAAATTCAACTGCAGGTTTTTATTCCAAGGGCAGTAAGAATGGGAAGGCAACTTGTAATATTGTAGAAATGTTTTGCTTCAATGTAGTTGATATATTGCAGCGGTCATTTTAAAAGGCAATACTGGGAATGGTAGAGAAAGTAAAAGACTCACAGGTTTGGTTGTATAATCTGTGATTTTTTTTTAAAAGTCACTTAGAATTTTTAAATGTGTCGAGTGTACACAATTCTAATTAAACATTACTATTTCCGTTTCTGTAGTCCATAAGAAGTAACACAATGTGGCAAAGCAATTCAAGTTTGTCTGGCTCCATTCTAGTGGTCTAATTTTCATATTTTAGATCATGTATACAAACCACAGGCACCAGTTAAAAATGATTAAAAGATATTTCAAAGGTATTATTCTGTTAAAATTCGGAGTTAATATCATGGTTCAGAAATCACCCATTTGGGTCCCTTCTGGGGTAGGAAAAAAAAAAAAAAGAGAGAGAGAGAGACAGAAAGAAACCAGCCAAAAGTTTGACATCTTAATCTTGGTTATTCTTTCAAAAAATAGTACTGTGGCAAAGAGTTTTGTTAGCAGAGGGAAAATTCGGAGCAGGAGGAAAAGTGAATTTTCTGTGTCTCATCGGTCTGTGTCAATATTGGCCCAAGTGGGCTGTTTGCTTCTGTTTGTTTTCATCCGTAGACGTATTTCATGGAAGTCTGCAAGATTCAATGCATTGTATTTGTTTTGTGTGTCCAAGGACTTACTTAAGTCTCCTCAGGTACATGGAGAAGACGGGTTTTTCAAACGAGGTAGCCAGCATTCAGTCAAGCGTGGCAGGTTTTTTTTCTTCCTTCCACTTACAGAATTTTTGGTATGTGGTCATTACATCTAAACACTTTTGTATCTCTGTTTCTTCATTTTAATCTCTTGGCATATAAAAAAAATTCAGATCCCCCTCTTCACATTTTATTTATGCCAATATTTACAAATCCTCGAAGCAAAAACATTGCAACGTGTAAGTATCTGGTCATTTTGCATAAAAGATTCCGACAGCTAACCATTTAAGCACATTGCTAAATACTCAGTTAAAATCGCAGGACACAGAGCCTGAACATTTTTTTTTTAATGTAAAGTTAACATTCTGTGCTGAAAAAATAAAACAATTTTAATTATTTCTCTAAGCAAGTCCATCTCTCAATTGATGACTTAAGCTTAGGCGGCTCACAGGGTACATTTTTTCCACTAAAGGTAATTAGTGTAATTAATTAATTATTCGATAATTGCAATGCAGGTTAACAAACTCCTCTCTGAAAGTTTTAAAAAATGTCCTTCATTCAAACGGTGAACTCTAAGCCTATAAAACTCTTCAAAGAACCCCAAGATATCAAGCAACCTTTTATTTAGCTAAACCTACCCCCCGGGGACCTTTACTTTTATTCAGACTTAAATGCTCAGTCTGCTCACAGCTCAGTAAAAAACCAGAAAGCCTTAACGGATCACTGATTTTAACCAAAGAGGTAGGTGGGTATTCCCGATAAGTGAATTCAAAACAATTTTTTTGTTTTAGCATTAATAGTTTTCATCAAGTGAAAACCAGCAGAGTTAACGTTTGAGTAAGCGTGCTGATTAACATATCTTTTATTTTAAACCCGAGGACAAACATTCTGAAACAATATCTATTACGTCGGAACAAGGGTGTGTGTGTTTTTTTTGTTTTTTTTTTTCCGGCCCATTTTCTAATATTCTCGCAGCGGAGTTCTTTTGAGCCGCGTACAAAGCCAAGGATTCGGTTGAAAACGGCGGGAAGACATAAAAAAATCAGTTTAAGGAAAATGATATTTAATCTTGCATCGGTTCAAGCTAATGGATGAGGTGGTTAAGCGTTTCATTTTGCATGAGGTTGAGGGGCTCAGTCCTGGTGCTTTGTCTTTGAAAGTGTATTTGTGACTTAAAGATAAAAAGACGCAGGTCTGAATTTAGAGGTGACATGTTTTAAAAGGTGCTGATCCATTTTAGGTAAAATTATTATCATCAACAGCAAGAAGCTTTCTCGGTATTTGTTAGTGCTTTTGTTCCTTAAAGATCTACATAATCTCTTTAGAAGACACATACTTTGTGAAATGTAGGCTTTTTTTCTTTCTTTCTTTCTCGGAATGATCCTGGGTGTCAAACATTGCTTTTAAATAATATTTTTCTAGCCTTGGAAAATGCATGCCAATTCGGAAAGCGACGGTGAGATAAACGATGTATCTGACAAAAACAGAGAGGGGGGCAATTTCCATGTTTAGCTAAAAGAGGAACTTGAGCAGCATTAAATCAGGGACGAGGAAAAATCACTCTCAATTATACCCGTGTTCCTTCTTGCTCTCTCTTCTAAATAAAGTCCCCCAAAAAGCTTTCATCCTGGAAAACGCAAAACCAGTCACCAAACCGCCTCCTGTCACCGGTGCAATATTGATCTTGTAATTACCGCTTTGAGGGCCAAAATGGACCTTTTAATGTGTGATTATGAGATGTTATCAAAAGTAAATGCTGGCAACAAGTGTCTCCCACGCTTACAAAGCATTTTCATGCTCACTGGGCAAGATGGATGTAAGTCCCGGACTGTGAAAACATAACCTTTCCACCGAAAAAAAAAAAAAAAAAAAAGGAAAAAATCTATAACGTTGGCTTTCTCTTTTTTAAATGGATTTTTTTTTATTTAAAAAAAATGGTATTATTGATTGCACTTGCTGAAAAGAATTCCTCACATACTTTCTGTAGCCTTTGGGAGTTCATTGCTACCTTGTGGCATTTGCAAGTGTTTCTATGTTTGTGGCACGGCATTCAGATTTCTTGTCAAACCTCACCCCGGTCCTAATCGCACACACACACATAGATCTCAGACAGACAGACAGACGACAGCCACGGCTTCTTGTCCTAACCCTCCCCGGGAGGACAGGTAGGGGCACGAACAAGTGGCTGATGACCCCACGGCATGTCTGTGGCTCTCTCGCCTGACACTTGTCAGAGAGAAACGAGCGAAGATGCTCTTATCAATTACAGGTTCTCAGGGTAGCGCCGGGGATGCGAGAAAGAGGAGGGCGGCTTTTTTGAGGTTGTATTTTTTTAAAGGATGACATCTGTGAGCGATCAGAAGAGGCCAAGAAAAAGACTTTGAAATGCTTACAGGCAAAAAAAAAAAAAAAAAAAATCTAAGAAAAATAGTGTTGAAAATAAAACATCAAGTTCTTTTTTTTTTTTTTTTCTGTAGCAAATAGATGCTTAGAGGCTGAAGTATTTTTTATCATCTGAAGTTAGATAATATCACACCACACAGCCGAGTGCAGACTGTCCCGGTGAGCTAATTAAATACCAAACAGTTGGAATAGTAAGAAATGTCCCGGATCGAATAGAATTTCTTTGGAGATCGTTTTGCTGGAATCAGGTTTTAGTCCCTAACCTCGTTTCAGGAAGCGAGGAAGGCATGCAAAAGGGAACATATTGGGTCGTCTGTCCTTCCCGCTAATGGACATGATGTCTTTTAAATAAAACCATTTACTCAGTGACAGCAAATGCCATCAACAGATGTGGACTTACTGGCTGAGGCAAGGCAGCAGATTAACTGATGGGAGTATCCATTGCGGTTCTGAAAATAGATGTTATTTAGGGGGACGGTGGGATCCGGGGAATAATCATTCGTATAATTAGAAACTGGAAATGAGTCAAAAGGAATGGCTTGGGCATAAAAACGCCACTGGAAACCACGTGAAGTGAGGTGCTTACCAAAGTCCACCCGATGCACGTGGAATTTGCTGTTTTCTTTTTTAAAATAATTTTTTATTGATTTTTTTTTTTTTTACAGAGAGGAAGGGAGAGGGATAGAGAGTTAGAAACATCGGTAAGAGAGAAACACCGATCAGCTGCCTCCTGCACACTCCCCACTGGGGATGTGCCCGCAACCAAGGTACGTGCCCTTGACCGGAATCGAACCTGGGACCCTTGAGTCCCCAGGCGGACGCTCTATCCAGTGAGCCAAACCGGCCAGGGCTTTGCTGTTTTCTTTCGAAGACCAGACTGAGCTAGATCTTGGAGACAGACCGAATTTGGTGCAAATAAAAATCCTGGTAAATGCTATGCATCCTATACCAACAGTTTATTTGAATGCCTTCAGGAATTAAAATTTATTTAATTCCCTCCCAATTGATGTCTCCCACAGCAATGTGGTCAAATGGTTGCCTATTATTGGATAGGACTCCTGTATCGAGAAGACATTTAGGTTTTCCTTATTGTGGGCAATTATGTCATTCTCCCTCTTGCCTGAAAAAATGTAGCATAGCGTTTGGCTCAGTGGCTAGAGCATCGGCCTGCGGACTGAAGGGTCCCGGGTTCCATTCCGGTCAAGGGCACATGCCTGGGGTGTGGGCTCAACCCGCAGTAGGGGGCGCGCAGGAGGCAGCCGATGGATGATTCTCTCTCATCACTGATGTTTCTTTCTCTCTCTCCCTCTCCCTTCCTCTCTGAAATCAATAAAAAAAAAAAAGTAGCATAGAGGAACATATCAGAATAGTCCTATGCTGAAAGAATGCAGAATAAATGACTATAAGACAGGAGAATGGGGGCGCCTCTGAACGAATTCCATCGAAACGCACATCATCTCTCAACTGTGGTTCGACTTGAAAACTACCCAGAATGCCCTCACTCCACCAGACACTCCTCGTCAACCCCTCAATGGTCACAACCGTTAGGTTCACCAAGGATCGCATCGCCACGTTAAACCAAGGCCAAGGGAGGCAGGCACGGAAACATAGAGAGAGAGAGGGAGAAAGAGAGGGAGGGAGGGAGGGAGGGAGGGAGAGAGAGAGAAAGAGAGAGAGAGAACCCGCTCATGATGAACTCCCAGCAACCTCAGAAAGCAGAGCCCCTCACTCCATCATTGACCATTGACATCACCCCGCTGGGCTGTGATCTGGGCCAGCAGGTGGGGAGAGCGTATTAAACCCAGCACGCCCCCAACCCCACCCCAACCCCGCAGCCCGCAACGCCCCACGTCAGGGCCAGCGGGGGGCGGGGGGGGGGGGCTCCAGGACGCGTCTTCGGTGGCCCATTCTGAACGATCAACCTCTTGGTCGTCTTTACCTCTCCCCACCGCACGACAGGGTGTCACCGCCTAATGGCAACTTGCAAGAGGAACAAACTCATCCAGTTGTGTGTGTGTGTATGTGTGTGCGTGTGTGTGCATCTGTGTGTACGTGTGTGTGTGTGTGTGTGTGTGTATGGGCCACTGTCGTGATTAAAAGGAGTGCCACGCCCTGGCCGGTTTGGCTGAGTGGATAGAGCATCGGCCTGCCGACTGAAGGGTGCCAGGTTCGATGCCGGTCAAGGGCATGTACCTTGGTTGCGGGCACATCCCCGGTAGGGGTTGTGCAGGAGGCAGCTGATCGAGGTTTCTAACTTTCTATGCCTCTCCCTTCCTCTCTGTAAAAAAAAAAATCAATAAAATATATTTAAAAATAATTTAAAAAAATAAAAGCGGTGCCACTCTGTAGCTTACTGCAACCATTCAGGGCCTTTTCATTACAAAAAGAAAAAAAAAGGGCTCTGAGATAAGGAACTTTGCTAAAATGTGGATGTATAGGAGGTTGCTCTGTCCGCTGATGAGATAATGGAACTTATGGCGCACGATTATTCACGTTTTCGTAGCTTTTCATTGAATGTGAGCAGTGGTCCATTGGGAAGGTGCATTGGGCTTTCCTGCCAACGCCCAATAACATTGTATTTCTACAACATCCTTTCAGAAATCCACGTTAAGATTTATCACTGTAAGTCCATGTTTCTACTCTGGACCGAAAAGATTCTGGGGCCCAAATACAGAGAAACAAGATGTTTGGTTCCTTCGGAAGTTTTATCATTTGGCATCGTCACAGGCGACTCGCTCATGATGGCCCATTTGCCCCAAGTCCAGAGAAGCAAAAACTCCCGGGGGGGGGGGGGGGGGGGGCTTGGTCCCCATCAGAGCATCCACCTGGCACTCGAGAAGGTTTTGCAAGAAAGACCTTAAAATGCCGGTAAAAAGGAATACATGCATCTCAATAATCTAAAAAGTTGTTGTTTGCGATGACTCTTTGCAGACATATCTCCATAGAAAGAAAACAACTGTCATGTGACAGAAAGGGACAATATTTTCAAAGCCCATGGACACCCTGTGCTTGGTCCTTATCCTATTTCTAGCTCTTTCTCCCCTCCTCTCTCTGAGTAACTAACTCCTCAGAGTCTGGGTGGCATCCTCTAACCAACAACAAGTGACCAGAGCTCCCATCACCACGTTTGAATGAAAACATAAAAGCGATCGGCCGCATTGAGAACAGATAAGAGACACGTATTAGATCACGTCGATTTCTCATCAACCCGCCCCCGCCCCGCACCTTTCCGTTATAATCCATCTGACCACGGCGCCTCCTTTAAGATCATCGCTTTGTGTCCCGGGCCCACGGAACTCAGAATCAAACTGTTCACTTTTCAAACCCACATGAAAGGCGCCGGATGAGCAAGAGTGCGTCCCAGTGTGACCACTCGCGCCCAAAAGGTTTTATCTCTTTACTGTATTTGATGAAAGGCCTCGGATTGAGTTAAGCAGCGAATCCGGGAGAATAATTAGCTGCTGTCGAGTCCCCCCTGTCCCCCCCATCCCACACCCCCCCGCTTTTTATATGAAAGCTTAAATAAGGGAAAATGGAATGTCAGTCAGCAACTGGCTCACACCATCACAGTCATTATAATCTATTAGAATGAAACCATCATCATTAGAATTTCTGCTTTTCTCCTACCTTGGGGTGGATGGATGGACTGTTTTCCTCTGTTTCACGACAGCTGTAATTTTTACAGAAGCTCTCGGTGTGTTTTCGTCAGTGTCTAAAGCAGCCTAAAGGGGGAAAAAAAAATAAAATAGAAAAAATAAAATAGAAAAAGTAGCTCTTGGCCTATAGAAATATACATTCGTGCGTTAGTGACTCGGAGCAGGCAACGTGGGCGTGTGTGTGTCTGGGTGTCTGTCTGGAGGCCTGCTCAGCATTTTTGCTCATCTCGCCCGGCAGCTGGACCCTGACCTTCAAGTTCTTTCTTTTTCTTTCTCTTCTTTCTTTCTTTATTTTTTTTTTAGAAAAAGAATTCTTTTCAGATGCCAAGTTCCCCCCTTTCTTCCCCTCCCACTGACACCATCCTATTCAGACCGAGAGATAACTTTATTCATCTGCACATCATTGTATCCAATTCAATAGGCAAACCCGCTCGGCCGGCCCTCGGAGTGGCCGGACAGTTATGTCTTCATTCCCCACCCGGGCCCCCTCCCCGGCCCCCCGCGCAATGAGATTTTCACCACCGACCCTTCAGGCATGAAATGAACACGCTTGCAAAAAAAGAAAGAAAGAAAAAAAGAAAGAAAAAAATCATCCCCAGCAAGTGTTTTTAGGACGCTGCTGGGTCCCCATAGCTATAATTCCTGGCCAACTTTTCAATGGGATGGGCCGGGCTGAGTGGCTTAGAATCCTCTCCACGTAACACACGTTGGAGGATTCATTTATTCATTCGGTGTCCGTGAAACAAGGCGCGGGCATCTCACGTGTGTGCTTTGGTACCGAATTCGGGGCATCCGGCCTTAGAAAGCGACACCTCGCACAGATTATACAAAGAACGGAGAAGAAGAATGCCATCTCCCAGCCCCCAAAAGCAAATATCCTGTCCCCCAGAAAAACAAAATTATTATGTGTGTCTCTGGATCGATTTCGGAAGAGAGAGGAATTAAAGAGAGAGGAATGAAAGACACACACACACACACACACACACACACACACACACAGGCTCTAGAACACTTTGATTTATTTCACTTTGGGGGAGTTTGGAGTTTTCAAGAGAAAAACAGAACTTGCTCAGTGCCAGGAACATCAAGGAAGTGTTTGATGTTGGCCCCTCTCGCTGCAAAACCAGTCTAGTATCTTTCGTCAGAACACAGGGTATCAGATTAGCGTGGGGGGTGGGGGGTGGGGGGGTGGGGGCTGGCTGGGATAAGGCAAAAGAGTTCCTTCCTTACGAGCTGGGGTTGCTTTTGGAAAGTTCCAGAAGGAGCCCTTCCAAAAACAAAACAGCCTCTGGGGTTGCGATGTTGGAAAAAACAACAACAACAACAAAAATCTTGGTCAAAATACTTTTGAACTGGACCATCCTGGGACCCCTCCCCGCCCTCCCCCACCCCCCAAACACTCCCCCACCCCATCCCCCGCCCCCATCAGAATGCAAAGCCTGAACGTCGAATGATTAAAATTAAACAGAGCATCGCCAAGTCCTTAAAGGGATATAAAACCTCCGAGCTCCTGCAGGTGGAAAAGGAGAGAGATCTTTTGAAAAAAAAACAAAAACAAAAACAAATAACCAGACTTACATCCCCGAGATGGCATTTGCTACTCTAGCTCCTATCTGCGTGCGAAGAGGCCCTGGCGGACCCTGGGAGGATTTGGGAGTTTCAAAAGCGAGAAGTTTATACATTAGGGCTGCGGGTTGCAAAACACTGTTGATATTCAAATGTTTATTGTGCAAAATCTGGGATAAGCCGCCGATGAGGGCCCCCTTCAAGTGCCTACAACTCTTGCTAATTCCCCTCAGCATTGAGGCGCGCACAAAGGCCTTAATCCAACCCCACTCTCTTTTTCAGAAAGCCCAGGCCATTTTCTCTCCCGTAAACTAACAACACCGGCCCGGCCCGCTGCAGAGGGGCTCAGGGAAAAAGCGCTCCGTGTTTATACTTGGCCGACACACACACTTTGTGCTTCTCGGGCAAGCGCGGCGAGGAGCTATAAGTGGTTCCCCAGGCTTCACGGTTTCTGTAGGGGTGGGGAATCCTTCAGACTTTGGGGGGGGGGGGCGGGGGGCGGTGTTTAAGGAGGAAAAAGGCACTGGGGTGTTAGGCGCTACCTGGGAAAAGAAATGGATGGCTGGAGACTTATTCTTGTCCTTGTGATTTAGGTGGGGGAAAGCAGGCTTGATTGGTTTAGGTTAGATGCACATTTTGTTTGTTTGTTTGTTGTCATCCTCACCCGAGGATGTTTCTCCATTGATTTTTAGGGAGAGTGGAAGAGAGAGGGAAAGACAGAGAGAAACATCGATGTGAGAGAAACACATCGATTGGTTGCCTCCTGCATGAGCCCCGACCAGGGCCCCGGGCCGGGCAGGAGCCTGCAACCAAGGTACATGCCCTTGACCGGAATCGAACCCGAGACCCTTTGGTCCGCAGGCCGACACTCCATCCACTGAGCCACACCGGCTAGGGCTGGAGACTTAATTCTTGTCGTTCTGATTTAGGTGATAGAAAGTAGACTTGCTTTGTTTAGGTAGGATGCACATTTTGATAAGGTGGTATTACAGGTGGTATTATTGTTCTTCAACACTGTTAGCTTCTCTCTCCAGTTTTTTTCTCTACTCCCCACAAATGCTTTGTATTATTATTTCCCAGAGATATATCTTAAGATCATATAGACAGCCCGGCTGCGGTGGCTCAGTGGTTGAGTGTCGACCTATGAACCAGGAGGTCACTGATCAATGCCCAGGTTGTGGGCTCGATCCCCACTAGGGGGCGTGCAGGAGGCAGCCGATCAAGGATTCTCTCTCATCATTGATATTTCTCTCTCTCCTTCTCTCTTCCTCTCTGAAATGAATAAAAACGTACTTTTAAAAAATCATATAGACAATTGTCACTGTTTTCTCTCAGTCACGAGTTGCCTTTATCAGGATGAGAAACGGGATCCAGCCCACATGTGAGGCCTCTTACTTTTCGCACCTGTACTTCTGGCGGTCATTCCTAATTTCCGGTGAAAATTCCCCTCGCAAACCATTACATCTGCTGTTGGAGGTGGCCACCAGGCATTTGCTTCTGATGGTGCGGATGCAAGTGACCAATTCCTCTGATAATTAAGTAGCTGTGGGTGCAATTAGAAGGGAGCACGGCCCTGGCCAGGGTGGCTCAGTGGATAGAGCGTCGGCCCGCGGATTGAGGGGTCCCGGGTTTGATTCCGGTCAAGGGCATGTACCTTGGTTGCGGGCACATCCCCAGTAGGGGCTGTGCAGAAGGCAGCTGATCGATGTTTCTCTCTCATCGATGTTTCTAACTCTCTATCCCTCGCCCTTCCTCTATGTAAAAAATCAACAAAATATATTAAAACAAAACAAAAAAAAGGACGTGAGCATAATTTTGCCCATAAATGAATCACAGACATGAGACCGACCGGGAAGCCAACATGAGAACAGATGTGAGTCGGTTTCAGAGTTGGACTTTGGTCATTGGGGGTCACCAGAAATCCAACCACCCAGAATTCTGGATGCCTCCTTTCTATTGATTTCTATTCATGGGGAAGCTCAGACCGGCTACTTGGGAATGCTTCTGCGTTGCTTATAGACACTACGACCAGAATCGAACCTGGACCCTTCGGTCCGCAGGCCGACGCTCTATCCACTGAGCCACACCGGCGAGGGCGGTGAGAAGAAATTCTGGTGGGTCCCTTTGAAGTCCCTGTGCTTGGAATTGAGACAGCTGATCCGTATGTCTTTGCTTGAGATTACTCTGTGTCCCAGTAGCTTCTCCAACAGAAAACAAGATACATTCACCCTGGCCAAGTAGCTCAGTTGGTTCGAGCATCGTCCCAATACACCAAGGCGGCGGGTTCGATGCCAGGTCAGGGGATATACAGAATCAAACAATCTCTATATGTAAAAGGCTAATACGCAAAGTGTCCACTCGGGAGTTCGACCGGGAGTTCAATCGCTCACTATGACGCACGCTGACCACCAGGGGGCGGTGCGGAACGAAGGAAGGCCCAGGCCGGCAGCTGGGGAAGGAAGGCCCTGATCGGCCCCGAGCGCTGGCCAGGCCTAGGAACCCTACCCATTCATGAATTTCGTGCACCGGGCCTCTAGTGAATACATAAATAAGTGGAACAACACATCTCTCTCTCTCAAATCAATAAATAAAATAAAATAAAACAAAATTAAGATACTTTCAAGATAATGCACCTTAAAGACAGTAATCTTTGCAGCAAGAGACTATTGTAACACAGCGTAAGATGAACCTATGGCAACCTTGGTAACGTTTCTAATGAATCATGCCACACATTTGAAACAGTTTCTAGATTACAGTATCTGAAATCAACTGGGGGGCACCCCAAGCTAAACCCCAAATGGCTAAAAAAAAAAGACATTTTCTATCATGACTTTGAATACGAAGGAAATAACCAACTCAATGGTCTTTCTGAACCAAACTCAATCCCGTTTAAAACAAGTTAAATGTATTAGGGTGACATTGATTAATAACATGACACAGGTTTCAGATATACAATTCTACAATACGTCGTTGGCATATTGTATACTAGAGGCCCGACGTTTGTGCACGGTAGGGTCCCTAGGCCTGGCCGGTGATCAGGGTCAATCAATCTGTGGGGCAACCGGTGGGGTGATCTGGGGGACCCTGCTGGCACCCGCCTTGGCTGGCCTGGGGCCTGCGGGCTGGGGGCAGCTCCTGCATTGAGCGTCTGCCCCCTGGTGGTCAGTGTGCATCATAGCGACCGGTCGTTCCGCTGTTCGGTCGATTTGCATGTTAGGCTTTTATTATATAGGATTGTATATTTTAAGGCCTGGTACAAATCCTCTGATTTCTGCGATTGCATATTTGTCTAATCGTAAGAACTATGGTATATGACCACTTTTAAGATTTCAGAATGGCCCTAGCCCAGTGGTCGGCAAACTCATGAGTCCACAGAGCCAAGTACCAACAGGACAACGATGGAAATTTCTTTGGAGAGCCACATTTTTTAAACTTAAACTTCTTCTAACGCCACTTCTTCAACATAGACTCGCCCAGGCCGTGGTGTTTTGTGGAAGAGCCACACTCAAGGGGCCAAAGACCCGCATGTGGCTCGTGAGCCGCAGTTTGACGACCACTGCCCTAGCTGTTTTGGCTCAGTGGATAGAGGGTCGGCCTGCGGACTGAAGGATCCCGGGTTCGATTCTGGTCAAGGGCACATGCCCGGGTTGCAGGCTTAATCCCTGGTAGGGGCCATGTAGGAGGCAGCCGATCCATGATTCTCTCTCATCACTGATATTTTTCTCTCTTACTTCCTCTCTGAAGTCAATAAAAATATATTAAAAAAAAAAGATTTCAGGATGGTCTTTATCTTTGAAACTCTTTTCAGCTAGGAGAAAAAAATTCTGCACGAAACAGCCAAATGGGGAACAATCGGGACATCACAACGCAAACTGGATCTAGGCCGCCGTGTCTAATGGTTCGCTCTTACATTATCGAAATTAAATCACTTATGTCATTAGCGTGGTTTGCATCCTCGCAGGCCTTCTGGGTAGACAGGCCACGGGCCCGAATGAACATGAAAATGGGTTTCTCCCACTGCCGCCTGAGGTCACTCCTGGCGGGGAATCAGCTTGGCCGCGGGTGGGGCCCGATCGCCCCGCCAGGGAGGGGAGACAGAGCCACAATTTCTCCTAAAAATGGTGTGACTCAATCCCAGGAAATGTGAAATGACACTCGTTCAGCATAATTAAAAGCTCCCAGGTTTATAGCAAAAGGCAATACGCAGTCTGATGGGGAACAGTTCAGGCGCAAGCAAGCAAGGTCCCGCCCGGGTGAGTCTGGCCTGGAGTGGCCTGTCATTGGGTAATGAACAAGGGCATGTATTTTTAAAAAATATATTTTTATTAATTTCAGAGAGGAAGGAAGAGCGAGCGAAAGAGAGAGAGAGAAACAGCAACGAGAGAGAATCATGGATCGGCTGCCTCCTGCACGCCCCCTAACTGGGGATCCAGCCTGCAACCCGGGCATGTGCCCTTGACTGGAACCGAACCCGGGACCCTTCAGTCCACAGGCCGACACTCTATCCACTGAGCCACACCAGCCAGGGCAGGGTATGCATTTTTTTAAAAGTTTTCATTAGTTGGGCCAAAGATCTGCATGAAGCATTACTTTCCTCGGGGAAGAAAAGAAACGAAAGAAAAGAGGAAGAAAGGAAAGAAGGAAGGAAACTTTAGTCCCTAAAATCTACCAGAGAGAATGATGCGGGGGGGAAATGGTGGTTTTGAGCTCCTGTGTTTTATTTTACTTAATTTTTTTTAGTTACTTTGTTTTATTTAAAGATGGGGATACTGCATTAGGGGGTGTGCACGAGGCAGCCAATCAATGATTCTCTCTCATCATTGATGTTTCTCTCTCTCTCACCCTCTCCCTTCCTCTCTGAAATCAATAAAAATATATTAAAAAAAGAAAAAGAAAAAAAAAGAGGTCACGGTTTGGTCCCCAGTGAGGGCACATGCCCAGGTTGCAGGCTCGATCCCCAGTGGGGGGCGTGCAGGAGGCAGCCGGTTGATGTTTCTATCCCTCTCCCTTCCTTTCTCTCTAAAATCAATAAAAACATTTTTTAAAAGAGTGATTTGCCCAATTTCTGCTGGCGTAAAGGCAAGAATCCAACCACCCTGACTCTGAGGTGGCCCCAGTCGGGAGCCCTAGGTGACCCCCCAAGTTAACCCCCCACCCCAAGGATGCTCGCTGGAGTGTCCTCAGACCCCGGGGAGACACCCCCTCTTTCTAATTGCAACCCACCCCTTCTATTGGCAGGTGGATCACCCAGCAAAAGCCCATTGAAACCCTCCTCTCCACGCTCTCTCCCACCTTCTCCACTCAAAAGGGACAGAGAGAGGGGGGGGGGGCCCGCACAAAAGCCTCTTCGCCCCAAAGCCCTTGTAATGGGCTCATTAAGCACCCGCCTGGGCTTGTTATCAAATACTTGGGAAGCGGCCGGCCCGTAAGTAGCTGCCTGTTTGCCACAGATAATATCAAATTGGAGAAACATGTAAAAGCACATACAAACACAGTAACATGAGATGGGCTCTAATGATACGGGCCCAGCGCACGGGGAAATAATTAGTCACGCCGTGCGCGGGGCTGGAGGGCTTGGAGCGGGGCTAATTTTGTGGGAGTTCTGTGTACGGGGTAAACAAACGTGCAGAATTCCCTGCGGGAGCAAGCAGAAACCACGCTCCGTCTTTAGAGGGTCGACACACGGAGTATTTACTAAACATTCTTCTGAAGCATCCCTTAAAGGGATGCGGTGAGATATTCTGATGACATCAGCTATGAACTTATGTTGGGTAAACTTAGCCTGATTCGGAATAAAAATGATTTCTTTAGCCCTAGCCGGGTTGGCTCAGTGGATTGAGCATCAGACGGTCGACTGAAGGGTCTCGGGTTCGATTCCGGTCAAGGGCACGGACCTCGGTTGCAGGCTGGATCCCTGGCCTAGCCAGAGCCTGTGTGGGAAGCAACCGTTCGATGTGTCTCTCTCACATCGATGTTTCTCTCTCGCTGTCTCTCCCCCTCCCTGCCACTCTTTTAAAAAATGAATGGAAAAATAACCTCGGGGGGAGGATTAACAACAAAAATTATTTACTTAGAATATATGGAGCGGGCCCTAACCGGTTTGGCTCAGTGGACAGAGTGTTGGCCTGCAGACTGAAGGGTCCCAGGTTCGATTCCGGTCAAGGGCATGTACCGTGGTTGCGGGCACATCCCCAGTAGGGGGTGTGCAAGAGGCGGCTGATCGATGTTTCTCTCTCATCGATGTTTCTAACTCTCTATCCCTCTCCCTTCCTCTCTGTAAAAATCAATAAAATATATTTTAAAAAAGGAATATATGGAGTGGTACTATTTATATTTTATGATGTTAACGCTAAAAATCAGTATCTTGATTTAAAATGAACACGCAAAGTATGTTATCGATGCCGGACATTAGAATGAGTGATTTGCAAACAACTGATGATTGCTGATCACCTTGTAGGGAATCACAACGGAAGGGAGTGATATTTTGAGGGAGAATTTCTCGATGGGGGAAAATTTGGTTTTCCATTGTCATCTGTGTAATAATCCTATGTAAAGTCCCCACCTATTCATTTCGCTGAGTTTTGCTCAAGAAAAACCCCTTTCTGCCTCAGAAAACTGTATGTCCAACCTCTCTGGGGAAATGAAGTATTTTTCTTATTTTTAAATATTTTTATGGATTTCAGAGAGAAAGGGAGAGGGAGAGAGAGATAGCTACACCAAGGATGAGAGAGAACCATGGATCGGCTGCCTCCTGCATGCCCCCACCCTGGGGATCGAGCCCACAGCCCGGGCATGTGCCCTGACCGGGAATTGAACCTTGACCTCCTGGTTCATAGGTCAATGCTCAACCACTGAGCCACACTGGCTGGGCTGAAATATTTTTATGTCTAAAACTTTAAAAGATCAAAAGATATTCTGTACCTCATCCCAGAGGAACCATCGGCTGTTGATATTATTGCTGTGATTTTTGATATCTTAAATGCTTGGTAAGCATTTGTCAGGATGGCAATTAGCGGCACAAACTGTACTCTTTCTCACCTTTCCTCCCCGCTACTACCAGGATCAGCAATTAAAAAGGACTCTTCCATAAATTTAAACTTAGCTTCTTCGCCTGGATTTAGGCTCGCTGGGATTTAAGACTGGGAGGAGGTGACCTTGTGATCAGAAATGCCGGACCCTGAGCGGGGACCCTGGATTTTCTAGGCATTTCCCCGTCACGTATAACCCTGGGCGCACCCCTGCATATCCCTCCTGTCCTCGTCTGTCAATTGTGAGGGCTGGGAAAATCGTGTCTACCTTGACTCCCGGCCCCCCCAATTCTATTTCTATAACGTGATCAGGGTAGAGAGCACAGACACGTGACCTGCCGTGGACACCCAGGTTGAGCAACCTTACTTAATTAGTGAAAAATCAATGCAAGCAATTTTTTTTTTTAAATAGGGCTTTTTGTGTGGCATGATGCTGACTGGTGGACAGATTCCACCTTTTGAAAATGGATATAAAAGAGTACCTTTTAATTTTTTTAAAATATATTTTATTGATTTTTTTACAGAGAGGAAGGGAGAGGGATAGAGAGTTAGAAACATCGATGAGAGAGAAACACCGATCAGCTGCCTCCTGCACACCCCCTACTGGGGATGTGCCCACAACCAAGGCACATGCCCTTGACCGGAATCGAACCTGGGACCCTTGAGTCCGCAGGCCGACGCTCTATCCACGGAGCCAAACCGGTTTCGGCAAGAGTACCTTTTATCTGGACAGAGTATATTCACATCAGAAGGCCTTCCGGACACAACTGGGCCCCTACGTCCACCATGTGTGTGTCCTCTGTCACAGTAAATCTGCCTGTGGTCCTTTCTCCTACGGATTCCTATCACTCTTCAATTCGCCATTAAAAACAAAACAGTCCTGGCCCGTGTGGCTCAGCGGATAGAGCGTCGGCCTGCCCATCAAAGGGTCCCGGGTTCGATTCGGGTCAAGGAGCAGGTACTTGGGTTGCAGGCTTCTCCCCAGCCTGAGCCCTGGTTGGGGCACCTGTGGGAGACAATTAATGGATGTATTTCTCCCTCATCAATATTTCTCCCTCTCTAAAAATCAATGGAAAAATATACTCGGGTGAGGATTAAAAAAAAAAAAATTAAAAACAAAACAAAATAGTGCAACAAAACAAAACCAACAGCCCTCAGGTGAGAGAGTTCAGGATCTGGAGGGGTGATGAGGGACGTTCCCGCTGTGTCTCTGAAGCTGAGAGATGAGAAAAGAGGGCGGCATAGCCCTGAGGTTTGCCATTCTTTCCAGAAATTAACATTCAGTCTTCACATCCCACTCGGCTGTTGGAACACTTCTGCCTGGGATGTTTTTTTATTTTTAGTTTTTTTAAAAAAAATTTTGTATTGATTTCAGAGAGGAAGGGAGAGGGAGAGAGAGATAGAAACATCCATGATGAGAGAGAATCATGGATCAGTTTCCTCTGGCACGCCCCCTACTGGGGATGGAGCCCGCTACCCGGGCATGTGCCCTTGACCGGAATCGAACCCGGGACCCTTTAGTCCCACAGGCGGACGCTCTATCCACTGAGCCACACCAGCCTGGAACGCTCTGGAGGGTGGACCAGAAGTTTGTCGTTGGTTTGACTAAGCTCCGTAGAAATAGATTTTCTTCAAAGCAACCTGGACGCTCCAGTTTCTTTCCATCGCTTTTGATTCCACTGAAAGAATTTCATGAGACTCGGAGCTCCTGATTGGATTTATTCTTTTACCAGGCGGGCTGTTTGGAAGTTCCTGCTAGGGGCGATGAGTTTTGGATCTCATATCAAAGGGTTTAGAGTTAATGATTTGAAGTGTGGGTGGATTTTATTGCTCCTCTGGTGGGCTAAAGCCTTTAGCCACTCTTTGACCTCCGCTCAGTCAGTTCAATTCCATCTAAGGCGCTGTGACTAACGTGGTGGATATTTAATCTACTTTGCTGCCGAAATTACTCTCGGACTCACTTTTTTTTATTTCCTTGAGGAACTTCCTCCTGGGAGAAACTGTTTACTGGAGGCTCCAAATATGTTGCATAAGACAGAATACATTTTTAAAGAAAAATATTTGTATTGATTTCAGAGAGGAAGGGAGAGGGAGGGAGAGATAGAAACATCAATGATGAGAGAGAATCATGGATCGGCTGCCTCCTGCATGCCCCACACTGGGGATGGAGCCCGCAACCAGGCCACGTGCCCTGACCGGGAATCGAACCGTGACCTCCTGGTTCATAGGTCAACTCTCAACCACGGAGCCACACCAGCCGGGCCAGAATACACTTCTGAAAGCTTTTTTTCGGGGGAGACAATGAACCCTTTTCACTTATTTTGCTATCACACTCCCAGTGGAATTCGGAAAGCAGTATGATTCTGGAAGCCAAAGAAGAATCAGAAGGGAGAATGACCTTCAACTGGTATTAATGCCGCTATCAGAAGCTGTCACGTCTTAGCCCAGTGGTCGGCAAACCGCGGCTCGCGAGCCACATGCGGCTCTTGGGCCCCTTGAGTTTTTAGCAAAGGCCAGCTTAGGAGTACCCTCATGAAGTTAACAACAACGTACCTACCTATATAGTTTGAGTTTAAAAAACTTGGCTCTCCAAAGAAATTTCAATCGTTGTCCTGTGGATATTTGGCCCTGTTGACTAATGAGTTTGCCGACCTCTGTCTTAGCCAAATGTCTCCTGCAGAGGCATTAAACGGGAAGACAGAAATCAATGAGTCCCAGGGTTATGCTCGAAGTAGATTCCTTCCGTCTACTTCCTTGTTGGGAGATTGTGCGGCTGCTTTTCAAGGCTCATTGGGAGGTAAACTCCGTCTATGTGTGGGGCAAGCGAGGTGGCGGCTGTCTCGGGCGCCTGGGAAGGTGTGGTCCAGGTACTGGCTGAGTAACACAGAGACCTGGCATTGTCCGCCAGATCGGAGGAACCGAGTCTGAGCTGTCCCTTGTCCCTGGTGAGCGGTGCGATCCCAGGACCAGCCTTTTCTTAAACCAGTGATGGGCAACCTTTTGAGCTTGGTGTGTCAAACTTCGCCAAAAAAACTGAGCATAACTCGGGTAGTGTGTCACTTTGAGGAAAAAACTAACTCCAAGACTCTAGTCGCAAATGTTTCATCCTCAGGAGCAGCAAATGTTTCATCCTCGGCATCAGAAATGGCTACACGTGTCATAGGTTCGCCATCACTGTCTTAAACATATATTTGTATTGATTTCAGAGATGAAAGAGAGCGAGAGAAACATCAATGATGAGAGAGAAGCATTTTTGTGAAAATATATTTTTACTGATTTTAGAGAGGAAAGAGAGGGAGAGAGACAGAGAAACATCAATGATGAGAGAGAATCATTGATCGGCTGCCTCCTGCACGCCCCCCACCAGGGAGCCCACAACCCGGGCATGTGCCCTTGACCGGAATCGAACCCAGGATCCTTCCATCCACAGGCTGATGCTCTATCCACTGAGCCACCCTGGCTAGGGCTGTGGCTATTTCTCTTTATCAACTGCATCAGGAATAAGAGGAGAATGGAGATGGTGGGACAACCGGCCGTCTCACATTTTACCGTGACAAACACGACACTCCCCCCTCCACCCGTGTTCCGAGCTGGCAATGACTCACTGCTCGCCTCTGTCTTCACCTGGGTGAGTCTTCAGACAACGTCAACACCTACCTTACCACCCACCTCCCACACACGACAAGCCAAACAACACCTGCCCTCCTACAGAATGTGACCCGGCGCCCCTTCCAGCCAGTTACTCAACCCAAAGAGCTGCAAGTCCCTGTTGCCAACAACTTCTCTCTGTCTCCCTAGGCAAACTCTCACCGAGTCCTGCTGATTTCATCGCCTCGGCATCTGTGGCATGGAGCAAACACGGGAGCCTGGGGGCAGCTGGGACCTCCTCAGCGGACTCGCCACCGTCCCCGGCGCGGGGTCAAGCTCTCAGCACCTCGCCAGGAAGCTGGCAGATGCCCGCGAGGGGTTGGGCAGCGTGCAGAGGCGTCGCTCAGCGTGGGAGCGAAGGCCAGTCCTTGGAAAAGACTGGCAAGAGGCCTTGTTTGTGGACCAAGAGAGCTGTCTGTGTTGACAAGCGTTTTCTCCAGAACGCAGATAAGCAAGTTTACAGGTGGGACGCATAAACGGATGAAAGTGAGGCCCTAGCCGGTGTGGCTCAGTGGATAGAGCGTCGGCCTGCGGACTGAAGGGCCCTGGGTTCGATTCCGGTCAAGGGCATGTACCTTGGTTGCGGGCACATCCCCAGTAGGGGGTGTGCAGGAGGCAGCTGATCGATGTTTCTAACTCTCTATCCCTCTCCCTTCCTCTCTGTAAAAAATCAATAATAATAAAAAAAAAAATATATATATATATATATATATATATATATATATATATATAAAAGATGAAAGTGGGGCCCTAGCCGGTGTGGCTCAGTGGATAGAGCGTCAGCCTACGGACTGAAGGGTCCTGGGTTCAATTCTGGCCAAGGGCACATGCCTGGGTTACAGGCTCCCTGGTAGGGGGTGTGCAGGAGGCAGCCGATCAATGATTCTCTCTCATCATTGATGTTTCTCTCTCTCTCCCTCCCTCGCCCTTCCTCTCTGAAATCAATAAAAATACATTAAAAAAAAAAAGGTGAACATGTGAACAGTAAGAGCGACCGGCAGCGTCTGCTAATGAGGTTACGACATTTGTCCGCGGCACGAAGGCAGCTCCGCGTTCAATGTGGACTTCCTGCCTGAAAGCGGTCACCTGGGTGTCGCCTTCAGGGGGGACCTGGATGAAACGTACTGAGAAGTTTGCCAAGTTACTCTGTACAAGGCATCAAATGGATTTCCCTTAAAAAAAAAAAAAAAGGATAGCACAGTAGTCATTTCCATTAAATAGACAACTTTTTTTAAAAAAGGAGAAGGGACTAAGAGAAAAAGCTTTGAAAATGTTACTGGCAATATCTTTTCATTCTTTCTTTGATGTACTTGGAGTGAGGGGAATACATTAGCGCCTCTTAGCTCGGCAGCCAAGTCTCGCAAATGGGAAGTAAATGAAAAAGGAGCTGACTTCATTTTCAGAATTCTAATGCCCACAGTGTTTCCTTAAAAGGCCAAAAAAAAAAAACCACAAAAAAAAAAACCCAAACCCAAAAAACTTGAGGCAGTGCTGAAGTCATTTTTTGTTTTTTTTTTTAAATATATATTTTATTGATTTTTTACAGAGAGGAAGGGAGAGGGATAGAGAGTTAGAAACATCAATGAGAGAGAAACATCGATCAGCTGCCTCCTGCACACCCCCTGCTGGGATGTGCCTGCAACCAAGGTACATGCCCTTGACCGGAATCGAACCTGGGACCCTTCAGTCCGCAGGCCGACGCTCTATCCACTGAGCCAAACCAGCTAGGGCAGTTTTGTATTTTTTAAATATATTTTTACTAATTTCAGAGAGGAAGGGAGGGGGGCAGAGAGAGAGAGAGAGAGAAAGAGAGAGAGAATATCATTGATCAGCTGCATCTTGCACGCTCCCGGGAGTGAGCCCACAACCCGGGCATGTGCCCTGACTGGGAACTGAACCCTGACCTCCTGGATCATAGGTGGATGCTCAACCACTGAGCCACGCCGGCTGGGCAGTGCTGAAGTTTTAAACAACGCCTTTACTTCTCGGGAGTCGCCCACCTCAATTAAATGGATGCTGTCACGCAGGAGATGGTCTCAGGAACAGCAGAAAGTGCCAGACCCTTGGACCACACGGCCCATGGTCAAGGTGATGGTGATGTTGGTACCTGGCAGCCATGCAGGGGACAGGCCTCAAGAGTCGTATCTCTACATCAAAGACCACGTGGTCTTCATCACCTCTTACTCATCTTGTCAGACCCTGAGCTATATGCTGTGCCAATGTTTTAAACCAAGCATGTCAAACTCACGGCCCGTGGGCCGCGTGCCGCCCTCAATGAGTATTTTTTCGGCCCAGCCAACATAACGGTGTGAGCAGTTCTTTACAATCATGGAAGGAAATAAGTCTCCTGTCAGATCCAGAATTGCTGACATTCACCGTGGGTCGGTTTTGAACGTAATCGCTGAAACAAGATTTCCCCTGAAGTAGGAAAGATAGTAGCAGAGAGGAGATGTCAAGTGTTAGGAAGAAAACATGAATTTTATCATGGCTCCTGTGCTTTTTTTTATATGATACTTTTTGAAATAAACCTACATTTCTATGAGAATGGAAGCTTTCGGGTTTTTTTGTTTTGTTTTGTTTTTTTGCAGCCCACATAAACTTAAACCCTGTTTGCTTGGCCTGTGTTAGCCTTGGAGTTGGACATGCTTGTTTTAAACCTTTAAGAATTCATGATATTAAAAAAATCAGTCTTAGGAAGAGAGGCGGTGACTTCCATCCTGAAAGCTTCTATTCAGCTTTCGGGTTCCTTTCAATAGTTGATTTTAAAACGTATTGATGACTCCTGGGGACATCCACAGGCACAAGCTGTCCCTTAGAATCGAGGGTAAAATAAAAAATAAAAAAAAATCTTCCGTCTGGAGAGAACTGCTTAACACCCGGAGGCACAGCCGCCCACACAGAAGTTTACAGATATTCCGTGCCTTCCCACACATTCTGCAGGGAGATGGAAGCTTTTGTGACTGAGCTGGTGGAGACTGCGCCAACGGGAGAAGCAGACAGACACTGTTACCCTGGCTGCCTACCCGGGGGTGGGCGTGCGGTGGGGGGGAGAGTTATTTGCTCATTAGAAGTTTGTGCATATTCATTTTAAGTCAACTTCAAGGAATACACACCCGTATTTTCCGGCATATAAGACGACTTTTTAACCCAGGAAAATCTTATATGCCCAGTCGTCTTATAGGCCGGAAAATACGGTACTATCATCTCTCATCCATCAGTACAGCAAAAAAAAACAAAAAACCAATTACTGTATTTTCTGACGTATAAGATGACTGGGCATATAAGATTTTCCTGGGTTAAAAAGTCATCTTATATGCCGGAAAATACGGTACTTCAAATAGATAAACCACCATTCAATCAATCAGCTCTTGGGCACGACTAAACATCCTATATAATAAAAACCTAATATGCAAATCGACTGACCAGCAGAATGATGGGCAGAACGACCGGTCGCTATGAAGCGTACTGACCACCAGGGGGCAGATGCTCAACGCAGGAGCTGCCCCCAGCGGCGGTGGCAGGGGGCGGGGTCGGCAAGTGGGCAGCACCAGGCCAGCCAAGGTGGATGCCAGCGGGGGGCCTCCCAATCGCCCCACCAGTCGCCCTGCAGATAGGCCCTGGTCGCAGGGCCAGGCCTAGGGACCCTACCCGTGCACGAATTTTGTGCACCGGGCCTCAAGTATAACTACTAAATGCTACTTCAGTCCCAGATTGGTAGGATTTTATTTTTTCGTAAATCAATTTTGGAGCTCAACCAATAACAACAAGAAGAAGGAATTGACCGGAAGTATTGTATAAATGGTGTACAGAAAAATTACCTAGGCCTGAGGTAATTTTTACCTGTATTTTTCTACTTTTCTACAATGAACAGATACTGCCTGTTTGTCAATATAAAAAGGAAATGAAAAATGATTTCAAATTACAGAAGACTATCTATGTATCTATCTATCTATCTATCTATCTATCTATCTATCTATCTACCTACCTACCTATCTATCTAACTAACTATCTATCATCTTTATCAGTGCCTTGTCTGTTTAGCTATCTCTAGGGTGTTCCCCAAAATGTATACACACACTTGGAATAATTATAAAGGTGGTGTTTATAAAAATATGTTTCCTTTTCAAACTTGAGCTCTCAGCTGTTAAATTGTGTATACACTTTTGGGGGACACCCTGTATATATTTATTTTTTCAATATTTAATTTTTCTCTATTTACAGCATCCCCAAAACGCAGAAGAAGTCACATAAAAACCTTAGAAATATGTTATAGGCATGAACATCCTAGCTCCATGCATTTCATACTATCATCCAGCCCTAGTCTATTTGGCTCAGTGGATCGAACGTCGGCCTGTGGACCGAAGGGTCCCGGGTTCGATTCCGGTCAAGGGCAGGTACCTGGGTCGCAAGGTCCTCCCCGGCCGGGCCTGGTAGGGCACACGCAGGAGGCATTCCATTGATGTGTTTCTCTCACATGGATATTTCTCTCTGTCTTTCCCTCTCTCTAATGGAAATTCTCGGGTGGGGATTAAAAAAAGAATAATAATCATCACCCTGAAGGACATAGGTTCTCCCGAACGAGGGGCTGGGCCCCTCAGACACCCAATCCTGACCTTCGCCCGTGACACCCGTGGCCTCACAGCCGCACGCCATCTGATCCCAAGCCATCTTTGATCAATGTTTAATGATCAGAGTTTACGTCGCCATCAAAGGCACGGCGAGACAGCAGACACTCATAGCTGAGGGCCAGTGGCCGCTGCGAACGGCTTTTCCGAGCCGATGCCACCGGCATTCAGACACATCATGGTATCAAAGGCGCCTGCTCTGCTCTGAGCATGAAAGCGAAGGGAAACACCGATAATTTGAGGAACCAGGAACTCATCAGGGCCGGGATCTGCAGGCTCCGGGTGTGCCACGGAGCGCGCGTGGGGACCCAGCCTGCATGCAAACGGGGGTGGGGGTGGCGACGCCTCGTTTTCCCCCAACCGCAGGGCATTGCTATTCACGCGGGCGGATGAATGGACCAGAATCGCATCAGCTGCTGTGGGGAGGCGGACAGGAGCGGGAGACCGGCTGCGCGGGTGACCGCTTTACAAGTGGGAGCCGTCAATCAGAAGGCGTGAAAGGCCCAAATCCAGGGCCCCGGGATCCCACCCCCGTGATACCAATCCTAATGGAGTGCCAGTCACCGATGCAAATGCAGATTCAGCTCGGCCGAAGTGGGCCCGTGCTCCCCGCCCCCATCTCCCCCCACGTCAGGGACAGCGCCACGTGGCCGCTGAGAGGATGGGGATGTGACAAAGGATACTGCTGCCCCCTCTCGGAGTCCTTTAGGCCTGATGGAAGGGGGATGGCGGGCGGGTGTGTATGTGTATGTGTGTGTGTGTGTGTGTGTGTGTGTGTGTGCAGCCTTCTCCATCAGCAGCTGAGCTCCGGGAATTCACAAGGGAAGCATTTCTGCCGCTGGGGACTCAGAGCTTGTTTCTAAGGCAACACACAGACCCCCCCCCCATCCCCAACACGATCTCTGCGGACTCAGTTTTCTCATCCGGAAAATGGGCTGATGACTTGCTACAAGGCCGAACCTGCAGAGCAGCGGTACCCAGGAGAACTACTGCGAACCACATCATGCAAGTTTCTTGTGCCTACATTTGAAAAGGAAAAGGAGCCCTAGCCAGCTTGGCTCGGTGGATAGAGCATTGGCCTGCGGACCAAAGGGTCCCGGGTTCGATTCCGGTCAAGGGCAGGCTCCTCCCCGGCCTGGGCCCTGGTCAGGGCGTGTGCAGGAGGCAACCAATCGATGTGTTTCTCTCACATCGATGTTTCTCTCTGTCTCTCCCTCTCTCTTCCACTTTCTCTAAAAATCAATGGGAAAATAGCGTTGGGTGAGGATTAACAAACACAAAAACAAAAAAGGAAAAAAAAAATGTGCCTGACCGGCATGGCTCAGTGGTTGAGCGTTGATCTATGAACCAGGAGGTCACAGTCTGATTCCCCGTCAGGGCACATGCCTGGGTTGCGGGCTTGATCCCCAGTGTGGGGCGTACAGGAGGCAGCCGATCAATGATTCTCTCTCATCATTGATGTCTCTCTCTCTCCTTCTCTCTCTCTCTCTCTGTTCTTCTCTGAAACTAATAAAAATATTGTTTTTAAAAAGGAATAAAACGTGACATTTAACTAGTATTTTATTTAGTTCCACGTGTCTATGACATTATCATTTACACATGTAATCCATACTAAGATATTACCAATGAGATCTATGGGTTTTGGGATGAAGCCTTCATAACCCAGAGCGTCTCTGACATTGAGGACACATCTCCATTCAGACCTGCCTCATTTCAAGGACTCAGCAGCCTGTTTGGCGAGGGGCTACCTCACTGGTCAGCATGGCTCTTCAGCCTGAGAAAAATAGTACCATTTATGGACAGCCTAGAAATGTGAAAATGAAACTATTTTGTTTTATTTTTTATTTTTTTATATACATTCTATTGATTTTTTACAGAGAGGAAGGGACTTAGAAACATTGAGAGAGTTAGAAACATAAGAGAGTTAGAAACATTGATGAGAGAGAAACATCGATCAGCTGCCTCCTGCACACCTCCTACTGGGGATGTGCCCGCAACCAAGGTACATGCCCTTGACCGGAATCGAACCTGGGACCTTTCAATCCGCAGGCCGACGCTCTATCCACTGAGCCAAACCGTTTAGGGCGAAAATGAAACTTTTTAAAAATGTTCCATAAATGTAGCTGATAATCTCCCTGAGGCCTAAGATTGAGAAGGTGAAGGTTTATAATTTCCTCTACGAGTGAAGGTTATTTTTTTTTTTTAAATCACCTAAAGTCCCTGGCCAGGTAGCTCAGCTGGTTAGAGCATCATCCTAACACGCCAAGGTTGCAGGTTCGATCCCTGATCAGGCCACATACAAGGAGCAACCAATGACTGCATCAATAAGTGGAAAAACAAATCGATGTTTCTCTCTTTCTCTCTCTCTCTCTCTCTCTTTCTGTCTTCCTCTTGCTCTTTAAAATCAATCAATCAATCAAAACATTTTAAAAGCACCTAAAAGCAAGTACTCTGATGTGTATAATTTCTAAAATTCTATCCATCTCCATCAAAACTACCTGTGTGAGATGACAGACCCATTTTTTCCGGAGCTCTTTAAAATCACTTACCCAACACAAATACCCACGTGGCTACACCAGTGAGATACACAAACAGCGGGCCTCGGCCACAGACACATTACTAATCATTACTAATCATTACTAATCATTACTAATCATTACTAATCATTACTAATCAATATGAAATGCTAACTTCCCAAATTCCAGGGCCCCAAGTGGAGTCCTCTGAACAAACCACCTCCTTGCATTTAAAAAAAATATATATATTTTTTTATTGATTTCAGAGAGGAAGGGAGAGGGGGAGAGAGAGAGAGAGAGAGAGAGAGAGAGAGAGAGAGAGAGAGAGAAACATCAATGATGAGAGAGAATCATGGACCAGCTGCCTCTTGCATGCCCTCTACTGGGGATCGAGCCAGCAATCCGGGCATGTGCCCTGACTGGGAATCAAACCGTGACCTCCTGGTTCATAGGTTGACATTCAACCACTGAGCCATGCTGGCTGTGCCCGCCTCCTTGCCTTATAAAGACTATCCTAGTGACCACCGTTAGTAGCATTAATACCATCTACCTAATAAAAGAGTAACATGCTAATTGACCATACCTTTGTGACACCCACCAGCCAATCAGGAGTGAGTATGCAAATCAACCCAACAAAGATTGCAGGTTATTTTGCATACACGGGCGCTGAGCAGCCAGGGGCAGGGCGGGACGCTTGCATGCCGCACCACCCCAGTTGCTCCAGGCCTCTGGGCAGCGTGGGAAGGCGGAAAGGTGGCTCCGGGCCGGAGCAAAGGCGGTGCCAGCAGCCAGGGGAAGGAAGGCCCATTCTTGCACAAATCTTCGTGCATCGGGCCTCTAGTTAAAAAATAAATACATGTAACCTGGAACACGCACAATGGTCATCTTGCCATCTTTGAAAACGGCGAGACCCAGTGACTTGGCCCAGTGGGATGCAGATATGACCGAGAAAAATAATTAAAGTATTAATTACGCGCGGGCTGCGGCATGGCCTATCATTTCTGCAGCGTCGTCATTGCTATGCTGCCGAATATTGCTTTATGCAGATTTTTGCTTTAGGAGCAAGGGAATCTTTTGTGGTTTTCCTATTTCCTCTCCCAGGGCACGCGGCGCTCCCCGGGGACATGAATGCGGGCTCTATCAGATGCAGACGATCAGATCTGGCACGCAGGAAATATATGATCCTGGCTTTGCTGTGGGCCCACGCTCATTCATCTGAAATGGTGAGCATGTAGCGAGCGGCGTGGAGTCAAACGGACGCCTGAATGGAAAGTATGCGGAAGAGGCACTGGGCGCGCACTCGGTGGAGTGAACACGGCTGAACATGTGCATCAAGTGGAGAGTTCCCCAGGCGACGGCTCACCTGTCTCTCTTACTCAATTCTGGGGCCTCCCTGGCTCCTGCCACTGCAAATTCCTTTTTTAAAATTTTTTTATTGATTTCAGAGAGGAAGGGAGAGGGAGAGAGAGAAACATCAATGATGAGAGAGAATCATGGATTGGCTGCCTCCTGCACGCTCTGCACTGGGGATCGAGCCCGCAACTCGGGCATGTGCCCTTGACCGGAATCAAACCTGGGACCCTTCAGTCCGCAGGACGACACTCTATCCACTGAGCCAAACCGGCTAGAGCAAATGCCTATGTCTTTTTTTTAAAATATATATTTTATTGATTTTTTACAGAGAGGAAGGGAGATGGATAGAGAGTTAGAAACATCGATGAGAGAGAAACATCCATCAGCTGCCTCCTGCACACTCCCCACTGGGCCCGCAACCGAGGCACATGCCCTTGACCGGAATCGAACCTGGGACCCTTCAGTCCGGAGGCTGATGCTCTATCCACTGAGCCACACCGGCTAGGGCAAAGGCCTCTGTCTTGATGCTGTTATGACCGAAGTGGAGGCTTTAGTGGGAAACATGGGTTGGTTCAATAAAGATCATACCCCAGTGCTTACCTCCCCAGTTCCCATCTAGTACAAGGCAGAGCAGGCTTGTTGTTATCACTTTAAAATTAGACACCAAGGCCCGGCCGGTGTGGCGCAGTGGTTGAGCATCCACCCATGAACCAGGAGGTCACGGTTTGATTCCCGGTCAGGGCACAAGCCTGGGTTGCTCGTTCCATCCCCGATTGGGGCTTCATATAGGAAGCAAGAGATCGATGTTTCTGTCTCTGTCTCTCTCTCCCTCCTCTCACACATCCTCGGGTGAGGATTAAAAAATACATGTTTACCACCATTTCAATGTTCCTTTGTTTTTCTGTTTATCCCTAAACCTGTACCTCTAATTTTCTTCATTTTTTTTTCTATTTAACTACGGTGAAGCTTAATACAACAAACAAAACAAAAACTGTCAAAAAAAAAATAACAGGAGAGGAGTTACATACAAAGGAAATCTCACTCATTTTTAGGTCAGATATAATGTGCACAGAGCAGAGGTAGGTAGAAGTATTCCTGACCATCTTCGGGTTTAAATATTTTGGGGGCCCTTTTATTTTCCTTGTGAATTTCAGGCACTGGGAACTTTTCACCCACTCCTGAAATGCTGTCATTTAAATTCTGAAAGCATGGAGCCCTCGCTGGCTTGGCTCAGTGGATAGAGTGTCAGCCTGCGGATCAAAGGGTCCTGGGTTCGATTCCGATCAAGGGCACGTACCTCGGTTACAGGCTCCTCCCCGGCCCGGGCCCTGGTCAGGGCTCATGCAGGAGGCAACTGATCAATGTGTTTCTCTCACAATCGATGTTTCTGTCTTTCCCTCTCTCTTCCACTCTCCCTAAAAATAAATGGAAAAATATCAAATATCCTCGGGTGAGGATTAAAGAAAAAAGAAGTGAATGAATAAAGAACTCCCCCACTCATTAACACACACACACACACACACACACACACACACAGACACACACACACACACACACACACATTCTGAAAGCTTGGAGCATTCCAGAGCAATCAGCCCATCTTGACAATGTAGGAGCTGATGCATTAGAAATACAGTCCCGTGCAAATACAATCTCGCACTCGATCGGCCTGCCTGCTTTGCAACTGGGAGAGAGATTCTCGCCGAGTCAGGGCCTCCCTCCATTCATTCCCAGCTCCGCTCAGACCCAGCCTGCATCTGCCCGCCTCAGCCCCTGAGTCTGAAGCCAGGAAGCCGGGCGAGCTGGTCTGATTAACCTATACGGAGGGTCCAATGGCAACGTGATTAAAAACCCATTGAATGGTATAGGAACTGATTACTTACCCAGGGAGCTCTAAGCAAATCGAAGCAAATTGCCTGAGATTTAATTTAACAAACATTTACCAAGCATCTGCTCGCAGCGCAGCGCGGAGGGGCTCAGAGCTAGGGGAGATGCGAAGATAAGACAGGCAGGCTGCCCGCCAGGGGCGCCCCCTCTGGCCCGGACGCCCCCCTCAACCCTCCAGAAAAAGGATTTGTCATTACTCGGAGCATGAGAACCTTTTACCCGCGTGGGGCAAACTGGTAAGGGCTCAGGGCATGTAGCCAGAGAAGCCCTGACTTACCGCATAGCAGAGGCCACTAGAATATATTTGTCACTTGAGGACATTTTTCCATTGATTTTTTTAGGGAGAATGGACGAGAGAGGGAGAGACAGAGAGAAACATTGATGCGAGAGAAACACGTGGATTGGTTGCCTCCTGCAGGAGCCCAGACCAGGGTCCGGGCTGGGGAGGAGGAGCCTGCAACCGAGGTACATGCCCTTGACCAGAATCGAACCTGGGACCCTTTGGTCCGAAGGACAATGCTCTATCCACTGAGCCACACCAGCTAGGGCGAGGCCACTGTAATAAATGCCAGAACGCCTTAGGTGCTGGTGGGAGTGTGTGGCAATGTCCCACTTCTGACCACAAATACGAAGGGTGGCTTCTTTTTTTTCTTCTTTTTAAAAAAATATGTTTTTATTGATTTTAGAGAGAGAGGAAGGGAGAGGGAGAGAGAGAAACATCAATAATGAGAGAGAATCATCGATGGGCAGCCTCCTGCCGGGCCCCCACCAGGGATGGAGCCTGCAACCTGAGCATGTGCCCTGACAGGGAATCGAACCGGCGACCTCTTGGTGCACGGGACAATGCTCAACCACTGAGCCACACCGGCCGGGCAATACTGCTATTCTTTCAGCAAGACATTAGAACGGTATTTTTTGAAGCAATGACTATTTGAAGCCACCACTGGGAGAAGCAATCAAAAGGCCAGGGAAAAGAGGGTTAGGAATTCTGGGATCCCAAAGTTGTCCAAGTGACTTCACAGATCTGGAATGATGCAGACCTGAGCTGTGGAGAAACTTGGCTTTTTAAAATTGACTGATTGATTTCAGAGAGGAAGGGAGAGGGAGAGAGAAACATCAATGAGGAGAGAGAATCATGGGTCGGCTGCCTCCAGCACGCCCCACACTGGGGATCGAGCCTGCAACCTGGGCATGTGCCCTGACCAGGAATTGAAAGGTGACCTCCTGGTTCCTAGGTCGACGCTCAACCCCTGAGCCACTCCAGCCAGGCTCGGCTCTCTTTAGCATGCTGAAGATGAGGTTTCCAGCTCCTGGGGTCCCCGCAGATATTAAAAATTGGTACAGCCCTAGCCAGTTTGGCTCAGTGGATAGAGCGTCGGCCTGCGGACTGAAGGATCCCAGGTTCGATTCCGGTCAAGGGCATGTACCTTGGTTGCGGGCACATCCCCAGTGGGGGGTGTGCAGGAGGCGGCTGATCAATGTTTCTCTCTCATCTATGTTTCTAACTCTCTATCCCTCTCCCTTCCTCTCTGTAAAAAATCAATAAAATATATTTAAAAAAAATTGGTATAAAAGACACTAGACTCCTAAGCAGACTCAGACACACCGGGGAATTCCTATGAATTCAGAGCGGCCGATCCTAGTATTTTAAATACAGAGGCAGGAGATCAACCAATGAACGCATAGGCGTATAGGCACAACGCATGGACACAGACAATAGGTGGGTGAAGGCCTGACGTTAGGGGTGCAGGCGGGCTGGGAGAGGGCCATCGGGGGAAGAGGGGACATCTGTAATACTTTCAACAATAAAGATAAAAAAAACAGAGGCAACATGGCCACATCTTATTAGTGATACATTTGTGGCAAAAAAATTCTCAAGTTTCCGTAAGCTATGTGAGCGCTCGCTCGCTGGGGTGTGCAAGAAAAAGCATCTTAATGGCTGGCCTCATGCTAAAATCCCCCTACAGTGAAGTCCTAATTACTATTTATTTGTCAAGAGAGTGGAGGAAATCAGTTTCACAGGGAAAAAAACACACACAAAAAACACCCCTATTTACAGAAAAATATGATGCTTTTCATTTGATAGGAAAGTCATTACTGCAGAGGGACCCCGAAGTCTTGCAGACCTTGGCCCCCTCTCTAACATGTCCTCGTGGCAGCGAAGTGGGGATCAGAACTATTCTTTATCGGGTCTGCTCGCAAGGAGCCCTAAATCCAGGCAGGTAGGAATTAAACAGTACCGGAGTTTAATTAAAATGATAAAACAGGAGAAGAATGGTCGGGAGGCGGCTCGCCCGCATCTGAAACCATCACCTCAGACCCTCATTAGGAATGCTTTTCATATCTTCCCGGCGCAAGGCCTTAATCTGACGGGCGTCTGCGAGCCAGGGCCCTGGGACCCGCGTTAATTCCGCCTCCGATCTCGGTCTGCCGTGACCTCGCGGGGATTTCCATGCGAGGTGTTAATTGCGAGGGTGGCTTCATCTGGGAGCATCCCGGTCCCCGAGCTCTGGGCAAAGTTGGGGCTGCGTCTCCTTACTCCTCGGTGCGCTGGATCCCCACCTTGCCTCTCCGTGGCGGCCAACGCGCTCCTGATAAAAGCGTTGTGGGAAGAAGCTAAGCCCTGGCCCGCTTGTTGGACTTCACCAGCTCTTTTTCTTTTTTCTTCTTTTTTGTGCCCCGCTCACAAAGCAGAGGAGGGTCTCGCTGGATTATATTCACATCCTACCCGCAGACACATACACGCACACGCAGGAAGGGCCTGGCTCTCCTTGCTGGGGTCCCCCGCCCGCCCCCCACTTCCTTGGCTGGCTCAGTGTCACAGCCAGGGAGCAAGGAGCAGCATCAAACACGGGGAGGCGGCGGGAGGCGAGTCCCCGGCACGGGTTTCAATGGAATTCCAGGGGAGTGCTGGGAAAAAGCTAGTTTTTTTAGTCCTTCGGTGCAGAAAGCCTGGGGCAATTAGCAAAGCAGGAGGAAACATAGGGGACAGGACTTCTGTATTCACACACACACAGGCACACACGCACATGTGTGCACACACAACACACACGTGTGCACACGCACATGCACACACACTCACGAGGTTGCACCCAGCCCTGGTGCCATGTACTAAAGAGACAGCCCACGATTCTTGCTTTTTAAAACTAAATAATGAACGGCTCTTGTTTCTCCACCGTGTTATTGCGCAGGCCTGTCATTGCATTTCCAGGAGGAAATTTGGACTCCGGGCAGGATTAATGCAGTCTGGCTGACCTTAATCACGCCTCCCCGGCCCTGGCCGGTGTGGATCAGTGGATAGCGCGTCAGCCTGTGGACAGAAGGGGTCCTGGGTTCGATTCTAGTCAGGGCACATGCCCGGGTTGCGGGCCTGATCCCCAGCATGGGGCGTGCAGGAGGCAGCTGATCCATGATTCCCTCTCATCGTTAATTGTATCTCTCTCTGCCTCTCCCTTCCTCTCTGAAATCAATAAAAATGTATTTTAAAAACAACAACAAAACGCCTCCCCGGTGAACGGATGGTAGCAGAGGAGGCGAAAGTAACAGGATGCTCGCCAGACACACAGGGAATTGACGGTGACTTTTTAAAAAAGGGTTATAGCCCGCCTTGATATGCGATGTATTCATTCCTCTGATTCATTTCCTTACTCCGCTGTGGATGAGTTTAATTAGACCCCGCCCTTGAGGCTGCGGGGGGCGGGGGGAGGCGAGGGGGGTCACGCCACATCTGGTCACACAATGGCCGCTGTACCCTGCTGGTGGCCAGCACCCTGCATCCCTCCTCGGGCTCCAAGGCTGCAGAAGGAGGCAGAGGGAGGCCATGGCTGCAGTCCACACAGGTTGTCCGTGTCTCCGGCCATCGCCAAGCTAAGACGGCCACTACTTGACGAGGATGAATGTCCTCCCCTCACCGCCCAGCTCCTGTCTGCACCGTGGCCCCATTTCCAGGCGGGCTTTTAATTATTTTCTTTTATTTTTTAAAAAATATATATTGTTCTTGATTTCAGAGAGGAAGAGAGAGGTAGAAACATCAATGACGAGAAGCATTGCCTCCTACACGGCCCTCCTCTGGGGATCGAGCCTGCATGTGCCCTTGACTGGAATCAGACCCCGGACCCTTCAGTCCACAGGCCGAAGCTCTATCCACTGAGCAAACCGGCCAGGCTGCTTTTCATTATTTTAAATGTTACAGTTAATTAATATGAGACACACACAAAAAAAACCACACAAAAAACAACTTCAACAAAAAAAAACCCACCCAGCTCTATTGTTTGAATTGGGTTCATTTCCAAGAATATTGATAAAGGAATATTCATCGTCAGCCTCTTATTAATAAGTTAATGACTGTAACATTTAAAGACGGTTCATGGCGCTAATCATCAAGCTAACCTTTGGCCGGCACGGTTACAGAACCTTCGAGCTCACAGGGGCTGGCTCAACACTCGGAAATCTAATTATTTCCTTAACGAGTTCCTGGGTGTTCCGAGTCCTCCAAACCACACAGCGTTAGTGGCCGAAGAGAGTTTCTCTTTCTCCCCCAAACCCTTTGCACAATTCTCTCTATTCTCTGAGTCCTCGTTCTCTCGAGGGATGAGTCCTTCGCTTCTTTGCCACCTGCTGGTTCTTCCAACACATCCTCATCTCCTTCTCCTTTATTAGACAGTTCACTCCTTCGCAAACCAAGGGCTCGGGTGTGATACGCACACAGACGTGTGTTTGAGTCTAGCCGGAGTGAGAACGCAGGGGACCAGCTAAAGACACATGCACTTCAGCCGTTGGGCATGCATTTGCCTTAAAAAAATAAACCCACCACTTCATGGGCCATGGAATCCGCTTGCTCACCTCGAGGCCCCCAGGGGTGGGGAACGTCTGGCCCTCGGGCCACGTAAGGCCCTTGAAATAATTTGGTCTGGCCCTGCCAAGGCATTAGGGGTGAGTTAATGAAGTGTTTGACCAGATACCAGATACAGTAGGCTAATAAGAATATATACTGTATATATATACATATATACTATACACACACACACACACACACACACACACACACATATATATATATATATATATATATATATATATATATACACATACATATATATATATATATGCTGAGTGGCCAGATTATTATGATCTCTGAACCCATGATAATCTGGCCACTCAGTGTACTTCTCTTGCGTACCTCATTTATTTGATATCGAAGATGCTATAAATCGTGCACCTGATCAGTTTTCCCCTTTGCACTGGCTGATAGAAAGCTCAGGGCAAATAGGTGGCTGATCTCCAGCAAAAGTCTAGAATACTTTTGGTACCCATTTGAGATACAAATACACGGAGTGGCCAGATTATTATGCGTTCAGAGATCGTAATAATCTGGCCACTCGTCCGGCCAGCCTGGTCAGGGGGAAGGGACATGGGCGGTTGGCCGGCCTGCCTGCTGGTCGAACTCCTGGTCGAGGGGACAATTTGCATATTAGCCTTTTATTATATAGGACAGACACTGAGTGGCCAGATTATTATGCGTTCAGAGATCATCATCATCTGGCCATTCAGTGTATGTATATGTAGTATATATGTATACAAGAAAGGAAGGGAGAAGGAGAGAGAGAGAGAAACATCAATGATGAGAGAGAATCATGGATCGGCTGCCTCCTGCACACCCCACACTGGGGATGGAGCCCGCGACCTGGGCATGTGCCCTGATGGGGAATCGAACCGTGACCTCCTGGCTCAGAGGTTGACACTCAACCACTGAACCACCCACGGGGCTATTAAGAAATTTAAAGGCACATACAGAAAAAGAGGGAAATTGCCTCCATAGCTAACAACTGCAATTTCCAATATAGGAATGAATCATTTCTAGACACCCTGACGGGTGTGCCTTTTTAAGGACATAATCAAAGTAAGTTTTTGCTCAGTCATGACCCAGACCCCAAAATGATTTCAGTGAAAATATGTCCACTCCAGGGAATGCCCTCCTCGCCTCTGTGAGGTCTGCTGTTTAGCAAATTTCTCTGACAAATTGCCTTGGGACTGGCTTCAGGTAGCGGGTGGGCCCGCAAAAATAAGATTTCATTCTCTTCTATTGGGCTATCTAGTCATAAGTAAATAACATTAAGCAGGTAAGAAGTTACGCTTCATTCTCTTTCTATCTTCCTTCCTTTTCTTTTTTTAAAAAAATATATTTTATTGATTTTTTACAGAGAGGAAGGGAGAGGGAGAGAGAGTGAGAAACAGCGATGAAAGAGAAACATCGATCAGCTGCCTCCTGCACGCCCCCTACTGGGGATGTGCCCGCAACCAAGGTACGTGCCCTTGACAGGAATCGAACCTGGGACCCTTCAGTCCGCAGACCTACGCTCTATCCACTGAGCCAAACCGGTTTAGACTCTCTTCCTTTCTTTTTTCTTTTTCCTCCCTCCCTCCCTCCCTCCCTCCCTCCCTCCCTCCCTCCCTCCCTCCCTCCCTCCCTCCCTCCCTTTCTTCCTTCTTTCCTTCCTTTCTTCTTTTCTTCCTCTTTTTTTTTCCATTCATGAAGGTCCCTTTTGGTTTTGCACTTTCATCAGCCATCATATTTTAGAAAAAGGCAAGAAGAGATATTTTTCCTTGGGAGGTGCTGATGGATAAAACACTCCAGGTCCAGCCCTAACCGGTGTGACTCAGCGGATAGAGCGTCGGCCTGCGGACTGAAAGGTCCCAGGTTCGATTCCGGTCAAGGGCATGTACCTTGGTTGCGGGCACATCCCCGGTAGGGAGTGTGCAGGAGGCAGCTGATCGATGTTTCTCTCTCATCGATGTTTCTAACTCTCTATCCCTCTCCCTTCCTCTCTGTAAACAATCAATAAAATATATTAAAAAAAAAAAAACACACTCCAGGTCCAGCCCCAATGTCTAGGCTACAACGTGCAAAAAAATAAAAATAAAATAAAAATAAATGAGCCATTTTGCTCTAATGCAAAGTCTTTTCCTTCGACTTCAGCAACAGGAGGCCCCTGTCTGTGTTGTATCAGTCAATACAATTCTGTTATATTTACTACACCGTTGCCTTGACACATTCACGTAGGCAATATCTCATTATTCTGCGGGCAACTGCATTGGGACCGTACATTTCAGTGCCATGTAAAGCCCCTGGAAGGGTCTATGTTTCCCGCTTCTGTGTTTCAAAGGACGACTGACTTCATGCTAAGCTGGGGATAGCCTTCCTATCGGCTTAGTTCAGAGGCAAATCATCTCGGACCTGCGAGGCCGGACGCCAGCTCTTCCTTAGACCCACGGATCCGCTCCTGACCACGGCATTGCGCCCAACTGCTGTGGGATTCCTCAGCAAAACCTGTGCATCCTATTCCGGAGCCCACCATTCTTGTTGCTGGTGTGCAATTCTCTTGTTATCCTGTTTTGTTTATATTGATTGATTTCAGAGAGGAAGGGAGAGGAAGAGAGAGAGAGAGAGCGAGAGACACGTCCATGCTGAGAGAGAATCAGGGATCGGCTGCCTCCTGCACGGCCCCTCCTGGGGATCCAGCCGGCCACCGGGGCGTGTGCCCTTGACCGGAATCGATCCGGGGACCCTTCAGTCCGCAGGCCGATGCTCTATCCACTGAGCCAGACCAGCCAGGGCACAATTCTTGAAATGGAACCCGGATGTTGTTTTCAAATTCTTCGTGGGAAATTGAGACCTTCCCATGAAGCACCAGGAGAACGCGAGGAAAAGGGGTCCTAAAAACAGGCCAATGGGATCAGGGAGGGCCCTTTCCTGGGGTTTGGGCCTGCGAGCCCCATCCCCCACCTGCGGGAGGAATCGCTAACGGAGCAAGGGCGAGTCATTCATTCCATTTTGAGCCAGTTTTGTGGTCTCGGGCCGAGCAGGGACCATCTGGCTTTGCACGGGGTGCAAGGGTGTGGCTGTCTCCTCCCCCTCCCCACCCCCCCCCAATCTCAGCATCAGGCAAGGGGCGCAGGCTGGGGCCCTCTGCCCTTTGAACTTCTCCAGCTCCCCACCGGTTCCCCCCAAACCAAGTCCCAGAAAGACAGGAGTCAGCCCCTGAGAAGCATCCCAGCCCCTCTTTTTTGCAGACACCACCTTGACCCTGCCTCTGCATTTCCATGGCTAAGACTCCCCGCCCGCCCTCCCCTGCCTCTCGGGGAACTCCTCACACCCCCTCCCGTCCAATGGGGAACCCGGGACGGCAGAGAAGGAAGAGGGAAAAAAAAAAAAAAAGTTGGCAATTTAATTCAAACAAAAGAAGCTTGAAATCTATAAGCACAGCAACTCCGAGGCTTCTGGCAAATAGAATTCTAATTAGTATGTGGCTATTTTTCTTTTAGACAGATGAGCGATGCCCCCTATTGACTCTAGCAGGCAGGCTGGTGCGGGGTGCGGGGTGCGGGGGGGGGGGGGTGGGTGGCGAGGGGAGGGGGGGCCGGCGGGGGGCTAGCCAGCAAACATTGCAGATTGCAAATTATATTGCAAACCTTGCCAAGTCGCGGCTCTTGGCAACAGATTTTTAATGACACCCTGGAAGAGGGAGAAAGGGGCCCTCCGCCCAGGGGCTCCAAATGAAGGGTTTTACGCCGCGATCCGCCTTTGCCGAAAACCCAAATGGCCAAGCGCGTGCACGCCAGGGCTTTGAAATATTCATAGATGGACGTGAACATGAGGCGATGAGGAAGTGCATGTGCTGCCTGGTCAATTGACAACTCATTCTGCATTATTAACACAAAGCGATGATCTAATTTTAAAGGGATAGCCCATCTTTTCTTTTTTTTTTCCTTCTTTTTTTAACATGTGACTTCTGATGACTCCGAGACGGAGGGCGGAACATCAGAGAAAAATCTAGCAGAACGCCGATGCCTTTTGATGTCGACCTGGGACTAACTGGTTCTTTGGTCAAGAATTCCGGGGGCTCGAAAGCTGTGCTTTTCTTCAGTGTGAGCTCTCTGATGTGTCTCGACGGAGCACTTTGATTTTTCCTCCCCCCGCACACACACTTTTTTTCCTTTTGCAGCGGCAGGGTTTTATACACAAATAGATCATCACAGGCGGGGAGGGCGTTCCTTTTAATAATCAGACTTCCTGCCCTGACCGGTGTGGCTCAGTGGATAGAGCGTCGGCCTGCAGACTGAAGGGTCCCGGGTTCGATTCCGGTCAAGGGCACGTACCTTGGTTGCGGGCACATCCCCAGCAGGGGGTGTGCAAGAGGCAGCTGATCGATGTTTCTCTCTCATCGATGTTTCTAACTCTCTATCCTGCTCCCTTCCTCTCTGTAAAAAAATCAATAAAATAAAATATATTAAAAAAAAAATCAGACCTCCTTCTGGTCTGAGGAACCCTATCCGCATCACGCCCCGTGTTGAAGGTCTGAATTAAGAAAAACGTGGATGGCCCAGATACCATCCTGCTCTGAGCAAACTCATGACATAGTAGCTTTTAACTGAAAAATCTCAAACTATATGTCCTATTTTTAAAAAAATATGTTTTTATTGATTTCAGAGGAAGGAAGGGAGAGGGAGACAGAGAGAGAAACATCAATGATGAGAGAGAATCATTGATCGGCTGCCTCCTGCACGCCCCACACTGGGGATCGAGCCCGCAACCCAGGCATGTGCCCTGAACGGGAATCGAACCGTGACCTCCTGGTTCATAGGCCAATGCCCAACCACTGAGCCACACTGGCTGGGTTCAAACTATATATTCTAAAACATTCATCCACAAGCTGTCCCACCCATTTGGGGGTGGGGGTCAGGGATGAGAGCCTTCTACTTCTTTCTTTGTACAAGTTTACATGGGATTTTATGTCTGCAGAACATCAGAGGTACAGAGAAAGCCTTTGAAGAAATCTAAGAACTGTTTTGACTTCTCCTGTTGAATAGCATGCTTCTTAGTTCCATGCTTTTTTCCTAAGGGGGCAAAGGACTTTTGTGGATGCTGGGAAGCAAAGTCCTTTTCCCGTGCAAATGAATGGGAACCTTTCAAAAACAAAGCGAGACCTAGCTGGCTCGGCTCAGTGGATAGAGCATCGGCCTGCGGACCAAAGGGTCCCGGGTTCGATTCCGGTCAAGGGCACGTACCTCAGTTGCAGGCTCCTCCCCGGCCTGGGCCCTGGTCGGGGGGGTGTAGGAGGCAACCAATCGATGTGTTTCTCTCACATCGATGTTTCTCTTTGTCTTTCCCTCTCTCTTCCACTCTCCCTAAAAATCAATGGAAAAATATCCTTGAGTGAGGATTAAAAAAAAAAAAAAAAGAAGAATGGAGTGATAAGCCATGGGCAACACAGTGGCTGGTCCATGAAACATGGAGAAGACAGGTATGTTGTGGTCATACTCCCAAGAGGTAGCCACAGGTGAACCTAGAGTTCCAGGTACGAGCTGCCCAAGGAGATGAGTTAAAATCAGTTCCCCCAAGAAAGAACAAGGTATTTTAAAAATTGTTTCTCCAGAAGGAATCACAGGCCCAAACAGTACAGAAAGCATTGGCCGTTGCATGGAGAAACCAGCATCTGCTGGTCAGGACCTCACCGATGTCACGAGAATCGAGGATTTTCTTGGGAAGATACACAAGGTCCCATAATGCATTTCCAATTCTATGTAGACAAAATACACCTCTAAGCTATCTAGTTTAAAAAAGGGTTGTTTGTTTTTTTTGTTATGTGTAAACTTACTTAAAAACTCTATTTAAAGCTCCTAGGAATGGCTCCTAAATGCACACACACAAAAAAGATAATTATAAGTGTTTTACAGTTTACCTGCAAAGCAGTTACTGCTGAAATCTTGTTTGTACTGAGATAATGTTGGATAGCAGGGGGTACAGAGTTTTGGGGTGCTTGAAGTTTTTTTTATTGTTGTTGTTAATCCTCACCCGAGAATATTTTTTCCCATTGTTTCTGAGAGAGAGTGGGAGGGAGGGTGAGAAGAGGAGAGAAGAGAAGAGGAGAGAGAGAAACATCGATGTGAGAGAGACACATTGATTGGTTGCCTCTCGCACGCACTCCGACTGGGCATTGGGGTGTTGGAGTTTTAGAGAATGATCTTTAAATGCCAACCTGAATAAGGATGCCCCTTGTTGGATCCCTTAGCCACTAAGTCACCATCTTTCATATCCTTGGAAAGGGAGAGAGAAGGCTGGCCCAGGCTTTGGCCTAGGCCCGTGGTCGGCAAACCGCGGCTCGCGAGCCACATGCGGCTCTTTGGCCCCTTGAGTGTGGCTCTTCCACAAAATACCACAGCCTGGGCGAGTCTGTTTTGAAGAAGTGGCGTTAGAAGAAGTTTACGTTTAAAAAATGTGGCTCTCCAAAGAAATGTCAATCGTTGTCCTGTTGATATTTGGCTCTGTGGACTCATGAGTTTGCCGACCACTGGCCTATGAGGCCGGACACAAACTTTAGGGACTTCCTATGAGGGTGGCGAACGGGAGGGGCAAAGGTTGCTTTTAGGAGCGATCCCACCCGTGGGGAGAAGGGCGGTGTCTTGTCAAGAAGGATCGGAACGTGCACTCCCTCCTGACAGAGCTGCTTTTTAAAGGGAGAAACTTTCTCCCATCTCCACCTCCACCCCCCCAACCTCCCCCATCCTGGCCGAGTTCCCCCGCGCAGGTGAAGAGAGGTGACAAGCAATTTCAGCGCCCGATGGCTGAGAGGAGTTCAAATGACTCCCGAAGTCATATTAACTTGTCAAATTGACCAGTATTTTCTGTCATTGGAACATTAGAATGAATAGCGCCAGACAATAAAATGGTCTCAATTATCCTGCATTATGCTCGGGCCCAAGGAAGCTCAGGATGCGGGAGGCAAAAGGGGCAGCGGCCACCCACGTGTTCTAGAACGAATTCCGCTGGAGACCATTGAAGGCCGTGGTTCCCAGAGCGGGGCATGCGCCCCACAGGGGGGGGGGCGATTTGATGTGTAAGGGGGGCAATTCGAGAATGAGTTATTAACCGTGAATTTTTTGCATCTCTTCTGGTTCTCGGGGCCTCAAGTACAGTCTATAAATATATATGGTGACATGTGTATGCATTTCAGTTCTCTGTTCTACGTTTTGAAACTGTGTTTGCTACTTTTTCCTATCACTTCATATTATTTTAACCATTTCTTAGTGATTTCTTCCTCAGGCCTTCCGCTGTCCTTCCGTTCTTTTATCTTTCTCTCTCATGGAGGCCGTGTTCTTTGGAAGCTTGTTTAGACCGAGTTCATGGCCCTTGAGGCTTCCTCCACATGAATAGGAGCTCGCTTTTTTTGAATAATAAGAATTAAATAGTCCTAACCTGTTTGGCTCAGTGGATAGAGCATCAGCCTGCGGACTGAAAGGTCTCAGGTTTGATTCCGGTCAAGGGCATGTACCTTGGTTGCGGGCACGTCCCCGGTAGGGAGTGTGCAGGAGGCAGCTGATCGATGTTTCTCTCTCATTGATGTTTCTAACTCTCTATCCCTCTTCCTTTCTCTCTGTAAAAAATCAATAAAATATATTAAAAAAAAAAGAATTAAATGTCACGGGGTTGGAGGGGGGGGTGGTGAAATCAGGATGTTAGAGATGCTTAGCTGGGGCGCGGCCAGAGAGAGGTTGGGGAGCACTGATTTCAATGCATACCTGTCATGGGGACATAACGGAAATAAATTTCCATCGCGGGACACCGGCCGGTAAGTCTACACCAGTCCCCCCAGCGAGAATGGCACCGTTTGGGGCCGCCACATTGGCTGTGGATTCGAAATAGATGAAATGAAATGATCCCCCGTTATTAAAGTCACCGTCAACTGGTGCTAATTACACTAATTGAGGATTAATTGAGATTTCTTTTTTCATAAATAGCGAGGAGGCGAGGTAAAAAGGAGCAGTTTTCCCAGCCCAAAAGGAATACAGTTCTGTTCGCCCTTCTGTCAGCACCAGAAGAGGCACTGATCCTCTGCGATGCCCCCCACTTCGCTGCTGGGGCGGCGGATGCTGCCTGCGGGAGGGACGGCTGGGCCGGGACGGATTCCTGCGCATTTGCAGGCGGCCGCCCAGGAGGAGCCAAACCTGAGCGTCCCAGGGGGATGGGGCGGTTGTGTTTGTGCGCATGCGCGTGCGTGTGCCTATGCATGTGTGTGCATGCATGTGTATGTGTGTGTGTGCGCATGCATGTGTGTGTGTGTGTGTGTGTGTGTGTGTGTGTGTGTGCACAGGCTTCAAGGCTCTGTCTGCCAGGCCCCTTGGCCATAGTTATTTTATGCCAAGATTCTGGCTTTCCAACTCAAGCCACGTTTTGGATAATGGCTTTGTGCTCGAGCCAAGAATCTTAGGGTTGGGCTGAGGGGCAAAGGGCAGGTGGAATAATGGAACAGGGTGTGTGTGTGTGGGGGGGGGGGGCGGGGGCAAGGCCTGGGGGGAGATTGATATTATCCCCTTTTTTTAAAAAAGCAGGCCTATTCTTTTTTTTTTAAAAATATATTTTGATTTTTTACAGAGAGGATGGGAGAGGGATAGAGAGCTAGAAACATCGATGAGAGGGAAACATCCATCAGCTGCCTCCTGCACACCCCCTACTGGGGATGTGCCCACAACCAAGGCACATGCCCCTGACCGGAATCGAACCTGGGACCTCTCAGTCCGCAGGCTGACGCTCTATCTACTGAGCCAAATTGGTTTCGGCTCTCTCTCTCTCTCTCTCTCTCTCTCTCTCTCTCTCTTTTTTTTATAGCAAAGACCCACTGTGTGTTTGGGAGGTTTATATATCTTTACAATGACCCCTTCTACCCCACCAAGGAAGACGAGAGCCCCCAATAGGAAACCATGATCATAAGAAAATATATTCCTGGTATGTACTTAATTGTATCTCTCCAGAGTTGGAATTACTGTAGTTTTTTAAAAAAAATATAGCCTTATTGATTTCAGAGAGGAAGGGAGAGGGGGAGAGAAAGAGAGATAGAAACGTCAGTGATGAGAGAGAATCATTGATCAGCTGCCTCCTGCACGCCCCCTACTGGGGATCGAGCCCAAAACCTGGGCATGTGCCCTGACGGGGAATCGAACCGTGACCTCTTGGTTCATAGGTCTACGCTCAACCACTGAGCCATGCCAACCAGGCGTGTTTTTTTTGTGTTTTTTTTTTTAATAGGCAGTCTGAATTCTGGCTGCAGCCAAAGTCCACAATCCTTAATATTCTATTCGAAGTAAATGATCCTTTGCTAGGTCTGTTCACAGAGCCATTGGATTTGCCCATATTTATCGAGCACCTGCTATGCAGATAGCACTGTGCCGAGGACCTCAAGGGACAGAGAGATGAAGACACGGTCCTTCGCCAAGTTCACGGTCACGCGAGGGAGTGCCTACGTGTGGGCAGTGCCGCACCTGATCCCCATGGAAGACAGAGTATGATTTCCCGCCTTCCCACCCGGACGGTTGAGAAATCCCCTTGTCATATAAGTCCCCCTTCCTTGTTTTTCTTTCCCTCGAGTGTCATGAAAGGCGTTCGAACTACCCAACGAGACGTCCCACTTCCTTCCGACGTGACACCAAGAAGTGACGTTGCGGGCCACGGGCCGCCGCTTGCTGTGGTTCCGTATCTGTGTCTCGCGGCAAGCGTGACCGGACACAAATGCCAAAGACCTGGTCACAAACCCGTTTGTACATTTTATTTTTTTATTATTTAAAAAAAATATATTTTATTGATTTTTTACAGAGAGGAAGGGAGAGGGAGAGAGAGTTAGAAACATCGATGAGAGAGAAACATCAATCAGCTGCCTCCTGCACACCCCCTACTGGGGATGTGCCCGCAACCAAGGTACATGCCCTTGACCGGATTCGAACCTGGGACCTCTCAGTCCGCAGGCCGACGCTCTATCCACTGAGCCAAACCGGCTAGGGCCCATTTGCACATTTTAGATCCCACACTCAGAGTCACGGAAAAAATGTCTTAAAACACCTCATTCTCTGTGCCTGGATTCATTCGGGGGCTCTTTCCCAAACACATCCACGCGTGTACGTGATGCAGGATGAGACACACACTCACTGGCCACGACGCCCTGCCTAGGATGCTGCAGTCCCCTCCCAGGGCAGCTCTGTAGCGGGAGGGACCGCAGCCCGCCCCCCCCCCTCACCACCGGCCTCACACGGTGCGTTCAAAAGGGAGCGCTGGGGGTGAGCGGCTCCAGCTGAAAGGGAAAATCAGAAACAGCGGTGCCTGCGCTTTTGTCCCCGGCCTTCTCCGGGAGATGAGAGAGCCTGCGGTGGGGGGGAGGCCTGCCCCTCACCTCCCAATTCTGCCGATAACCTGCAGGTGACACTTGGCAATTACCGCTTTCAAATGCCAACTAACCCATTCGGCGCTGGTTGGCACTCCGTGAGCTGTCAGGAATAGCCATTTGCACACGAGATCCAGGGAGTGAGAAACTCAGGCGTGCACACACACACACACATGCCTGCTCACACATGCACACACATACATGCACGCACATGCACGCACACACGTGGAGGGAGGGGCAGGTGGGAAGCGGGGGTGGGGGGGGAGGTAGGGGGATGGCAGCCGAGGTCTCGGTTACCTGCAGCAGGCCTGGCAGGTATTACCGTGGTCCTTCACATCCCGTGGGAATGTAATAATTTCTCCCCATTGATAAAAATCAAGAAGCAGCAGATGCGGTGGGATTCCTGTGCCATTGAGAAGTAGAATGGAGACCTCAACGCTCAGATAGTATTCACGAGAAAGAACGCAGTAACTGAGATTCGCAAAAGACCTCCCCCGCCACTTCACCCCCATTTTTCCATTGTATCTCGCCGGCTTGCAAAGCGGTGAGTTAAAAGGAACCATGTCGCTTCGGCGGTTATAGTGAGTGCTCGAACCCAAGACAGGAGTGTTGGCTTAAAGGCAGGGTGTTCTACACGGAGGCAGTTAATACAATTACTGCTCACGTCCATGGCATCTTCTGCCTCCAGCTTCGAACCCTTCTCAGCACGGCACTGCTTTTGTTGCTGTTAATCCTCACCGGAGGCTATTTTCCCATTGAGTTTTAGGGAGAGTGGAAGAGAGAGGGAGAGACAGAGAGAAACATCGATGGGAGAGAGACACATCAACTGGTTGCCTCCAGCACGAGCCCCGACCAGGGCCCGGGCTGAGAAGGAGCCTGCAACCGAGGTACGTGCCCTTGACCGGAATCGAACCGGGGACCCGTGGGTCCACAGGCCGATGCTCTAACCCAGTGGTCGGCAAACCGCGGCCCGCGAGCCACATGCGGCTCTTTGGCCCCTGGAGTGTGGCTCTTCCACAAAATACCACGGCCTGGGCGAGTCTATGTTGAAGAAGTGGCGTTAGAAGTTTAAGTTTAAAAAATGTGGCTCTCCAAAGAAATTTCAATCGTTGTCCTGTTGATATTTGGCTCTGTTGACTAATGAGTTTGCCAACCACTGAGCTAGGGTCTTCCCAACACTTTCTTGTTGTCGTCTTACGGGGTGCACTGGGCAGGAGAGGGATGTGTTTATCTCATTTCAGGGGTGAAGAAACAAAGGAGGGGAGTCCTCCCAGCCTGGTCCTCAAGGCATGGGGGGCAGGCCCTCCCCAGGAGACCATGCAGTCAAGGTGGCGGGTGTGTGACTCGGGGTTGGAGGTCACTGCGTGGTTGCCTGGAATTCTGGTCTTTGGTTGCCACCAGTCAAAACTCACGAGACTTGGGGCTGACTTGCTAACGAGACAGAGAGAGAACGAGCTGATCTAGCGAGGCAGGCCTCACCCACGCAACCCCCAGGCTCCTCCCGCTGCCAGTGGTCGGCAAACTCATGAGTCCGCAGAGCCAAATATCAACAGGACAACGATGGACATTTCTTTGGAGAGCCACATTTTTTAAACTTAAACTTCTTCTAATGCCACTTCTTCAAAAGAGACGCGCCCAGGCCGTGGTATTTTGTGGAAGAGCCACACTCCAGGGGCCAAAGAGCTGCATGTGGCTCGCTGACCACGGACCTTGGCCAACCGTAGGAATGACATTCAGAAGACAGAGTTCCAGGTCTCACTGGTCCAGAGGCTGAGCAGGCAGCCCCGGTCCCTGGGCATGACAAGAACAACGGAGAGGGAAGGACAGAGAAGGAATTCTAATCGATGGTCCGATACAAACATCCGGGATCAGGCCGGTGTGCAAAACCCAAGAGGGCACACTTAGCATTTATAGGGAAAAGAGAGCTGGAAGGAGGAATAATGAACTCGAAGAAGGTCACAGTCAAGCTTATGTGAATGGTCTAACTCAGTCTGATCCCAAATGGGGATTTACAGCTGGGAACACCCTGGCTTTGGAGTTCTCCCTCATATTTCCATGTTGTACACAGAAAGGGGAAGAAAAAGCTGCGACTCACAATGCCCCCCACCTCCCCTAAGGAATAAAATGGCCCTGGCCGGTTTGGCTCAGTGGATAGAGCATCGGCCTGCAGACCGAAGGGTCCCGGGTTCGATTCCAATCAAGGACACGTACCTCGGTTGCAGGCTCCTCCCCGGCTGGGGCCCTGATCCGGGCACATGCAGGAGGCAACCAATCGATGTGTTTTCTCTCACATCGATGTTTCTCTCTGTCTCTCCCTCTCTCTTCCACTCTGCCTAAAAATCAATGGAAAAATATCCTTGGATGAGGGTTTAAATAAAAAAAAAAGGAATAAAATGCATGAAAACAGCAACTAGAGAAACCTTGATGTAACATTGGTGGGATTTTAAGAAACGACTCCTCTTCCCACACACACCCAAACCGCCTGCCCGGGTGTGGCCGGACTGTCTTCTAGGCCCGTGGTCGGCAAACTGCGGCTCGTGAGCCACATGGGGCTCTTTGTCCCCTTGCGTGTGGCTCTTCCACAAAATACCACGGCCTGGGCGAGTCTATTTTGAAGAAGCGGCGTTAGAAGAAGTTTAAGTTTAAAAAATGTGGCTCTGCAAAGAAATGTCAATCGTTGTCCTGTTGATATTGGGCTCTGTGGACTGATGAGTTTGCCGACCACTGTTCTAGGCGATGGTCTGTCGTATTCTCTGTAGCAACTGGGGAAAAAATTACAACTCACGTCTGGGCGGGGGAGCACCTGGATCTCTACCCGCTGTTCCTGGGGCAGTGCGAGTGCCGGTAGCTGACATGTTTAGGGGGACGTGTCATAGTGCAGGCAGGCGACAGGGGTTGGCGGGTCTTGGGTTGTCAGTAACACAGATGAGACTGTGGCGATGTCAGGGTTGCAAGGCCGTGGGAACATAATTTAAACTAGAGGCCCGGTGCATGAAATTCATGCACGGGGCGGGGGGTGGGGGGACGGTCCCTCAGCCCAGCCTGCACCCTCTCCGATCCAGGACCCCTTGGGGGATGTCCGACTGCCACAGGAATTGGGCCTAAACCAGCAGTTGGACATCCCTCTCGCAATCCTGGACTGCTGGCTCCTAACCACTCACCTGCCTGCCTGCCTGCCTGATCACCCCTAACCACTCTGCCTGCCTGCCTGGTCGCCCCTAACTGCCTCTGCCTCAGACCCCGCCACTGAGGCTTTGTCTGGAGGGATGTCCGGTCTAATTAGCATATTACCCTTTTATTAGTATAGATAGTATAGAAGGTTACTTCTTAGCTCTTTGTGAAGGTGACATAATAAAGCGAAGGTTAACTGAGGTTCAGTTTGTTAACAAAACAATCAAGTCAACTTAACTACATCTGCACTTATGGATTTATAAAGTATCTGTCTTTTAAAAAATACATTTTTATTGCTTTCAGAGAGGGAGGGAGAGAGAGATGGAAACATTAATGATGAGAGAGAATCATGGATCGGCTGCCTCCTGCACTCCCCACACTGGGGATGGAGCCCACAATCCAGGCCTGTGCCCTGACTAGGATTCAAACCGTGACTTCCTCGTTCATATGTTGATACTCAACCACTGAGCCACGCCGGCCAGGCTATCTCTCTATCTTTTTTTTTTCTATTTTATTAAAAGACCTAGGAACACAATACATGCTCTACATAAACATACTGAGAAGGGGTAAAAATTCATTTTCAAGTGAGCTGCTTGTTCCTGAACACATAACTGCACAAAATTAGCTCACACTACACCAACTTCTTAAGAAACAGAGTGTAGTGGGCGATCCCAACAAGGCCTTCCTGGTGGACTTTGATCAATTGTTTCCCAGAAAAAGATAGAGGTGGCACAGTGCACGACACAGAACAGAAGTATCTCAAAAATGCAAATACCGCTGAAGGAACATAATGAAAAGAATCGGAGCGACGCTCTCCGGAGGACGTATCTGGGACTTGCGCGTCGGAGCAACAGTGCCATTTCCTTCATTTTTTTTACGGCAAAAGATCCACAGGAGGCCTTTGAAAGACAGTTTCCTGGGCACCCGAGAAATTTACAAAACGATGCGAATGTGAATTTCCCTCTCCGCTGCCGGCCCTGCGGACACCAGCGACGCCTGCCCAGCACTGTAGACGCAAACGCCGCCAGTGGATGGATATTGACTCCGGGGGATTCGAGCCGTGGCCTCTCATTTTCTGAGGACGGGTACCTAATCTCGGCACAGCCACGGGACAAAGGACTCCTCGTGCCTCTAACGCCTGGACTGCGAGCCCAGCCTTTGCGAGCCACCTAAGCGATTAGAATAATGGGGGGTGGGGGGGTGGGGTGGGGGGAGGGAAGATAAAATACAAATTTCGCTCAGCTCTGTGCTGGATTACTTCCTCGCGCCCTCGCCTTTATTGAGTGATTTGGAGTTTCATTAGGATTCAGGATTCCTGTGGAAGAAGAATCCACGGGGCCGGGCCTTGTCTTTCAAGCGGTGGCCGCCTGACCCATCAAAATGAAAAGGCTCAGCGCGCTGTGACAGGTCCCCAAGCAGCCCTGAGTGACAGCTTCATTTCAAGGAGTTCTCAGATGAGGGTTGCATCGAGGGGCGGGGGGAGAGATGGTGCCGGGGACAGTTTCTCCCTTAAAAGTGACAGGCGGGTCGGTGGCTCCCAGACCAGGAGCCGAGGCACAAAAGGAGGCAAGATGGGGCCTGTGCTTGGGCACCTCCAAATTCATTGTGAACGCCTCACAGATATTTCCCGCCCACCAGGTTTCCTTTAAGATGGCGAGTTCTTACCCACAGATTGCTTTTTATTACTGATGTAGGGAGAAAATAAAAAAATAAAAAAAGAGAGAGAGAGAGATGAGCAATCATAAGGAGGCTAAAGCCAAAGGTACATCACTCTGGACAATTTTTTTTTTTTTTTTTACCCCAAAGGAATCGCGATTGAAGTAGGGCGCCCTCCCAACAAACGCCCCAGCAGAAATCTCATCAGACAACAACGCACCGAAATCAATCCTTGCAAAAGAAATGTGTCAGCTCTTTCTCCTTGGATAGGATCTGATTCGAACCATAATACTCATGAAAAAAAAACAACAACAACAACAACGCATGAAACGGTCCCTTGTCATTGTGCGTTCACTCTCCTGGGGTGAATTTTGGGCAATCTTTTCTGGAAATAAGACGCCTAATCATGCGAAGGGGCTACCTACCCCTCGGTGGATGGAGAGGGCTCCGATGTGTCTATTTTCAGGGCGGCCATGGTTCCCGCCCCCTGGTGCCCTGGCCACGAATGAAAGGGGCTTAGAAGAAGCAGACAATAGACGGAACTCGGCGGCCCCTCCGGCATTTTTCTCATGGTGCTCTCTCCATTTGGAGTTTTCAGCTCAGGAACAGCCCTGTCCTGGACCAGGAAAAAAATCACAAACACGCACGCACACTCTCTTCACACCACACTCGTCATTCTGAAGACGCTTTAAAAAAGTGTAGGAAAGAATTTCTACGGTAGGCAAATTTGAAACGTGCCTTCTTCAAATGCATCCAAAATTCATCCATCGTTATTTCTTGTATTTCAAGAGGAGTATTTCCCTGAGTCACAGAATAAAACCACAGCACAACAGTCTTCTTAAGGAGCATCTGATGTAGTAGTTATTATTATTATTATTATTATTATTATTATTTAATCCTCACCCAAGGATATTTTTCCATTGATTTTTAGAGAGAGTGGGAAAGACAGAGAGAAACATGGATGTGAGAGAAACATTTATTGTTAGCCTCCTGCATGAGCCCCGACCAGGACCCGGGCCGAGAAGGCGCCTGCAATCGAGGGATGTGCCCTTGACCGGAATCAAACCCAGGACCCTTCAATCTGTACCCTGATGCTCTATCCACTGAGCCAAACTGGCTAGGGCTGTTGTGGTTATTTTTAAAGGGGCAATAGAGCCCAGACCAGCATAAATCTATTGGTTTGCCAAAGTGTATGTTAGGGATAATCTTAGCAAACTTCATCCTACGTATTTTTCTTTTACACAGTTTTCTTACGTTTTCTGTTTTCCTTCCATAAATGTGTGGGTCCTATACAATTAAGAGAAATGCATCTTTAGTATGGGAAAGGGAAAATCTTAAAAAAGCCGCACACATTTTGAGCCAATCATGCTATTAGGCGTCCTGGGATTTTAAGAAATTTCATGTGTGTGTGTAACACGTGTGTCAATAAAATGCAGCGTGTCTTTGGCAAACATTCATGAGTGTTGAAGTTTTTATTCCTTGTTGCCAATAAGAGTGAATTCCGGGCTTTTAGTTTTCTTTGGATTCTTTTATCTCCAGGCCCTATAATTTTGTGGCCTCAGAGCAAGTACTAACCAGCCAAGTGAAATAGCAAATAAAAACCTTATTTAAATAAATCCGACAAAATGCAACTCAATCATTGGTAAAATAAATTCGTTTCAACCATCTGGGTATTTCTGTGTAAAAGATTGAGGATTGTATTCTGACTTATTGAGAAACACAGTTGAATTCTGACCGTCATCTATGTTTGGTTCTTTTTAAAAATATATATTTTTATTGATTTCAGAGAGGAAGGGAGAGGGAGAGACAGATAAAAACATCAGTGATGAGAGAGAATCATGGATCGGTTGCCTCCTGCATGCCCCGCTATTGGGGATCGAGCCCGCAACCTGGGCATGTGCCCTTGACTGGAATCGAACCCGAGACCCTCAGTCCGCAGGCTGATGCTCTACCCACTGAGCCAAACCAGCTAGGGTTCTTAAAGGTTACCCATACCTCTGCCATAGGCCAATATGAATGGAGTAATGCATGCTGGGAAGTTTCTTGCCTGACTCTAATACTTTCCGTTTCATTCCATTCATTTGACAACAATTCACTGAGCACTTGCTGTAACCATATTGGTAACCCAAGAACCAGCAGGCAATGTTGCTCAGTAGAAGTTCACTATTCATTGCTTTCTCTTCCCATGGAAATGATTATTTCTTATTTTTCCTTACTCCTCAATTCCTAGCAAGCAGGACTCTAGCAGGGAGGGATCAGGTTAGATTCTAGATTATTGTGGTGTTATTTTACCCTTCCTGGAGGAATCCTTATTACAGTGTAAGTCCTGTTCAAATGAGAGTTTGGGTAGTGGGGGGCTCACAGGTAAGGAGGGAACAACAGATCCGAGATGGGGTTTGGGAAGAGGACAAGGAAATCAATAGAGATTCTAGAAGGAAAAAAAAACCAGAAAGATGAACCAGCAATGTTGGGAAAGTTTCAAGATGTATCCTCCTAAAAATAAAACACGGCTCGTTCAAAATCTACTTGTCTTTTCCCCCTGAAAATTGAGCTCGTTGTGAATTAAAAGAACACACAGAAATGTACAGATTCCTTCCGTATGACTGCAATTACCATCCTTAACAGGCATGGCACGCCCTTTCAGACTCATTGTTGTATGTGTGTATATGTATGCATGTCTATAACATATAAGCATACATGAATGGAATCATACATTCCATACGCATTTACATGAATAGAATATTATATATGCCTATGCGAATAGAGATAGATGAAGAGGTAGATATTCTTGGAAAACGGTACAAACTTTTTAATGGTTGTGCATATTGCATACTTAGCTTGTTCCAAAAAGTGGGTCTGAATAAAATAGCACAAAGCACGCAAACACACCCTTAAATCTGTTTGTTCATCCCCCCCTCTGATTATTCCATGGGGATGAATTTTACAAGTGGAATTCCTGGGTCACACGGGGTCAAAGTGTTCTCTGGAAAAAAACCGTAACCATCTACACGTTGACCGGCCATGTCTTAAAGAGCCCGTGGCTCCGTGTCCTTTGCCGAAAGGATGCTCTCATGGTTTGAATCTTTATATGCTAACACATGCAACATGGACCGCATGTTTTCTACAACTTGCACGTCTTTTCTGAATGATGAGACTCAGAGGTGTTTTTTTTTTATAGTTACTGGCATTTTAATTTCTGAGTGTGTGTGTGTGTGAGTCTGCTGTGTATAGATCGTATATTCATGGACCAGTTTCCGCAATTTTCTAAAGGAATACGAAGTTTTGGACCAGATAAATCAATGCTCTCTCTGGTTTTCACTTCGTCACGGCCTTTGAAAGCGAATCTCTTACGTTTTCTCTTTATTTTTTTTATTTTTTTATTTGTCGCTCCTGCAAGATCTTCATTGCACTTCGCTTGCCGGTGTTTGAATAAAGGTCAGTTACAGGATCGGATGTGGAGAAAGGATTTCAGGCTGTTAGTGTCAGGATGCCGGCCCCCTCTGAAGCACAGGCAGGCACGTGGCTGTGTGAGTTTTTTGATTCGTTTCACCCATTGGACAATCCGGGGTCCCACTAGCCTATATGATCCATATTTTTATTCAGTAAAAGGTGAATGAAAATGGGGTGCCCACGGCCTTTTAATAGATCCTCAGGGAAAGAAATAGGTCCCTATTGTAGAGTTCTGAGCAATAATTTTAAGGCTGGGACGACGTGAGAGAAAACGAAACTGAAGTTGGGTGGCCAAACTCCAATCTGATCCCGAAAACCCCTCCAGCCGAATCGGTCACTTCCAAGATCGCTTACAAAGGAATCTGTTTCAAGTTTTCTCTTCGCTCCTACACAGCCCGTGAGAATAAATCGAGAAGATCTTAATCATTTGAATTAAAGTCGCCGGGGAAAAAACACACACACAAAAACACACACCACAAAACAAAAACCCACGATGACAGTCCATCGCCCCAAAGATTCCCAACCGCGGGGGCGACCTTTTAGGCCAGACACACATTTTGGAAGACCTTTTGAAAAGCAAAACGGAGGATGCTTGAAACCACCCCGCATCTCTCCCGACCTGAGCTTTCGCAGGCCTGAACGCTCCTTGGAAAATCCCCGAGAAAAAAGGCTGATAATGACTATATTAATATGACATTTCAACAGACGACACCCTGCAAAATAAGGTTAAAAAAAAAGACAGACAAAAGAAGGTAAAAAAAAAGAAAGAAAGAAAAGAAAGTCGCCCCCCGCCCAAGCACCAAGGACTCGGGATGGAATCGCAGCCCCGTGTGGGTTTTATTTGTACCCCAAACTCACAAACACCCAAATGTAACTCTTTCACTAGGAATTCCCTTTGAGTTCAACGTGATAATGAATGTGAAGAGTCTGGGGGAGGTGGGGGGTGGGTGGGGGAGGCACGGAGGTGGGTGTGTGTGTGGGGGGAGGGCTCTGTGATTTTGCAGGCTCACACCAGAGAGGCAATTTTTATAGCCTGAAAAGGGGATGTTTTCTTTTGTTAATAGCTCACAATCCGATGAAAGGACTCATCAGTCTATTTTAGGGCCCCACCACATGGCGCGTATCTTTTATAAATTGAGGCGGGCTCCGCTGCGAGCCATCCTGCCTAATTGTCGTATGCAAATAAAAGCAATTATAAGGCTTTTAGGGTGAAGGGATGACAGCTGAGTTTGGCAGTTGAGAAGGCCTCACCCACCTTGTTGTCATAGCAACGGGGAGGCCGAGGACAAAATAAGTGTGCAATGCCACGGGAACCCTAGCTATCTGTTTTGGTTCAAGAATTTTAAAATAAAAGAGACCAGCGCCGAGATGTGCGTGTCCGTGTTGGGTAGTGAACGCCGCTGCGGAAAATATTATTTAGCTGAAACTCTTATCTCCCAGCCCCTTGGAGAATGATCCTTGCCATGGAACTACCATTGATCGGCTAGCCTGTGTGGTGTGAGTTGCCATTTGGAAAGTTCTGTGCGGGTCGTAACAAGGCGTGCGATAATGACGAGATCAGGAATTGGCACAACCGTGGGACACACCGGGCGGGGTGGAGATTTTGGGGAAAGAAAACGTGCCAATTCTCAGTCAAGAAGATGATGTCGTGGGCACAGAGTTCAATACATACACGCATTTTTCTCTCTCTCTCTTTTTTTTTTATAAAATGTTTGCGCCCACGTGTTAAACAAGTGGAATAAATAGCACGCAAAATTAAAATGAGCCACAAATGGATATCTTCGATGGCAATTTATTTCACAATTACTCTTGTGGTAGCTTTCATGAATTAAATATGAGTTCTGTCCTGAAATTAGGTGTTATAAGGCTAAATTACAACAGGCAGCAGTAATTGAGGTGGTGGCAACACGGGGGTCTGTGAACTAATCTCTTGCCACGTCACGTGCCCGCGCCCTCCCCCCCACCCCAGCCCCCTCCCCGCCGGCCAATGGGGAGCCGCCCGTCACAAAAACAGAGGCAGCTGAGAAAAATTGATTTCTCATCGGAGCCATATTTGATGGCGTTTGAAATCGAAAATTGAAATTAACTAACCTCAGCCCCGTGGTAACAAAAGAGCCAATCAAATAGGCGGCGGCGCTTCCGATTGGCCGCGAGAGGGCCCGCCAAGGTGAATTTGTAAATAGGGTTTAAGATGCAATTCTCTCTTCTTCTTCTTCTTCTTCTTCTTCTTCTTCTTCTTCTTCTTCTTCTTCTTCTTCTTCTTCTTCTTCTTCTTCTCTCTCTCTCTCTCGTTCTCTTATGGTGTAAAAGTAGAAGTGTATGTGGCTTTATAAATTATTTATTAAAAAAAAAAAATCATCGGCTGCGAATGGCCACTGTGGTTAAGGATTTCCAGGGAGGGAATCATTGCATTTGGAGAGCTCGCGGAACGGATCAAAATTAAAAATCATCCTCCACCATTCAGACATTACTGACCATAAAGACTAGGAATATTTTAGACTTCCTTTTCCAGACTCTGTTTTGATGTTTTCCATACAGCTAAACACACCAAAAAAAAACTACAATGATTTACTGAAATTAAAAAAACAAACAAACATGCCATACATTTAGCCATCCCACTCTCTGGTAAATAATTAGGAGGTAATGTTGACGTGCTAACGGCTGGAAGCTTCCAGACCACTCCATTGTCTTATAAGTGATGCTGTAAAACACGGCACTTCAAAAAATATGTTCCCCGCGGATCCCCAGCGATTCAGCAGCCACGGCTATTGATTTTGTATTTATAAACTTATTAGGTCCCAGGAAGGAGAGGGAGGTCTCAGCAGCGAGATCCCGGACAATCCAGCCATGACGGTTTTTAATTTATGATTTCCCTCCTGCCTGTGCCACAGGCTGCCCACAATAATGTTTGTTTAACCACAGACAACGTGTTTTGATCCCCACTTTTTATTGCATTGGGAAGGAGGCAGATTAATTTGATATGTTTAAGAGGTAGATGGTGGAAGATAAACATCATGAAATCGTCTCACCGCCCCGTCTTCTTTGCTCAGAGCTGAACCGCATAGAATTCAGTGTCAAGTGCGATGGAGGACAGGACACTGAGCCTGCCCGTCAGCGCACAGATCCCGTAAAGTCTTTTTCTGCTCTAATTTTATTATGTTTAGCGTCAATCAGCCTCCGACGAGGAGAGGAACCGCCTTCAGTATTGGGATCAATGGTTCGGTACTTTCTCAATGCCGTCGAAGGAGCTGTCCTGGTTCCCAAAGTTTTTCTTCTGTGTGGAAATCTTTTTTTTTTTTAAATATGTTTTATTGATTTTTTTACAGAGAGGAAGGGGGAGGGATAGAGAGTTAGAAACATTGATGAGAGAGAAACATCGATCAGCCGCCTCCTGCACACCCCCTACTGGGGATGTGCCCGCAACCAAGGTACATGCCCTTGACTGGAATCGAACCCGGGACCCTTCAGTCCGCAGGCCGACGCTCCATCCACTGAGCCAAACCGGTTTCGGCTGTGTGGAAATCTTTTTAAAAATATTTTTATTGATTTCAGAGACGAAAGGAGAGGGAGAGAGAGATAGGAACATCAATGATGAGAGAGAATCATTGACGGGCTGCCTCCTGCACGCCCCTCACTGTGGATGGAGCCCGCAACCCGGGCATGTGCCCTGACGGGGAATCGAACCGTGACCTCCTGGTTCATAGTTTGACGCTCAACCACTGAGCCACGTTGACGGGGGGCCTTTTGAGGGATATTAACAGGCAACCCTGGGGAGGGCTTCACTGGCGTCCGAGAAAGGCAGGAACGGTGGCGGCCACCGGCGAGACCCTCTTAGTCTTCGTGGGAGACGTCCCACTTGAAGGTGGCCCTGGAAGGGGCCAGGGGAGGCAGGGCAGGTTGGTTTCTGCGTGGCTATGGTCAAGTCTGCAGCACCCTAAACTTCCTGCCATAAAGATTCCACTTGGCTTGACTGGCTAGAGCCTCCTTTTGGTGGGACAGAGGAAACCAGTTGCTTCTTATCACCAAGCTGTGTTCACCAATGAAATGAAATGAACTAGCCCAGCCAGTGTGGCTCAATGGTTGGGTGTAGCGACCCACAAACCAGGAGGTCACGGTTCAATACTCGGTCAAGGCACGTGCCCCGGTTGCGGGCTCCATCCCCAGTAGGGTGCGTGCAGGAGGCAGCCCGGCAATGATTCTCTCTCATCACTGATGTTTCTTTTTTTAAAAAAATATACTTTCATGGATTTCAGAGAGGAAGGGAGAGGGAGAGAGAGAGAAACATCAATGATGAAGAGAATTATTGACCAGCTGCCTCCTGCACGCCCCCTACTGGGGATCGAGCCCACAACCCAAGGCCTGTGCCCTTGACTGGAATCGAACCCGAGACCATTCTGTCTGCAGGCTGACGCTCTATCCACTGAGCCACACCAGCTAGGGCACCACTGAAGTTTCTATCTCTCTCTCCTCCTCTCCCTTCCTCTCTCTATGAAATCAATACAAACATATATATAAATAGAAATGAAATGAACTAAACAATTGTTTGTTCCTAAATGCTACAGACTCGCTCACAGCAGCATCCAGGGTTCATGTCCATGAAAACACGTGGGTGTAAGTGGCTTAGAGGTCCCAGGCGCACAGAGCGGTTACTGAAGCTCCGTCCTTTCGGGGTGCTATCCAAAAGCAGTAAGTGATCAGAGACCAGTCATTCCGGGGGCTTCAGAAATGCCCATGGCCGTAACATTCCGGGCGGAGACGGGGCGAGCCTGACAACATTTCTGGAACGTTCTGCTGAGAGTATTGGGCCGCTGGGCAAGGTCGGTAACTCGGAGACGCCCACAGAGGCTTTTCATCTTAAAACCGCCAGCTCGGAGAACGTGGGCGCAGTCCACGCTTCAGAGCCTTGAAATAGGTTTTTATTTCTTTTCATTCTCCGTATTGAGACTGTTTGCGGCAAAAGGGGGTTTTCAGATAAGTGGGGCGGGCTCCCCCAAATAAGGAAGTGTGATTTGATCACCTGAAGCCTTTCTGTGCTTGCGAAGATGAGAACCCTGAACATTTTTTTAGAAGAAGGCTATTTTGGTAAAGTATAATTGGATGTATATACGCTTTGTTGTTTTTTTTTTTTTGTTAATCCTCACCCGAGGATATATTTCCACTGATTTTTAGAGAGAGTGGAAGAGAGAGGGAAAGACAGAGTGACACATCGATGTGAGAGAAACACATAGATTGGTTGCCTCTTGCACAAGCCCTGACCAGGGTCTGGGCCGGGGAGGAGCCTGCAACTAGGGTACGTGCCCTTGACAGGAATCGAACCCGGGACCCTTTGGTCCACAGGCCGATGCTCTATCCACTGAGCCAAACAGGTTAGCGCTGATGTGTTGGAAGCCGCCCATTGTCCTCACTAGCAGAGAGGTGTGGACAAGGAACCAGGAAGGCTGGTTAACCTTGAAGGCTCTGAAAGGTCAGAGCCAACCACCCACTGTCTAGTTGAGACAATGGTAGCTGAAGCAACTTCCACCTTTTAGTTTTATGTAAATCCTTGCTGATTGGCTGTTATTGGAATTGCCCGCCTAAGGGCTATGGGTGTATCCCAAAACCTGAATAAAAGGGATCGCTAGGCCAGAGTGGGGTGAAGTCCTTCCCCTTGAGTTGGGCTCCTGCCTGGCCCCCAATTCCCAAATTTATACTTTCTTGTCTAGTCTCTTTCATTTGTGTGCGGCCTCCTCCAGAGCCCGAACCCTGAACCCGAACCCTGAACCACGCGGGACGTGGCGGGGGGGGGGGGGGGGGGAGAGACACTCGCACTGATGTATATACTTAAAAATCTTATACAGGTTCAGCCGAATGAGGCTCTAAATGAGATTGTAAATGCCTCTTCAACCCTTATTATTTAGAGTAAAAAATTAGTGCTGTGAGCATCACGTAGCTGCATTTCAATAGTCACCCATTTATTCCCCAGGAAGAGAAAATACAGGGAATTGCTCTTAGAAAAAGGAGTAGATGGATGAAAAATAAAGAAACACTCTCACAGGGGAGCTCTAAAATGCATTTTAAGAACGTTGAGGTGTTTTACTTCTTCATCTGCCGGGGAGGAGAGATTTGCTGACTTCCGAGCTAGGCCCGTTTCTCAAGTTTCCTTCAAAGATCCCTATGTCTCTAACCTCACGGCCACCCTGTCACAGGACTCAAGGACCTCACCGCACCCCGACACCTACAGCGGAACTAGGCTTTAGGCTACAGTTACATATAAAAAGAAAGATGAGCCCTGGCCGGTGTGGTTCAGTGGACAGAGCGTCGGCCTGTGGACTGAAGAGTCCCAGGTTCGATTCCGGTCAAGGGCATGTACCTTGGTTGCAGGCTCCATCCCTGGCCCTGGTCAGGGCACGTGCAGGAGGCAACCAATTGATGTGTTTCTCTCACATCGATGTTTCTCTCTCTCTGTCTCTCCCCCTCCCTCCCACTCTCTCTAAGAATCAGTGGAAAAATATCCTCGGGTGAGGATGAACAAAAACAAGAAAGATGAAGAATTACATCATTGTAGGACCGGAAGGCTTTAGTGTAGCAATTTCGGAATCAAAATGTACAGCGATATTTAACGAACGCAACTCGTTTCATTATCAACCAGTAACTATATCCACGTGTGTATATGGTGACATTAAACCAAGCCATTATAATAACCTTACAAACGATGAATATTTGACGATGGCAAGTCTGGCTAAACAAAATCGCATTTGCTCGATGCCATGGTATTACTTATTTGGACACAGGGTGTTGGTCAAGTTTGCCCAAAATGCACCTTATAATTTTGGGGCATTTCCCCCACCCCCTTTTTTTTTAAACATGCTTTTAGTGAGTTCAGAGAGGAAAGGGGAGGGAGAGAGAGATGGAAACATCAATGATGAGAGAGAATCATTGATTGGCTGCTTCCTGAACGCCCCACATTGGGGATCGAACCGGCAACCCGGGCATGTGCCCTGACAGGGAATCGAACCTGGGACCTTTCAGTCTGCAGGCCGACGTTCTATCCACTGAGCTAAACCAGCTAGGGCCAGGGGCATTTCCCTTTTGAAGGAACATGAAAAGGCCCAGCTTTAGGATGCAGATGTTACTGCTGTTATCCATCTCAGCTTACTAAAAATAGCAACATTTTGGGGCCCAGTCCTTTTGCAAAATGGACATTTTCCACGTTGGAGCCATTTTCACACATTTAGTTTTAGTGGGAATTATTTTTTTTCCGGGAATTATTACACAAAGGGTCATTACGTAGATAAGCTAAAATACTGGGAGATTCAGAATGTGAAGTCATATTTTTAAAGGGTTGCTAAGGGGAAATAAATCAGTCTGCCACTCACAAAAAATGATCAACAGACAACCACATGTTACTTTAAAGGTTTTCTTTAGCGCTGGTGACCTGGTAATTTACATACATTTATATACGTACTAGAAGCCCGATGCACGAAGATTCGTGCTGGAATGGGCTTTCCTTTCCCTGGCTGCCGGCACCTCCTTTCCGCTCAGGCCCAGAGCGGCCTTTTTCTGCTCCAGCCCCGCCTTCCCACGCTGCCGAGAGGCCCTGAGAGACTGGGGTGTCCTACCCCAGTCACTCAGCACCTGTGTATACAAATCAATCGCCATATTTGTTGGGTTAATTTGCATATCACTCCTGATTGGCTGGTGGCATAGCGGAGGTACAGTCAATTTACATGTTTGTCTATCATTAGGTAAGACTAGAGGCCCAGTGCACAAAATTTGTGCACTGGTAGGGTTCCTAGCAGATGCCGGTTGATGGCCTGGTACTCCCTCCCTTCCCCCGGCTGGTCCTGCACCCAGGTCAAACTCCCAGACAACCTCCTGGTTGAGGGGGCAATTTGCATACTACCCTCGTATAATATAGGATACGTATAAATATATATTTAATTCTGAGGGAAACCTGTCTCATTGTTACTAAATTTTGGAAATAAAATTTCCTACATTGCTATTTGTCTACCCGTGGCTATTTTTCCAATTTATGCTGTTCAAATGTTTCCCTTTGGCCTAGATAATTTCAAGTTTTAATTTAAAATCACCAACTTGGCTTGTAAAACAAACATTATATACCATTTAAAAACCGACTTTCTAATAATACCTCTGAATTTTCCTGTGATCTGGATATGTAAGTATTTACATATATATTACTAACCCTTATTAACTTCACATTGCAATCAGAAGAGGCTTTACATTTTATTTTTAGCGAGAGAATGGCTCCTGCCTCTGGACCCATTTCAAGATAAAATTGATTTTAACCGGCTAACAGGAAGGTAGAATTTTAAATCACGTTCAAATTGGACATTTTAGCTAATGCTTTCTTTGCTTATTTTCTTCAAAGTATGTATTTAACATGCGACCATCATATCTTTTCACGTCACAAAATCTTTTAAGCCTTAGTTTAGTTAAAGGTTTAAGGATTTATTTTATTTATCTAATAAAAAGCAACTAATTAAACATTCGTGGGTTTTTCTGACATTAGAGGCCCCTAATTCTTTTTAAAAAAAATATATTTTTATTGATTTCAGAGAGAGGAAGGGAGAGGGGGAAAGAGATAGAAACATCAATAACAAGAGAGAATCACTGATCGGCTGCCTCCTGCACGCCCCCTAATGGGGATTAAGCCTGCAATCCTGGCATGTGCCCTGACCGGGTACTGAACCATGACTTCCTGGTTCATAGGCCAACACTCAACCACTGAGCCACACTGGCCAGGCAAGGACCCTAATTCTTAAAAAAAAACAAAAAACATCTAAACTTTTGGACCTTATTTTCACCTGGTTTGTTTCTTCCTTTTTTGAAAAAATATATTTTATTGATTTTTTACAGAGAGGAAGGGAGAGGGCTAGAGAGTTAGAATCATCGATGAGAGAGAAACATCAATCAGCTGCCTCTTGCACACCCCCCACCTGGGGATGTGCCCGCAACCAAGGTACATGCCCCTGACCGGAATCGAACCTGGGACCCTTCAGTCCGCAGGCCGACGCTCTATCCACCGAGCCAAACCAGTTAGGGCTGGTTTGTTTCTTCTTGATGAAAACAACCCTTTGTTTGAAGATACATTGATTAGTAGCTTGAACAGCAGCTTCGCTATACCTTAACTTATCCGACGGCACAGAAACATTCGACCCCAATGAGGCATTCAAGCAAAAGCCCCTTCTCAGAATTTTGCAAAGGCCAAGACGCACAGAGTCAGAGGCGTGTAACCTCGGGCTCCTCTGGGCCGTGGCTGGATGCTCTGCCACGGGGGATCCTGTTCCCGTGGCTGACAAGTCAATTACATCCCGGCCGCAGGCGTTTGGACGCCTGCGATGTGAATCACACCGCCTTCCTGCTCCACTCTGACTCCCTGCACGGAGCCGTCCCGGGGAGCGGCGGCGAATGTCACACTAACTTCTGACTCCGTGACAGACAGCGTGGGCAGCCCTTGGCCGCGCCGCGCTTAATTCCAGGGGCATCAAAGGGAAGCTCGAGCGCCTCGGAAAATGACTCCCAGCCCCATGCCTCTGATAACATAAAGTGCTTACCCACAGACAGAAATTACCATGGAAATAAAAAGAGGACGGGGACAAAAAAGGACACAGCTTCCTAATGCTCTTCCGTCAAAGAGGCAGAGGCGGGGAGGGCGGGGGGGGGGGGGGGGGGTGCGCGGGGGCTGAGCATGGGGCCCAGGCCGCCGGCTGGGCTGCGTGGTGGGAATCTTTGAGACTTTCATCCCGCAGGTCTGCTCCTTGGGTGACGGGGGAAAAGGTTATTCATCATTTTCAAGAGCAGAGGCTTTTGCTCGTCATTTCTGGGGATGCCTGGCCTGGACACGTGTGCTCTGGAGACATTAGAAATTGATTTCAGAGAGGAAGGGAGAGGGAGAGGGAGAGAGGGAGAGAGAAACGTCAATGATGAGAGAGAATCAGTGATCGGCTGCCTCCTGCAACGCCCCACACTGGGGATGGAGCCCGCCACCCGGGCATGTGTCCTGACCGGGAATGAGACCGTGACCTTCCTGGTTCATAGGTCGATGCTCAACCACTGAGCCACACCGGCCGGGCTGAGAGGTTAGAAATTAGAATTCAGTCAATATAACTGTGAGTTTAACGTCGCAAAAACGCTTGACCCAAAGGGGTTGCAAGAAGAAGCCAAGGCCAATGACGGTGCCTCCCTCTCACCTCTACATAGACCATTCTCTCTCTCTTGCTTAAAAAATCGTTATTGCTGAAAGTATTACCTGTGTCTCATTCTTCCCCCATGGACCTCTCGCTCCCTCCTTCTATCCCCTCCCCCCCAGGCCTTCACCACCCCACTGTCTGTGTCCATGGGTTATACATATATGCATTTGAGCTCATTGGTTGATCTCTTCCCACACCCCCCCCCCCGCCCCCTCCACCCTCTCCTGCCTCCCCTCTGAGGTTTGACAGATGCTGCTATGTCTCTGGATCTGTTTTTGTTCATCAGTTTATGTTGTCCATTATATCCCACATATGAGTGAGAACATGTGATATTTATCTTTCCCTGACTGCCTTACTTCGCTTAGCATGATGCTCTCCAGGTCCATCCATGCTGTTACAAATGGTAAGAGTTCCTTCTTTTTTACAGCAGCATAATATTCCACTGTGTAGATGGACCACAGCTTTTTAATCCACTCATCTACTGATGGGCACTTAGGCTGTTTCCAAATCTTAGCTATGGTGAATTGTGCTGCTGTGAACATAGGGGTGCACATATCCTTTCTGATTGGTGTTTCTGATTTTATGGAGTTTCCTCAAAAAGTTAAAAATGAAACTCCCATGTGACCCAGTGATCCCACTTCTACACAGACCATTCTCATTGGCTCGTCCCAGTGTTAAAAATGTAGATGTCAGCTCTTCCCTCCTTTTTTTCTCTTTTCTATCCCTTCCTTTTTAAAAAAGATTTAAAAATTGGTCTTTTAGAAGGAGAGGGAGGGAGAGGGAGGGAGGGAGAGAAACACTGATGTGAGAGCAGAATATCAACTGGCTGCCTCCTGCACGCCCCCTGCTGGGGATCGAGGCCACAACAGGCACATGTGCCCTGATGCGGAAATCTAACCGGCAACCTTTCGGCACCATGTTCAACCAACTGAGCCTCAATGGCCAGGGCTCCTTTTGAATTCTGTTCTTATTTATACAAGAGAAACAATTCCCATTAAAAATAAACACACAAAATGCATTGAAAATGGAAGCCCTGGGGCTCCTACACCTTTCTCAGCAGTAACTATTGCAAACCATGGGTTTTGCGTCTCTGTGGCTCTTGTTCTTTACAAGTACGCACGTATGCGGGCACCTGGGCAAAAATATAACGCTGCCCTGGCATCTGGCACCTGTACATACTATGTCTAGTGAAACATACTTGAAGATGAATGTATTAACTGAATGCACACATATCCTTCTTACCCAAATTTCACGGCCCTCTGCTTAGCACACGGAAATACAGTGAGTGGCCAGATTATGATGATCTCTGAACGCATAATAATCTGGCCACTCAGTGTATATCCTATATAATAAAAGGCTAATATGCAAATTGTCTCCTCGACCAGGAGTTCGACCAGCAGGCAGGCCGGCCAACCACCCATGTCCCCTCCCCCTGGCCAGGCTGGCTGGACCCCACCCATGCACGAATTCATGCATCGGGCCTCCAATACACACACACACACACACATATACTGAGTGGCCAGATTATTATGCGTTCAGAGATCATAATAATCTGGCCACTGAGTGTATGGTGGAGATAGATACAGGTAAATGCCTATAGGTTGTCTATTGACTTTCTAGGTAATTTACACCACGCTAAAGTATATAAAATACTCCATACGTTTCCCTCACCCCCACCCCAGACACACATTTTAAGCTCCTATATAACTTTTTAAAAATATATATATTTTTTTATTTATTTCAGAGAGGAAGGGAGAGGGAAAGAGAGAGAGAGAAACATCAATGATGAGAGAGAATCAGTGATCGGCTGCCGCCTGCACGCCCCACACTGGGGATCAAGCCTGCAACCCGGGCACGTGCCCTGACTGGGAATTGAACCGTGACCTCCTGGTTCATAGGTCGATGCTCAACCACTGAGCCACATCGGCCAGGCTAGGCTCTTGTGGAACTTAATGAAAGCTTAACCATTAACCAGGAGGCCAGTGTTAACCCTAAGATTGCCAGTAGCGGATGGATGCCAAGGTGAATCACAGGGTAAATCTAATCTCACCTAGTTCTTTTGGTTAAAGCACAGACAATGACCGTGTCTGGATTCGGGAGCCAAAACAGAATGCTGACCCCAGTTCTGGTACAAATGGGCCTGTGACCTTTGCTGGGTTTGGAAGAGTTTCCAGGTTCTGCTAGGTTACCCTCCTGTGGACCAACTGGAGGCTCTTCCCATGTCCTCCAAGGTTTCTTCTAACTAAAAAATAGTGCCGGCCTAGCCGGTGTGGCTCAGTGGATAGAGCGCCGGCCTGCGGACTGAAGGGTCCCAGGTTCGATTCCAGTCAAGGGCACGTGCCCGGGTTGTGGGCTCGATCCCTAGTAGGGGGCGTGCAGGTGGCAGCCGATCCATGAGTCTCTCTCATCGTTGATGTTTCTATCTCTCTCTCCCTCTTCCTTCCTGTCTGAAGTCAATAAAAGTATATTTAAAAAAATAAAAAATAGCGCCATTTCGCCCCTCTCTCTGGGAGAGGTGGTGGGTAGTTGCTGCATTCGGCGTTGCTTGGCCAGTCCTGGGCGGAAGGGGCTGGACCCAAATCAAACCAAGTCTCCTACCTACCCCTCCCATTGTCGGATTTGCAAATATATTACAGAGCGAAGTGATACATGGCCCATTGACTTGAACTTCATGTTTTGGTGTCCTGAGTTGGGATAATGAGCCTGTTTGTTCCCAATCCAATTACCCATTCTATTTTCTCACCCCCCACTCTCTCTCCCCCGCCCCCCCAGCCACATATGCGGAGACATTCATTCCCCACTTCCCCACACACCACTCCCAAGGCCACAGAACGCATAAAGAGGGCTTTGTCCCGGAGGTGGGATTCAGAGCGAGGGGAGGGGGCCCCGCTTCAAAGGCAAGGCGTTCTTCCAGGTCTCGGGAGCAGCCTGGAGGACGTGTGAAACCAGAAGTGGGAAACTCCAACACCCCCGAGTGGAGTTTGGAGAGAACAGAGGGAGCCCCGAGGGCGAGGGTCCTCAGAAGGGACAGGGGGACGGAGACAGGTGTCTGGAAGCAGAACTGAATGGCAGCTGCCAGAAAGACAGAGCCCCGCCTCAACCTCTAACGGAGACACAGCCTAGCAAAGAGATCGCCGTGGCTCAAGGTCCCTGGTTTTCACCCATTAGGGCTAACCCTGGGCCAGGGCCAGCTACCCACCTACATGGCGCTGAGGTGAAGACATTGGGTGCCCGCCCAATTACAATCCATCGGGCGTCTGTTCTCTCATCCAAGCCACGTGACATGGAGACACAGAGTCAAACAGATGGCTGCGTTTTGCTCAACTGGACTTTAATGAAAAAGTCCGGATTCTTTTGTTGCAGAGAAAAAGAGATTACTGCCTGAGAGGACGTCCACCGCGGAGGGAATAAGATAACGCCACATCAAAGAAATGCAACGGGAAAATGGAATATCGCGAGGCGATTTCACCCTCTCGTGAGAGGGAGAGGGGAACAAAGGAAATTTAGATCGTGTGAAATATCCCGGAGTCATACCAAGAGAAAACTCAGTCAGGACCCCATTGAAAATCCATCCCAGGTACCCGAGTTGAAGCGAAAGCAAATTCAATGGGCCCGATGCATTGCAAACATCGAGAAAGACTGCACGAGGTATGCCTTCCGCGAAAAAGGGGACAGGCACGAAGAGGTAGAATTAATGCCAAATGATCATAAGGGGAAGATGGCGCAAATGGAAGTTTCCAGAAAACCTCAGCCTGTTGAGCTGAACAATTCCCACGGGACAATGGTGGTCTCATTTCTGACAGGTTGTGTAGTCTCCACTTCACGAGGGATTTGAGGATGTCCATGAAGGTAGGTTGCACCTTTGTGGGTTTGCCAAAAGGGAAGTCATGCATTAGCTCTTGGTTTTGAAACTCCTGATTTTTTTAAAAAAGGTATTTTTATTGATTTCAGAGACGAAGGGAGCAGAAGAGAGAGACAGAAACGTCAGTGATGAGAGAGAATCGCTGATCAGCTGCCTCCTGCACACCCCCTACTGGGGACCAAGCCTGCAACCTGGGCATGTGCCCTTGGTCGGAATCGAACCTGGAACCCTTCAGTCCGCAGGCTGACGCTCTATCCACTGAGCCAAACCAGCGAGGGCTGAAACTCCTGCTTTTGGAGTTGCCTTTTCTCAAATAATTATCTTTGTATCATTTTAAAAGGGAAAAGGCAGAGGAGGTTGTATGAATATGGGAATATGGTTCTTTTCAAAGCTCATTAACTGAATGCTAACACATTGCCAGCTTATTACAATGCGGGCCGCTTTAATTAAAAATGGGTCCATGCGCTATAATAAAAACGAGAGAATGAACCTGACTTAGAATTTGATAACCTTTGATCAAAATAATCCTTACGCAGACAAGGGGCAGAAGAACGTTTTTTGTTGTTGTTTTGTTAATCCTCACACGAGAATATTTTTCCCACTGATTTCAGGGAGAGTGGAAGAGAGAGGGACAGACAGAGAGAAACATTGATGTGAGAGAGACACATCGACGGGTTACCTCCTGCATGAGCCCCAGCCAGGGCCCGGGCCGGGGAGGAGCCTATAACTGAAGTACATGCCCTTGACCGGAATCGAACCTGGGACCCTTTGGTCTGCAGACCGACACTCTATCCACTGAGCCGAACCGGCTAGAGCAAGACATTTGAGAATATTTATAAAGGTAGACGATCTTTCAGTATTTGTCATTATAAGCGAAGTCATGCATAGGGGTCTAGCTGGCTAAGGGTTAGAATTCATTGACGGCGCAGGTTATGGGCTGCAGTGTAGCTTCACGGGATCAAGTGTCTCCAAAGAGGCTTTTGTTAGTGGGCTGAGGACCAACTCAGTATCTCATGACACAGACGGTTTCCAATCAGGGGTTTTAAGCGCATCTTCTAATAACTGCAGGCGAAGGAGAAATCCGTTCGCTTGCGCTCACTCGTACACATAGCGCTGGTTGTCAGATAAACGGAAAGGGAAGTGATCAGTGAACTTGACTTTGACAGACACAGGAGGTCCTGAAGCAGCGCGTGTGAGGATGATTACATGTTACCTTGGACGTGTCCACTTCACGTGTCCGCCGCCCTCTGTCTACTTTCCCCACTTGACGTTTGAGTCCATCCTATATAATAAAAGCCTAACATGCTAAGTGTCCGGTCATCCGGTTGTTCGTTCAACCAATCAAGGCGTAATACGCTAATAATATGCTAAGGCAGCTCAACCGCTCGCTATGACATGCACTGACCACCATGGGGCAGACATTTCAACCGGTGGGTTAGCTTGCTGCTGGGGTCCAGCCGATAGGGACTGAACGAGATGGGCTGGACATGCCCTGGAGCCCTCCTGCGGTCTCTCCCCCTCCTGGCCAACCTCGCGCATCTCTCCCTGACCCTGATAGTGCACCGGTGGGGTCCCTCGGCCTGGCCTGCACCCTATGGTAATCTGGGACCCCTCGGAGGATGTCAGAAAGCCAGTTTTGGCCCGATCTGGAGGCCAGGCCAAGGGACTCCACTGGTGCACGAATTCGTGCACTGGGCCTCTAGTTTATTTATAAAACATAAAAAGACACTTCTCAGTGCTCTTTTAGCAGGCTAGGTTGGGAAAAATCAGTAGAGTTCTTCTTCTTTTTAAAAAACCTCTTATTATTATAGATTTTACTATCATTCAGGCATATTTTTCTGGATCTTCCTCTGTGTAAAAACGTTTTTCAAAAAATATATTTTGATTGATTTCAGAGAGGAAGGGAGAGGGAGAGAGAGAGAAACATCAATGATGACAGAGAGTCATTGATCGGCTGCCTCCTGCACACCCATTACTGGGGATCGAGCCCACAATCTGGGCATGTGCCCTTGACCGGGAATCAACCCATGACCTCTTGGTTCATAGGTAGATGCTCACCACTGAGCCACGCCAGCCGGGCACCTATTCAGTAAATGTAGACAGTCAATAGGAAGATGGCCAGAGAGCTGAATTCACACAGAACTGTGGCATCACCCACGTCTTGTAGAATCATAAACATTCTCTGTGTGGGCAGTTGGACAATACTAACTGCCCTAATGTGTCAGGACCCAAATAACTGATCAGAGATTTCCCAACGATTCTAAGCGACATCAGGAGGAAAAGGCAACATATTATCTCTAGAACTTGGGTTTGAGACGGTTGTAAAAAGTCAACCAAAGTCAAGGACGTCTATTCAAACTCAACGATCTAAAACAATATTGAAAATATTACTTCATAATGATTACCAGAGTAGTTACCTTTCATTGGGCGACTCCTTTTATGCTGAGCACTTACCCTCACGGTGGCGGGGTTCAAAGGTCACCAGCCTTCCGAGTGTGAAAGCAACAAGCACTTCCTCTGTGTCCCTGTGATGAGAAAACAAAATAGACAAAGTTAAATAGAGAGAAAAGAGTACGTAGAATTCATTGCACATCATGCTTGCTTGAGTTTCCATTGAGACTGAATTATTGGATTTTTAATATATATATATTTTTATTGATTTCAGAGAAGGAGGGAGAGGGAGAGAGAAAGAGAAACATCAATGATGAGAGCGAATCATTGATCGGCTGCCGCCTGCACGTGCCACACTGGGGATCGGGCCCACAACCCAGGCATGTGCCCTGACCGGGAATCGAACCGTGACCTCGTGGTTCATAGGTTGACACTCAATCACTGAGCCCCGCCGGCCAGGCCTGAATTATTGGGTTTTAATATTTGTATGTCCCAAGTTACCTAGATTTTATTTCCTTACTCAGCTCCTGATTATATGCAACTATACATTCACCCAAATCGAGAGAGAAGAGTATTAAATGTGATCATCAAGATTTAAGACATGAAAAATTATCATTAAACTTGATGGGATAATGAAAAAATCATGGGATGTACTTAATATGTTAAGTATCTGGAATTATTGCCTGGATGATACAGAACAGCAGCTTCTGTCGGTATCACCCACCTCACTGGTTCCCTTCCTTCTGAAAAGTGTTGGCAACTATAATTTTTTTCCAGGATGATATTTTCTGCACAAATAAATATTGAATTCCCACCCCAGCCGGTTCGGCTCAGTGGATAGAGAGAGCGTCGGCCTGTGGACCAAAGGGTCCCGGGTTCGATTCCGGTCAAAGGCACGTACCTCCATTGCAGGCTCCTTCCCGGGCCGGGCCCTGGTCGGGGCGCGTGCAGGAGGCAGCCAATCGATGTGTTTTCTCTCACATCGATGTTTCTCTCTGTCTCCCTCTCTCCCTAAAAATCTATGGAAACATATCCTGGGGTGAGGATTAGAAAATAAATATGGAACTCCCACTCCTCTATTTCCAAATAAAGTGCTCATTTCCTCTAATTCTGGAAGAAGACTTTGCATGGGACCCGGGAAACAGAGTGATTATTTGCCCATGAACCTAAGAGGCGAAGGTTGGGATGATCAAATAGGCCTCATTATGAGAAAACCTGTTGCTTCACGATAGTACCATCCCAGCTACACAATTCACCCCAAGAGCAATTCTATCTCAATAAGCGCCATGCACTCTAGGGCCTTAAGGAGACGTAAGCAGCAAAGCCCAGCATCCAGCATGGTCCCTGACACATAGTAGGTGTTCACCAAAGAGTGTGGTTGTTGTTGTTTGTTTTAATAAGAGAAGGGATAACAGGCATTTAAAAAATCCTCATGATCATCACACTTATAATGAACCACATATATGACTTTAAAAACCTTTTTAAAAATATATTTTTATTGATTTCAGAGAGGAAAACAGAAGGGGGGGGGGGAGAGAGAGAGAGAGAGAGAGAGAGAGAGAGAGAGAGAGAGAGAGAGAAACATCAATGATCAGAGAGAATCACTGATTGGCTGCATGCCCCACACTGGGGATGGAGCCCATAACCCGGGCATGTGCCCTGACCGGGAATCAAACCCGTGACCTCTTGATTCCTGGATCGACTCTCAACCGCTGAGCCATACCAGGCAGGGCTAAAAGCCCCTTTATTGGGGCGTGCATTAGGAGATTCAGGGAACATGGGGTTCTCCAAAAACAAACACTGCCCTGATGATTAGATTTCGACTTTGAGCCGATGCCTCAGAGGTTGCAGGTGCATGGATGAATGGTCACGGAGCCCGCCCCCGATGACTTCCGGTCGTGTTCCACAGGCCAGGCCCCAGGGCTTGAGTTGGGCTTTGCGCTGACAACCCGGTAAATGACCAGACGGCAGGATTTGGGGTTGTGTAGCTAAAAATGCTTCCAGACACGCTCCAAACTGGAGTGCAAGGGGTTGCCAACCTGGAGAGCATTGCCCAGAGCTGGTTCACCAAGCGCTGGTCCAGCTCTCACGCGGGCCAGGGTGTGAGGTGCCTGTCATGCAGGTTTCCCAGGCAACCAGCAAAGGAGACAGGAGATGAGAGGACCCAGGACTGTGCCTCCCGGGGTCTCCCGCTGCAGGTGAAGTTGCGGTTGACTCAACAAACAAGGGGAAGTCTTCCCGTCTTAGGAACCAAGGAAGCAGAGACTCTGGGCCGCTGAGGGGCCAGGGCTGGGTGGGTGTTGATGGCTCTGCCCACGGCCAGGGGTGGGGATCTTGGCTCAGACCCTGAGTGTCCCATGTCCTTCTCGTCCTCTGTCACCGGGCACGGCTTCCTTCCAGGTCCCCGCGATCTCCACGGCTCATGGTGCGAAAGAGCGAGGGACACTGCCGTGGGACATTGGGGAGCAACTGGAACTCTTCGTGGCTGAGGTTTTGATGTGGAAAATGGAGCTAAAATACTTCCTTTCTCTTCTGATCGTTGTAAGAGCCGGAGAACGTAACACATACAAAGGTGCTGGCTATCCAATATCATTTAAAAATATATATATACTTTATTGATTTTTTTACGGAGAGGAAGGGAAAGGGATAGAGAGTTAGGAACATCGATGAGAGAGAAACATCGATCAGCCGCCTCCTGCACACCCCCTACTGGGGGTGTGCCCAAAACCAAGGCACATGCCCTTGACCGGAATCGAACCCGGGACCCTTCAGTCTGCAGGCCGACGCTCTATCCACGGAGCCAAACCGGCCAGTGCCCAATATCACTTAAAAAATATATTTTTATTGATTTCAGAGAGGAAGGAAGAGGGAGAGAGAGATAGGAACATCAATGATGAGAGAGAATCATTGATCAGCTGCTTCCTGCACGCCCCTCACTGGGGATCAAGCCTGCAATCCGGCATGTGCCCTTGGCTGGAATTGAACCCGGGACCCTTCAGTCACCAGGCCAATGCTCTATCCACTGAGTCAAACTGGCTAGGGCGCATCAACCTTCTGAATGAACACAGCTTCCTTAGAAATCAGCCAAACTCTGCATATGGAAGGACATGTGTCCTACAGGGGCCACCACCAGGGATGGATCGGAGTCTAAATCATTGCCCTTTTCTTTCATTTGCCCTTTTATTCTTTTTTTTTCTTTTTTAAGAGAAAGAGGAATGGGAGAGGGAGAAAGAGAGAAACATAGATGTGAGAGAGAAACAACGATGGGCTGTCTCTCGTACACACTTCTCCAGGGGATCGAACCGGAAACTTGGGCATGTGCCCTGACCGGGAATCGAACCGAACCAGCAACCTTTTGGTCAATGGGATGACATTCCAACCAACTGAGCCACACCGGCCAGGGCTCATTTGCTTTCTTATCAATGGATCATACTGGACCAGAAGACATGTTTCTTTTTAATATATTTTATTGATTTTTTACAGAGAGGAAGGGAGAGGGATAGAGAGTTAGAAACATCGATGAGAGAGAAACATCGATCAGCTGCCTCCTGCACATTCCCCACTGGGGATGTGCCCGCAACCAAGGTACATGCCCTTGACCGGAATCGAACCTGGGACCTTTCAGTCCGCAAGCCGACGCTCTATCCACTGAGCCAAACCGGTCAGGGCCAGAAGACACGTTTCAAATGACCCCTGGCTGCCTGAAATATTGGAAGGCTCACCACAGAACGACCACGTCTTTCACTGTAAGGCCCAGACCCATTCAAGAGGCGAGAGGGCCTTTGATCTCTTTTCTTTATAAAATTTTAAAGATGGACTATAGCTGCCTATACACCGAATCCTCCCACATATTATAAAACCACGGAAATCCAACCATCATGCTTCATTACCGGCCTTTGATTTTTATACCCGTGCCTGTTTAAAAAAAAAAAAAAAAACAAAGAAAGGAAAGGAAAGAGAGGGGGAAACGAAACATGTGCGCCGCCTTTTAATAACGATCATATTAAAAATTCAATAAATAGCAATATCTCTGATCTCGTAACAAAGGCTGCTGGTGTTCAGGAAATTAAATGAAAAAAAGCCTTGTTAATCCTTTTTGATTTCTGTACATTGTAGCTGGAAGCAGAATAGCAGAATTCTCTCCCTCGCACATTTCTCTGCCTTGCTTTTTTTTTTTCCTCCCGCTTTTTAACATTAAAAAAAAAAAAAATCTCTTCTTGCAGGAACTAACGTTGTCTGGGCAACCTTACCACTACAGCTGGGTTCTGGGAACCACTGGGAAGTGGGGGGGGTGAGGGGGGGGGAGCGAGCGAGGTCCTGTCATTGCCTCACCCCCCCGGCCTCGCCAGGAGGGACCCACCTCCAACCAGGTGATAACCTGACAGACTTTATCTTGTCGTCCCCCCTGCCTCCCCAAAGCCCCGCCGGCCTTTCCGCCGCCTGTTAGGCATTTGAAAGGTCCCCCCGGGGCCCTCACCTCACCCCCTTTCTCTGCTTGTCAGCGGCGATGTCTCCGAGCTGTCAGCGGCGTGTTGCTTATTGATGTTTCCGCGTGTTTTATGTCTGCGCCCCGCGCTCCGACAGGCCCTGACACGCCGCTGATTTCCATCGGCCTCTCCTCTCCGGCAGGGGCCCTGGCGAGTTTGGAGCTGCACAGCCCGCGTCCCCAGCGACCGGCAGGGGCCTCCCCGGGCTGATGGCACGGCCTCCGCAGAGGCTCTGGGCTTGCCCGACAGCAGCTGAGGAGTTCACGGGGCTGCAACATGCACCTGTGTGGCTTGGCCGGTGTGGCTCAGTGGGTAGAGCGTCAGCCTGCGGACTGAAGGGTCCCGGGGTTCCATTCGGGTCAAGGGCACATGCCCGGGTGGCGGGCTCGATCCCCAGTGGGGGGGCGTGCAGGAGGCAGCCGATCCATGATTCTCTCTCTTCATGGATGTTTCTCTTTCTTTCCCTTCCTCTCTGACATAAATAAAAATATATTAAAATACAGGTGCCTGCTGGCACATTCTCTCTCTCTCTCTCTCTCTCTCTCTCTCTCTCTCTGTCTCTCTCTCCCTAGCGCCCCCACAAGAGCACAAAGTGACCTCAGGAGCCCAAGGCCTTGACACTGAACAAATCCCTTTAGACCTGAGCTGATGAGCGGGCGGCTTTAGATTCTATTGTCACCCCTCTGAGCGAGGCGGGCCGGACCCCGGGACTCCCAGCAGGGAGAGCGCTGGCCACCCCACCCCAGGCCCTGTTAAGTCAGGTTCTGACGCCTTGTCCAGAATGAAAGCCCATCACATAGGGACAGAGGGGGAGGGAGACTTGGAAATGAAATGTGCAGCTAGCTGGTGGGGAGCCCGGGGCTGTGACTTACAGGCTGGCCAGGAGGCGATTAAAAATAGGGGGAAGCCCTAGCCAGTTTGGTTCAGTGGATAGAGCGTAGGCCTGTGGACCAAAGGGTCCCAGGTTCGATTCTGGTCAAGGGCATGTACCTTGGTTGCAGGCTCCTTCCTGGCCTGAGCCCTGGTTGGAGTGTGTGCAGGAGGCAACTGATCGATGTGTTTCTCTCACATCGATGTTTCTCTCTGTCTTTCCCTCTTTCTCCCACTCTCTCTAAAAATCAATGGGCCCTAACTGGTTTGGCTCAGTGGATAGAGCGTCGGCCTGCGGACTGAAAGGTGTCAGGCTCGATTCCGGTCAAGGGCATGTACCTCGGTTGCGGGCACATCCCCAATAGGGGGTGTGCAGGAGGCAGCTGATCGATGTTTCTCATCGATGTTTCTAACTCTCTATCCCTCTCCCTTCCTCTGTGTATAATATATATTTTAAAAAATCAATGGGAAAATATCCTTGGATGAGAGATTAACAAATAATATAAAATAAATTAAAAATATTGAGAAATTATTCTTGGTAAATCGCATATGAATTCCTGAAACTTACACAAACGACTAATTGTATACCCTGTTGGTTGTGTTTAAATGAGACAAATAGGGGGTTCTGGGTTCAAGAGTGTTTTATTTAGCCCCCATCAGGGCACCCATCAAGGCCACCGTCACATTTTCAGACACCTGAGCAAGCGTGCGGGACACCTTGTGTGTATGTGTCCAGCAGGCTGCACCAACTTGAACTAGAGTCAGGAACTCTGTGTGTCTGTTTCTCCTATTTGAAGTAGTAACGCTGCCCGGCCGGCGTGGCTCGGTGGTTGAGCATCGACCTGTGAACCAGGAGGTCACGGTTCGATTCTCGGTCAGGGCACAAGCCCCAGTTACAGGCTTGATGCCCAGTAGGGGGCGGGCAGGAGGCAGCCGATGGATGATTCTCTCTCATCACTGATGTTTCTATCTCCCTCTCCTTGTCTGCAATTAAAAAAAACAACAACCCAAAACCACAAACCAAACCAAGCAAACCACAAACACCTTCAATAATGGTCAGTTCCAGCCAAAACCGGTTTGGCTCAGTGGATAGAGCGTCGGCCTGCGGACTCAAGGGTCCCAGGTTCGAATCCGGTCAAGGGCATGTACCTTGGTTGCAGGCACATCCCCAGTGGGGGGTGTGCAAGAGGCAGCTGATCGATGTTTCTAACTCTCTATCCCTCTCTCTTCCTCTCTGTAAAAAATCAATAAAATATATTAAAAAAATAAATAAAATAACGGTCAGTTCCATTTTCATCTCCTCTGTAGAGGACAGAAACGTGATCCCCTCTGGATTTCCTCTGTGTCCAAGCCTGGCTCCTCCCTGCGCTAAGTCAGAGTTTCAGGGGCTTAAAAAAAAACAAAAAACATCGTCTGCCTCGAAGCCACGCCGCGCGGGAATGACCGCTAAAAACAGTGTCCCTCCACCTTCATCCCATTTTTTAAAAATGTGATGCTATTTTAACGATATTAATACAATAACGGCAGCATGCGCTTATTGGGTTAGTCTGTATTTCAGGACCCGCTATCGAATTTACGGCTTGTTTGCCCCGCTCCTGTCACTGTTCATTTTCGTTCCCATTTTTTCCCCGGGTTGCAACGTCGCTCAGGACGATTGCCCGCCCGCGATCAGCAGCCCCGGCTGCAATTATTTCAGATCTGCTTCCCGACAGCCCAGGCGCATCTCCCCAAATTATTATTATTATTTTTTTTTTGTAGAACAACTGTGTCAGCAACGGAACCCCTTGGCCACCAAAGGGCCTCTTCCTTCCAGCTGCTCCTCAGAAGTCAGAGACTCGGGAAGGACAGCTGTCACTCTGGAACCCCCGGGGGCGGGGCTAGAGAATGCCTTCCCAGTGTGACTTGGAGATGGACATGTGCGTGGGTCCTGCCTCCCGACCCAGCCCAGGCACACCGCAGCCGCACCCGGGGAGGGCTGTTTGGGAGAGAAACCTGGCCGGCGACTGCCAGGGATCACGGGCTTTTGGAAAATCACTGCCAATTTGGCCTGGTCTCAGCTGACTGCATGCCCGGGAGGGAGGGAATAGCAGCAATAAAGCGGTTTAGTGGGAAGATATTGCTTCGAGCTCCCAAAGCCTCCTGTCTACTTTATGACAACATTATTCACTCACACATCCACGCACGCACACATGCACACAAAACATGCACACACACACGCACACACATGCACACACGTGCACGCACATGCACACACACAGATGCACACACACAATCACAGACGCACACGCACATGCACAGACATGCAAACGCTCACATGATAAGCAGGATGTATATAGTTTTGGAAGCAGAGAAAAAAATCTATGGCCAAACCCGGCAGTGTTATAGCTTATAGCTAAAATTCAAACGATCCCAGAACACCTTAGAGCAGTGGTCGGCAAACTCATTAGTCCACAGAGCCAAACATCAACAGGACAACGATGGACATTTCTTTGGAGAGCCGCATTTTTTAAACTTAAACTTCTTCTAACGACACTTCTTCAAAATAGAGGCGCCCAGGCCGTGGTGTTTTGTGGAAGAGCCACACTCAAGGGGCCAAAGAGCCGCGTGTGGCTCGCGAGCCGCAGTTTGCCGACCCCGGCCTTAGAGTTTTTCTTTTCTTGGTAAATAATGGAGAAACGCTGGTGGGAGCATTAACACCAACAGGCTACACTTGTAGTGGAAGCCAGGGTCCTGTGGTCAGCCTCTCTTGCTCTTTCTTGGATACTAGAGGCCCGGTGCATGAATTCGTGCATGGGCCAGCCAGGGGGAGGGGACGTGGGAGGTTGGCTGGCCAATTGGGGTGAGGGGGACCGATTGGGGGTGGGGCCGGCTGGGGGAGGGGGCCAACTGGGGGTGGAGCCAGCCAGGGGGAGGGGCCAGGGGCAGTTGACCAGCCGGCCCCGCCCCCTGGTGGAACTCCCAGTCGAGGGGACAATTTGCATATTAGGCTTTTATTATACAGGATGAGCATTTGACCCATGAAGATGCTCTCAGGGTCAGAATTCTAAGAATCCTTTGTAACTTTACAGGGAGTGATGCTACTCATATAACACAAGTTCACATTTCTATATATAATACGTTACAATAATACATCTATATTAACTACCATGTCAGGATAGTATGTTAAAATTAATTATGCTCCACTAAAATTTGCCATTAAAAATATTCATGCTTTAAAAAAAAAAATTCATGCTTTTTTCCCCTAGCCAGTTTGGCTCAGTGGATAAAGCGTCAGCCTGCAGACGGAAGGGTCCCAGGTTCGATTCTGGTCAAGGGCACATGCTCGGGTGCGGGCTCGATCCCCAGTAGGGGGCGTGCAGGAGGCAGCGGATCGATGATTCTCTCACTCCCTTCCTCTCTGAAATCAATAAAAATACATTTAAAAAATATTCATGCTTTAAAAAAATACTAAAAGTATAAAAACTCACAGGAGAGAAACAGGTGATGCCTAGAAAGAATTTTATGGGAGCCCCCATTTGAAGAGTAAATATCAGAATCCCATTTCAACATTATACATGGAAGACGCTATGCTTTGCAATGCGAGCAAAGAACTGAATTTCACCTGCGGCAGTCAGAACCAGAAGTATTATAAAGCGTTCAGAACACTATGCATTTGTGCAATGTTTACAACAACCTGGAAAGACAGAGGGCTCCGTGTTCCCATTTTATGGAGGAGAACACTGAGGTTAGTGATGCTAAACAGCATGCCCACAGCCCCCCACTTTGCATAGGAGAGAGCTAACGGTTTAACTCAGACCATAAGGTGTTCTGCCTCTGATTTTATGAAGCTTCAGAAATCCACCGTATAAAGAAACTTCCTAAATGTTGAGGCCCATTACAGCAGGAATTTGTTATGTAAGTACCTTAAATATCTTATATATATTTTTAGTAGGAATATAATTTTTTCTTGCAATGCACTTAATGTGTTTTTTTTAAGTAGATTTGGCATACAATAGTGTATTGGTTTCAGGTGTACAACACAGTGATTCAACATTTATATACCTTCCAATGTAATTACCACCTAAGTCTAGTTACCATCTGTCACCATGCAGTTATCACAATATTATGGCCTATATTCCCTGAAGAGCCCAATTTTCAACATATTTTTATTGATTTCAGAGAGGAAGGGAGAGGGAGAGAGAGAGAGATAGAAACATCAGTGATGAGAGAGAATCACTGATCGACTGCCTCCTGCACGCCCCCTACTGGGGATCGAGCCCGCAACCCAGGCATGTGCCCTGACCGGGAATCGAACCGTGACCTCCTGGTTCACAGGTCGATGCTCAACCCCTGAGCCACGCCGGCCGGGCACGAAGAGCACAGTTTTGAAAAGAAAAATAATGCTGCCATTTAACAATTTGTAGATGAAAAGAATCGATTTCTATGGTCGAGATCTCCCTCCAGCACCTGTTTGCTTTGTAGCCTCTAGGAGACACATAGGGAGAGTAAAACCACCTCCAAACCATTGGACCCTCGGAATCTTTTCCCACTTGCCATGAATTGAGATTCAAATGGAAAGACTTCATCTGAGGAATCTTAAGGGAGATCATCCAGGCTTCCCCTTCTTAGGAAAGTAACAGCATCCACAACTGACTAATTACAGGGGGAATCGGGCTTTCCAGGAAGATTAAGGGCAAGCAGCTCATTACACCCACAAGTTGCTAACAGCAGCTACAATGAGCTGTTTAGAGGGGCCATTATTGGGAAGCCAATTTGGTAGCCCAAAATAATTGCAGGTGCAAAACCTCACACGCCGTCAGGAATATGTTCTCCTTCGAAATGCTGGCCCTGCAGACGCAGAGTTTCCATTCCTTCGCCCGGAGCCGTGGTCGGCAAACTGCGGCTCGCGAGCCGCATGCGGCTCTTTGGCCCTGGAGTGTGGCTCTTCCACCAAATACCACGGCCTGGGCGAGTCTATGTTGAAGAAGTGGCGTTAGAAGAAGTTTCAGTTTACAAAATGTGGCTCTCAAAAGAAATTTCCATCGTTGTACTGTTGATGTTTGGCTCTGTGGACTAATGAGTTTGCCGACCACTGGCCTGGAGAGAAAAAACCAGAGAGATCCCCAAATGGAGATGCCAACATGAAAGCAACGTTTAATAAATGTATTCTTATGCTGGAAAACACTGTCATTAATTTGCTTCATTTGGTCTGCTAATATTTGAAGCGTTAGAATAATATAGCAGAGCCCGGCCAGTGTGGCTCAGTGGTTTGAGCGTCGACCTATGAACCAGGAGGTCACGGTTTGGTTCCTGGTCAGGGCACTTGCCCGGGTTGCAGGCTTGATCCCCAGTAGGGGGCGTGCAGGAGGCAGCTGATCCATGATTCTCTCTCGTCGCTGATGTTTCTCTCTCTCTCTCCCTCTCTCTCCTTTCCTCTCTGAAATCAATAAAAATATATTTAAAAAACCTCAAAACAAAACAAAAAAAAACCCACAGTACATTCCAGATAGAGTAAGGTGCTCGTTTTCGTTGCCTCAAATAGTTTTCTTTTTGCAAGTAAGCCAAGCCTCTCGCTTATAGCAGGACTCTGGGGCCCTTAATTCCATAAGCTCTCAGCTGAGCCGGTGGAGCTGGGAGCCTGGCAGCGCGCACACTGAAGGGGTTCGGAGCGTGCAAACAAGCAGTTCACCGAGAGCTGCTGCAGGCGACACTGTGCGGGGCCGTCGGCTACATAATCCCTCGGAGACAGTCGCAGGCTCCTGCATTTGCACCAACAGCCGCGTCCCGGGTAGGTGCGTCTCGCTGTTTATCTTCAGCAGCAAACAGAGGACAGCGTGCGTTTTAATCACTTCTCTGGGAAGACTCGGGATTCAATTCCCATCCTACTTAAATGCCGCATCCCTCTCTCTTTTTTTAAAAAAAATATATTTTATTGATTTTTTTACAGAGAAGAAGGGAGAGGGAGAGAGAGTTAGAAACATCGATGAGAGAGAAACATCGATCAGCTGCCTCCTGCACACCCCCTGCTGGGGATGTGCCCGCAACCCAGGCATGTGCCCTTGACTGGAATCGAACCTGGGACCCTTCAGTCCGTAGGCCGATGCTCTATCCACTGAGCCAAACCGGTCAGGGCTGCATCCCTCTTTTTTTTTTTTTTAAATATATTTTATTGATTTTCTTTTTTTTTACAGAGAGGAAGGGAGAGAGATAGAGAGTTAGAAACATCAATGAAAGAGAAACATCTATCCACTGCTTCCTGCACACTCCCTACTGGGGATGTGCCCGCAACCAAGGTACATGCCCTTGACAGGAATCGAACCTGGGACCCTTCAGTCCACAGGCCGACGCTCTATCCACTGAGCCACACCGGTTAGGGCTGCATCCCTCATTTTATCGTAAGGCCTGACGAGTCTTTTTCAGTTCTTCGGAAAATGAATTTAGGTGTGGAAGGAGATAAGCCACAGCGTGGGAACTTCTCGGCATTCCCGCCCAGCAGACGCACTATGGCTCATTGGCCATCACAGGGCGGTGTCCCATCGCGATGTTTTAGGAAAGTGTTGGGATTTTCATTGAGGAGCCACCTGAAGGCATGCATCCAACTGCGATGGGGAGAGCCCAGCGAGGCCCATCTAAGTTACACCTCTGCGTGTGTTTTTTTCCCCCCTAAAATTTTTAATTGTTTTCATTGATTTCAGAGCAGAAGGGAGAGGGAGAGAGAGATAGAAAAATCAATGATGAGAATCATTGATCGGCTGTCTCCTGCACGCCCACACTGGGGATCCAGCCCACAAGCCGGGCATGTGCCCTGACCGGGAATCGAACCGTGACCTCCTGGTTTATAGGTCGATGCTCAACCATGGAGCCATGCCGGCCGGGTACAACTCTGAGGTTTCATACCTGATTGATTTGTGCCTCTTAGATAAACCGCCCGCCACCATTTCTCTGTATTGACGTATAGCCTCCAGCTTTAGAGGGACCCCGAATCATTCCCGTAAATGCAATGCATCACTTGTCTTCGCGTAGGGCGGCGTTTGCCTCCAGCTCAGTTCGCCGTGTCTGGGGTGCTTTTAAGAGATTCCTTAAGTCCTGGCTGGTAGCTCAGTTGGTTAGAGCATCATCCGGATGGATGCACCAAGGTTGTGGGTTCGATCCCCAGTCAGGGCACATATAAGAAATCAACCAAACAACCAATGAATACATAAGTAAGTGGAACAACAACTTTCTCTCTCTCTCTCTCTCTTTCTCTCTTCTCTCTCTCTCTCTCTCTCTCTCTCTCTCTCTCTCTCTCTCTCTCTCTCTCTCTCTCCCTTCCTGCCTACCTTCCACTCTTTCTAAAATAAAAGAGATTTCTTAAATGTATTGGAATGGACTCTGGGGAATATGCATTCTTAGGCTCTTTCAATAAAAAAAAAAAAGAAATGTTTCATTGCTTACTGAAAAAAAAAGATCTAAAAGTATCTTTATTGGCAGAAGATATGATTGCATACTTGGTAAACCTAAGAGAAGCCACTAATATCTATTAGAATTAAGAAGATAATTAGAATTATGGCATAATATGGATATGTATACTTTCTCAATTAAAAGTGCAAGGATAGAAAAAAATGGATTCACAATAAATATGAGAAAGCGAAAGCTCAAGAAAGTCATAGGATTTCATTGAAGAAAAAATTAAAATCTTATTGAAAGTCAGCAACAAGAAACAAGTTAGCCGGGCCATGGAGGCTCAGTGGTTGAGCATGGACCTATGAACCAGGAGGTCACGGTTCGATTCTAGGTCAGGGCACATGCCTGGGTTGTGGGCTCCATCCCCAGTGGGGGGCGTGCAGGAGGCAGGCAATGAATGATTCCCTCTCATCATTGATGTTTCTATCTCCCTCCCTCTCTCTTTTCCTCTCTGAACTCACTAATAAAAAAAAAGAAACAAGTTAGAAAGAGTCTATAATACTTATACCGCACAAGATTCTAGAATATCAAATGCTTTTAAGTTATGATATCACTTTGATATAATTCTAATTAGACCTCCAATGCTTTTTTGCAGTAAGGAATGTGACAGGAGGAATCTGAAGTTCACATGGAAAAAAAAAAATATTGAAACCAGCCAAGAAAATTTTCCAGAAGCAAAAGGAAGTATAAAAATAAACCAATTAAACATTCAATGCATATTTGAATAACCTCAGCGTGGGAAAGGCCTTTTGTTTTATTTATTTATTTATTTACTTTTTTTTTTTTTAAGAGACTTAAGAAACGAAGAAGCTCTGAGGGAAAACAGACAGAGCCTGGGAAGAGATACTCGACATACACGCGTCAGACAAAGAATTCATCTCCCGGCCCCCGCGCGTTTATAAGCCAGACAAACGGCTTCGCGGAAACACGGGAGCTAGATCTCAGCACGGAGTTCCAGGAAGAGGAAACCATGGCCCACAACAGGCGCCCAGAGAGCGATGCTGAACTCTTCGCACAGAGAGAAACTGCAAACCCTTTCCACCTCCCGGTTGGCAGAGTGAGGACAGCCCCCAAAACTCCTGTAACAGCAGCCAGCCGGAGCCTCCTGGGGGGCGGGGGCACACGGCCCTCTCATGTGTTGCTGATGGAAGAAACCCAGAAGTTGCGGATGATGACCACCTTTTTAGGGAAACAATCTGGAAGTTGTATTAAATTAAAAAGCGTGTGTTCCTTTATTTTATTTTTTTAAAAATATTTTTTATTGATTTTTTTTACAGAGAGGAAGGGAGAGGGATAGAGTTAGAAACATCGATGAGAGAGAAACATCGATCAGCTGCCTCCTGCACACCTCCTACTGGGGATGTGTCCACAACCAAGGTACATGCCCTTGACCGGAATCGAACCTGGGACCCTTCAGTCTGCAGGCCGACGCTCTATCCACTGAGCCACACCGGTTAGGGCAGCGTGTGTTCCTTTAGACCCAGAAGTTTCACTTTCAGGAATCGACCCTTTATTATTTTTAATATTTTTGTGGATTTCAGAGAGGAAGGGAGAGAGAGATAGAAACATCAATGATGGATTGGCTGCCTTCTGCACGCCCCCTCCTGGGGATGGAGCCCGCAACCCGAGTATGTGCCCTTGACTGGACTGGAACCCAGGACCCTTCAGTCCACAGGCCGACGCTCTATCCACTGAGCCAAACCAGCTAGGGCAGGAATTTACCCTTAAAAAAATATATTTTTTTTATTGGTTTCAGAGAGGAAGGGAGAGGGCGAGTGAGATAGAACCATCAATGAAGAGAGAGAATCATCGATGGGTGGTTGTTCCCTGTGTACCCCACACTGGGGATCGAGCCATCAACTGAGGACCTGACCGTGCATCCAATCGTGACCTCCCCGGTTCCTAGGTGGACGCCCAAACCACTGAGCCACACTGGCCGGGCACGGGAATGGCTGCTTTTGAAATAAAGGCATCCCTATGGAAGGACTTCCGCAGGAGAAAACCCCGCTGCGCCCCCGGGGGAGCCCGGCTGAGCGCTCCCCGAGCCCCAGAGCACGGGCCCGCGTCCTCCGCGTCTCCCTGGCAACCGGGAGGGGCCACGTGGGGCCCGCGCGCGCACGCCTCCTCCCGGTTCCTCTGGATGTGGGAGGGCGGGATCCTCCCGCGAGTTATTACCTGAAATAATACCATATGGTAAAATGTAAACAACATCTGCATATTCATGTAATAATTTCATCTGTTTAATTAGTTCCAGCAAAGCAGTTTACCCTCCGAGGCCCCGGGCTGTCAGCGCGGCGCGCACACATCCCGGGCTGGCTGGCGGGCCTGACAGCCTTCTATTGTTCGCTCTCCGCTTGCACATCAGCGGTTACTGTAAGTGAATCTTGGCGGGGGTGGGCAGGGGGGCACCTGTCCCCGCCGATCCACATATGCGGGGGGTGGAGGGGGGGGTAGCTGTCAGCCTGGCATAGGGCTACTAAAGACAGGTTTGACAGATTAGGTGACGCTGGGGCGGGGTAGGGGGGAAAGCCTGGGATTGGTTACTTCTGCGCTCTCCTCATTTGGCTGTGAGCTTTGATGCGCTCTCGGGGTGGAGAAATTCTCAGTCCTTGCACCCCCCAGCCGCAGGGAGAAACTGAGTTGCACCAACCACCCTGCAGAACCGGGGGCCCCCCTCCTTCTTGCCCCATCTCGGGGCGTTTGAAGCAAAACATGGGTCCTACGGGCGCAGGCCTCCGTGTGGTATAAAGAAACTAAACAGCCCTGGCTGGTGTGGCTCAGTGGATAGAGCTTCGGCCTGCGGACGTAAAGGTCCCGGGTTCGATTCCGGTCAAGGGCACATGCTCAGGTTGCGGGCTCGATCCCCAGTAGGGGGTGTGCAGGAGTCAGCTGATCAATGATTCTCATCATTGATGTTTCTCTCTCTCCCTTTCCCTTCCTCTCTGATATCAATCCTACCTAATAAAAATGTAATATGCAAAGTGACCATACCATTGACACACCCACAAGCCACGCCCACAAGCCAATCAGAGCAAGTATGCAAATTAACCCAACCAAGATGGCTATAGCCACAGAGAGCAAGGTTTCCCAGGTAACAGAGCAAGCCAAGCTTTCTGCCTGCCCTTGCCAGGCCTAAGCCTCCACTCAAGCTACAAAGTTTCAATTATAGAAGGTAAACAAATTCAAACAGAAATGGCGGCAGAACGGAGCTTGAGAGAGCAAGCCAGGGTTGCCGGCAGCAACAGGGGAAGCAAAGCTTTCCGCACATCCTGTCTGGGCCCAGCCTCTGCTTAAGGCTACAAAGTTTCAATTATAGAAGGTGAATTAACTGCCACAGAAATGGCTGCTGGCCGTGGAGGGAGCAGCAGGCTTGGCTCCGCTCCAGGCTACAAAGTTTCAATTGTAGAAGGAAAATAAATTCCAGATACCAGGGCCTCTGCTTGGGTCGCCAGGGGGCGTGGCCGGCCTGCAAACCACCACAGGCCCCTTGCTCAGGCCTCCCCACGCCCCAAGGGAACCCCCACCCTGATCTGGGACACCCTTCAGGGCAAACCAGCTGGCCCCCACTCCTGCACCAGGTCTCTATCCTATCTAATAAAAGAGTAATATGCAGATTGACCATCACTCAACACACAATATGTCTGCCCCCATGTGGTCAAAGATCCTGCCCCCATGTGGACACAAGATGGCCACTACAAGATGGCCAGCAGGAGAGGGCAGTTGGGAAGCACCCGGCCTGCAAGGGAGGGCAGTTGTGAGGGACCAGGCCTGCAAGGGAGGGCAGTTGAGAGGGACCAGGCTTGCAAGGGAGGGCAGTTGGAGGTGATCAACCCTGCAGGAGAGGGCAGTTAGGGGTGACCAGGCCGGCAGAGGAGGGAAGTTGGGGGCAAACAGGCTGGCAGGGGAGCAGTTAAGCATCAACCAGGCTGGCAGCGGAGTGGTTAGGGGGTGATCAGGCTGGCAGGCAGAAGCGGTTAGGGGCAATCAGGAAGGCAGGCAGGCAAGCAGTTGGGAGCCAGCAGTCCTGGATTGTGAGAGGGATCGGGCCTAAACGGGCACTCGGACATCCCTTGAGGGGTCCCAGATTGGAGGGGGTACAGGCTGGTCTGAGGGACAACCCCCCTCCGTGCACGAATTTCGTGCACCGGGCTTCTAATAAAAATATATATAAAAAATAAAAGAAATTAAACATTCGGAAGTGAGTACACACACACACACACACACACTCACACACACACACACCACAGCAGTTGGAAGTGAGCTTACAGGTCCCTTAGACCAGACTTTCCACCCTGGGCATCTGGATAAAATGCAATGATCAAGTTCACCAGCTCTCTTTCTCATACGTCATCCTGACCTTGGACATGGAAAAGATGGCGGTGGCCACGGAGAGATGGATGCACATCATTACCTCCAGGAGCCCTATGCTTCTCGAGAAAATCAGCTCAACACTTTCCGCTCATGTGTAAGAGATTAAAAAAATAAATAAATAAAAAGCCGCCCTATGTAAAGAGCCGCGGGCTTTCAACAAAGTGAGGGTTTTGGTCTCGTGTGGCCTTTCATGAGCTGGCTCACCTTGCTCAGGTCACGTGAGCCACCTGGTCTTTGTTCTGCTCTGGAACATGAGCAGGGAGCCTCCAGCCTCATTAGTCATAGTGTGGTCCCTGGAGGGCTTGACAGAATCGTAGGCCCCTCTTCAGACCAACGGACTCAGAATCAATGGGCGTTCCGGGGACTGTCACTCTTCCAGAGATGGTCAGTTCTTCCGTCAGAGAACCGGAAGTCAGCGAGAAGCCGGGAGCTGGCTCGGATCAGGCCTGCGGCATCCCAGTCAGAGCATCGCCCAGATTTGACTGGGCATCCTTGTTTTTTTTTTAAAAAAATATATTTTATTGATTTTTTACAGAGAGGAAGGGAGAGGGATAGAGAGTTAGAAACATCGATGAGAGAGAAACATTGATCAGCTGCTTCCTGCACACCTCCTACTGGGGATGTGCCCGCAACCAAGGTACATGCCCTTGACCGGAATCGAACCTGGGACCCTTCAGTCCGCAGGCCGATGCTCTATCCACTGAGCCACACCGGTCAGGGCTGACTGGGCATCGTTTGTAACTACAGCTGATTCTTGGGACATGCTTTGCATTTAGTGACGGCAGGCTAACTGTTGCACATGTCTGTCTTATACTGACCCCAAATTGTCCCCACATCTGGATTTCATTCTACGCTCTCAAAACATCAGAACTCTCTGAAATTGGGTGCAAAAGGAGTGGAGACGTGTGTTTTTTCCCTCCTGGGGAACAGGTGACCCCCCCAAAAGATAAAATCAGAGAGCTAGAGTTGAGCGACTTCATTCATCTGCTCAGGATCCACGTAGTTATTTAAAAAATAATGTGTTGCCCTAACTGGTTTGGCTCAGTGGATAGAGAGTCCGCCTGTGGACTCAAGGGTTCCAGGTTCGATTCCGGTCAAGGGCATGTACCTTGGTTGCGGGCACATCCCCAGTAGGGAGTGTGCTGGAGGCAGCTGATCATCTCTCTCATCGATGTTTCTAACTCTCTATCCCTCTCCCTTCCTCTCTGTAAAAAAATCAATAAAATATATTTTAAAAAAATAATGTGACACAATGGAATACTATGCAGCTGTACAAAAGAAAGAATGCTTATCATTTGCAGCAGCACGGAGGGACCTGGAGAGCATTATGCTGAGCGAAATAAGCCAGTCGGAGAAAGATAAATATCCCATGATCTCACTCATATGTGGAATCTAATGAACAACATAAACTGATGAACAAAAACAGACCCAGAGACAGAGAAGCATCGAACAGACCGTCCAACCTCAGAGGGAAGGCGGGGGAGGGTGGTGGTAGGTGTGTGTGTGGGGGAAGATCAATCAATGAATTCATATGTGGATATGCAAAAGCCATGGACAGAGACAATAGGGTGGTGAAGGCCTGTGGGGGGGTGGGGAGTAGGAGCAGGATGGAAGAGTTCAATGGGGGCAAAAGGGGACATATGTAATACCTCCAACAATAAAGATGAAAAAACATTAGCCCCGCCCCCAAGGTATTTTAAACATGTCTATATCGTGGCTACTTGGTCACGGACCTGGTGGATTTCCACGGAAAAAGTTCTCACTCACTAAGGAGCCTACGGGGACCCTGTCTTCGTGGCCCGTACCCTGGGCAGCCCCCCACCTTCAAACTCCCCAGAAGGTGTGACTGACCTGTCACTTGGCTGTGCATGTTCAGCGGGCATTTTTCTATCCTAGGAAGAAATCGTACAACTAATGGAAACATTCCCCCCCCCCCCCGCGCCCATCAAAGTACAATAAAACCATTCTCTGAAAGTTTCTTCTTCCCATTAAGTGGCTCATCGCAGGAGAATTTTATGCCACCCCGGAGTGGCGCCTCCAGGAGCGCCCGGGAAAGTCAATTAGACGGTGAAAGGACCGTCTCTTAATTGTGATGGTCGCCTCGTGCGTGCGTCCAAATGGGTTCTAATGGGCATTTCAGGGCACGCGGGTTAATGGGATCTCTTGCCAGGCAGGAGCGCTGGCCAGAGCAGGGTTAATTTATTAAAATGACGCCGCGTGGTGTTTCAAAACCATTTTCCTGGTCCCCGAGTCTCCTTAACTCATATCTGGGCCTCTGCAGTGTTTTTAAAATGGAGCCATGCCAGTAAGTGGCTGGATCTTAATTCCGTTGTTGTTGATAATTTGGCGCTCTTATCCGCCCAGGTTAAAGAGGGACTCTTGCTTTTGCAAATGAAAAGAATCCCTATCGGAGATGAAAACGTACCTAATGAAGCTAGGTTTGATCTTCGATTCTGCGGGAGGGTGGCTCTCTCGTCTCCCCTTCATAATCTTGACAAAGGGAACTCCCACGTCCTGATTTGCTGACCTCTAACTAATCCCAGGGTCTCGCCGTGGCATTGGCCGTGATCAATAACTAATTATTAAAGCAGCAATTCTTTCCAGGGCCCCTTGTTAAGAAATTGCTCTTGGCTGAGAGAGAAGGAAAGAGGCCGTCACTTTGACATGGTCGCTGGTCTTTCAACATCCAGGGGGCCATCCGATTGAATTACTGTCCTCAACTAATTGATATAAATTTGAACAGAAGAATGCTTGTTACTGCAGAATCTCATAATGATATTCTTGACGAGAAAACGCTGGGGAGGGGGAAAAAAACAAAACACCCAACACCAATGACATTCGCACACCACTTTAGAATTGGGAGCGGGAAAGAACAGAAGTTGGGGTGAGGGTACGGCTGGACACCCTCCATGGCACGTTGAGACTTCTTTTTTTTTAAAAAAAATATTTTATTGATTTTTTACAGAGAGGAAGGGAGAGAGATAGAGAGTTAGAAACATTGATGAGAGAGAAACATCGATCAGCTGCCTCTTGCACACCCCCCACCGGAGATGTGCCCGCAAACAAGGTACATGCCCTTGACTGGAATCGAACCTGGGACCCCTCAGTCCACAGGCTGACGCTCTATCCATTGAGCCAAACCGGTCTTGGCACATTGAGACTTCTTAATTTGCTTTGTTAACCCTCACATGAGAACATGTTCCCATTGATTTTTAGAGAGAGTGGAAGAGAGAGGGGAAGACAGAGCAACATCGATGAGAGAGAATCATTGATCGACTGCCTCCCACAGGCACCCCAACCAGAGCCCAGAGCCGGGGATCAAGCCCGCAAACAAGGCATGTCCCCTTGACCGGAATCGAACCCGGGACCCTTCAGTCTGCAGGCCGAGGCTCTATCCACTGAGCCACACCAGCCAGGGTGAGAGTTCCTTTTCTTAGTTGAAGAGCTTTATGCATTGCAAGCTCTTCTTAACATTGAGTCTGAAAAGGTTTGAGATGTCATGTAAAAACGCCCCGATCGGATGAGAGGACGCACGAGAACTGCTAATGAAACGTTCCGAATGGAGTTCAAACAGGTTCCGAGACGGAAATGAAATTCCCAGATGAAAATGGATAGGGAATACTGAAAAAGGAAGGAAAGAAGGAAGGGAGGGAGGGAGGGAGGGAGGGAGGGAGGGAGGGAGGGAGGGAGGGAGGGAGGGGAAAGAAGGAAGGAAGGAAGGAAGGAAGGAAGGAAGGAAGGAAGGAAGGAAGGAAGGAAGGAAGGGAGGGAGGGAGGGAGGGAGGGAGGGAGGGAGGGAGGGAGGGAGGGAGGGAGAGAGGGAGGGAGGGAGGGAGGAAGGAGAAAGAAGGGAGGAAGGAGAAGGAAGGAAGGAAGGAAGGAAGGAAGGAAGGAAGGAAGGAAGGAAGGAAGGAAGGAAGGAAGACAGACAATTGGAAGCGAGAAGGGAGGAAAACCAGTTGGAATATGAAGTGAAAAGGACCGGATGCCAATAATGAACATGGTGAAATCAACATGGATGAGCAAGACGAGAACCAAATGAATGACAGCAGCGAGCACTGGGGATATTGGGGGCAAGAGTTAAACCCATGAAATACACAGTGACTGCTACTCGGATGAAGAAGTTTCATTCAACCCACCACCCAAGGCCCCGCTCCCATCCAGAGGGCTGCTCCCAGCCGGGTACGAGCTAAGACACAGGACCCGCCCCCCCCCCCCCCCCCCCCCGCCCGGGTTTACACACTTCCTGTTCCAGTGCAAACTTCCTCTGCAGGCTTTGTAATCTACCATACCTCTTTCTCCTTGCAGGGAAGAGGTCACCTCTTGACATTGACTCTTTTTTTTTTTTTTAAGCATGCTTCGAGGAAAGTAGAATGCTATTAAGAGATACGTTGGCTAATATTATTATTTTATTTTAGGCGGATGATTAAGTAAAGAAATAGAACAGTACATCCTGAGGCCAGAATGGGTGCAGAACACACAGAACAGAAAAACTGGTTCCTTCTGTGATCTTTCTTTTTTTTTTTTAAAGTATATTTTTATTGATTTCAGAGAGGAGGGGAGAGGGAGAGATAGAAACATCAATGATGAGAGAGAATCATTGACTGGCTGCCTCCTGCACGCCCCACACTGGCGATCAAGCCCACAACCCAGGCATGTGCCCTGACCCGTTATCAAACTGTGACCTCCTGGTTCGTAGGTTGATGCTCAACCACTGAACCATGCTAACCGGGCCTACTTCTACTGTTCTGATCTGCCTTTCATAATTGTAAGTGAGATTGTCCTAGAACTTGACAGTCCTGTGAGTGAGTTCACAGTGTCTTTTTTTGTTCTTGATGCTCTCGGTTTCAGCATGTCCCGGGCACAGGAGCCTCTCATATCCTGCTAGAAAACAGAAAGGATCTTGCCCTGCACGTGCACAAATAAGTCTATTTTGTTATTCTAAGAGCTATCCAGGCTCCACTCTCCTGCAATAGATAAAAAGCAGGGAAGTCTGAAGCAGTGAGTGAGGAGATCAACGGTAACAATTAGCAATCTGACCAATTACCAACGGTTTTGACACAGCAGCTGGTTTATCCACGTCCACTGTACTACTTTCATAACTGTAGGAATGTTTCTTATTTCCTAAAAAAAAAAAAAAAAAAATGTCTGGCCCAGTTGGTGTGGCTCAGTGGTTGCGCATCGACCTAGGAACCAGGAGGTCACGGTTTGATTCCCGGTCAGGGCACATGCCCGGGTTGTGGGCTCGATCCCCAGTGTGGGGCGCGCAGGAGGCAGGTGATCCATGATTCTCTCTCATCACTGATGTTTCTCTCTCTCTCTCTCTCCCTCTCCCTTCCTCTCTGAAATCAATACAAATATGTTAAAAAGATAAAATCATTGTCTAGTTCTGGTTGATTATAGAAATCAAAAGTGAAAGGAACTTAGAAAGAGTGACAAAGGAAAACTGTGAAAAGGCCTGGGTCCAGGAAAGTGCCATACTATGGGGCTGTTTTGCATTTGTTCAGCTGCTTAACTATGAAGGTAAAGAAGCCTATCATTGCCTACCCGGGGATGGCTCAGTGGTCGAGCGTCAACCCAGGAACCAAGAGGTCACAGGTTCGATTCCCGGTCAGGGCACATGCCTGGGTGGAGGGCTTGATCCCCAGTGTATGACCTGCAGGAGGCAGCCAATCAGTGATTCTCTCTCCTCATTGATGTTTCTCTCTCTCTCTCTCCCTCTTCCTTCCTCTCCGAAATCAATAAAAATATATATAAAAAAATAAAAACAAGAAACCTATCGAGACTTTTAAAAATGTCCTCATTCTCCCCCCAAATTCTTCCCACTGTATCCTCAGGGACAGCACAGGGAGGGGTGACAGGACTCTCTTGGGGTTCACTGTATACACTGAGAGGCCAGATTATGATGATCTCTGAACGCATAATAATCTGGCCACTCAGTGTGTGTGTATATATACATACATATATATATTAGAGGCCTGGTGCATGAATTCGTGCATGGGTGGGGTCCGGCCAGCCTGGCCAGGGGGAGGGGACATGGGCGGTTGGCCGGTCTGCCTGCTGGTCGAACTCCTGGTCGAGGGGACAATTTGCATATTAGCCTTTTTTATATAGGATATACAGTGAGTGGCCCGGTTATTATGCGTTCAGAGATTATCATCATCTGGCCACTCCATGTATATCGATCGGCTCCTCACATTATACCTCGGCAAGTAGACAGGCTTTGCCTTGGCCCGCATCGCCGTAATTCCTTGCCGGGGGGAAATAAACAAACTCAAAGGACAAATACATGCATGTAAGCCAGCCTCCCAACATGAAAACAGAACCCGCCCATTGCTGCTGCCACTTACAGGGCGACCTTGCTTGGGGCTCTGCTCCCTTGCATTTAGATCTGAAAGACACGCCTCCGCTTCCCTCTGCCCTTTCTCAATCAATCGGAAAGAGTCGTGGAAATAATTATGAAGCTGGATAATTATTTTTACAGCATAGAAGGCGCTCGCCTTGTCCATTTGCATCTCGGCGCCGTTCATTCCTTCCCGGAATATTCATCAGCCCTGATCACTCGTTTGGAGGCGAGGGGGTCAACCGGGGAGACCCCAGGAGCGTGGGCATTTGCGATGTCAAGAAAACCTTTCGGAGAGATGTAAAATCATAAATGCCAGGCCGGGGGCGGGGAGTGCTGGTGGTACCTCACCTGTCACTCAACAAAGAGGAGACCCGGGAGGCCCCACCCTCGGCCATCTACTCCAAATTAATAGTCCTCAACGTGGGAATGGCTCTGTAGTGGGGGTGTGAGTAGAGAGAGGACTAGGTTTTTATCAGGATTCGGGAGTTTCACAGGATGTCTTACCGCCTGGGATATTTTCTCATTCTCACACCAGCCACCATCAGCGGGTGGGGAAGTAGGATATTTTTCTTGTTGTTATAATGTTTTAAAAAAATATATTTTATTGATTTTTTTACAGAGAGGAAGAGAGAGGGATAGAGAGTTAGAAACATCGGTGAGATGAGAGAGAAACATCGATCAGCTGCTTCCTGCACTCTCCCTACAGGGGATGTGCCTGCAACCAGGGTACATGCCCCTGACCAGAATCGAACCTGGGACCCTTCAGTCCGCAGGCCGACGCTCCATCCACTGAGCCAAACCGGTCAGGGCTTGTTGTTATAATTTTTGTCTTCACCCTCGGGAGCTGTTGGGGGACTGTTTCCTCTCCCAGCTCAGTGGAGGGGTGGTCCCTGTATCGGTGAGGACTCTTATTTTTGGAACCTCTTGTCTTGAATGGGGCCGTGACTCAGTCTTCCTGGCCAGTCCGCGAGGCGAACCGGGGCCTGACCTGAGAGGAAGCAAGGCCGCCTTCCCTTTTGAAAATCTAAAAAAAAAAAATTTTTTTAAATGAGCAATTGCTGCAAAAACCTGGCATGAGATCCAAGAGCCAAGGCAGGCTGTCCTCCTCACTCCACGTTTACTTAGACCCAGGGTTTTCTGCCTTTGGGCTTCCTCCAAGGTCTGAGGTTCAGGACCACGAGACATGGACAGCAGCCACAGTGACGGGGTGTTGGCCTTAACAGTTGCCTTCTGGGTCATGACCTGAGGCAAACTGTGGATGAGTAGGGACTAGTGTGCTCATAATGTTGTCATGTTTTCACCTGGGTACTCTCATTTTATCTTAAAAAATTTAAAAATATATATATTTCTTTATTGATTTCAGAGAGGAAGGGAGAGGGATAGAGAGTTAGAAACATCGATGAGAGAGAATCATTGATCGTCTGCCTCCTGCAAGCCCCCTACTGGGGATCGAGCCCACAACTCAGGCATATGCCCTTGGCTGGAATCGAACCTGGGACCCTTCAGTCCGCAGGCCGACGCTCTATCCACTGAGCAAAACTGGCTAGGGCTAAAAAAAAATTTTTTTTAAAATACGTTTTTATTGATTTCAGAGAGAAAGGGGAGGAAAGAGAGAGAAACATCAATGATGAGAGAGAATCATGGATTGGCTGCCTCCTGCACACCCCACACTGGGGATCAAGCCCGCAACCCCGGCATGTGCCCTGACCAGGAATCGAACCGTGACCTCTTGGTTCACAGTTCAATGTTCAACCACTGAGCCACACCAGTCGGGCTGATTCCACTCTTTTTTTTTTATTATTGATTTCAGAGAGGAAGGGAGAGGGAGAGAGAGAGAAAGAGAAACATCAATGATGAGAGAGAATCATTGATCAGCTGCCTCCTGCACGCCCCTACTGGGGATCGAGCCCGCAACCCGGGCATGTGCTCTCAGCTGGAATCGAACCTGGGACCCTTTAGTCCACAGGCCGACGCTCTATCCACTGAGCCAGACAAACAAGGGCTGATCCATGCTTATTAACTATTTGTGCAAAGGCAGTTTTGAACCAAGACAACCGGTCTTCAGATTCATGCTCTTAACCACAGCAACGCGCTGCCTAAGAGAATGGCCAGAAGTCGACTGAGACAGACAGAGTTGGCCTCACATAGACATAAATATTTTCAGAGAGAACAAGTCTGGCACATTCCCAATAGGATGACTTAGATCAAATTGAGCCCCTGAAGGATGAGATATACCATGAAGGGTGTTCTGTTTTTATAAAATACATTTTTATTGACTTCAGAGAGGGAGAGAGAGATAGAAACATCAATGATGAGAATCATTGATCGGCTGCCTCCTGGCGATCGAGCCAGCAACCCGGGCATGTGTCCTCGACCGGAATCGAACCTGGGACCCTTCAGTCTGCAGGCCAACGCTCTATACGCTGAGCCAAACCGGCGAGGGCTGCGAATGGTATTCTTTCCCCTTGATTTTGATGAACGAGGGAGCTGAGGCTCAGAGGCATTCAGAGCTGCCTCCGTGCTCCCAGCTGTTTAGCAGGACACCTAAGGCCAGGGGCCCGCCAGCCAGCCGGCGGCCCCAGCTCACTGGAGACACCTGCAAATTAAGAGCCGTCACGCAGGAGACAAGACAAGCGCCTGGACTCTTAATCCTGAACCCTTTCTGCTACTTTCACGCTTTCCTGCTTTGCAGAAAAAACCATCGCTTGTCTGAGCCAACTGATTGTTTCTTCTGGAAAAAAAAAGTGTCATTTTTGATCATCAGAGGGAAGGCAGGGGAGGGTGGGTGGGAAGAGATCAACCAATGAACCTGTATGCATCTATGCGTAAACTGTGGACACGGACAATGGTGTGGTGAGGGCCTGGGGCGGGGCGGGGGGGAAGGGGGGCGGGGAGAGGGGATGGGAGCCGGCTGGAAGAGGTTTATGGGGGAAAAGGAGGACCTATATGGAATCCTTTCAATGATAAAGTCAACTCTATCTGTCTAAGACTTCCGGTTGAAATACTTTTACCAATAAAGATAAAAAAGTGTAATACACAATACCTATATGTTTCAAAGAAGTACATATATACCGAGTGGCCAGATTATTATGATCTCTGAACGCATAATAATCTGGCCACTCAGTGTATGAGTGTGTGTGTGTGTGTGTGTGTGTGTGTATATATATACACACACACACACACACACACACACACACACTCATACACTGAGTGGCCAGATTATTAGAAAGCCCAAAGTTTTGAGCCCCTTAATGATGAGATATATCATATATATATATACACTCATACACTGAGTGGCCAGATTATTATGCGTATTATATATATATACACACACATACACACACACACGTATATATATATATATATACACACACACACATATATATATTAGAGGCCCGGTGCATGAATTCGTGCATGGGTGGGGTCCAGCCAGCCTGGCCAGGGGGAGGGGACATGGGCGGTTGGCCGGCCTGCCTGCTGGTCAAACTCCTGGTCAAGGGGACAATTTGCATATTAGCCTTTTATTATATAGGATATACACTGAGTGGCCCGATTATTATGTGTTCAGAGATCATCATCATCTGGCCACTCAGTGTATGGTGGTAAAGAGTTAAACAACAAAAAAAAGCATGAATTAAAAAGAAAAAATCCGACCATCCATATAGGGCCTTCTCATTGATATCAGTTGCAACAAGTCTAAAGCCTGACCTCATTACAAGAGTTTAATTGCATTGTTACACAGCCTCTCTTCTCCTCTCTGGCCTCTTTCTCTTTATGACAGCTTCAGAAAGGGATTTCAGCTCAAGGTCAAAGGAAATTAATTACCGCTTTCTTAATCTGGGCTCATCTACATTTAGAAAACTTCGGGCTTTCTACCAACGTATCCTAGTCGCCTATTCCTACAGACCCAAACTTATACAAGTAACACCTCAGACCTTTGCAAAAAGAAAAAAAAGAATTCCACAAAAGCCCTCAAACAGCACATATTTAATAAGTGTGGGTCAAGTCCCCAGAAAGCACCAGGGGCAGAACAGAAATTCCTGCCAGTTAGCAAAGACAGCAATGCTTTAAAAGTTGAGAATTATCTTACACAGAAAATCGCGTCCCATAATTACACTGAAGAGTATTTCTGGGATGTTAGTAATGTTCATCTAGCCTGACTGGCATGGCTCAGGGGTTGAGCATCAACTTAGGAACCAGGAGGTCACGGTTCGATTCCTGGTCAGGGCACATGTCCAGGTTGTGGGCTCGATCCCCAGTAGGGGGCGTGTGGGAGGCAGCTGATCAATGATTCCCTCTCATCATTGATGTCTCTATCTCTCTCTCTCCCTCTCCCTTCCTCTCGGAAATCAATACAAGTATATTTTTAAAAATAATATTGATCTAGTAATGCAATAAGAAGAAGGGTCTAAGGCGGTGGTTCTCAACCTTTCTAATGCCGCGACTCTTTAATACAGTTCCTCATGTTGTGGTGACCCCCAACTGTAAAATTATTTTCATTGCTACTTCATAACTGTAATTTTGCTACTGTTAATGAATCGTAATGTAAATATCTGTGTTTTCCAATGGTCTTAGGCTCTACAGCAGCAGTTATCAACCTGTGGGTCATGACCTGTAAACCGCTGCTGTAGAGCCTAAGACCATCAGAAAACACAGATATTTACATTACGATTCATAACAGTAGCAAAATTACAGTTATGAAGTAGCAATGAAAATAATTTTACAGTTGGGGGTCACCACAACACGAAGAACTGTATTAAAAGGTCATGGCATTACAAAGGTTGAGAACCACTGGTCTAAGAGAAAAGACTCACAGTGTGTCTATGCCTAGTGATGGGCAATAGAAGGATGTAGCTGCAGATTTAAACCTGGCTTTCTGGGCAGTATCTCTGTCTGTTGTTGGTTTAAGCATCAGGAGGAACTGATTCTTTTCATTACTGCATTAATATTCTAAAATGTCCCTTCCTGTCCTTTCTCATGTCCTTGTTTGTCAGGGAGATGTCAAATCCCCAAACACACACACCTGCCCAATGACCAAAACTCAATTAATATTGTCAGAACAACCAGGAACGATGGTGTGGCCCTCAGGATAAAGCCTGAGTATGGGGAGCGGTGCAGCCAACTGAACATGTAAAGGCGGAGTGATAGCACAGGCTGGAGGAAAGTAGGTAACAGATCATTGCATTGGTAGAAGCAACAGAATCTTCTATTCCATTCTCGATTAGATCAATACCTTGATGTAGATGGGGGAAAGTGTGGAAATGACGCAGGAGGGTGCAAAGGAATCGTTTAAATCTTTGAAATTCTGGAGCGGTTAATATGGATCAATGAACTTTAAGGCTGATTTGCCTGGAATGGAGACACAAATTCTGTAGCACCACCCCTGGTTCCCGTCCCACCTTTTGCTGGTCTACCCATGCCAAGGCCGTCTTAAACACCTGGATGCCAGCCCCTCTGAAACCGCTCTTCTCATATTCTAAGCGGCCATTGGCATAGGGGTGCTAAGCTAATGCATGGGCAGAAAGTCCCAGCCCAGCCTCAATTCTTACAAATTTGAAGTCAGTTATAAACCACACTAAACTACCAGCCTAAAGTTAATACCTTAAGATTGTCATCCATGGGAGAACCAAAGTATGAAACAAGATTGATTGATTTGGAAGTTGAGTTTTATGGTGACACATGGAGATTTGTTTTTTGTTTTTGGCAAAATGAGTAGATTCTGAACTAGGAGAATTTTTTTTTAAAGAATAAGTTAAATTTTGAATAAAGACTTCCTCTGGGGCAATTCTTGTTAGCCATGCTGATGATTGTGGAATCATTTTATCTTCACTGTCATCATTATTTTTTTTAAAAAATATATTACTTTATTGATTTTTTACAGAGAGGAAGGGTGAGGGATAGAAAGTTAGAAACATCGATGAGAGAGAAACATCGATCAGCTGCCTCCTGCACACCTCCTACTGGGGATGTGCCCGCAACCAAGGTACATGCCCTTGACTGGAATTGTACCTGGGACCCTTGAATCCAAAGGCTGACGCTCCATCCACTGAGCCAAACCGGATAGGGCCCCCTAATCTTCTTATTGCATTTTCCCAAACACTACTCAACCACCTCCACCACACTCCCCTGCCAGCTGGGGTCACTGCCAATGGCTACCTGGTTCCCAGGCCTCTGTGCTCTCTTCTCTTGAAGCCCGGATCACAATGTGTCATCCTTTCCCCTTGCCTGGGGTCACCACTCCTCTGGGAGCCCCTCCATGACACCCTAGTGTCTCCATACTTGGGACTTTGGGGGCCGGTCATAGAAGACTGGGTCTTTCGGCTGGAATCCGAACAGCAGAAGCTCCGATTTGGAGATCTGCCACGAAAGACATTCCTTGGGTGCTAAGCAGAGGGAACCGAGGTCCCGAGGTGAGAAAAAAATATCTGATACTTAGAGAATAAACAGCAGCCCTGCTCAGAGGCCGAGCCTGGAGAGCGGATGGAGAAATGAGGGCGTCTTCAAAGTGGCTGACTCAAAAGGCATGGGAAGCCGAAACCGGTTTGGCTCAGTGGATAGAGCGTCGGCCTTCGGACTCAAGGGTCCCGGGTTCAATTCCGGTCAAGGGCATGTACCTTGGTTGCGGGCACATCCCCAGTAGGGGGTGTGCAGGAGGCAGCTCATCGATGTTTCTAACTCTCTATCCCTCTCTCTTCCTCTCTGTAAAAAATCAATAAAAATATATTTAAAAAAAAAAAGGCGTGGGAAACCACATTGAAAGCCATTTGTAACACTTCTAGGAGGCAGGTTTCAAATGCCTGGCACGTAGTAGGTGTTCAAGTAATATTTGTCGACACAATGAGCGCATTACACAGAGCAAAACGATGAAGTGATTTCGAGGCATCGCAAATTGCCTACCAACGGATTAGCGTGAGGTCACGTAGTAAACACCGAGATAGAACGTGCTCAATCCTAAAACCTAATCCCACACCTTGCTTCCTGGGAGTGTCCAGAGACGACCTTGGGCCCTTGCACAGTGCTTTCTTTTTTAACATTTTTTCTAAATTTTTTATTTTTGTTACTCCTCACCTGAGGATATTTTTCCATTGATTTTTAGGGAGAGTGGAAGAGAGAAGGAAAGACAGAGAGAAACATCGATGTGAGAGAGACACATGGATTGGTTGCCTCCTGCACACGCCCCGACCAGGGCCCGGGCTGGGGAGGAGCCTGTAACCGAGGTATGTGCCCTTGACTGGAATCGAACCCGGACCCTTCAGTCTGCAGGCCGATGCTCTATCCACTGAGCTACACCGGCTAGGGCCAGAGTGCTTTCTTATATCTAACCTATATCCACCGATATGAACTGTCTTCCTTGGGGCTGTGCGGGGTCTTTCCTTGTTTAAGACAACAATGAGAAGTACAAGCCCAGCATCTTAGAAGTATCCACGTATCGCCCTGGCTGGTGTGGCTCAGTGGATAGAGCGTCGGCCTGGGGACTGAAGGGTCCCGGGTTTGATTCCGGTCAAGGGCACATGCCTGGGTTGCAGGCTCAGTCCCCAGTGTGGGGCGTGCAGGAGTCAGCTGATCAATGATTCCCTCTCATCACTGATGCTTCTCTCTCTCTCGCCCTCTCCCTTCCTCTCTGAAATCAATAAAAATATATTTTTTAAAAAAAGTATCCACATATCCATAAGCACCTAGCAACCAGAGGGATTATCTTTATTCAGAAGAAGCGGGCACTTTGAAGGCTCAGAAATATATATACACACATATATATAAAAATTGGGTTCTGAAATGGTCATTTTTTTCCCCCCTCCCCTCAGCTATGCCATTATAGCGATCAGCCAAGCTTCGGGAAGGTAAATACTTTTGGAAAATAAGTGGAAATTTGCCGCAAATCAGTCCCTTTTGTGCATGGCCGCGGGAGCATGTTGAAATGTTTGGACACTAATACCCTTTCATTTTCTTGGCTCCATAAATAAAAGCCGCCCGCTCCCTGGCGGCCGCCAAATGGCATTCTTCGGGGCCCAGCGGGGGCCCCCTTCTTATTACCGCCGCGGGGGGCAGGACAGGCCCCAAATAGCAAGACAACTAAATCAAGACATTTTCAATGTCGGACAAAATGACTGTGTTTTAGAAAGAACCCAAAGGTTGGGGGAAATTGGCCAGCTTTTGTGCCGGGTGTAATACCTTTGTTAAAGGAGTTCAGCCGGGAAAAGGGAATCTTTCAGAAATGGATCAGCATACTTGTGAATATCGTTTAAAATCTCCGGAGAGCTTATGGGACCGCAGATCCGATGGAGTCCTGGCAGGGAGGGTGGGGGGGAGAGAGGGGGGCGGAATTCGGGCTGGAGAGCGGCCTTGCATTTGGGGACCCCAGCCCATGGCGAGCACGTGGGCCCGCGGAAGAATTGGGGGTGGCCTCCTGGTGCGTGGGGGTTCGCAGGCGGGGAGGGACTTCAAAAGGAGGTCAGAGGGGCCTTTGAAAGAACCTGGCAGCTGCTCGGCCTGCGAACCTTTCTCAAATTAAGATTTTTTTGTTTTCTTCCTGAGCGTGTTCTGGCCATTACGGTTCCTTTTATCCAGGAGAAAAATTAGCAAAGGTATTTTTCAAAGAAGCCCCAGAGGATGCCGATCGCTGGGCTGGGAGGCAGGAAAGAGTAGGCAGAAGATAATGCAGAATTTTCTTCCTCTTACTGCACGCCCCTCCCCTCCCCCTGAATTAAGTACTGTTCACCCATTTTTGAATAGGCAATTAATTCCTTTTTTTAAAAATCCTCACACCAGGATAATTTTTCCACTGCTTTTTAAAAAATATATATTTTTTATTGATTTCAGAGAGGAAGGGAGAGGGAGAGAGAGAAATAGAAACATCAATGATGAGAGAGATTCATGGATCGGCTGCCTCAAGTCCGCAAACCTGGGCAGGTGCCCTTGACCGGAATCGAACCCAGGACCCTTCAGTCCGCAGGCCGACGCTCTATCCACTGAGCCACACCAGCTGGGGCCAGTAGAGCCATTTTTAGGGGATTGTAAAGGCCAAGTGTGCAGGCGGGCCACACCAAGCCGAGTGGCGCTGGCCCCACTGTCCTGTCACTCTAGGCTCCCATCCCTGGTTTTATCTGCTTTTGGCCAACCTGGCTAGTTAGCTGCACGTATGGACAGGCAACAGGGAAAGACGTACTAACCCCAGCCAGCATGGCTCAGTGGTTGAGCATCGCCCTACGAACCAGGAGGTCACAGTTCAATTCCCGGTCAGGGCACAAGCCCGGGTTGTGGGCTCCATCCCCAGTGTGGGGGGGCGTGCAGGAGGCAGCCGATGGATGATTTTCTCGCATCATTGATGTTTCTCTCTCTCTCCTTCTCCCTTCCTCTCTGAAATCAATAAAATATATTTTAAAAAAGACATACTAACAAGGAGTGGGGAAGTGAACAAATAGCAGTGGTTCCCCACGTGGGGCACACGCCCACAGGGGGGCAATGTGACGTTTAAGGGCGTCAATTCGAGAACGAGTCATTAATGGTGAATGTTCAGCATTTCTTCTGGTTCTAAGGGCCTAACAGACAGGCTATAAACACATATTCTGACATGTGTACGCATTTCAGTTCTCTATTCTATGTTTTGAAACTTCATTTGCTATTGTTTCCTATCACTTCCTATTATTATTTAAAACAATTTCTTAGTGATTTCTTCCTCAGTCCTTCCACTGTCCTTTCGTTCTTCTTCTTTTTTTAAAAAAAATATATTTTATTGATTTTTTACAGAGAGGAAGCGAGAGGGATAGAGAGCTAGAAACATCGATGAGAGAGAATCATCGACCAGCTGCCTCCTGCACACCCCCTACCAGGGATGTGCCCGCAGCCAATGTACATGCCCTTGACCGGAATCGAACCTGGGACCTTCCAGTCCAAAGGCCGACGCTCTATCCATTGAGCCAAACCGGTTTCGTCTGTCCTTTCATTCTTTTATCTTTCTCTTTCATGGAGGCCATGTTCTTTGGAAGCTTGTTTAGACCAAGTTCATGGCCTTTGAGGCTTCCTCCATGCAAATAAGAGCTCACTTTTTGAATAATAAGAATTACAGGTCACACGGGGGGCGGGGGGCATCAGGATGTTAGGGATGCTTGGGTGGGGCGTGGCCAGAGAGAGGTTGGGACCCACGGATGCAGACCAAGCACAGCGACCCAGACGCACCGGATCGCCTCGCATAGATCTCAAAAAACCTCGTGAAGATCTCGAAAAACCCGGTAAGGTTGACCCGACAAGACAGAGGCCAAATCACAAAGCTGGATGCGCTGCGCAGCGCACCGATGGATGGCCGGGCGCGGTGTCCCGGCTCTGGGCTCACCATGCAGGCGGTCACGGCGCAGCTGTCTCCAAGGGTCCCCCCTGCAAAGAGCAGGCCAGCCCTTCCCCGTCCACGGGGGCCGGTACCCGGGGAGCTCGCGACAATCAGAAAATAATGACATCAACATGACCGTGCTCCAGCCCCTGACAGGCTGCGGGCTCCCCGCTGTGTGGCCAGGGACAGCAGAGGGACAATGAAGACGCCTGCTCGGCGGCCCCGGCTGTGATCAGCCGCCCGGTGAGACCCCGGGAAGGTGGGACGCAGCCTGCACTTGCGCGGGGACCAGGTTAATCTCTCAATTGGAGGAGAAGCGACAGACAACAGCGACAGGGACGATCATTCATTTTGCATAATCGATGTTTAACCCTTTGCTAATAGACACCACGTTGCCTTCCCATCAGCTTCCTTTTCTCGGGACGGGTGGGCAGGGATCCCCAACCCCAGTCAGCCAATGAACAAACACACTCTCACCTATTCCAGTTCAGACGGATTGCTGAGACTGAGGGCGTAGGGAGGGGAGGGGGAAAAACTCGAACCGTGGAGATTGGAAGTGACAGGCGTGTCTTAAAAGGAACACTGTTGGAATTTATTCCGGCCCGGGGTCTTTGGAGAGCGGCTTAAGCTCTCTGCTTTTAGCTTCCTCGCTCGGGGACTAGGTTAGGATGGAGAGAGCTGGGATTTAAGGGGGACTCACACACTGAGGCTTTCTGAGAAATTTCTTTAAAAACACAGGGAGCTGTCTGCGTGCTATTTAGTAGAGGAAACGCAAATGGCTGCTTGCACACGCATATAGGTGATTGTGTGTGCGTGTGTGTGTGTGTGTGTATGTGTGTGTGTGTGTGTGTATGGGCGCAGGAGGGAAGTCATGGGCGTAGGCAGCGAAGACATACGTGAACTAAAATCTTGCAAGAAAGTCGTAAATAGAACTGGAATTTCTCAGGTTCAAGGACTGCATTTTTAGCATGTTTTTCTGTTCCTCTGTTTTGTATTTGTTTTTTTTGTTTTTTAAATATTTTATTGATATTTTACAGAGAGGAAGGGAGAGGGAGAGAGAGTTAGAAACATCAATGAGAGAGAAACATCGATCAGCTGCCTCCTGCACACTCCCCATGGGGGATGTGCCCGCAACCAAGGTACATGCCCTTGGCCGGAATCGAACCTGAGACCCTTGAGTCCACAGGCCGATGCTCTATCCACTGAGCCAAACCAGTTAGGGCTGTTTTGTATTTGTTTTATGATTTCCTGCCCCATCTCTTTCTACCTACATTTTTTTTTTTACTTCCCTGATAAAACATGCGGATAATGAAGTTTGTAAATTTAAAATATACAAATTTATTAATTTCAGAGAGGAAGGGAGAGGGAGAGAGAGACAGAAACATCAATGATGAGAGAGAATCACTGATGGGCTGCCTCCTGCACGCCCCCCACTGGGGATCGAGCCCGAAACCTGGGCATGTGCCCTGACGAACTGGGAGTGGAACTGGGACCTCCTGGTTCCTAGGTCGACGCTCAACCACTGAGCCATGCCCGCCGGGCAAGCAAAGCGCTTTTACATCCCAACCCAGTTCTGTCATTTTTGTGAATTCCTTCTGAACAAAACCACATATTTTTTTTGTTGGGGATTTTTCATATTTTGGTTGCATCTTGCAAAAACCCCCTGTACCAAGGCCAGTTCGCTAGTAAAATTAAATTACACGCGCATTAAGCACTTGGCAAGTTTACTCAAGATGGGAGCTGGCTGCAGGCCGTGAGAGTTTTGAAAACTCCAAAGCATAAAGAATTGAACCACAGGAATCATACGAGTCCATAGAATCGGAAAGTAACCCAGAAAGAATACCTCTTCCTTTAAACCAAAAAAAATCAGGGCTCGTCGGTTTGAATGGTTTCCATGAAAGCGCCCGATAGTAGATGAAAATGTCTCAGGTTCGATCAAAGGGAGGGAGGAAGGGTGGGGAGAAAAACTAAGACATGGAGGATGAGACGTGAAATTACTGCCTTTGGAGGCTGACATGCAAACACATAAAAATTCTAGGTTTGTTACAATGACAACGTGAAGCAGGAAAGATGAACTTTCAGACTGTTTGCCCAAGGATTTAAGAAGGGCCAACACATTGGAATGAAATGGTAGAAACATCCCCGTTAGTCAGACACTCCATTTCTTTCATTAAAAAAACAGTGAACTGGCCCTGGCCGGTGTGGCTCAGTGGATAGAGTGTTGGCTTGTGGACTGAAGGGTCCTGGGTTCGATTCTGGTCAAGGGCACATACCTGGGTTGCAGGCTCAATCCCCAGTGAGGGGCGTGCAGGAGGCAGCCGATCATTGATTCTCTCTCATCATTGATGTTTCTCTCTTTCCCTTTCTCTTCTTCTCTGAAATCAATAAAAATACATTAAAAAAAAACACCACACCAGAAAAACAAAAACAAACAAAATAAACAATGACCCGGTGACAGTATAAAAAAACCCCAAAGGTCCCATTTCTGTAATCTTTGGCCAAATCTCCCATTAGAGAAAACACTGACATTGATAACTACATAATCAGTTGTTTGCGGGGAGAAATGTAATGTTCAATACAGGTTAGCTCTCATCAAGGATTAGTCGATGAATGAATTATCCTACGACTTGAGAGAAACCTACGTTATTTCATGTGGAACCGTCATTTCATAGACGTGACAATCACCCCGCATTCGGACGCACTTTGTATGACGAAGACCATAACACGAATCTCATACGTTCACACATCCTCTCCCGGCTTCCTCCCGGCTCCTTCCCGACCCGTGTTCATTGGCCAGCGTGCTTCCTACGTCCGTGGGAAATCAGATCAAGTGCAGCCGTGGGTAAGTTAAGTTTCGGAAACACACGCGTGAAGTCCTCTCTGATCTCGCGCGAAATTCACACAGAACCACAGGGTGGTGTTGAGGGAGAGGTAGGCCTCGGGGCATCCAGAGAGCCAATCTGAACTCGCTCCAAGCCATTCTGGCCTGGCAACGTCACAGATATGTCTCAGTCCGGACGCCGGCCGTGGAACATACAGCGCAAGCATCGGATGTGGTTATCTCCCCCACTTAAAGCTACCAGCTTTTACGTCCGAGTGGGAGGAGGGGGATTAATATCCCACAATGCTGGCAGCCACGCACCCCATTAGATTAGTTGGGATTCCAGATGCAACCTTAAAACGTTATCTGAGGTTTTGCTGCCATTCATTTCTCCTTCCCTCGGATACTTATTAAAAGGGTCTGCATGCGAAGAATGAAAGAAATGTTATCACTCTATCTTCCGATACGTAAGTGGTAGGAGTTTTGCTTCGTTAACTGAACAAAGAGGTGGGATTAGAGAGTGGATCACAAGGGAATTAACATTTATTGAGCCTGTACTATGTTTTAGAAACGTTATGTGCCTTATCTAGGATCCTCACAGCAGTATGTATTTATTTTAAGTGTATATTTATTGATTTCAGAGAGGAAGGGAGAGGGAGAGAGAGATGGAAACGTCAATGATGAGAGAGAATCATGGAGCGGCTGCCTCCTGCACGCCCCCACACTGGGGATCAAGCCCCCAACCCGGGCACGTGCCCTGACCGGGAATAGAACCGTGACCTCATTCATAGGTCGACGCTCAACCACTGAGCCATGCCAGGCGGGTGTCATGGCGGTGTTTACACATGGGCATTGGCATCCCATTTTAGAGATGCAGAAACAGACACAAAAGTGAGGTCACTTGCCCGAGATCTGAGCTCTAGTGGGGTGGCTGGCAGCCACATGTCTGACTTAGATTCCTTTTTGCCATTAATGTATGATCTATATATATAAAAGCCCAAGTGACCGAATGACCGAACAACCAAACGACCAGTCGACCGGTCGCTATGGCACACACTGACCACAGGGGGCAGACACTCAATGCAGGAGCTGCCCCCTGATGGTCAGTGCGCTCCCACAGCCAACCTCCCACGGTCCCTTTCCCGCTGCTGACCTGCCCCAATTGGCCCCGATCACCAGCCAGGCCAAGGGACCCCACCTATGCATGAATTCGTGCACCGGGCCTCTAGTCTATTAAGAAGTTACTGGGGTGACTGCTTAGATTTCTAGGAAATAAATGCACACTTTCTTTTCTGCTACTAAGATGATCAAGACGTGAGTTTATCTTCCTAACTGGACCGACCGACTTTCTGTACTCCAAAGCTTCCTTCCATTGCCATCATCTTACACCGGTAAACTTGTGTCCCCCGAATAAATAAGGCCTAGATGCATAAACAATGCCTCCCCTGAAACACATTTCTAGAGTTAGCACCAAAATGAAGGCGCACAGAGCTCCTCGAAGGCCAGCGAATTGGTCCTCGTATAGAGCATCGTCTCTAGCGTCCTCATAATGACCTACGTCGGAGAGGCTAACGGGAACGATAAGAAGGAATTGAAATACTTCATCATTCACTCTTCCATGTTGGCAGGCTTCTACCCAAACACAACTTTCATCAGGATGAAAGGAAAAAGGAGGAAGAAAAAAAACACCCCAACGACACCGTTTTTATTTATTGCTTTGCGTTTGAAATAATCATTTGGGCCAAATTTTCTTTTCTTTGGAAGGGAACTTTTTTTTTTTTTTTTTTAATCCTCACCCAAGGATATTTTTGCATTGATTTTTAGAGAGAGTGGAAGGGAGAGGGAGAGACAGAGAGAAACATTGATGTGAGAGAGATATATCGATTGGTTGCCTCCTGCATGCATCCCAACCAGACCCTGGGACTCTGCAACCGAGGTACGTGCCCTTGACCGGAATGGAACCCAGGACCCTTCAGTCTGCAGGTTGATGCTCTATCCACTGAGCCAAATCAGCTAGGACTGGAAGAAAACATTTTGAGGGTACATCCCTGGTCTTGGAAGGTTCTGGAAACCTAATGAAAAGAGTCAAACCAAGGACACTGAGAACAGAAAAAATACCTCTGTTCATCCACATCCATCGGAAAGATGCCATAGCAACCGGTGCCGGCCCCGGGGAGGCCGCCCGGGAGAGGCCACGACTTCAGCCTCCAGGGCTGTCTCGCCTCCACGCTCTGCAGCCCAGAAGCCTGCACGCCCGCTCTGGGCTGGGCTAAGTCTGCGGATGGCTTTTCTTGCTTGTTTGTTTATTTATTTAACCCTCACCCGAGGATATCTGTCCATTGATTTTTAGGGAGAGTGGGAAAGGGAGAGACAGAGAGAAACATCAATGTGAGAGAGACACATCGGCTGGTTGCCTCCTGCACACGCCCTGACCAGGGCCCTGGCCGGGGAGGAGCCTGCAACCCAGGTACGTGCCCTTGACCGGAATCGAACCCGGCACCCTCGGGTTTGCAGGCCGGCGCTCTATCCACTGAGCCACACCGGCCAGGGCTGCAGATGGCTTTTCTGAAGTGCGCACCCGTCCATTAGGAATGGCAAGGAGACTCCCAACTCGTTTTTCACCGGCTACCGGGCAGCAGCGGCTGTTAATGACTTTGGAGTGTTTTGTCTTGGACAATAAGCCGGAATCTTGACTATGCCATTGACTGCAACCGCATCAATGGCTATTTGGAATGAATCTTAATACACACACACTCGTGGCTATAAATACGGCTTCCTCCGGGCACTCTCCCCATCCCATGGGGTGGCTGACATTCTACCCATTTTCAGCGAGCGCATCTGAAGGCAACGGCTGTGTCACACGTTCCGCGTTCGCACCGGCTATTGGCAGAGGCAAGGGGTGAAAAGTTAATTCCGTCCCCTCAATTCGGGGGACGCAGAAATGGCATGCCGGGTGCAGCCAGCTCCTATTTTTTTTTTAAAATATATCTTATTGATTTCTTTACAGAGAGAAAGGGAGAGGGATAGAGAGTTAGAAACATCGATGGGAGAGAAACATCAATCAGCTGCCTCCTGCACACCCCCCACAGGGGATGTGCCCGCCACCAAGGTACATGCCCTTGACCGGAATTGAACCTGGGACCCTTCAGTCCGCAGGCCGACGCTCTTTCCACTGAGCCAAACCAGTCAGGGCCAGCTCCTCTTTTTTTAACTGTCCCTTCCTGCTGCCTTCTCCCTCATTCGTGGCGCTTTCCCATGCTACCTGCATGGCAAGAGGCTGGAGTTAATTTCCTAAGATCTTACACGCGTGCAAATGAAAGCAAGGGAAGTGCTAAGCAAGGCAATTAGCACTCTGCGTAGTGCACGCCCAAAATAAACGCAGGCAATTTGCAATTTGGCAAATGGCACCCTATCCGGCTCCAACTCATTCATGCCCACGGGGGTGGCGCGGTTCATGGGGGGGCGCGGTGCATGGGGGGGCGGGGAGTGTTTATATATATTATGCTACTGAGGCCCGGCCCATGTTGCCTTCTAGCCACAGAGGCGACACCTCCTGAGGGTTAGGAGTGTTTCTTGCAGAAAAATGCCCAACGATTATGCTTTCGAATAAACTGCCCAAGAAGAATGCCTGTGACTATGGAGTCTCAGTGGCTAGCTTTGGAAGAGGGGCGTGCGGACGTGTGTGTAGGGCCGTGGTCGGCAAACTGTGGCTCGCGAGCCACGTGCGGGTCTTTGGCCCCTGGAGTGTGGCTCTTCCACAAAATACCACGGCCTGGGCGAGTCTATGTTGAAGAAGTGGCGTTAGAAGAAGTTTAAGTTTAAAAAATGTGGCTCTCCAAAGAAATGTCAATGGTTGTCCTATTGATATTTGGCTCTGCGGACGAATGAGTTTGCCGACCACTGGTTTAGGGGATGGCCTGCAAACCTGGAGGCACGGTGGGAGCCTCCTTTGTGGCTCTTAAAGCATGGATCTCACACCCTGGGCGGGTAGCTCAGTTGGTTAGAGCGTCGTCCCGATATGCCAAGGTTTCAGGTTCGATCCCTGGTCAGGGCACATACAAGAAGCAACCAATGAATGCGTAACTAAGTGGAACAACACATGGATGTCTCTCTCTCCCCCTCTCTCTCTCAAAACAATAAATAAAAATAAAGCATGCATCTCTACTCTGAGATCCCTTGGAACTGTTCATTTGAAGTACAAATGACTGTTTCTTTTTAAATTTTTACATATTTGTATTGATTTCAGAGAGAAAGGGAGAGCGAGAGAGAGAGAGAGAAACATCAATGATGAAAGAGTGTCATTGATAGGCTGCCTCCTGCACGCCCCACACTGGGGATCGAGCCCACAACCTGGGCATGTGCCCTTGACCGGAATTGAACCTGGGACCCTTCAGTCTGCAGGTCCGATGCTCTATCCACTGAGCCACACCAGCCAGGGCCACACTGAGTGTTTCTTAATTGACAGGAAGGTGGTTCCAAGCCTTTCATGTTTATTCTTGTAAGCCTCTTATTAGTGAAAAATAATAGATGTTGTTAATGCAGAATCACCACCAACCCTGATCTTTAAGATGTCAGAGTGATGATGGTTAAATGTGTCTCTGTGGCTTTGAACTTGACAGAACAGTTCCAAGACAGAAAGATGGGCCCAGCTTGGGAGAATGGGGCCCAAAGCCTGGCCTCTCATTCTTTGGGGTTTCCTCTTTATTTTGGGGAGATCAAGTCCTTGTAGTTCACTTTCACGTGTTACCATCATCTGGAATTTGGATTTCGGCCGGGAAGAAGGTATGAAACATTGCCATCTGAGGAAAAAATGGACATCCTTGTATTTTTGCTTATTTCTGAGCCTAGAGAGTTTCTCTCAGTGATTAAAAGAAAAAAGAAAAAAAAAAGACAAGCCAGGTAAAAGCATTCTTTTGTGCCCTCTAGCTGCTATAAGCATAAATGGAAAAACAAATTCTCTGATGATTAAATTCACCGAGAATCTGACTTGGGTGGTGGTGGTGGGGGTTGTTGCTAAAGTTCTTTTTTCTTTTTTTTCCTATTAACATTTCTTTTTAAAAATATATATATTTTATTGATTTTTTACAGAGAGGAAGAGAGAGGGATAGAGAGTTAGAAACATCGATGAGAGAGAAACATCGATCAGCTGCCTCCTGCACACCCCCTACTGGGAATGTGCCTGCAACCAAGGTACATGCCCTTGACTGGAATCGAACCTGGGACCCTTGAGTCCGCAGGCCGACGCTCTATCCACTGAGCCACACCGGTTATGGCGAGTTCTTTTTTCTTTATAAAAGAGATACCTAATAAATAAAAGTTGACCTCCTTGAATCCATTGGATTTCCATGTTCACAAGACAAGGCAGAGCAAGAATTCAGTCGTAATTAGGCTGGAACGTAACTTCTCTCACGCAGTGTGACGCACGCATTGTTGGACTACATGTTCATGGATTCCTCAAGGAAGTTGAGGAGATGGATTTGCTGGTTTTAGGAATACCGGGGTGGCTTCTAGAATGGATGGCAGGGTTCCTATGCATACGGATGTTTATGAAAAGAAAAGTGGGGTGTCTATTTCATTTCTACGTCTTTCTTGGCCTGACAATGCCATCAAAATCAGTCTGTCAGAAAATGTTGAATGTGGGGGTACCAATCCTGACAGCAGCCTGGGTTACAACCCTTTACATCTAGGCTGTAGCCCAGATTTTTTTTTTTTTTTCAAATCTAGAAATCAGCACCCTGCGGGGGGAATCAATGGCTTCCTGGTGGGATGAGCCCACACAAGAGAGTCCCCGGTGCCCCATGTATTGCACATTTCACTTCCGGGGAGGAAAAGTCTTACAGCCTGGGCCATGCGGGCCGCCAGAATCGTGAAAAGGCAGGAGAGAAATTGTTTGACGTTGGCAGAATCATCAGTATTTTCTGAAAAAATCTCTCCAGGCTTCCAAAGAAAATGGTTTTTCTAGGTGCCCTCCGTTCAGTGTGCCGTGGAGAGCCTGGGCGTGCGGGGCGGACTGGCGGGCTGGGGAGGGAGTTGGGCTTTAAGGAACCAAGGAAAATATCTGAGGACATTCTTTCCCAGTGAAGTGGACACACGCTCCGAGGGATTCCCAGCCGAGGGCAAGAGTTCACCCCAAAGCGCTCAGTCTCAACAGATGTCCTGAGAGACCCCGAGTCGCTCTGGTGGCCTGGCGAGATCCAGGAACCCGGCTCCATCACCTTAGGCCGCAGAGTCAAAAAATACAGGTCAGGGGACGCCAGCATCCTAGTCCCCAGCCTCTGCTAATGTGGCCACTGACAGGCAGGGACTCATTAAGGGCTGAGTGTCCTCCTCGGCGAAACCTCAAACACGCAGGTGCTGAATTATTAAAACACACACACACACACACACACACACACACACACACACACACCAAAAAAAAAAAGAAAGAAAGAAAAAATCTCCCCGCCCCCCCCCCCCAACTCCGCGGTGTGCCGGATGAAAAGGGAAGAGCCCTAAGATTGTCTCTCTCGGATGGAGGGTGTCCCCAGATCCCCAGCCTCCTTTGTTGCGGTGACAATTTTTTCTTCCTCGGAAGGCAGCAGCTAGTGTGAGCTCGAGCAGCCGGTCTGGCGTGCTACCTTTGTCTGCCGAGCTCAGCTGGTATTTAATTGGTCAGCCATAGGAGGGATGTCTCCTCGGAGGGAAGGGATATTGACTGTTTATGTTGAAATGTCACCGTGACAAGAAAGCCTGCAGACGCAAAGGAGGCCCCCGCGCAGGCGGCGGGGACTCAAAAGCATGAGACAGACAAGGCCCGCGTGTGTGGGAATTTCCCGCCGGCCGCTGACAGGTGAAAAAGGCATTATTTCCCCCCCTGGCAACCCCAAGCGATCCTGCGTTTCCCCTAAGACAGTGGTGGGCAAACTCATTCGTCCACAGAGCCAAATATCAGCAGGACAACGATTGAAATTTCTTTGGAGAGCCACATTTTTTAAACTTCAACTTCTTCTAACGCCACTTCTTCAACATAGACTCGCCCAGGCCGTGGTGTTTTGTGGAAGAGCCACACTCAAGGGGCCAAAGAGCCGCATGTGGCTCACAAGCCGCGGTTTGCCGACCACGGCGCTAAGATGACGCGCAGGCCCGGACTCCTAGAAACGTTTTAATGGGGACACCTTCCCTGTCACTTAAGAAATGATTTTCGGGAAATGGGGCTAACCTCACAGCTAGGAATTCTGTGGATTCTAAGCCTCAGAAAGGAAAAAAAACACAAAAAACAAAAACAAAAAACCACCAAAAACACCAAAAAACAACCACACACTAAAAAAGTAAATAAAAAACCCCAGAAATCAGAAGAGCAACTTTACAAGGTGAGCCCTCTCCTCAAATGCCCAACTTCTGCATTAAAAAAAAAAAAAAAATAAAAAATAAAAAAAAAATATATATATATATATATATATATATATATATTATTTGTATTGATTTCAGAGAGGAAGGGAGAGGGAGAGAGAGACAGAAACATCAATGATGAGAGAGAATCACTGATCGGCTGCCTCCTGCACGCCCCACACTGGGGATCGAGCCCACACCTGGACATGTGTCCTGCCTGGAATTGAACCTAGGACCCTTCAGTCCGCAGGCCGACGCTCTATCCACTGAGCCAAGCCGGCCAGGGCCCAGGTTCTGCATTCTCAACCCAACCGGCTGCACGCGGAAGTTTTGGGTCCCGGTAACGAGAGACTTTAGGGGCACACCGTAAGGCACATCGGGTCTGTTCATTAGGTTGGGTGGGTTGGAAACGTCCTGGTGTAATAATCTGAGACGTTATTGCCGGCCGCTCTCTGTGATTTGAGGGTGGCCTTGAGCTGAGAGCTCGGGTGGGAGGGGGTCTGGCTTTATTCCCAGCGCCCCTGCCCCCCAATAGTGGATTTTGCGTCATTGCGTGAGTAGAATTTTCCATTCTTGTATTTCCAAAGAATGAGCAGCCGGATGAGTAATATGGGAGAAAGATGGTGAACCGAGAACATCTAAAATGATGCCAATGCCTAGGAAGCGCTCATACTGCCAAGCTTTTAAATCGGGGAGGCCTCTCTCAGGCCCCCCACTTTGGGCTGCATGACCATTTTTTTTGCAAATTACTGATAGCCACAAGCATTGTATTTCTTGCCTCTATATTGTGTATGGAAGAGGCAGGAAACAGAGATATAACTGTGTAACGACCGAGTCACATTCGTGGCAAAACTAAGACGACGAGCGAAGCCAGATCCACACAAGACTTGAGGTGCTGGGCCCACGAATAGGCGGTTGTGTTTACACGGTGTCTTTGCTGCTCACGTAGCTCAAGGTCACAGAGTTGACCTTGATCATCCCTGGGACCCCATCATCGCAAATTTCTGGGGCAGCAATTATGTTGTGTTTTTTTTTGTTTTTTGTTTTTTTTTTATTCCAGTAAATAAACGATGAGTTCTGGAGTCACACCCTGTGTCTCGCTTGAACCCTCAACCGGTGACGCTCACCTACCTCGAACCAACAAGCCACGTGCCCGTCCATCCCACGCAGAGGGGTTGATCTTCACTTGCAAGAGCCGGTTCGCCCCGGAAAACCCCAGCTTCCCGCGTGCATCCGGCGAGATTGAGACGTCTCCGGTCTGCCCGTGACATTTGGGGAGCCTGGCAGACGGGAAAGGAAGTCATTTCGTTCCCAGCTCTACCTGCAAAGGAGACGTCAGCGAGAGAGGCAGCGGAATGAAACCCTGTCAAGCTGTGAGGGCCCGGCGGGGTCACCCTGCCACCGGAGAGGGAGCCGGGGGACGGCCCAGGGCCCCATCAGCACTGACATGGGGGACGCCGCCCGTGTCAAAGGTGTCCCCCGCCGGAAAAGTTCAGGTGTTGCTAAATTCATTAACGTGTCACTTGGAGGAGACGCCGTGTCACTCGCGCTGTCTGCAGGGATGCAAACGGGCGCCTGTCAACACGCTATCATCTTAATTCCGTTTGCTCTGCACCTGGCTCCGCCATCTGCAGGGGTTAAGGGCCGCGGCCGCGGCTTCTTAAAAGGTTACTAATATCTGACATATATCATTTTAACCGGCCCCTCTCAGCACCACTCCCTACCACCAAAAGTAAAATAAAATAAAATAAATAAAATAAAATAAAATAATAAAATAAAATAAAATAAATAAAATAAAATAATAAATAAAATAAAACAAAATAAATAAAATAATAAAATAAAATAATAAAATAAAATAAATAAAATAATAAAATAATAAAATAATAAAATAAAATAATAAAATAAGATAAAATAAAATAAGGGTAAGTCAACACTCCTCGTGTTTCTTTGCTTGCCTGATTTTTGCAAGTGAGAGGCGTATAGAGGGGCAGGGATCTATTCCGCTCTTGCATTTGTGTTTTTTTTTTAATATTTTTATTGATTTTTTACAGAGAGGAAGAGAGAGGGATAGAGAGTTAGAAACATCGATGAGAGAGAAACATCCATCAGCTGCCTCCTGCACACCCCCTACCGGGGATGTGCCTGCAACCAAGGTACATGCCCTTGACCGGAATCGAACCTGGGACCTTTCAGTCCACAGGCCGATGCTCTATCCACTGAGCCAAACCGGTTTCGGCACATTTGTTTTTATTATTAAAGATAAATGTACTTACTTTTCTTTATGCGATGATGTGCCTCTGTGGGTCCAGGATACATTCGGACAGGAATCTGCCATTTAAAACGACAGACACTGGGCAGCTCCCTCCTTCTTCGTTTATGAACATTTTCTTCCAATTTTATTTCAATCATTTTTTTTTCTTCTTTTTTAAATGCCAGGGACTTCGTAAGGGTTGTCTTGATAAACGGGATGCAAATGATTGCCCTGTATTTGACATGGCAAATAATATTTATTTAGCGATTTGTACCAGGAAGGATGAAGGTGGTTATAGTAGAGGAAGCAAAAATATAAAACGGAATACACCGTTTTGTGAATAAAACAAGTCACATTTTATAGTAACACATCACTAGAAGACAAACATTATTTTTCTAAAGGTATGTGTAGGAGATGATGGTTTTAAAGACAGATCACATTGCAATAATTCTTTTTTTTTTTTCAATTTCAGATAGCAAACCAGTCTAAGCAAATTTCAATTCAATATGGATTATTTTACAAAAGTGAAATCAGCCATTTTCCAAAGCAATATTTATTTGCTTAATTTGGTTTTCAAAGGACCAGGTGGCGTTTTTTGCAATATTTTCCCTAGACCAGTGGTCGGCAAACTCATTACTCCACAGAGCCAAATATCAACAGGACAACGATTGACATTTCTTTGGAGAGCCACATTTTTTAAACTTAAACTTCTTCTAACGCCACTTCTTCAAAATAGACTCGCCCAGGCCGTGGTATTTTGTGGAAGAGCCACACTCAAGGGGCCACAGAGTCGTGTGTGGCTCACGAGCCGCAGTTTGCCGCCGACCACGGCCCTAGAACACATTTATAGCCACACTAGAGGCCCAGTGCACAAAATTCGTGCAAGAATAGGCCTTCCTTTCCCCAGCTGCCGGCACCATCTTCCCTCGGACACCTGGGACCTGGGACCTGAGCTTCCCTTGCAGCCCCAGCTTCACCCGGAAGGTCGTCCGGAAGGACGTCCGGTCTAATCAGCATATTATGCCTTTATTATTATAGATGACAATGAGAAAATGATAAACACTCTTTGTAGCTAAGACCATGGTGTAATTTCTGCGAGATAACATGCGTGCCTTTCCCGTTGGGGTTCTTCTGATCATCACTGCTGGTTTTGTCTGTACAGAGGGAGACCTAAGGAGACATGCCCTATTGTTCCATGCCTACTGGTGATGCTCAAACAACATGCCATTGGGTCATGCATGCAAACAGAATGCGCTCGCTCCCCTCAAGTGAGTTCACGTGTCCACATTACTGGCACGTGTGGAATCGGGCTGTTCTACTTCATGTGTGTTCAGACTCCACATTTTGCATAAAACAGGAAACCACTTCCTTAAAGCACAGGAAAGAATCCACCTGCAAACAGATGTTCACCACAGTTTGCCTTTCCCATTCCCAACCGACAGTCCAAACATTGTCCCAAGACTGGCGAGCCTGCGTTAATGGAAACTTTCATTTTTTTAAAAAGTTTTGTTGAAAGTGTTAGACATTTTCATTTTTAAAAATATATATATTTTTATTGATTTCAGAGAGGAAGGGAGAAGGAGAGAGAGACAGAAACATCAGTGATGAGAGAGAATCATGGATCGGCTGCCTCCTGCACGCCCCACACTGGGGATCGAGCCCGCAACCCGGGCATGTGCCCTGACTGGGAATTGAACCAGTGACCTCCTGGTTCATAGGTTGATGCTCAACCACTGAGCCACACTGGCTGGGCTGAAAACTTTCATTTTTAAGCAACCCATGGACGCCTTAAGACAGCTGAGCTGCTAAAAAACACCCATAAATAACATGGAAGGTGCACGTATACAGATGACCACAGTAATGATTTCTTAACCCACCAAATACTTTGATGTTTTTTTCTGAACCTAGACAATATATAATTTTCAGGCCCCCATTTCAAAATTCCATCCTGATTGTCTGTATGCCCCATGCAGACTTTTTTTTTTTAATATATATTTTTTGATTTCAAAGAGGAAGAGTGAGGGAGAGAGAGAAACATCAATGATGAGAGAGAATCATGGATCGGCTGCCTCCTGCACTCCCCCTACTGGGGATCGAGCCAGCAACCCGGGCATGTGCCCTGACCAGGAATCGAACCCTGACCTCCTGGTTCCTAGGTCGATGCTCAACCACTGAGCCACACCGGCTGGCCCCTTTCCATTCTTATTCAATGGGCGAAGGGGACCAGTTTCTGTTGACATGTTTCTATAACATGCAGCCACTTGGCAGGATGTAGTGAGGTCGGGAAAGGGGTGTTTTGGGGGAGCAGTGGCAGGAACCCACAGAGTACCCCGCTGTCCCGATGGCGCAGGAAGGAGGAAATGGGGCCTGAGCCCCACGTGCTTGCTCACTGCCAGCATCAAGCTGTGCTGCCGACCCGGGCTTTGAGGAGGAAACTCTGACATTTAAGAGAACCTCCTCAGCTTCATGAAACGCATGTGGAAGTCTATAAATATTGATCCAACACGAGTGCCATGAATAATTTATCGTGAAATATACTTTCTTTGTCTTTCCGTCTTTCAAGCCGCTAGGTTTTTTTTTTTTTTTTCACTCTAAAAATTTATAGTTAGACAAGCATCTTTTTCCTCTCTCATTTTAGAGTCTTTTCTTACTTTTAGAGAGAAAGTGATATTTTCCAAAGATGTTTGAAGTGGGGGAGAGAGGGTGAGGACCAACAATATACACATTGCCAAAAATCTCAAGATATGGGGGAAACATATATCTTGAGATTTTTTTTAAAAATCAGATATAGCCCTAACTGGTTTGGCTCAGTGGATAGAGCGTCGGCCTGCGGACTGAAGGGTCCCAGGTTCGATTCTGGTCAAGGTCATGTACCTTGGTTGCGGGCCCATCCCCAGTAGGGAGTGTGGAGGAGGCAGCTGAATCGATGTTTCTCTCTCAGCGATGTTTCTAACTCTCTCTCCCTCTCCCTTCCTTTCTGTAAAAAGTCAATAAAATATACATATATATAAAAAAGCAGATATAATTTGTTGTCATAATTTTGTCTCCTCAATGCCTATTCTCCTCTTGCAGAATCATTTAAACATCTCTTGTGTTGACTTGAATAAAAACAGGGATTTTATGTGTTGGAACTACAGGTTCCATCCCAAAATATTCTCTAAGGAACACGGGACAGCCTGCCTGGAAGGCGCGGTAAATATTCCCACGGCTCACAACGAGGCAGGCTTTGATTGATCCTGATTCTGGGTCCTTTTTGGAATGTCTGTCGATCTTTTCACAAGGGGTCAAAGTGTCTTTCTCTCCTTCCCTTCTCTCCCTGCACCCCCAGACAGGGATTCGTAGATGTAAATGCCTCACATGAATTGCTTGGACAAGTATTGCAGGAGGAGCCCTTGGTTGTGAGTTCTTTAGGCTTTTCTTAGCCCCTAAATCTGTTCAGATCAAAGGATTTTATTGTGTGTTTTTTGTTTGTTTGTTTCCTCCATGTTGAGCTTGCCATCTCAGATTCTTCATTTGCGAAAAAATGCCACACCGACATCAATAACAACACCTGCCTCAAAACACTGCTCAGAAGGTTGAATAAAGAGTACGCATTTGAGCTGGTATGAAAAAGTGTCTAAATGTGTTCCTTCTTTTTTCACCTAGTCCATAGCAGTAGCCTCCTAACCATTCTGTAATATTCCCCCTAATTTATACTGTAGGGAGAGCTATTGCCCTGAAATGGATATCTATTGGGGGTGGGGGATGGGGGAGAAAGGGTTGACCCTGAAAAGCATTTGGTGACATATTTGATAAATGACTAGGTTTTAGAAATGATTATGACATGCCTACTAGATATTCAGTGAGGTCATATGACAGAAGGGACCACTGGGGGAAGCTACCATATTCCATGTAATAATGTTCATGGCAGCATGGTTAGCTGTCTCTGTCCATACTATTTAAATCTTGGCCATACATCTGTTTTTTAAATCCTCACCCGAGGATATTTTTCCATTGATTTTCAGAAAGAGTGGAAGAGAGAGGGAAAGACAGACAGAGAGAGAGAGAAATCCATGTGTGAGAAACACATCAATTGGTTGCCTCCTGCACACGCTCCGACCAGGGCCCAGGCCAGGGAGGAACCTGCAACCGAGGTACATGCCCTTGATTGGAATTGAACCCAGGACTCTTTGGTCAGCAGGCTGATGCCTCTATCCAATGAGCCAAACCAGCTAGGGCTTGGCCATAAATTTGGAGGTGACTACTTGAAGGGGTGATTGGTCTGTCAAACAAAACTGTGTGTGAGACTCAAGCATTAGGCTTTCTGGAAATGTACAGAAATTTTCTAATGTCACGTTAATCCCATTGTATTGTTTACGTGTGGAGGGGGGGACACATTTTACATTAAGTGCCTCTGTTACTTGGACACACTGGTGACAGAATGAAAATGTGACCATCGGGCCCAGCCGGTGTGGCTCAGTGGTTGAGCGTCCAGCTACGAATAAGAAAGTCATGGTTCGATTCCCGGTCAGGGCACAGGCCCAGGTTGCGGGCTTGATCCCCAGTGTGGGGCGTGAAGGAGGCAGCCGATCCATGGTTCTCTCTCATCACTGATGTTTCTATCTCTCTCCCTCTCGCTTCTTCTCTGAAATCAATAAAACGTTAAAAAAAAATATGACAATCGGGCAATGTTACTTGCATCCTGTTTATACAATGTGCATAGATGTGCTGTTTATAGGGGAAGTTTGGACAGCAAACATCAGCCCCATTTTTCTCTGAGCTGTCTGCTCCAACAGAGGGACAGGCAGCGTTCACAAAGGGCTCGGCTCCCGGTGTCCACAGCGTTAAGAGGGTTAAAGGTCAGGCAGGGGGACTTGATGGCTGCCATCCCGCAGTCCTCAAGGGCAGGATCACTAATGGGTGACCTTGGGGTTCGACCGCTCCAGCCCCGAGAAGATCAAGTCTCACGCCCTCCTGCTGGGGCGATGACCCCTCCTGTTCGCCCTCTCCCCGGCCTAACCTTTCCCTCACGGATCTCTGACCAAAATAGGAAGCCAGCACCTGCTGGGGACTGCGGTCAGAGGCTGTGGGCTTGGCCATCTCCCACGATTTCATGTGAGTAAACTGTGGGATCCTAATGAAATACAGCGCAGGTCTGTGGGCGTGTGTGCAGCAAGTAATTATATTGTTACTGACCGCACGCAACACAGATTCTGTAACAGCCTGTGTACGCGGTGAATCAATCGTAATCAGGTTGACCATATATTTGTGAATTGTTGGTGGGGACATTACAGCTCCTGCTATTCACATTAACACTGATAATAGTGCCACAGTGTTGATTCCCTCACACCGAAAGAGACCGAGTAATTTTACAAGACCTTAGATCAGTGGTCGGCAAACTCATTAGTCCACAGAGCCAAATATCAACAGTACCACGATTGAAATTTCTTTGGAGAGCCACATTTTTTAAACGTAAACTTCTTCTAACGCCACTTCTTCAAAATAGACTCGCCCAGGCCGAGGTATTTTGTGGAAGAGCCACACTCAAGGGGCCAAAGAGCCGCATGTGGCTTGCGAGCCACAGTTTGCCGGACAGCAATGCAGCATGCACTAATGTTAACAGAGGGTCCAGGAATCATGGAAGTGATTCGATGAAAAATATTTGGTGAGGTCAGCCGGGATGAATTTCATGCTTGGAGGGGAGGAGGGAGGGATGTTCCCATTGGAAATGACTCTGGCCCTAGCTGGTTTGTCTCAGTGGATAGAGCGTCGGCCTGCAGACTGAAGGGTCCCGGGTTCAATTCCAGTCAAGAGCACCTGCCCGGGTTGTGGGTTCGATTCCCAGTAGGGGTGTGTGGGAGGCAGCCGATCCATGATTCTCTCTCATCATGGATGTTTCTATCTCTCTCCCCCTCTCCCTTCCTCTCTGAAATCAATAAAAAATATTCAAAAAATAGCTAGTGAATTAAGTGAATGTGTTTGCTACTAATACTGTGTAGTAGGGGCCTGAAATATCTTTAGCTGGAACTTGTCATGGTCAGATACAAATATATAGGGTGTCCCCCAAACTGTACACACACACTGAGTAATGATAAAGGCAGTGCTTATCAAAATACATTTCATTGTCAAAATTGAGCTATGAGCTGTCAAAGTGTGTATTCATTTGCGGAGGACAACCTGGATTTTCTTCTCTGGAAGAAAAGGATTTTAGGGGTGTGCTTAGGAAGGGGACAGAGAGTATAGAGAGTCATAACTTGTTGTTGTTAATCCTCATCCGAGGATATTTTTCCACTGATTTTTAGAGAGACTGAAATAAAGAGGGAGAGACAGAGAGGGAAATATTGATGTGAGAGAAACACATTGATTGGTTGTCTCCTGGACGCACCCTGAACAGGGCCTGGGCTGGGGAGGAGCCTGCAACCCAGGTACGTGCCCTTGACAGAAATCAAACCTGGGACCCTTTGGTCCGCAGGCGGATGCTCTATCCACTGAGCTAAACCGGCTAGGGCTTTGGTCAGCAAACTCATGAGTCCACAGAGCCAAATATCAACAGTACAACGATTGAAATTTCTTTGGAGAGCCACATTTTTTAAACTTAAACTTCTTCTAACGCCACTTCTTCAAAATAGACTCGCCCAGGCCGTGGTGTTTTGTGGAAGAGCCACACTCAGGGGGCCAAAGAGCCGCATGTGGCTCGCGAGCCGCAGTTTGCCGACCCCTGGGGTCTTTGTTTTGCACGAGGAGCGAGGGGGAAAGAGCAGGGCGAGCTCTAATTTATATTTCCTCCAACCACCAAGATTCAATGTTCCTCCCCCTTCTCCTCACGGCCCGCTCCCCTGCCTTTTTCCTATTCTAATTTTTAAGAAAAACACACTGACATGGTGAGAGAAATGACTACCCCAGAGTCAAGGGCAGAAAACAAAAACAAAAACACGAGGAGACAGACTTCCCCAAGCTCCCCAGCCCCAGGGCCCAGCTGACTGGGGAAAGCGGAGCCCTGAGCCCTCCCAGCGGGGTCACGGGCTGACACTGACCTTGGGGGCCTCGGGCTCTGTCTTGCCATCTGCACCGACGTGAACTCTGCCTCCCAAACTCGGCTCCCCCATGACAGGTGACTAGTAAAAACACGTGTGCACGGACCCAGGGCTTTCCTGGGCACGTGTGTTTGTGCCGCAGATCACAGACGGCAGGCGAAGGCGGGCGCAACGTCATTGGAAACACGTGGCGCTGATTGGAGCGCTGTGCTCCCGCCTGTCCGCAGACTGGCCGGCACCTGCAGGCTCTGTCTCTCCCACGTGACAGACGTGGGGTCACGTGATGCCGTGCTACTTCGGTGCAAAAATAAAGGCATGGTTCAAAGTGCCGCCTTCTTTGCCTTGAATGTGTCCTTACGGGTCCCCGACCTGGCAAGTGCGTGGCCGAGGTGTTGGTCGAGATGTGGCGCCTGCCTTAGCTGGTGTGGCTCAGTGGATAGTGTCCGTCTGTGGACTGAAGGGTCCCGGGTTCGATTCCTGGTCAGGGGCACAGGCCCGGGTGGTGGGCTCGATCCCCAGTAGGGGGCGTGCGGGAGGCAGCCGATCCATGATTCTCTCTCATCATTGATGTTTCTCTCTCTCTCTCTCTCTCCCTACCTCTCTGAAATCAATAAAAATATATGTATTTTAAAAAAGTGTCACCTGTCTTTAATTTGCTCTTTTTTAAAATATATATTTTATTGATTTTTTTACAGAGAGGAAGGGAGAGGGAGAGAGAGTTAGAAACATCGATGAGAGAGAAACATCGATCAGCCGCCTCCTGCACACCCCCCACTGGGGATGTGCCTGCAACCAAGGTACATGCCCTTGACCGGAATCGAACCTGGGACCCTTCAGTCCGCAGGCCGACGCTCTATCCACTGAGCCAAACCGGTTAGGGCTTCAAGCATTCTTAGGTGCTTTTGCCCGCGTCGCCCTTCCACCTCGTTCTGTCCTTGCTACAGAAACAGATGCATGAGAACTATTACTCTGAGTCCTGCTCCTTTAAATCCTTTCTTCCCCCACTCCTTCATTCCTCAGATCACCCAGATTAAAACCCCCCACCAGTCAGAACGCTCCAGCCTGACCTGAACCCCTCCAGGGCTCAGACTTTCTCTATAAATGCAGTTAGTTACCTTTAGGAGAAGAGCCTGAACAGTGTAGAGGTAATGGCCCAGGATCTGTGGCCAATTAGAGCCAAGTTCATGTCTCACCCCCACCATTTCCTAATTGTGTGATATAGGCACATGGGTACACTTTCTGAGCGTCCAGCTCACCACCTGCAAAGTAGAGATGATGTTTTGCATCCTTGGTGGCTTGCCATGAGAATGCATGGTAGAATTCCCAAGAAAAGTATGAGGAGATGAAGGCATCCGGGCTATTCTTCGGAGTCTCACCCTCCTCATCATTTAGGGCTAGATTCTCTTTCCCGTCACTTCTGAACAATGATACCCGCCTGACTCCTTGTGTGTCAATCATAACAGAAAACAGCATACATTCACTCTTAGCTCAAGAGATGATGTTGACCTTCACATACAGCACGTGGGGAACAGTAAAAAAAAGCAACAGAAACTCTGGTACGTGGACTTTTACTCAGAGAGAGCTTCTACTCAATGTGTCCTGGGTCTGGCCCAAATGTAGGAGGGAGGCATTCTGGGATTGCAGACGTAGGCCATACAAAGGCAGCATTTTAGCGGAGACCGTGAAGTCTAAGTTGGGTTGATTGTCCAGTGAAATCGTTAGCCAGAGACCTGGAAATCTGGTGGGACTTAGTGGGAAAGAAACCTGGGCAAGCTGGCTCTGGTGGGTGAGTGCTAGGGCAGGAGAGAAGCCATTTGTGGGGAGCCCCGGTGGGAGGTGGCCAGCAAGCCACTCTCTGGTCACTGGCCAGGGCATTGTGTGCTGAGTCATCGCTGCGCAGCTTTCTCATTCCCTGTCAATCGCCTGATCTTACTGCCTCCTCAACAGGGGCAATGGGACATGGGAAAATGAGACTAGAGTGAAAAATGAAAATACAATCCAACTTGAGTCGATAATCAACATCCATGCAACTCATTTCCCCCGTCTTAGTCTTCTGGACACTTCTCCAGTTGGGAATCTCTGAAATAGCCCAAAGACTCCCATTTCAAGATGCAATAAAACTAGCTATCATACCCTTGTTTGGTTCAACAGATAATCACAGGGTGTTACTCTAATGAACATTACATTTTTTTGGGATTTTGACTCAGTGGGATTTTGTTCCATTATTTTGTTCCTCATGGTGATTGTATTTATTTTATTGCCTGAGATGATTTGTGTTGCTTCTCCTAATGTACATTGAAATGCTGATAGAGTTTACATCTTAATACTTAATTTTACCATTGTTCTGTCGGTGACCAAACAGCATTTGGATATATGGATATTCTGATCAAACATAACATATATGCACACATTTACTTATAGACATAAGCTATTCAATTTTACACATGTGCATCTATCTATCTATCTATCTATCTATCTATCTATCTATCTATCCATCCATCCATCCATCTACCAACCTACCTACCTATGTACTTACCTACCTACCTACGTATCATCTATACAGAATTTCACACAGACAGAAATTCTGTTATCTGCACTTTAGGAGTAACTGTTGAAGGAAGAGGCAAGTTCTTTTCAAATAGCTGGCACCAATTTGTACTACAGTCTCAGGAAGGAAAGAGAGGGTAGGAAGCAAATATTGGCCAAACACCTACAATGTGCCAAACACATCATGCTAAACAATGGCAAATCTATAATTTCTCCTTGATTCTTACACAAACCTTATGATGAAGGGATCATTATCTTCAGGATAGCAATAAGGAAGCAGACTCTTGGAGGTAAGTGACTCATGGAAAGTTATTCAGCTTGAATTCAAACCCGCCTGACTCCAAAACAGATCACCACGGATATACATAGTAATAAACCCAAACTAGGTCTGGGGAAGGCAAGAAATAGATAGATATATAGATAGATAAATGGATGAGTGACGGATGGATGGATGAGTGGATAGACAGATGATAGATGTATGGATAAACAGATAATAGATGAATGGATGGATGGATGAATGCGTTATTGGATAGATGATAGACAGATGAATGGATGAATGGATGGACTGATGGATAGATGATCAATGGATGAATGGATGGAGGCATAGATAGCAGGTGTATCATCTCTTGCTTTTCCATTATGCCCCGCCCTCCTGGCTCTGGCGTGTGCACCCCCGGCTCTCTGCAAACACGGTGTGTGGCTTTGCCTCCGTGTGCCCTGCAGCATCCTGTACACTCCGCTGGGTGAGCCACGCACATGGAGTTTCATTCCACAATGGCCACTAATGATCCCTAATCAAGACACAATCTCCAAGGTAAACACACCACGGGCTTCTTTGTTTTTGCGGAGGGAGAACTGAGGGTTATTGATTCTCTCCCTGACCCAGGACAGATCTGTATGGATCTGCAGGAGATTGATGGCTCTTTTGATCCGAGGCTCAGCCAAGCCTGACGATGCAAGGCCACGTGAGAACTGGACCGTCACGGCGGCACCTGGGCCCACTCCGCCAGCTCCCTCCTCCTCCTCCTCCTCCTCCTCCTCCTCCTCCTCCTCCTCCTCCTCCTCCTCCTCCTCCTCCTCCTCCTCCTCCTCCTCCGTCCCTTTGAAAAACGCTGGTCAGTTCTGCTCACCTTGTCACAAGGCACATCCTGATGGAGATCTCTGCATAGGTTCCTGGCCTGGGCGTCTCTGACCCTAAGGGATTGAAAAAACAAACAAACACTTTTCAAAAAGACTATTTTCAATTGCATCACTCATATTTCCCAAGCCTCACAGAAGCTGCACATTTATTCACACGCATGTGGTCCAGGCTATTTGCTTCACGGTGGTCGCTTTGTCTGCAACACACGGAAGCAGCGAGAACAGGCGGGCTGATGTAGGCTCTGTCACACGTGTGGGAGACTCTGTGTGTCCTCTCCTCGGCCGCTGGGAGCGCCGCCTGCGGGGTGACAAAGGCTGATGACTGTCATCGGGGTGTAACGATGACCCGCCAGGTCTCAGGGAAGCTGAGGGTCTGTCAGAGGCCTGCTTATCGCCGCGGAGGCTCTGGGGTCCACTGACCACTTTGAGGTGCGTCACAGCCCGCCTGCAGCCAAACAAGGGAGTCTTTTCGACCCCAAACTTCTGCACGGATCTGCCTGGTGTGAGAAGCAGTGCTTTGAGAAGGGAAACAGTTCATTACAAAAGTACAGTGTCAGGGCCCAGCAGTGTGGCTCAGTGGTTGAGCATCGACCTGTGAACCAGGAGGTCACAATTCGATTCCTGGTCAAGGGCACATAGCCAGGTTGTGGGCTCGATCCCCAGTGGGGGGTGTGCAGGAGGCAGCCAATCAATGATTCTCTCTCATCATTGATGTTTATCTCTCTCTCCCCCCTCCCTTCCACTCTGAAATCAATAAAAAAATACTTTTAAAAAAAGTGCCATGTCAGATCTTAAACATTTACCTGGAGCAACTGGAGATATAATTAGAAGTTAAACCCAGTAGCCATCTATGTGTCTGCATAAGGAGTTGGACATAATACATAGATTGATGTGCGGGTATTAGTAAATACATATATTTTACTGCTGTTATTTTTATCCACCATTCCCCCCCACCCCCAATGTGGTTGTACTTATTTAAAGAGAAACATAAGCCCTCGCCAGTTTGGCTCAGTGGATAGAGCGCCGGCCTGTGGACAGAAAGGTCCTGCGTTTGATTCCGATCAAGGGCACATGCCTAGGTTGCAGGCTCAGTCCCCAGTGTGGGGCATGCAGGAGGCAGTCAATCAATGCTTCTCTCTCATCATTGATGTCTCTCTCTCTCCCTCTCCCTTCCTCTCTGAAATAAAAAAAAAAAAATAGATTAAAAAAATAGAAACTTTACATGGCAAGAGTTAACTTCCCCAAAGAGTTGACCGCAGGTTCGCTCAGCTGTGTAACTAGGATTTAAGAGGATGGGGAGGGAGGGAAGGAGGAGGAAAGTAAGCGAGACTCATCCATTTATTTCAGAATGTTTCTCCACCGCTGAGTGAGGATTTTTTAACGGCGCGAATGTTTGGTGACCGTTTTAAATCATCTTTGATGGCGCAGTGGTTGAGTCGATGGCCATGGTGTAGACAGAGACCTGGGGATGTGCAAGTCTAGCTGCTGGCCCCCCCGATGCCCATGCTACCCCCAGATCTTTGAGAAAAGTGAGAAGTGGCTCCTGGGGGGTGGGGTGGGGCATGACTCAGATAGCTCGGTGATGGTTCCTGCTGTTCCGGTCCTCCTAGCCCCGCTCTTCTCTCCCACCCCGCACGCTGGCTGCCATCACAAGGCCTCCGAGTTTATCTTACTGACCCCGGGGGCTGCAAGCCCGAGTCCGAGGCTGCGTGTGTGGTCAGCAGGGCGCTCCTCACTGACCTTCACGGCAGAGGTCAGACGGGCTCGCCGAGCGGCCAGACTTAGGTCACTTACACAGAATGTGATCCACCTCCCATCAGGCGCCTGGGCTAACAGACTGTTTGGTCTGTTGGCACACTTGTGGGGAAACGTTGCCAACCTCCCCGATGGCCACACGCACTGGGCTGGAGCCTGTGTCTGGCTGCCATGGTTTACAAAGCGCTTCTCTTCCGCCTCCATTTTTATTTCGCGACAATTCTGAAAGGATTTGAAGTGACTACAGTGAACAGCATAGGATAGCAATAAACCATCCACAACAAATTAGGGGACAGAAGTCAAAAGGGGAGGCAGAGGAGGAAGTTTTTTCAAGGTTGAGGAAAGCTCCAGTTGTATAGAGCACAGCACCTTTCTGTGAGCTTCCTAGTAGCCACGGCAAAAAGGGAAACTCGGTAGACTCCTCAATGGAAGGAAGGCCGTTTGCTCATGATGAGACAAATACTATTTTCCTGGCTTGGTCCCATTAAAAAATAAAAAGCAGGAGGTGGAAGACAAATTACATAAAGGCATTGGACACATGTCTTCAATGTAACTTAAACAAGAATTGCTAGAAACTGGCCAGGTCCATTAGCATCCCATTTATTCAGGGGCAACTTTTCAATGAGAATCATTAGCTATCTGGTATGGGTTTATGGAAGTTGGGACACCTCTCTGTCCCGCCCCCCTTATTTGATTAATCTAAAATATTTGGTATCTCGACTTTTTGGCATCATGAATAAGCATTATAAACCTTCATGTAAAAGCTCATGTAGATATATGTTTTTGTCTTGAGTACATAGTTAGGAATGAAATTGCTAGGTCATATGTTAACTCAGTTTTGAATTGTTTGAGGGACTGTCAGACTGTTTTCCAAACCAACTGGGCCACTTTACCTTCCACCAGCAATGTATGAGGGTTCCAATTTATCCACAGTCTTACCAACGCCTGGTATCTGATTTTTTGATTCTACTTATGCAGGTTGGTTGGCAAACTCGGTCTCCATGCCATTTCCAGTCTACCTCCTATTTTTGTAAACGAGGTCTTATGGGACCCTAGCTGGTTTGGCTCAGTGGCTAGAGCATTGGCCTGGGGACTGAAGGGTCCTGGGTTTGATTCTGGTCCAGGGCACATGCCCAGGTTGCAGGCTCCATCCCCAGTGTGGGACATGCAGGAGGCAGCTGATCAATGATTCTCTCTCATCATCGATGTTTCCATCTCTCTCTCCCTCTCTCTTCCTTTCTGAAATCAACAAATATTAAAACAAACAAAAAACCCCAAAGTCTTAAGGGAACACAGCCTGACTGTTTACCTAGACTCTATGGCAGCTTTCGAGCTCCGATGGTAGAGTTAAACAATGAAGACCATCTAACATGCAAAAGTCTAAGATATCTACAAAATCTAAGATATTACCAAACAAGTTTACCAACCCCTAGTCGAGAGAAAGACCTAAAAAGATCAGCTCTAAAAACTAAGAATTATCTACTTGCAGATCATATTCTGCTTATTTTAAAAACAGATAATATACACTGAGTGGCCAGATTATTATGATCTCTGAACGCATAATAATCTGGCCACTCAGTGTGTGTGTGTGTGTGTGTGTGTGTGTGTGTGTGTGTGTGTGTGTGTGTATGAGGTCCAGTGCATGAATTTGTGCATGGGTGGGGTCTGGCCAGCCTGGCCAGGGGAAGGGGACATGGGCGGTTGGCCGGCCTGCCTGCTGGTCGAACTCCTGGTCGAGGGGACAATTTGCATGTTAGCCTTTTATTATATAGGATATACACTGAGTGGCCATTTTATTATGTGTTCAGAGATCATCATAATCTGGCCACTCAGTGTGTGTGTGTGTGTGTGTGTGTGTGTGTGTATGTATATATATATTAGAAGCCCGGTGCATGAATTCATGCATGGGTGGGGTCTGGCCAGCCTAGCCAGCGGGAGGGGACATGGGCGGTTGGCTGGCCTGCCTGCTGGTCGAACTCCTGGTCGAGGGGACAATTTGTATGTTAGCCTTTTATTATATAAGATATACACTGAGTGGCCAGATTATTATGCATTCAGAGATCATCATAATCTGGCCACTCAGTGTATAATTTACCCCCCTAATGTCAGTAGAATCAGGTTAGGTTTAGCCCTCTTAGCTTTTTTAATGTGACTTAAACTTCAAAGTTTTGGGGTTTGGTGTTTCACTTCTCAAAAAAAGGTAGAAAAGTTGACAGTATTTTTTAGGAAAAAAATATATCTGAACTCTCTCTGGTGGGAACCTTTTTGGCCTCCATACTCAGTTGCTTTAAAATGTGTGAAATAATGTAAGGCCACTTTCTGTATTTAATTTGGGAGGCAGAAAGGTCCCAATTCAAGGACCTGTATTTGGAATTTTACAGGCATATTATATTTTGCTTTCACAAAACTTCTAACTGAAATAGGTTTTTTCTCCTAATATGAAAATCTTTCTTTTTAAAAAATTATCTTTTTTAGTACTTATTAGCAAAAATCCTTCTGCTGTTTCAATGCATCTAGAATTGAGTAATTGAAAACAAACAGCCCTAGCTGGTTTGGCTCAGTGGATAGAGCATCAGCCTGCGGACTGAAGGGTCCTGGGTTTGATTCCGGTCAAGGGCACGTACCTCGGTTGCAGGCTCCTCCCTGGCCCGGGCCCTGGTCGGGGCACGTGCAGGAGGCAACCAATCGATGTGTTCCTCTCACATCGATGTTTCTGTCTTTCCCTCTCTCTTCCACTCTCTCTAAAAATCAATGGAAAAATATCGTGTGATGATTAAAAAAAAACCCAAAATAACAAATAAAAAACAATGACCTTGACATAGAACTTATTAGGGAAAAATATGTGTTTACTGAGCTCCTGCCTGCCTTGTGTTAGCTGCTGGGGGAACTAGAAGTGTAAGAAATTAATCACTTTTCAGGGTTTTTCAAAGCAGGAAGGGGAACTAACATGAGAAAATCAGTGATTGCCGAATTGTGCAACACTTACTATAAATTCAGTAGAACACCTCCATGGTAGAAATTGACTTGGGATAAGCCAGTTGAAAAAAATTTATGGAGGACTCAAGGCTAAGCATCCTGATTAATAATAGAAATATACTAATAAAAACTGAATATTAATGACTCGCATAATCTTCCCATTGTAGGAAAATGGAGAGACCCTCCTAGAAATACATTAAATAATAAACATTATGCTAAGCGAAACAAGCCAGTCGGAGGAAGATAAATGTCACATGATCTCACTCATATGTGGGATATAATGATCAGTATAATTTGATGAACAAGAGTAGATCCAGAGACAAAGGTAGGGGACGTGGGGGTTAGAGATCAACCAAAGGACTTGTATGCATGCATATTAGCATAACCAATGGACACAGACACTGGGGTGGTGGGGGCTTGCCCAGGGTGGGAATGGCTGGGGAGGGGTCAATTGGGAAAAAGGAGACATATGTAAAACTTTAGACAATAAAAAATAAAAAATAATGAATATTACATTTCTCCAAAATGTTTTATTAATGAAGATAATTAGGAAATATGGTAAAAGTCAAAATACAGATTACTCCTTTGTGTGTTCAATTTTTAAACGGAAGATGATGTCTTCTGTGTTCAGAAATGTTGCCTGGCCGGTGTGGCTCAGTGGTTGAGCATCGACCTATGAACCAGGAGGTCACGGTTCGATTCCCGGTCAGGGCACAGGCCCGGGTTGCGGGCTCGATCCCCAGTGTGGGGCGTGCAGGAGGCAGCCCATCAATGATTCTCTCCCATCATTGTTGTTTCTCTCTTTCCCTCTCCCTTCCTCTCCGAAATCAACATAAATATATTAAAAGTAAAGAAATGTGTCGAACTTATGACATGAAAGACAAGGTCCCTTAGACAATAGGCTAAGAAGGTGCTGGTAATATGTGGCTGATCTTGTCACATGTTGTTGTTGTTGTTCTTGGTTTGTTTCATTCACTTCTGTCCCCTCGGGTCCCGCAACAGCCCGCGTCACAATAAATATTTGTTGGATGAACACGACATGAGTGAGTGTAAGAAGGAAGCTCTATGAAACGCACACAGGCAATGGAGGCTGATGGGCCCTGCTATCTTCCATGCAAACATCCCTCTTTCTAGAAATCTAATCTTTTTCCAGACCAATAGCATCTATTGGTGTAGACGAGAAGGTATTATCAACTGCTTCCTAACCACTTAAAAAAGTGATGATCTGCCCTAGCCAGTTTGGCTCAGTGGATAGCGCATCGGCTTGCAGACTGAAGGGTTCCGGGTTCGATTCCGTCAAGGGCACGTACCTTGGTTGCAGGCTCCTCCTTGGCCAGGGCCCTGGTCAGGGCGTGTGTGGGAGGCAACCAATCGGTGTGTTTCTCTCACATCAATGTTTCTCTCTGTCTCTCCCTCCCTCTTCCACACTCCCTAAAAATCAATGGAAAAAGATCCTCGAGTGAGGATTAACAAAAAACATTAAAAAATAAAAAATGATGGGCTGATGAGCATAAAGTTTTTAATTTGATGCTTAATACGGTGGTCTATATATTATTCAACAAAACATCTGTTCTGAGTTTTGCATTTTCATGCTCTGAAATTCTGTGTTCAAAAAGAATCTGGGGGCGGGATCTGAGGCATTTGTGACTTCATTCACAGTGAAGAGTAAAAATGAATAGGAGGGTTAGGTTTTGAAATGGCATTCACTCCCTTTTTGATCTCCATTTATAAAAATGGGGAGCAAAACCTTTGAACCTCCACTCTCTCATAAGAAGGTTGAGAAATATTGTTTGGAAGGGGAAGCATGGATTATGCTTGTGAGCAACAGGAAATTGATGAGCCAAACTGGGAAAGTATCTCTATATATAAAAGCCTAAGCGATGGTTACGACCGGACGACCGGCCAGTAGCTATGATGTGCACTGACCACCAGGGGGCAGATGCTCAATGCAGGAGCTACCCCCTGGTGGTCAGTGGGCTCCCACAATCAAACTCCCACCGCCGGCCTATCTCCCGCCATCCCTCCCCCCTGCCAGGCCCCATTGGCCCCAATCACCGGCCAGGCCGAGGGACCCCACCTGTGCACAAATTCTTGCACTAGGCCTCTAGTGAATTATAAGATGCCATGCATGAGATGAATGGAGAACAGAGCCCAGAGCTGAGTGTAGCCTCCTTACCTGCCTCCCCCCTGCTAACTGACAGGGTTCCTTTGCTTCTTCTGTACACCTTGGAGGTCTAAAGAAATAGAAGCCACTCATGCATAGCAACTGTTACTAGGGAAGAAAGAACTAGGAGAACAACTTAGAAGTCCACACGTTCCTTGTAACATTTGTGATTCCATTTCTCTAAATCCATTTCTTTAAAAAATGCAGTAACTCACTTTTCTTTGTTTCAGAGCTACAGAAAACAAAACCTCCATGGCTAGGACTATTTTCCTCAGCGGAAGGCAAAAAGAAAATAAAAATTGTAAAGAAAATAATATTTTGTGTCACGCACTTTCCCCCTTTAAGATAAACCATGCATTAAAAAACACACACACACACACACACACACACAAAACAGGCAAATTGAATGGTGAGTATGATGTATGTAATGAGTTGCAATGATATTGGAATTTTCCTAAGTATTTTTAATACTCAGGAATGGCAAGAGTTGCTTACCTAAACCCTAAGTGATATAAAAATTTTACCCCTTTGGTAAGTTATCTGACCACTAAATAAGAATTTTCCTGTATATAAAGTTCTCAGGATATCAACCAAGAATTTCGCCACAAACTCCCAAATGTGTCAACGTGAAGGACTTTTATGAAAAAAAAAAAAAGCACAAAACTAAGCTTCAAAATATTCACATCAATTGGGCGCAGTACAAGCTGCCTCTTATCTCTTATGTCACAAACATTCCATCAAAATACCTCCATAGCAGGACCACTCCTCCCATTTTAAAATAAAAAGGTCCAATACCCACAATTCCCTAACTCCCAGAACTAGGTCTTATCCTCATTAAGCCCTTGTTAGTGTCTAAAGCGATAGCTTCTCTCTGTAGTTCTCTCTCTAAGGCTTTCCCGTCTTAAATGAAGTGTCCTGTGAACGCTTCCAAACAAGAAAACTTCCATGAAAGTGTCACAAATGTCCGGCCGTTTTGGAAATTTGCAGATAAATGAGGCTGTCGCTTAAAATGTAGCTGCAGCCCTAACTGGTGTGGCTCAGTGGATAGAGCGGCGGCCTGCGGACTGGGGGGTCCCAGTTCGATTCCGGTCAAGGGCACGTACCTTTGTTGCGGGCACATCCCCAGTGGGGGGTGTGTAGGAGGCAGCTGATGGATGTTTCTAACTCTCGATCCCTCTCCCTTCCTCTCTGTAAAAAAGTCAATAAAATATATTTTTAAAAAATGTAGCTGCATTTGGGTATGCAAAGAAGAGTGATGCCCAGCATGGTGTCCGTGACCGTGGGAAGAACGCAGAAGCAGGGAGAATGTGTGTGTCACCCGCCCCCTTCCCATTCCCCGTGCACAACTCATTTCATGCATTCTACAAGGCGAGCCCCGAAGTTGGGCTTCAAAAGCAATTTCAGCAGCAAAATAAGGTGCTTTTCTCCAATTTTCCAGCCATTTGTACGGGGTTAGCGTTGTTTACCCACCTCGTACAATGGTATTTACATACCCCTTTGAAGAAAATTGGTGGGTATGATTTATGGAGTACTGTAAGCGCACAATTTTCCATGTAGTGAACCTAATCTGAAAGCTCACTTGCAAAGGTCGCTCTGGCCACACAAATACCAAGTCTCCTCTTTGGAATAAGTTAGGATATTCATTTTTCTTGGAAAATGTCAGCAGCGCCCCGGTCCGGGGGTTAGTTTATGCAGATAAATGCGTAAGACTTTAATCTGAGAGCAAAAATACTCCACGCGATGCGAGCGGGCAGTCCATCTATCACTGTTAAGACCTGTAATTTGTTTTTATTGAAATCTCCAGCCAGGCGGAGTGGGCAACAGGACCATTAACACGGCACCCCCCGCCTAAGCCGGGATCAAGGCACAAAAACGCGCCGGGACTCCCAGCCCCCGGGGGCTCGCCCAGCCAGGGATGATGGCATTTTGTTCCTTTTTTTTTTCAGCCAGAAGCTTCCTGTCCAACTCAGTTCTCGGGAAATCACCCCGTAAGGCTCGTCTCCAGCCCTCACTTGGGTTCTAACATAAGGGTTCCCTGTAGCGCCAGGCAGAGAAACACCAGTCAGTTAGACCCCTTGTAAATTTCCCTTTTCCCATCAGGAATCCGCCGGGTCCTGAGGTGCTTCCATGTGCAACTGACAAGAGGAAGAGCCGGCGGCCCATTGTAATGTTGCTTCATGATGACGCACCATCACACACTTCAAAACCAGCCACAGACACGTGCAAAGATCTTGCCTGGGAGGCGCTAGCATGTTGCGCGCACGGCCATGCTTTATACTCTTGCCTTCTTCCCGGAGACCCTTATCTGATAGGAAATTTCATCCTGAGGTGTGATTAGGAGGTGTTTGCCCGCCTGTCTACAACGTGAGGGAGGGAGGTGGCTGCCCAGGCCGGGACCCTGGGACGAGACTTTGCAAAGGCGCATCTGGAGTCTGCGCGAGGCGAATGGCCAGCAGCGGGTGGCCCCGAAGCTGGACCAATAGTTGACGTTGATGCTGCCATCTCGACGTCACCGAGGGACAGGGAAATTCCACCCCCACAGAGTGGCTTCCTTTGGAAAACGTGGCCCTCACGTGCTCACCGCCCACAGCCCAATCTATACATTCGGCCCCCTGCCCCCTACGCACACAATGTGTCCTGGAGCTCTACGCTGGAAACCTATATAATTTTATTAACCAGTGTCACCCCCGTGTCACCTCCCCTCTGCTCACTTGGCTCTGTTCCCCTGTATTTCCTCAAATGCGCCCCGAGGCCGTCCCTGCTGCCCCCGCCCCCCCCCCCCCCCCCCCCCCCGATCCCCTCTCCCCGGGAGGAACCATGGCTGGGACCCTCACCCCTTCAGGCCTATATTCCTGCCTCGTCAAACTCCTCTCTCGTCCCCGTCTCTCCCTGTCCCACACCAGCGTGACACTCCCAACCACCCTTTGGCGCTGCTTATGCCATGCTCACAGGCCTTCTCACCATCTCACATGGCACAGGTTTTACTTATTTGATTGCTGACCGCCTGTCTCTACCCTCCCCACTGCCCCCCAATAACGTAAGTGCCTCAGAACCCGGCTTTCTGTTTTGTTTACTGATACATCCTCAGCGCCTAGAAAAATACTCATCACAGGGGAGATCTTCAAGTAGAGACGGTCAGCAGTTGAACCCACAAATGCCTGTGACCGCCTGTGGGGTGCCAATAAAGTTATAGTTGTCGTCTCCTAGTCACAAGGTTCCCCCCATAACATACGGGCCTCGGGCCCACACAGTCGCCTGTACACATGCACGTTTCTTAAACGAAACACGTGAGATGCGTGAACGATGAGACCGGAGGCAGCCTTCTCCCAGGAGGCCAGGCGGAGTCGGGTCGCAGTCACGGCTGAATTCAGGTCTTGGCCTTGAGTGTGGAAAGGGGTGAGGCCCTCACAGCAGAGGAAACGGGAGAGCGTGGGTTCGAATCCTGGCCAGCTATGCTACACACAATTTGCATGTTCTATGTAAATAAAAAGGATCAAGAGAGTCATGTTTTGTGACACATAAAAATGTCACCAGGACACACGTCAGTGCCGGTTAAGAAAGCGTTGCCAGACGCACCCATGCACTTTCCCCGGCACATTGCCTCTGGCTACTTCTGTGCTATGAAGACAGGAATGCGTGGCTCCCAGAATGGGAACTTTTGATCCTCTTGCTCTTTCCGGGAAAAGTTAGCTGAGCCCGGTCTCAGAGCGGTGCCTCCATTGAATGGCCAACCTGCAGGTGCTCCTGTTGCTTCAAGTGGGAGCGCCCCATGAAGGCATTTCTGGGGATCACTGCTGAGCAGGCCCAGGCCGCATGCTACTCCCCCAAACGCGGCTCATGTCATCTCTCTCTCGGGTGCCTTCACCCCCTCATCTCGGGACCCACCTGTAGAACCCCTTTTCTGTTTTTGCTTAGAAGGCCCCAAGGGGGCCGAACCCTGTACTCGTTATCTAACGCTGCCTTCAAGGGTCTTGGGAGAATCTGGCCTCCAATCTGACTGCTTTTGCCGTAAGAATTATTTGAGTCCGGTTTCCTGGCTTCGGCATTTTGCCTTCTGTCCTCAGAGCGGCTCTTTTCCAGAGGTCAAATCTACCGTGGTTCCGGAAAAGCAGGTCGCCTGACCCTGATAACTTTTTAAACGCTTTCTAATGGCGAGCCCGCACTTCCCTGCTCCTCTCGCCTCAAAGCGCATCCGTGGAGAAGTCACTAGAATAAAAGGGCGCAGGCTTTTGTTTGTGCCAAGGGTGCGGGTGGGGGACAGTTCGCTTTGGGGGGAGGGCTCAGGAACCTAGCCTATGCCCAGGACCCACCCCAGAGCCCTGATTGCACAGCGTTCATTCCCTTCCCTGCTGGTGGGCCATCCCCATGGTCACGGCCGCCAGCGACAGGCCCAGGCCCGCTCCCGGCTGCCAGGCCCTTGATGGGGAGCCAGGGCAGGGTCCGAGCCCCTGGGGCTCGCTGCCCCCCGTTATGAGCTGCGTGACAGCGAGGAAAAGGGCCCACCTCCTCTTCCGGCTTCCACTGCGAAGGGCCCTTGTAGCCGGAGGGCTGACATTTCCCCACGTTTCTGCTTTAATTAATGTCCTGGAGACGAACTTCGCTTCCACCCGCAGCCACATCAATTAGACGGAATCGCAGCCGGTGATTCTTTCCAGTTCTGCTGTTTTCACCAGCGTTTCCTCCAGGAAACAGTGCACCATCCAGGCACCATCCTACCAAGAAACCGCCGGCCACACGCGTCTGGTGGCGATCCCAGTCCGGGAAACCCTCGCCACAACACCCTGGCTGCAGGCCTTGGCGACGCTGGGATGGCCCATCGCGGTCGGGGTGGGGCCTGTACCCGAGGGAAGGCGGCGGCCCCGGGTCTGGGAGGCAGGGTTTTCCTGTGCTCGGGGCTGGGCTGTTCAAGTTCATGGAGCCCTGATATCCCCCCGGGCAGTGACTGCTGGCCCCGGGTGTGGCCTCACACTCACAGTGGGCGGCGCCTTCTTGACTCACCCCAACCTCCCTCTTTTCCTCCGCTGACATTGGGAAGGGAGGGCACCCCCCACTGTTAATGGGGTCTCACGCTGCCCTCCCCTGGGGCTGGATTCTTCTCCGAGTTCAGGAAGAAAACATACTTGTAACAAAAGGGAAGGCATTAGTTGAGGGTTACAGACAAGTTCTGAGCTTCTACACAGGAGGCCGTGGCCCGCACTGCTTAATGAGAGCAAGTCAGTCAGACCCACCATTCCGTGGCTCTGTGGCTTTAGGCAAGTTACTTAACCTCTCTGAATCTCAGTTGCCTCACGTAGGAAAAGGGGATAATAACAGCCCTTACTTCACAGGTTGGTGATGAAGACTAAGTGAGAGAACTCATACATATAGCCTCAGATGCCCATCAATCTCAGCTATTAAGTACTTAAAAATGATTCGACTTTGCGCTTGCCAGCATTTTGCTCAGCCCACGATAAAGACGAGTCCCTCACTTTGCCTCCCAGGACTTAACATTGTAGACTCTTTAGCTGCATCAGCAAAAAAGAGGGGAGAGTAGACTATAAAAATAGTGAATCAAACCCATTTTAGCCAAAGAAGCAGGGCCGATTAATAAGCTTAAGCACCAACAGGAGCACTCATGCTCCTACATGTGCTAGGGGTTCTCGGACTGTTGTCCTCCGAACTGTAGCATCCGGCATCCCAGAGGCAACGGTCTCACTGGGGGTATCGGGTCCAGTCGTGGGAGCAGTTCTGGGAGTTTCCAAACGGCTATGGACCAGCCAGGGAGTGGCCAGGGAAAGATGGCCAGGAGAGTCCGAGCTATCCACGAATCGCATCACAGGGGAAATGAAGATTGACGCTTTTCTGGGGGCCAAGAAGTCTAAGGGGCACAGTGCTACTGTCAGGAAAGGGACAGGCACCTGCCCCTTAGAATAGCCCAGCACCAACCCAAAGAGGGTTCAAAGAGAAGGTTCTGAGCCAGACTTAGGACTTTTGAATCAACAGGCTGGCAGCTTAGCCAGCGAAATGCCCCTTCCTGGGGAGGAGTGGGAGTCTCTGGCTGGGGAGGACTCTCTTTCCGGGAGGCCTGTGAAGGTCGCCCTTAAGTTGGAGCGGTCAAACCAGCCGGCTTCTTGGATCCCTTCCAATCCAAGTTCTGAGAGAGAGAGAGAGACTTGCTTGTGTGTTTGTTGTAGGGAGAGACTTGGGCTTTGCGCACTGGAGTTTTCTCTCTTTTCTGCAGTCTCCAGATCTACTCCATGGGTCTGAAATGCACATGGATGTGTCATGCCTACCAAATAAGCAGGTTTACCAGTAGGGATGGCCTTCGGAGAATTAGAAGCATTAAAAATGCATGTTTGCTGCCCGGCGGGCGTGGCTCAGTGGTTGAGCATCGACCTCTGAACCAAGAAAGAGGTCACAATTCGATTCCCGGTCGGGGCACATGCCCGGGTTGTGGGCTAGATCCCCGGTAAGGGGTGTGTAGGAGGCAGCCGATCCATGATTCTCTCTCATCATTGATGTTTCTCTCTCTCTCCTTCTCCCTTTCTCTCTGAAATCAATAAAAATATTTTTTAAAAAAATGCTTATTTTCCTATCCAAGAATACTAAAAGCACCCCTTATGTCCCTCAAAGGCAAAATAGGGGAAAGGACTCATATGGGAACCCCAATCTTAGAAAGTGAGGTGTCATAGCCATTTCACCTCGCAGCCACACAGGCACCCACGTAGTGCAGGCTGGGGTGCTTCCAAATAGGTGGTTAGTTTGCCAACAAAGCATGACCAATGCGTCCGCTCCAACAAGCAAACACCCGGCTGAGCATGTTAACATCATTTCCTATCATTTCTATTCGAGGTGGATCGGGTGCAGAGTCTGGGATGCAAGCCACGAAGTCGGTTTTTCAGAATCGATTAGCATTTTCTGGACATTGGCAGCCACTTCGATGGCATTTCAACGTCAGTTCACATGGATTAGAGCCTTTGGAAGAATATGTACCGAATCGCTGTGCAAATTGAGGCAGCGCCCGACGCGGGATGAGGACAAGATCAGAGCCCGTGGTAGAACAAGATCCATGTACTGAGGCCACTGCAGCGAGACGAGATGTTGGAGGAAAGGGTGTAAATGGCTCTGTCCAGTTTGATGTTAGCTGATGGTACTCGTCGGACACTTAGATTCTGCCTGTGACAATGTGTAAAATGGGCTGCATGTTTGCGGGACAAAGGTTGTTGGGTTCTTTGTCATAACATGAGTCACGAAGGAACTCATTTTCGTTGTTAAAGTGGAGGCACTGTACAATTTTGTAGAAATTGCATTGCAAACCTGTCCACTCTCCTTAAAGCTTCAGTGGTTTTAAGAATTGTCATGGCGGCCTTAGCCGGTTTGGCTCAGTGGATAGAGCATCGGCCTGCAGACTGAAGGGTCCCAGGTTTGATTTCGGTCAAGGGCACGTACCTCGGCCCGGGCCCTGGTCGGGGCAAGTGCAGGAGGCAATCAATCAATGTGTTTCTCTCACATCAATATTTCTCTCTGTCTTGCTCTCTCTCTTCCACTCTCTCTAAAAATCAATGGGAAAATATCCTCGGGTGAGGATTATAAAACAAATAAAAAAGAATCGTCATGGCAGACAGTCAACCAAACCCAGATGGTTGCCGGGAGGAGTGATAAATTGGTAGAGGTTTGGCGAGTTCTTGATTCCCATCCCGTTTGCCACATACAACCACAATTCTTAGAGCCGCCATGTCCCTGGTCTGTTATCAAACACAGACAGGAAGTTGGGAAGGGAGTCCAGGCAGGCGCATCTCAGAACAATGGGAACCCTCAAGGTCAGCTCTTCTTGCTTGTCAATAGCTGACATTTAAGCATTTCTTTCAGACGCTGCTGATCATGTCTTTTGAGATAGTCAAGAAGAACTGCTGTGTTGGTATGCAATTAGGGTCCTAATGAGATGCAAAAATGCAAATAGGGTGGTACGTGCCAGTTCTTCCGAGGGCCTTTTGCAGGCACTGAAAGACTTTGATAGATACCATGTCACTGTGCCGAGCTGGAGGGCTGATGGCTTTTCAAGAAGCATCTCTGACGTGTTATCTCGAGATGCAAATGAGCAGGCACCTTTGGTGATGATAAATGTAGAGGTCATTGGTTTATTTCTGGGTAAATTTTGACAACTTCATTGAACCGATTGTATCAGTAGGATTTGTCGGTAGATGCAGTCAACATCTTCATCCTTTTTTTATGTAATGTGCCCTATAAAACGCATTGTATATTCATCAGGGTATCCACAGGAAGGCGACCTTGCATGATAGATTTCTTGAAGTTCATTTAAAATGTAAATTAGTGAGTAATCCATTCAGCGACTCCATCAGGTGCTTAAAAACTACACAATAGCCTTTCAATCTATTATTTCCATCTTTGCGTTTTGTGCTTTTGTAAAGAAGAAAAATCGAAGAAGTTATGTCGATGATGACTTTGAGAATGATCACATATTCTGAGCTCTTCCAGTTGTTGAGCTAAGACAGTTTTCGAGAATCACAAAGTCATTACAGCGATAGAAATGGCATAATGAAGACGACAGAAAGCCAACCCTTATTTCCAGAGCTTCCTTCTCCAAGGTCAAGTACATATACTTAATTCTCACAATGGCACAGGAAGGGACAACTTGAACAACAAATGATCTTGGCCAACAAATCACATAGAACGAGGTGAGAGCTAAGGTATGTGTTCTACAAATATTTTACAGTTGTCTACTGGGTGCCCTACTCTTGACTAGACATGGATGAAAGCCACACCCCATGCCCCTCAAGACTCTTACGGGGAGTCAGATATGGAAACAATTACTTGACAAAATGATCATGCCAGAGGCATGAAGTTCTGACCCTGTTCCCTCCCCTTGCACCATCCATTCAAGATGTCAGAGTTGCTGAGGAACAACTTGGGTACTTGGAATGAGTCCTAAATGTCCTGCTGGCCCTGAGCTCTGGGGTTGAAACCCCATTGGGTGTTACGCACCCTTCAGAGGTCAGCTAGAGGTCCATTCGTGTCTGGCTGTCTACTCTGATAATCCACCAGCACGGGGGAGAATATTCAGTCTGCAAAATGTGGAATGGAGGGTAAAGGTGCATCTCACTTTCATTAAATTTCATAAAACTATTTATTCTAACACTTTATGATCAGGACCGAGGGGGTAGTAAGGGCAAAACCTGGCACCAACGATAGGATGGATAGTCATGATGATGAGCGGGAAAGAGTAATCTTATGAGAAAACAAAGGAGTGTTTTCATTTTAAAATAATCCAAGTTGCACTGCTAATTTGAATTAGTTCTCACATTCCGGACACACATATATCTGACTGGTTGTCAAGGATGCTACAGCAGTAAATTGTATGCCTAGGTCGCTACTTGGATGGAAAAATTTCCATTTCAGGGACAAAAACGATACCTCAGCCATTGCATTTCAGGGTGATAATTGCACTTCTCAGGTGTTTAAGGGAAAGATGATCTACAAATAATAATTAAAAAGTTGTGCCCCAAGGGAATGGACATGTCAGATATGGGACTCACACACGTGAAATGCTAGACTTCTGGCCTGACCCCGTTCCGTCGGATTCAGTATTATGAATTCTAAGCACATTTATGCTTCCATGTTTGAGGTGACAATTTGAGAGTGCAGGAGGTGGGGACAAGGTAATGTTTAGACTAGTGTATTAAACCACCCCTTTGACGCCATAGCTTCTTCTCAACACTTGAAAAGCGTCAGGCTATTAACACGCATAATTAATCAGCTCCAAGTTCTCCTATGCACTTTGGAGGCACACGGTTGGGGGAGGGGGAGACAGACTCAGTCCCCTGGCCCACATTGATGTCACACAGACATGTTATACTCTCTGGACACATTATTTTAGAAGTGTTAAGATCTGTTTCTCTCACTTAAAAATGAGACAAATACGAACACAACGTTTGGATCTCTGGAGTCTCTCAGTTTGGACAGTGAGGGTTGGCGTGGGAATCAAAAGAGCTAGCGAGACTGATCACGTGGCCCTGCGTAGCCACGATGAGCTGGAGCGAAGTCTGCCTTGCGTCCTCAGAGCGAGTCACGAGTGCGTCAGCTTCTCGAAGACTCCACGCGTGGACGCTCCTCCCTGCATTTCTGCTGCTCCCCTGGCTCCCGCCCGAGGTGAGTTTGTGTTGCATTTTGGTTCTGAAGGAAAGCCTGGCCCTGCCTGTGTCTCAGAGATGGAAATAAAACCAAAGTTTGCAATATGGTGGTAGAGCGTGCCCTGTGTTCTGTACCCTCCGCGAGGGACCAGAGTAGAGATGAGAAAGATGCGACTCTTCTCTCCAGGGAGCCGGGCCAGCATGAGACTCCGATGCACAGATCGAGGAGGATGGACCAGCATCTCAGAAGCTGTGTTGCAACAGCAGCAGGTACAAAGGAGGGGGAGCTCCCTGGGCTATCAAGAGGAGGCAGCATCTCAGCTGGGCTCGAAGGCCCAATGGACGTTTTCTATGGAAAAGGAGGCAGAGAGACAGCCCGAGGGAGGAAACATCATACGTAGAAGCACAGAGGGGCACAGGCCAGCAGTGTGCTGGGGGATGAGAGCAGCTCCTTAGGGAAGGAGGGTGGGACGATGACGGGAGGTGACTCATGTGCCAGGACAGACCACGGCGTTTGGTCCTTAGCATTTACGAAATGTCAGGGAGGAGCGGGAGTCCTCAGAGACGCTGCACAGAGGAGGAGCCGGTCAAGTTTAGCTTTTAGAAGGCAGCCTGTGCACAGTGGTTGGAATGTGGGTTCCTGGGAAGGCGAGTTGTGCTGAGGCCGTGAGGGAGGTCTTGCCTGGGAGTGAGCAGTAAGGCACTGGCACAGGGCGCCCCCGATGGCTTAGGAGAATTTGGTTCCACCAGCAGGTGTGCGTCGTCTGGCTGACTTCTATGGCATTTCCCATCCATCTACAGCCATCGGAGTGTCTCAGGTGACTGACAAGGATGGCCATTCACAGCACCATTGCCTAGGTACCCTCTGCCACCGCCGTCTGCTGCCACTTGAACCACAGGGATGACCATATGAGGTGGCCTTCCTACGGGGGTGCCAAGACCACCAGTTGGGTTCCTAGGAGGGCCTGGGACTCTCCTTACTGCTTCCGGGGCACTTGGACTTGCAGCTAGCGGGGATCATTTCAAATAAAAAGTCCCACGAGCGGAGATGAACGGAGGCCAGGAGGACCCTGTTCAGAAGGACAGTTGCTGGTGGAACAACATGGCTGGGGTGGAGTGAAGGCAGAGTGATGGCTCAGCCCCCGGGGAAAGGGAGAACCAAACTTGACCGGGCGAGGCAAAGGTGAGTGCAGAGGCCACATGGTCTGACTCCGTGCCAGTCCATGGCATGGGCAGCCACACTCTGGGTGGAGGCAGATGGCACACGGCACCTGGAGGTGGCCCCGAGCAGGATGCCATATACACACCTTTCTGTGCTCACAAAGCACACTGTCACTGTGGATCACAGACCTTCTGGTGCGTTTTCAGCTTCTCTGGCAGGTGCTCAGGCAGGTCGCTGGATCCTCAGATTGTGGGTTAATAATCATGCAGGAAAAGAAGCCCCTGGCCTGGTTTCCAGCCCAGAGACTCTCTGCATGCTGCTAACTTTTTAAAAAATGGCTTGATCCTCAGAGAGGGAGGGAGGGAGAGAACATCCATGTGAGAGTGCAACACTGATCAGCTACCTCCTACACGGCCCCCACTGGGGATCGAGCCTGTGTGCCCCGACAGGGAATCGAACCAGCAACCCTTCGGTGCAGGGGGCGACACTCAACCGGCTAAGCCACACCGGCGAGGGACACGTTGCTAACGCTGATCTTGCTTACTTGTCATCTCTACTAGATTGTCGGGTACCGGAGGGTGAGGATTTCACTTTTCAGCTCCTTTCCCAAAAACCATGTTTCTCACATTGGGTGCAATGGGTCTGGCGGTGTGTCCATTTTGGGCCCAAGTGAATGGCACCGTGGGAGTGCCATCTTGTGCAAAGACTTTGGGAGCCAAGCATTTTATACGAACACTAGAGGCCCGGTGCACGAAATTCATGCACAGGTACAGTCCCTAGCCTGGCTGTGATCAGGGCCATCTTCCCCAGCTGCCCACAGCCGGCCCCGCCCCCCGCCGCCACCCACCCCTGGTTCCCATTCGCCATCGGGTAATCGGAGCCTGACAGCCAGGGAAAGGAACCCAGAGGTGGTCAGTGCGCCTCACAGTGACTGGTCCAGCAGTTGTTCTGGTCGTTCTGCTGTTAGGGTCAATTTGCATATTACCCTTTTATTATACAGGATGTTTGGGACATGTATTAAGGGGCACGGTGTGATGCGGTGTGCTGATGTGGAATAAACATTTCTAAGGCTGCTTTGTGCTAATCCCTTCGACCTGGCGGGGGTGGGAGCTCTTTTGTAGGCCTAGAAGCAGGACCTGCTTATGGGAAGGAGCCAGGGGGCGGGGAGGGGGGGGTGGAGAGGGGAGAGGGAAGACACTGGCCACACCCAGTGTCTTTCATGTTCGTTACAACATCACATACGGAACCAAATACTGAACAACTGAGGAAGGACAGACAAAAACCCACATTCAGTCATCACAGCACACACAGTAACAAAAATTCCTTTTCCTGCTACTTGCCCTCTTAGAAGTGTTTGTAATGACTGGAGATTCATTCGTGAGATTATGTCCTTTATTGTATGTCAGATTTTATTCTGTGCCATTGACCTGCGTACGTCGGTCTTTATACCAATACCGCGCTGTCTTGCTCACTGTGGCTTTGTGGTCAGTCTGGAAATCTGATAACTTGATTGTTCCTCTTTTACAAAGTCATTCTGGCATTGTAGGCATTATAGTCATTTTAATTTCCAATACTTGCAGTCATTATACTTTTACAGAATAGGAAGAACAATGGGTTAGTAGACTCGCTCAACTATGAAAAGAATGGCCCTGGAAAAGCCTTTAAATCCATGGGTTTCTTGACAAATGTTTCAATAATACATACACTGAGTGGCCAGATTATTATGACCATCCCATCAGTACTTTGTTGGGCCACCTTTTGCCTTCAGTACTGCGGCGATTCTTCTTGGCATTAACTCCATGAGATGCGAGGAATCTGACACCATGCCTGATGAAGAGAACTTTCCAGTTCTGTGAGATTTGATGGTTGTGGAACCAGCTGCCTGATGGCTCTTTTAACTTCGTCCCACAAATGCTCAATTGGATTGAGATCTGGTGATTGTGGGGGCCACCTAAGCTAGGTCAAGTCTCCCTCATGTTCCTGAAACCACTCCTGCACAATACGAGCACCGTGGCATGGTGCGTTGTCTTGTTGTAAGAAGCCATCTCCATTGGGATACGCCATCCACATGATAGGATGAACTTGATCAGCAACGACACTTATGTATGTTGTGCTATTCAGACGTTGTTCCACATGAATTAAAGGGCCCAAATCATGCCAGGAAAACATGCCCCAAACCATAACACTGCCCCCACCAGCTTGAAGGGTTGTACTCATGCATGTGGGGTGCATGCTTTCATGCTGTTTCTGCGAAATTCTCACTCTGCCACCTGCATGATGCAACTGGAAACGTGATTCATCGGACCACATGACTTTTTTCCAATGCTCGACTGTCCAATCCTTGTGTTCCTGTGTGAATTGGAGACGTTTCATCTTGGTAACTGCAGACAGCAAAGGTGTTCGAACAGGCCTTCAGCTTCCATATCCCGTACGATGCAGTGTATGGCTAATTTGCCTACAAATGTCAGGTGGTCATAATAATCTGGCCACTCAGTGTGTATATTTTCAATAATATATATTTATTACGTGCATGAATATATATATATATATATATATATATATATATATATTCCATGTATAAATGCTAAAATTGCATGCACGAATGTCTGTTGCATTTGCAAATGTATGTATGTATTGTATGCATGTACATATGGTAAGCATGTACATATGGTAAGCATGTATATATTGTATGCATGCACATATTATATGCACACACATTGTAAGCATTACATATTGTATGTGTGTACATATGGTAAGCATGTACATATTGTGTGCATGCACATGTTTTATGCATGTACATATTGTAAGCATGTACACATTGTAGGCATGTACACATTGTATGCATGCACATGTTGTAAGCATGTACATATTATAAGCATGCATATGTGTTGCATGTATGCATGTATATACTTTGTAATAAACGCACTCTCGACCCCCCTGTGCATCGGAGGTCACCGCGCTGGGGATGCCGTGCAGGCCTTCCCTGGGCCGCCCGGTCGCCGCTGGTAGGTAACTGTGTGATCTATAGCTTGCAAGCAGCCCTGCTGTTTGTTACTGGCAATTAATCTCCCCGGTGCCTTTCTTCCATTCAGCCCCAGCCTTTATGTTCTAAATCCCGCTATTCGAACGCGCCCCACTTGTGCTGTGCAGAAAAGGCCCAGACTGGCAGATTATCGAGGGGCAGTTAAGCATGTAATTGCTCAAATGAGTTAAAATCCCTTCAAATATCTGTCTTTGTACCTCATCACACCACTTCAGGGACTCAAATATTTGACAATTGATGAAGATAAACTAAAGGAGTGTTCATTAGCTACCAACCACCGTGACATGCTTCTTTTCAGTGGAGCCTGGTGAATTTTGGAACTTATTATCTACTTAGAAACTGCAGGAAAGCAGACAAATACTTCAGTGAACTTTAGAATAGACGAGGCTGGAAGCTTTACATGGAAGCGGGGGTTGGAGCAAAACCCGTGGTTCGCTAATCTCAGGCTGCACTTGTTAGAAAATGTGGGGTGAGGCGCGCAGTGCACTGATCCAATAAGGGCGGGAAATACGCCCCCACTCCCATGGCACCGTCAGCCCGGCCGTGTGCTACATTGGGAGGTAATTAGAGGAATGGAGAGCGGGTGGCGGAAAGAGGCTGATCTTGGTGGGGTTGCCCGGCTGCAGGGGGAGGGCCCCGCCCCAGGGTAGACTCAGGTGCTGAGCTGAGCTGAGCTGTCTTGGGAAATGCATGGAAATTTGCTCTGGCACAAACCCCAGCAAATCCTCTGACTTTCAGGGACCTCCCTGCTTTGTATTAAGCGGTTCAGACTGGATGCCAAGGAAAGCAGGTGCTAACATGAGCAGCGGGCGGTAGGGTGGAGTGGAGAGCGGATTTCCATGTGATGGCCTTACATCTCACCATTGTGAGCTATGGGGCAAATTATAGCTTCCTTTTTTTTTTGTTGTTTTTTTTTGTGTTAATCCTCACTCAAGGATCTTTTCCCATTGAATTTTAGGGAGAGTGGAAGAGAGAGGGAAAGACAGAGAGAAACATCGATGTGAAAGAATGTACCCTTGACCGGAATCAAACCTGGAACCCTTTGGTCCGCAGGCCAACACTCTATCCACTGAGCCAAACCGGTGAGGGCCATTCCTTATGTATTGAGTGGACCTTCTAATTCATGTTGCGTATGATTTCTCTGTGAGGAATGAGAGGAGCGCGTGGGACAAATACCGGTCATTGTAAAAAGTGGTAGCTGGAATTCTGCACCATATATTTCACAGTCAACGTGGACCGGCAAACTCTATTCCATAAACATAAAAAAAAGCACCGGGAAATTTATGAAGAATTACATATTATTGGAGATTAGCTTGGCTGGGCTGTCCTAAGGGCTGTAACAGGAGAAGGGCTTTGGTTCAGGCTGTGTCTGTGGGGCACAGACCCACCCAGCAGGCCGGTGGCCATCCTGGCCCCACCAGACACCCCTCTCCTGACTGCTTCCATGAGGTGGCTATTACATGGCCATGGGGAGTGGACATCTTTGACTGGTCCTGACTTTTATGGGAATTCTAGTGTTTTCTATTTGAATATGATATTGGCGCTTGTTTAGACAGAATAGCTCTAATTAAACATTTAAGCAAGACGTTCAAAGAAGAAAATGACATTAAAGCACTATTAGCTTTTTATAGACAATTTGTCTCTTAATTGCAGACGGATCACGAGAATTTTCATGTTTCCTGTTCTAAGGTTTGTGGCCAATCACGAGAATTCTTTAAAAAGATATTAGCTTGTAAGAACATGTAATAAATACCTTCAAAATGAAATGGGTATTTAATTTTAAAGCGTGCCTTTAACATTTATGTAAAACGTTTTTAGAACTCGTTCAATAGAAACTTATCTGGCCACTGGGTAAAGCTAGCAATGAAACTACTGGTCCGCAATGTGTTAATGTACCTATCATCTGTCTATTGCTGTATACATACATACACACATACACACACACATATATGTACACAGTAGGGCTGCACAAAAGTCAGCCAGGGTTTTGATATCCATGGGCTCAAATATTTGACAATTGATGAAGATAAAGTAAAGGGGTCTATTCAGTTTTGCTTTGACCTTGGCCTTCGGAAGGCCGAGTCCTTCGAAATGGCTACTTTTTGTCCTTAGTTGTATGGTCAATGATCAAACAATCATATTGATCACTATCATGTCTAACAAATGTAAGTAATACAGTGAATACATGAAAGTAATAAAAACAAGACCTATCCTTTGAACATTCTGTGATATTTTAATACTGACTTTTTGGAAAGGTAAGTGTTCTGCATGTAGCTCTCAGCAAAGCCCTGTTTTTAACTCTATATTTTATTTTATGTTTAATATGTAGATGTGCTATGGGTCATGCATAAAATAGTAAGACTGAAATGATAAACTAATTATTGTGGAAGGTATTACTTTTATGTACAAGTTAAATTATTAAGAGTTTCCCAATTATTAATAAAATAAATTGGAAGTAGTTACATAAAAAGTGTTGATTAGATAAATAAATTAAAATAGTTTGGGATAAATAATTATAACTTTTAAATTAAAATACAATAGAAATTAAGAAAATAGGGATAAAATTTTATGAATTCAAAACTTCATAAAATCCTTTTGCACTCCCATTTATAACATTAAACACAGTAAACTTTAGGAACTATACTTATTGTTTCTGTTTCTGTTCTAAACATGAATGGAATATAGAATTTAAAATAGAAAATGAAAAAACGATTCAACTAAAAGCCTTATAAATAAATTATAAAATTTAAAAGGAAAATGAAAAATATGTGTCAATATTTGATCTTAGGCCTGGACTGAGTCTTAAAGCACAAGAACAAAAGAAAGAATCATGATCTGACTACATTTAAAAGTATCAACTTCTCAAATCTCAGTTAATCTGTGACTAAGGAGACAAGAACATACAATGGGGCAAAGATAGTCTATTCAGTAAATGGTGCTGGGAAAATTAGACAGATACATGCAAAAAAAAAAAAAGTGAAACTAGACCACTTTCTTACACCATAAACAAGAATAAACTCGACATGGATTAAAGACTTAAATGTAAGACTCAAAACCATAAAAATCCTACAAGAAAACAGTCAGTAAAACCTCTGACATTAGCAATATTTTTTCTGATATATATCCTCCTCAGGGAGACAAAAATAAATAAATAAATGGGACTACATCAAATTAAAAGGGTTTTGCACAGCAAAAAAAATCATCAACAAAAAATATAAAAAACTACTGAATGATTATTTGCAATAAATAGAAATCAAGAAATATATATAATAATAAAAGGGTAATATGCTAATTAGACTGGACGTCTTCCAGACGTCATTCCGGACATCCTTCCTGACCAAGTCGGGGCCGGAGGGAAGCCAGTCTGGGTCCCGGGTGCCTGCAGAGGAGGGAAGCCCAGGTCTTGGCAGCTGGGGGAAGGATGGCCTACTCTTGTACACATCGGGCCTCTAATATATATTTCTCATCAGAAACCATGGGTCCCAGAAGAAAATGGGACAACATTTTTCACTTGCTAAAAGAGAACAATTGTCAACCTAAAATCCTATAATCCAGCAAAAATATTCTTTGGGAATGAAGAGAAAATCAAGACATTCTCAGATGAAGGGAAGTCCACTGACTTGTCCCCAGCACACCTGCCCTAAAAGAATAGCTCAAGTAGATTCCATACATGGGAAGGAAGCAATAAAAGCAAGACTTTAGCGACATCAGGTAGGAAAGCACAAGGGAAGCAAAAATATGAGTGCACACAATGAGATCCCACTACACGTCTATTAGAACAACTAAAAGCAAAACATCAACAGAAATGCCGCCAATGCCACGTGCTGGCAAAGAAGCAATAGTTGCAGTGCAACTTGACAGGAGCCTGCCTTCTCCACCATCACGGCTTTTTACGGAAAGGTGAACCTAGGATCAGCAACCCCCTGGGATCTACTGGAGAGCACATGAAAGCACAGGTCCCTACAACTACCCGTATTTGAATGGTTGTGGTGAATTTTATGCACAGTCACCAACTCCAGGTACAGCCCCGATGTCCATTAATCAGTGAACAGGTCAAGGATGGCACACATACACTGAGTGGCCCGATTATTATGACCTCTGAACGCATTTTAATCCGGCCACTCAGTGTATATCCTATATAATAAAAGGCTAAGATGCAAATTGTCCCCTCGACCAGGAGTTCGACCAGCAGGCAGGCCAGCCAACCGCCCATGTCCCCTCCCCCTGGCCAGGCTGGCCGGACCCCACCCATGCACGAATTCATGCACCGGGCCTCTAATACAGGCGTCCTCAAACGCCTACGGCCCACAGGCCACATGCGGGTGTTTTTGCCGTTTTGTTTTTTACTTCAAAATAAGATATGTGCATTGCGCATAGGAATTTGTTCATAGTTTTTTCTAAACTATAGTCCGGCCCTCCCAAGGTCTGAGGGACAGTGAACTGGCCCCCTGTTTAAAAAGTTTGAGGACCCCTGCTCTAATATATATACAGTATATATACACTGAGTGGCCAGACTATTATGTGTTCAGAGATCATAATGATCTGGCCACTCAATGTATATGCATAATGGACTGCTATTCAGCAATCAACAAGGAGGACATGACTGGTACATGTGACGACACGGATCAATGTCAAAAGCACCATGGGAAGTGCACATCGGGGCAAAAAGCATCATGGCAGCCACGACGTTACGGTGGGAATCCTAACTGACAAGCCCCCCGAGGGCGCCTTGTATTCACCCTCACATCCAGGCTTGAGAAAAACACTTAAAATCCACTGTGAAGTAAATTAATCAGACGGATGCAGATTTATCACCCTGCATTGAGAACTGCAAGAAAATATTCTGTAAGAAAGAACCTGTGACTTTTTCCTCTCCACAGTGTAACTTGAACTTGTGGCCTCTTACTGAAGTTAATCACACTTGATCTCTTGAGTAAAAATGTTTTTACCTCAAAACAATACTCCACCGAGATTTAACAAACTCTATTTTAATTGTAATTGATTTCTACCAAAAGATAAAACTGAGTTAATTAGGGCATGCTATTAGAATTATTGGCCAGGGAATATATTTGATACAACTAGCAATGGGACAGAAGATTATTTTAGAGTCGGAAGCAAAATGAATTTTAAATCCTAAAATATTCACTTAAAAACCACCTCAGTCTATACGGATTAAAATTTTATTTTACAAAATATTTTTCTATCCAGAATATACAAAATAATTTTTTATAAAAAAAATACAGTGCCATGTGCTATGGGTAAAAACTCCTAATTCATTTATACTTGCTGAGTAGGGATGCTGTCCCCTGGGACCACAAGCAATGTTGCCTAGAAACAATGTACCTCCTCCCTTTATCAGATATCCCAGCAACACAGAGAGAGGAAGTTAAGCCAATGATAAGCCGGCAAAGGAAGAGGGTTTTGGTCACCCCTTGGCCACAGACGTGAACTAATATCTATGGAACTAGTGGCCCGGTGCACAAAATTCGTGCACATTAAAAGGGGATTGATTAGAGGAAATAATTTAATATTGCTATTTGCCCTTTCTCTATAATAGAAGTGTCAGAGATAAAAGAAAATTAGTAAAATGTATATTAAAACCTTCCTCTTGTCAGAGAGTCAAGTCCCCACCCACCTACATGCACCTCAAAATCGCATGAGACCCAGACCTGGCTGGCCCCCGCCCCATTGTGCTAGATCCAGACCTGGCCAGTCCCACCCCTGTCAAGCCCTGCCGGGCAGGAGACATAGCCTCAGGTCCCCTGGCCCGGCGCCAGGATGGGGAGCATGGCCTGAGGTCCCCCAGCCCAGACCGGGGTAGGGGGCATGCCTTGAGGTCCCCCATCAAGCCCCACCAGGTGGGGGGGCGCAGCCTCAGGTCCCCTGTCAAGCCCCGCTGGGCGGAGGTTGTGACCTGAGTTCCCCCGACCCAGCACTGGGGGTGCACCTTGAGGTCCTCCATCAAGCCCCCCGCTGGGTGGAGGTCCCACGTCAAGCCCTGCCAGGCAGGGGGGCGCAGCCTCAGGTCCCTTGGCCCAGTGCTGAGGCGGGGGGTGCAGCCTGATGTCCCCTGGCCTGAAGTCCCCTGTCAAGCCCCACCTTGTGGGGGGCGCAGCCTGAGGTCCCCTGCCCCCCCCCCCCGTCAAGCCCTGCCAGGTGGGGGGAGCAGCCTGAGGTCCCCAGACTGGTGCTGAGGTGGGGGGCGCAGCCTGAGGTCCCCAGCCTGGTGCTGGGGCGGGGGGTGGGCAGCCTGAGGTCCCCCAGCCCAGCACCAGGATGGGAAGTGCACCTTGAGGTCCCCCATCAAGCCCCGCTGGGCGGGGGGCATGGCCTCAGGTCCCCTGGCCTGGCACCAGGGTGGGGGGCGTGGCCTGAAGTCCCCTGTCAAGCCCCATGGGGGCGGGGAGGGCGTAGCCTCAGGTCCCTGCTGACTGCTCCTTAAGGCTCCTTATGGGAACTTGGCTTCAGCCATCTTTTTGACGGAGTGATGGTCAATCTGAATATTCCCTCTTTATTAGACAGGATACCCATTATTGTGGGTTTTTTTATAGACTGCCTCATTCTATCTTTACAATAATTCTAAAAATATGTTTCATATATACTTTAGAGATGAGCAAATTGTGGTCCAGCGAGGTTCAAAAGCACCCAAGGTAACAGTGTAGACCTAGTGAGTTAACTAAAACCAGCTTTAAATTCTCATCTGTCTGGGTTCAAAGCTTGTATTCTTGTTTTTATCCTGTGCTGATGTGTCAAACAGAAGGCATGATATATAGGCGTGTATTTATTAGTGTTAGCTATCTTTGTCTTTGAGTAGCTAATGCCAGCAGCTGCATTATTTTGAGAAAGGACATTTCCCACCCCACCCCACCCCCCAAGATAAAGATGGGTTTATCGTGGGGTGGTTATCTCGGAAGCCCAGAGTCATTTAAATAGGATGCGATGTCTATTCTGAAACTAGCTTCTTAGCAAGTAAACAGAACGAAAACTTGCAGTTTCTGTCTGTCAGGTCAACGACCCCTCAGCCTCAGTTTCTTTGCAAAATCAAGGTGTGCGACTTGATCATTTCCAAGGCCTCTCCCATCTTTCAGATCCTGTAGGAAGAACGTCTGACTCGTTTCTCCTACACCTGGCAAAGACGAAAGCAGCTAAGACGACAGCTTTCTGGTCACTCTTTATAATGAAGTGTTCTGGCTGGAACCCCTGGTGTCTGGGACGAGGCTCTGGTTTGAACCAGACACCAAACAGAGATGCTTTTCAAAGTGTGTGGTTTCGCGTGTCCGTGAGAAGAGAAGGCACACATTTCACCCCCAGCATTTCCAGGGCGATGTTCAGACTTTGGGGTGTGTATTATGCGTGAGAAAGGCGGTTTTGCTGGGTGCTGGCACATGATGCAATATACAGATGCCGTATCATAGCACTGTACATTGGAAACCTATATAATCCTATTAACCATGTCACCCCAGTCCATTTTAAAAACGGCTAAAAATTTATCCGCAGAGGGGGGCACACAGGCGTGGCCGAATAGAAATGACCTCCTCAAATTTCCCAAAGCGAATCCCTAATGGAATTTCTTGTCATATAAGGTCGCTTCTTCATGACTATAAGGAAGTCATCTAGCTATTTTAAGTGGGTTGTGAAATATAAATATTCACTAAAAAAAAACACGTAACAGGCTCTCTTCAATGCACTAGAATGGTCCGCACTAGTTTAACTGAACATTAAGCTAAAAGATTATTATTTCACTCTCTTAAACCTCATTGAGACCCATTAGGGGACAAGCAATAAAGATCACTCTATATGCTCTTTCCAAAATTGTCTCCCGGCTGTAAATTTCTCCTTAAAATTCATCCTTCATCAACTGAAGATTTTATGCTCTTATAAATCCATCAAGTAAAAGTTTCTAAAAAGTCACATTTGTTCCACTCCCCTCAATAGAACAGTGCTGGTAGCTGAGATTTAATTTGGGGGCTAATTACTAAATTTAAATTTAGTTTTTATAAATATGAACAGTTTGGTGGCACCAAATCTAGGAAGGTTTTCCCTTTAACATACCTTCAATTGTCTTGTGCATGGAAAAAACTCTTAGTTATATTTTCTTCATATTCTATTTTTTTTTAAAAAAGAACACTCCTCAAATATTCCATCCAATTTAAAAGTCTTCTGATTTTAGTATTATTACTTTTCCTGCCTCAGGTTTCTTTGTGCAAACAGCCCCATGTAGATAGCAGCGCGGGGTCCCTCTAGCCCTCCCATCCTCTCTGCTGTGGGGCCTCCGTGGGGACCTAGCCAGAGCTGCAGCTGCGGACCGGGGCTTGGTTTGAGCCTGGGCCTTGGCCTTGGCCGTGGACTTTGGCCGGTAGAGCCTGAGACCCTTGGCGATGCGGGCACCAGCACGTTTCCCAAGCTTGGGGTGAGCCATGTAGGCAAGTTGCCTGAGCTTGCGGCTGCTACCCTTTGGGGATTTGGGCTTGATTCCTTGGGCTTCTTCACAAGGGCCCGATGGCCACAGGATGTGCGCTCATGGCCTTGGCCTTGCTGAGCTGCTTCCTGGTCAGGCCCGTCCTGTTGTGCTTCTTGGCTAAGAGCATGTGCCTCAAGAACTTGGGTCAACCCCTAGGAGATTGGCATCTGTGATGGGGGCTTCTGGATGCCATGTTTGTGCCATTTTCGGGACGGGCTGTGGGGTGGGGGTGGGTTCTTGGACGTGGCCATGTCTGCATGGCCCCCCGAGGCCCCTGGAGCGCCAGGGACTGCTGTCTATACTCTGCCTCTCAATATGCCACAATAGGAATCCAAACTTTATTAGCAGCAACTTCTGCTTTTTCAGGCATTTACACAGACATCTGCGGTTGACCTAGGTCCTAATCGATCTCCCTGAACAATTGACATACTCCTGTCAATGAGGAGGGTGGCTAGGCCTATCGGATATGCAAATATCAAGTCAATATCTGACATGGTGGTGGGCCCTGTTTGCCTATATGTTAATCCAATACAAATTTACTCACGTTTCTGCTCTCGGCTACACTCAAAGCTAAGTTTGTGGTGAGATGCGAAATTGACAATGACAAGCAAGCGCTTTCCTGAGATATTTCCTGGCTAGCAAGGAAGCCAGGCGTGAAATAAATAATTATGATAAAAAACTTGTAACAAAATTCTGCTACCCAGAGTTTTAGGAGAACACAAACGCTGGGCTTAAAAAGCAAATGCTAATCCTATTATCTTTAGTATTCATCCCGATATGCCCTGAGCACCATATATTTATTCCACTGGTGGAAGAAGAGTCAACATTGGGAAGTCTTCATTTCTTCTCTTCCATGCATTGCAAGTGCGACCCACAAGCAGAGATCAGAATCCGGGGGCTGGCAGGGGGTGGGTGTGGGGGACACTGGGATTGCTAAATGTCTCCCTATATGTTTCTTCTCAAGCTGGACTACCAGTGAAACATCTGGCCTGGTTGCCTAGGGCAACCTCCAGATGTGATTGCTCACTCTGTCTTGTGTGGTCCGTTAACAGTGTTAGATCGGGGCCAGGGGTCGAAGTCTTTGACCCTGCCCAAACTTGTTTTCAAAAAATCAGAGGTGTAGGAGATACAAGGCCCATTTTTTAATTATGATGATGCATTTTGAAGAGTTGGAGGGATGCAAAGTTAGCAGCACCCCCCCCCCCCACACTCAGACCCTGAGGGGTTGACAAGTTCTGGCTGCTCACTGTGCTCGGGGCCTGTGCTGGGAGCCGGCGAGTGGTACCCAGCACACACACAGCCTGCACTTGAGGACTTTTCTTGCAACATAAGGGGCAAAGGGCTGAGCATCTTTGGGGGAAAAAAGTCCTCTCGGTGTCCACTGAGGACACAAAAATACTTGGTAGACTATTTGGAACGAGGAAATTGACTCCTATGAGCTTTGATCACCCTGAATCACCGTCAATAACGGAAGGATGGAGTGAGAATCGCTTCTCATATAAGCTGGACCATCTCCATGTTTCTGAGAGAATGGGACGAAATTTTGCACACGGTTCTGGAGAACTAAAAACGATGCGACAAATCCAAAATTCCATCATGCTCTTAGAATTTTAGACGCAGTCCTTGTATTGTTGAACTTTTCCAGAAACGGGGAAAAGATTCACTTTGCCTGCCCATTGTAACCACTTAGATAAACTATAACTCGTTTCAGCACGTTTACTGCTGCATTTTGAAACATATTTGTGTTTGAGGGTTTGGGATACAATAAAAATTTACTTACAAATGCCTAACACTTCAGAGAATGGATGGTCTCAAACAGTGTTAAAGACCACAAGGACAAGGTGAAATGCACAAACGGTGGGTTTTAATTTAGCCTTATTTTGCATGCCAACAAGCAACCTATTGTAATAGGCCGTTGTGCCTTTAAATCCAATGTAACGCCCCCCCGGCTGTGGCCATCAGTCAAATGCCTATTTGGATGGGTCCCCCTCCCCGGAGGCCATCGTTCAAGTGCATCTCCAAGTTAAAACGTCACGAATGACCATTCTCTCTGGCCTGAAATGTACTCTGGAATCCAATCACGCCCATCCCCCGGCGCCCCTCCCCCTGGAAATGGTGAAGAAGTGGAAAAGCGCTCACATGACGAGAGAATCTGAGTCCACGTGATGCAGGACAGCCTCGCCCCCCGGCTGGCATCCAGCTTTGAGAAGTCATCCAAAGCAGATGCAGGGAACACCCTTCACCCTGGTGAGCATCTCCGGCCCATTTCTCCTCATCGCCCTCCCCCCGCCCCTCCCCAGGGTGCCAGGTACACGGAGGGCTACACTCAGCGAGGTGCAGCCTATTGGGACCCCCAGGCCTTCTCTGGGACTATTGCCCCGCGCGGGCGTTGGCTGTGCTAAGGTCAGCCAGTGTCTTCACTGCTCGGGGGTCCCACAGGGACCCCAATAACCAGTGTGGCCTCCTCACGGGGCCCACGAGCCGCGCTGTGCTTCCTGGGAACTTCCCAAACAATGGCTTCAGGGAGATACTGATTCATAACCGGCTGGTGTCCAGATAACGCGCCTACAGAGCCATGTCTATGGTAGCACGTTCCTTTGCCACATTGTCACAGCCTGGATGGCTCTGTCTCTGACTGTAACGGGTCACAGAGGATCTTCGCCATCCCCAAGCTGTGATTCGCCCTGAATCTGCCCAGGCGTTTCCCATCCATTCCTAACTGCCCCCAGAGCAGAGATTCATGAAAGACGCCCCGGGTAGGGTGGGTTGGGCAGTTACAATTTATTGATTTATTTTTTTTGACTCCATCAGCATATTTAGGTTCAAGCAATGGCGCCTCGCTTCCTTGCTTGTCCCCCTTTTTCTTTTTTGTCAATGAAATGTGCCCCCGAGTTGCCATGTCTTAGACTTAAAATGGGTCATGGCTTAGCTCTGGGCGCCACTGTTTGCCTGTTCCTCCTGCGCAAATGCCCAGGGGCCGTCTTACCAGCTCTGCTCCCGGGTCATGGCATCAACAGAAACAGTCCATTGGCGACTGCAGGCAGGGCCCCTCGGTCCCCCCCGCACCCCCCCAGCATGGGGGTGGGTGCTGAGCCTCGGAGCCTCCCTAAGGGGCATTCTAAAGCCACCCCCGCAGGCTGGCCACTCCCCGGGGGACCGTTGGGTGACAGCCCACAACCCTGAGGTTTTGTATGAATCCTTCCCCAATTCCGGGAGGCCCACCCATGCTTTCTTCTGTTCTGGCCTCCCCCCTCCCCCCCCGCCCTCCCCCTCTGACAGAGAATCCAGCTAAACTCAATGGACACCTTGACATTTTCACCTCCTGGGGGAATGTGCCAACCCGGTTGGGTTCTTCGTTGCTTAAACCTTGCGAAACAGCCCTACCCCAAGCAACTTCATGGCATAGCGTGCCCGCTGCCCGCCGAGCGGGCAACCTCTCTTCTTGTCAGGCCCCCAAGCCACACGCCGTGACTTCTAATCTCCCTCTGTTACCAAGTCCCCAGAAATCCATCCCCCCCCCCACCCCCGCCCCTGACTGGCATCCGGTCTAGTTAACAACAGGGCCACCACTCAGGTCAGGCTGCAGTGATTTCCAATCTCCCTCCGCTCTGTCTTTACCAAAGCCCCAGAAATCCATCCCCCCGCCTACACTGGCATCCTGGTCTAGTTAACAACAGGCTGCCGCTCTCGGGTGTGGGACACGCGTCTAGACTCAAGGCAAGCCAGCCGGCTGCCTCCGGCTGGGGCCAATCTACTTCTTTTCCATAGTCCCGTCTCCATTTTAAATTTGCTGCATCTTGTGCCCTTAAGGTAAGTGACGAAATTTCAAGTTCACGTCCAGTGAGATGAGAGTCCGTGTGGATGCCCAGGAAGTAATAGAAGTAGACGTGGCCATGTCAAAGAGCCATGCATCGATTCTGCAAACTAACGCAGCGTCCACAGCGCGGCCAGGCGGGGGCCCTGGGACATACAGGCGTGAATAAGATGGGGGTCCCTGCTCTGAAGGAATTTACAGTGTTTTGGGGGAGACCCAGGGCAATGGGGACACTGGCCTCTGAGCCACAGAGCTAAGCGGGGGGTGCCAGATGAGCCTTTGGGGGAGCCCCTCTCCCTGGCCTGGGGGAAATTCCAGAGACTTCCAGAAAGAAGCCAAATCGAAGGTGCACCCCAGAGGATCAAGGCGTGAGAAGACTAGGGGGAGGGGGGGCGTCGCAGCCAAGTCTAGCACGTGTGGCAGGATCGAGAGCAGAAAGATGCGTGTCCTTCCCACCCCCGCAAGGGGGACTCCGGGCAGGAACCTGCCCCGCAAGGCGCAGGCGCAAGGAGGCAAGCCCGTGGGAACCATGGGCGGAGGAAGAAGCAAGCGATGTTTCTCTAACCCCTTCAGGACTCAAGGCCCCCCCCCCCCCCCGCCCCCCGATTCCCAAAGAACCGCTGGGTGGGAATTGACGAGGCTATTTTCTTTTTTCTGTTTTTGACCATCATTTTTCAAGTGCAAACTCATGCAGGATCCATAATTTTTCCAGAAACTCTCAGCTAACAACCAGCCCCTGGCCAGCCAGTGTTAGCCAGACAACCCACAGCCGTGCCGGTCACCAAAACCCCCGGGGCCACGGGAGAGTCAAGATATTGGGCTTCCTCTAACGCATGGGCCTGATCAGTGGCGGGTGTGGTAGCTTCTTCTAATTGCCACCCTCCTGGCCTTGGACTGTAACCTGGTGCCGTGGTGTACCTGGAATCAGGGGGTGGCACGCTCTGGGCTTGGGGAGCTCTGGGCTCGGGGCCCACGCTCCTGTGGGGCGCTGCGGAGTCTCCCAGGGGTCCCCATGTGAGCTCCCCTAACTGGGCTTCCCACGCAGAGGCAAAACAACCCAGTCCCTGCCCGGCCCCCCCTGGCCACTTCCCCAGGAAGCTGGATCCCTGCTCTGCTGTCCTAGTCTCTTCCCTTCCCAAGCCCAAGGCCAAGGCCACGGGGAACACGGCTCTCTCTCCACGGCCCAGGAAGAGGGATAGGAACACAAGGCCCAGAACCTGCTCCAAAGAATTCCTTGGCTTTCTCTCCCAGGCTCCCACGTTTTTATATTAAACCTTTGCGCGGGGCTTCAATAAAGGCTTGCAATTGGCTTTGGGCTATTTTCTTTGTCATTCTTAGCTCCTTGCTTTAAAAAAAATAGCAGAAATTGCCCACCATTTGTTTTTTTTTGTTTTTTATGGGGGAAGGGTTTGGCTTTTAGACCTTCAATGAAGACACAAAACTCCTGTTTGCAACACCCTGTTACACGTTTTGTTTGTAGTTGTATACAAAGTGGGCGCTTTATCTGGGTAAGGGATGAGCCCTTACATTTGTTTACTAGCCCGGAACGTGGCAATGAGGGTGTGAATCCTGAAATCTACCAGGTACACCCTTGGCCCCTCCCACCCCACAGCCTGCTTAGCAACCACCCTTTTCTAAAAGCAAGGGATGGGTGGTTTCTGGCAACCAGCTCCCCCAAAGGGACATCGCCCCCAAATAAGGGACATTGTTATTTGAATCAAATGAGACGGCGATCAGGAAGGTAAGTGGCAGCTGCCGGAAATGCCCACAGCGTGAGTTCTACATCCACTCGATCATCCTTCTCTCTTCTCTTTTCTGCCTTTAGCTACAGCGGATCAGACACCTGCCCCATCGCTGCTGTGAGTGTGTGTAAACAGATTGGGGGCGGTGTTAGGGAGGGAGGGGGCATTCTTTGGACCCCCCCCAAAAACTTCCATGTTCTTGACACAGTTTCCCCAGCTGCTCCCGCCTCTTTCCAAAACCCATCTCTCCTCTACCCTTTCAGGCTCCAAGGAATAAGGCTTCCCAGCATGCCTTTCGGCCTCTCCCTCCATCACCATGGAGTTCTCCCTTCTTGGGAAGAATTCGTATTTTGCTTCACTTCCCCACATCGTTTTTGTTTGTTTTTTTCCTTCTCCATGGTTAGTTTCCTTCCTCCAAGTCTCTCTCTTTGGCGATATACCCCCATGTCTCTCTTTCTAGGAAGAAGATCAATCTATTTTTCCCATGGACTTGTCTATCCACTTCTTTCATTCATTTGCGAGGGGCAGGATGGAAGAACCTGTCTCTAGATCTGGCTCAGCGAATGGGTCATAGGGAGACCGAAGGGGACAGATGGGTGCCATGTCACCATCCAAGGGACCATGGATTCAGCCAGGACCACCCCGCCCCGAAGAACGATCTGGATAGCCCATTCCCATACTCTTTCTTAGTGGCCCCAGTCCTCTCCACCAAACAGCATCAAGTCAGCCTCCTTCGCCCTCACCAGCTGGTTCATTCCTCTCCAACGGGGAACAGCGAGAAATCACCCCATTGTCTTGTTCTCCAATCCCAGTGTTGTTTGTAAATTCCCATAGGGCAGCCCCGGCCCAGCCTCCCTTTCTGCAGCCCATCGAAACTTCTGGAACAGAGACATTCTCGATGGGGGAAGGCCTAGACTTGGAATTCCATCACGACTAGAAGACTGACATGAAAGAAAGCTCAATGGATGTCAACTAAAGGGATATGTATCAGTGATAAAAGGCGAAGAATTCGAAGGTATTCTTATGGGCCTAGGAAGTCAGTCCAAGAGGAAAAACAAGTAAAGCATGAAGGCAGGAAGAGAGGAACTGAAGGGAAAGGAGAGAAAAAAGTGAATGAATACCGGGCTGTTTTGTGTGTGTGTGTGTGTGTGTGTGTGTGTGTGTGTGTGTGTGTGTGTGTGTTGGTTCTCTGAACACTGTTGGAGGTTCCTGATGACCTCATATCCATGCGACGAAGGAGCCCTACAAAGGTGCGTGTCTCTAGTTACAAAGGGATCTAGACCAACCCAGATCCCAGCTCAAAGTCCGGGCCCAGCTTTTAGGATGGGCTCGTGGTGATGGCCCTGAATTGTGATGGGGCCATTTCTTGAGCAATGCAAGGCCTTCTGTGCCTCCCCTCCCCCACCCACCAGGACATCTGGGGCGGGATGCAGTCGAAGGTCTCTGGAATTGGGCGTAGCGTCAAACAACATATTGGTGACCTCTCTGAGAAAGACGAGATCTTGGTTTGAGGTATCTTTCTTAAGCAAAAGATGTTTGTTGAAAGTGGCAGATTATATTTTAGGCCTCGCTGTGGGTGAGGGCAGAACAGACACAATTAGCCTCTACGTTGAGGCATCCTGAGGCCGCTGTGTCAAGGCTAAAAAGGCAAGGAGACATGATCCTCATCACATCAGGGCTCTTGATTCGAGGACTTGACCCAAACTCAAAGGCACCTCCTAATGTCCAAGGACTCCCCATCAGAGGCTGATCATACAAAAAATTCCCCAAAATGGGTAGGACTGGGGCCCCACTCGAGGCCAAAGACCAGAGATTGCAAATGATGGCAGCGCCCCCCCTGCCCACCCCCCCACGGTACTGGGGGGGGCGGGCAACTTCCAGGAGTACCCACAAGAACACCATTCACGGCCGCCAGACACACACCCCCTCTCGCCCTCACGTGGCGTACGGAGGCCGCCGCGGGCCTGGATCTCGCTTAGCATCCAAATACATCTGACATGAGCGCTGAGCTTGAAAATGGCATGAGCGCTGAGCTTGAAAATGGGGGACACATCTGTAATACTCTCAACAATAAAAGACATTGTAAAAAGTAGAAGGGAAGTAAGCTGGGGCCTTCTCAGTGGCCCCAAGCGATTTGACCTCATGCAATCATGTCCTTCCCCCCTCCCTTTGCTTCCGCGTTCACCAGGGACGCATCTGGGGGTTGGAGGGATGTGATGAACGCGGGCACACCTCCAGCCCTTGCGGTACTTGGTGCCCCTCATCCGTGGCCAGAATCCTTGCTTCCTTCCCCCCTTCTTCATATACTTCCCCGGTATGTCCTTTGCACCCCCCTCCCCTTTCCTCTGTTTCCCAGGGGTCCCCTCTATGCTTTGCCCGTGCAGGGTCTTGGGTGTGCGGGGCCCTGACCTCAGTGGGTAGAGTACTGTAAGCGAGAGCTCAGTTCCTGCTTTTTGCCCTAATTTGTGTCCTGTCTCTGGGAGACATGCATTGGCTTCTGTCTTCTGCTGACATTCTATTCTATTTTCTATTCACGGCTCTGTCCCCTGGCCTTCCAATAGAGTTGCTATTTTCCCTCTCTTTTGCTATAGCGCATCTGTATCTTGCTCTATATCAATGTAAGAGAGTAACATCGATCGGCTACCTCCCCCAGGCCCCCCACTGGGGATTGGGGCAGCAACCCGGGCATGTGCCCTTGACAGAGAAATTGAACCAGGGACCTCTTGGTGCATGGGACGATGCTCAAGCCACTGAGCCACGCCGGCAGGCAGGGCTGTCTCTTCTTTCTCTTACATCTCTTTGTATCTCTCTGTATAGCCATCTGTCTCTGGACCTACCAGCTTCTCCTTCTCTGGTGTGGCTACTCCAGTTCATTCATTGAGACGGTAAAGCAGGGTTGGAAAAGGAGGGTGGACTTGATTGCTACCTCATAGCTGCCCACGTGAGTGCCTGCCTACAAAACAGCTTGGTGCCTCGGGGCCTCGGGGCCGCGGGGAGTGGGGAACAGCTTTTTGCTTTTGCCCTCTCTCCTTTCCCTTTCTCAAGAGGCACATAGCTTCATGAGGCCACATCTCTTGACCTCCTCCCCACCTGGCTGGCTCACTGCCTTCCAGACAAAAACTCAACAAAACGGCTTCCCATTCTAACTCGGGGTCCCTTGCCCCGAAAGGCAGACGCTCCTGAAGCTCTGCACGTGCTCCTGGGGGTCCTGACGCGCACCCCCAGCCATGCATGGAGTAGCGCCTCCAAGGCTTTCTCCCATTCGCCTCCCGAGAGACGGGCTCCTATGTTAACTTACAAACCCCACCCCGCTACACCGAAGGCTCCAGTACAAGACGACGTGCTTTTAGAGAAAAAGACACTGTTTCTCAATCATTTGCTGTATCCCCCAGGCAAGAGTATCCGGCTCTCTTGGGTGTGTCTCGGATGACATTGAAATGTCAATGCCCAATTCCCCCAAGTGTTTCACGCCTTCAAGGAAGTCTGAGACAGTTTGGGAGGCAGAAATGGTAGAGCAGCCAGGAGGAGGAGGGAGGGGGAGGAGGCCGGAGCGTGAGCCCATTGAGTTCTCGAAAGGACTGGAATATCAGCTCGCCGGGGAAGGCCCAGCTGCGGGGAGTCACAGCTCTTGCACCTGAAGAATCCGGGGGACCCCAGGCAGTGACTTGGGAAGGAGTTCCCAGAAGGTCATGACTTTCCAAGCAGGTGCAGCCAAAAAACTACAGATCAAGGCAAGCACTCTCTGGATTTGGGTCACAGAGCGTGGTACTGGGTTAACTTTCCGGGGGGGGGGGGATGGAGTGACGGCTGGTGGGAGAAGAACAGAGTCCACAAATGCTCCCTTCAAAATGGGCATTCTCTCTCTCTCTCTCTCTCTCTTTCATTGCAGAGCAGGGGCACGTCTTAGAGCCAGAGCCCGCGGAGCAGCAGCGCCATGGGCAAGTTCAAGGCCGAACCAGGTCCAGCTGGGAAGACTGGGGGCGACCAAGGCCCAGGAGGGGAAGCAGCAGTGAGCAAAGAGAAGAATGAGATAAAAGGAACACAACCCTTGGAGCCAATGGCTCTCGTCCACAGCCTCGGCTGGCCTCGTCTTTCTTAAAGGAGCTCTACACCAATGATCATTTGATACCTCCCTGTGGCCTGGCAGAGGGTCAAGCCCACACTGTGCTTGGGCAGCCATTCTTGGTGAAGAGTATTTTTTAAAAAAAATGCATTGGCCTCATGAACATGGGTTAACAAAATTATATAGGCTTCAACTGTGCAATTCTTGGGGGCCTGCTGGTGCAGGCAGCTCGCCCTCCTCCCTGGTTGGGCATAGAAAAGAGAAATCAAGGCCAGCCCTCAATGCCTCGGCTCCCCCTGGGGGTGACGGCACCCCCCAGGCCCAAGGCCCTTTGCTTTGGGAATGCCTATTTTGAAGGGAGAATCTGTGGGTCTTGGTCCATTTCATTCTCTTCGATGCCCAACCTGGGCTGGGGCCTGGCTGAGGACCAGGTAAGGAGGGCCTCATGGGAACAGCACAGAGCCGAGCTGCTGAGTTATGAGAACCCCAAGTCCTCAATTAACCGCTCCCCAACCACAGCGCTCCCTCTCCCTCACTGCCCAGGCCTGGCCGTGGCTGCCTCTCAGTTCCATCCGAGTTCTCTCTCCCGAAGCACAATTAGGATGCGCTCCTGGGCCCCGGAGAGAGGCGCCTTGGCTCCTAGTGGCCCTGATGCCCGGGCCCTGCCCCCTCCATGCCCACACTGCTCCTGCCCGCCTGCCCTCTCTCTGCCCCCCCCCCACTTCCTCCGGGGGAGCCTTTTCCCTCGCCGTACTTCGGCTCTTTGCTATTTCTTTCTGTACTTGGTCTCTATCCGGGACACACAGCCTCCATCCGTGGGGCTACTTTAAAGAATCGGCTACAGCGGCCAAATCAGCACCACGAATCAAGGAAGGGGGCCACATCCCGGTTCCCGCTCCCGGGCCCCCTTCTGGGGTGTCCCCACGCCCCCCCCCCTTTTCCTTTCTTCTAGGCTGCCTCGAGGCTCCGTCCCCAACCTGCCCCGTTCCTTGCTTCTCGGGTGTTCAGCTGGCAACAGCAAAGGGTTTTCCATATAAAAACGGTACTTCAGCCCCCCAAGACTGGGATGGAGGACAAGGCCCCACCCAACCCCCAACCCCCGCCCAGGAGGTGGGAGCCGGGCGCGCAGTCTCCCCTGCTGGTCTCGGCACAGGCCCATGACCTCTTAAAAGCGTTTCCATTGAAGGACTTGCCAGGCCTCGCGCCCTCTGCTCTGGCTGACCCCATGGACCCAGCTTCTCGGGGTGTCCGGGCACGAGGGGACATTAACACAGGGTCCTAGGAGACAGTCACCCTGGCTGTCGCCTCCCCGGGCCTGGGAGGTGCTGGAGGCTGGGCGTTTCTGTGAGACAAGGACTCATCGAGGGGGGCTGCCTCAGAGAACACGCCCCTGAGACGAGCTGTCTTTGGGGTCCAGCCCCGTGGAAGGAGGCTGAGGACCACTTAGTCCGTAGTCCTAGGCCCGAGCCCCCGGGTCGGGGTACCTTGCTCATGGGGTGAAGCTGTCATTGGGCATTTCCTGAATGGCGGGCCTGAGCCTGGGACCCGTGTCGAAGGCCGCAGCAGCCCAGGGCACCCCCAGGCTGCCTAGCTTTCAGAAGGGAATAGGAAGAGCAAGTCCCAGGAGAGCACCCACTTTTCAAAGCCCCCCCCCCCCAGTCTCTGAACGCAAACGCTATGTCCCCCCGTTTTATGTCAAGACATGCCTGCTTGTCTTGATGAAACTTCTGGAGAGAAAAGCCCAGAATCCTCTGCTTCTGAGAATCATGTTGAAGCATGAACAACACGCATCTGTCAGTCACGCCTTCTCACTGGCGAGAGTCAGAGGGGTTCGCGGGCTGGCGGGGAGCAGGAGCTCAGACACAGCACCTCAGGGTTCTCGGGAAAGGAGAGGAGAAGAGAGAAACAATCGAGGATTTCCCAAATGGCTGAGGAGGGGCCGGGGACAGGGTGCCCCTCGGGCGGGGCCTGGAGGCGCCACCAGGCAGGGCTAAGCCGGGGATGAGCCTTCACCGAGGGCAGACCCCAGCCGGGGTGCAGGGCTGGTGATCCGCCTCCATCGGCATCCTCGCTCCCCAAATCGCACCCAGCGTTGGGCAGGCGCGAGAGGGCCTGTGACCTAAGACTGGGTGCATAGCTTGATTCAGAGAGAGAGCGGGGGGCGGCTTTTTCCCGGCCAGCCAGCCCTCCAGCCCTCATCATCGCTTTCCCCACTTCGTCCAGAACACTTAGTCAAGAAGAGGAGTCATTCCAAAGACAGGGAGACCCTAACCTACTTCTAAGTAGCATACTGTCTTCCCGGCCCCTCCCCACGCTCCCCTGCAAGCTTCTCATTTCTCATGGGCTAGCTCCCAGAGCTGTGACCTTCAGAGGACTCTATGATCCCGGAGAGAGCAAGAAGCCCGGGGCGGGGAAGGGCGGGGCCAGCTGCCTCCAATCCTGGGCTGTGTCCCCCACCCCGCCTTGGTCCCATCTCCCACCTCTGTCCTGTTCTCGCAGCTCTCAGCGTCACTTCCGCTCCCTCCCTGTCCTTGTTTGCAGTTGTGATCACAGGATTCCTGTCCCCCGTGCCATTCTGGGGTCCCCTAGGCCTGCGGGCCACAGCAACCCCCCCCCCACCCCGGCTTTGGCGTCACCTCAGTCCCCTCGGTCACCGCTAGAGACCTTCGAAAACAGTGACAACAGGGAGGGTGTAGGCCTGTCTCGCTCCCGTCCTCCTCCACGCCGATGGGGCGGCCTCTCCTCATCTCAGCACCCTGCTGCGTTGATATATTTTTTGAAATCACGTTGAAACCCACACAACCCGAAGTCGACCACTAAGCAATTCGCTGGGCCCTGTTCTGCGAAGAAGTGCCCTCATCACCCTCATCACCCTGGTCCCCCCGTCCAGGAGTGACCCAGACTCCCCATTGGCCAACATCTGGGCTGTCACCGTTGTCTTGGAAACAGCCCCTGCTGGCCTCTGCCCTGTCACTGGGCAGACACCACGGGGGCCAGGCACCCCCATCTCCAAAGTCTGCATCTAGGGGCCCTCCCAGCGCCCCCTGAGCCAGTCCTCCGCTGGTCTCGGTAGACATGTACCCCCTGATCCTGGGTAGGCCCCTATGGCAGCCCCTGGTCAACCTGGCACCCCCAAGCATTTTGGGGGCACTCTCCACATGGGACAGGTGGCCCCAACGATTTTTCCTGGTCCCTAAAATATCAGTAGAACAGAAAGGGAGAGGACAGCCGTTTGGACACTCCAGGGAGCGTCTCCTTTAAGGAGCAGTGCAGCCGGCAGACCGGCAGACCGCAGACCGTGCGGCAAACAGAGAGGGCTCGCCTACCGCCTGCCACGGCCCCAGGGCTCCCTACGTGACGTCATTCGGCATTGACATTGGAGCCATCGGGGCCACCTCACGTGCTTTTCCCTCTGGCCAAGGTGCGATGCAGGAGAAAGACTATGGAATAGTGGCATCGGGGGTCCAACAAAGGCCGTGCTGGACATGCGCGCTCGGCGTCTCCCCGGGATTCGGACCCAGCCTGCCCCCCAACCCCCTCCCGGGACGCTGTGAGCAACTGGAGAGCTGTGCTGCGCCCCACTCAGTGTTGCATCCCTGGGACCAAGTTCAAGCCCCCGGGCGCTCGCGGGCAAAGATCTGAGAGAATTATAAAAGCGTGGGCTGCGGTGGGATGAGCAAAGAAAGAGCAGATGAGGGGCGGGGGGGGGGTGTGTGTGTGTGTGGAGGGCCCTGTCTTGGAGCTAATGGACACATGGCTTCTAGGCCAAGGTGGACAGGACAAGCAGGCACCCCCAAAACGGCGTGTCTCCTACCGCTCAAATAGTCAAAGCAGCTGATCCAGAGAGAGCCACCTCGGGAGCCTGGGTGGAGGGAGGGGCTAAAGTCGACCCCCGATTCCAGGCTGAACTCAATTGTGATCTGACCTTTTCCCAAGAGTCCAAATCGGGTCCCCGGACTCCTTCCCATCCCTCCCCCCCCCCCCGCCCCCTCAGCAGGGCTCGGGGCCTCCCCCCACTCGGATTCTTATGTAGAGGCCAGTAATCAGCAGAACTCTGTAGCAGAAGGACCTGGGGAACCTGATCCTCTTGAGGGGCTCAGCTCCCCCCCCCCCCCCCCGCCGTCCCCGGGCCCAGAAATGGCTCTCCTGGCGGGGGGGGGGGAAGTCCTGGGGAGTGGCCTGGAAGGCAGTCAGGGCCTCGTGGGGTCTGGCCTCTGGGGCACACACCACAACTATTTGTTCCATGTAGTTGCTGGGCACAGCCAAGCAATGCCCCCCGAAAAGAAGGACCGCTTCCCTCCTGGACTGCTGATCCCAGGCTGACTCCCCACCCGCCCGCCTGAGCCCCCTCAGGTCTCAGACTCCCGTGGGTGCCTATAGTTAAGGGCAGGAAACTTCTGGGCGTCGGGGGTGGGGTGGGGTAGGGGGGGACCCAGGACCCTGCTTCTGTGGAAATCATCCATCTCCATCAGGGCACCCGGGCTGGGCTGGGGGCTCTGGAAGACACCCCCCGATTTCCCACGAGGGCCTGGGGTTCGAGGGCCACGCAGACCGCAGCTGAGCTCTCCCCCGAGGGACGGCCACCCAGCCCCGCCTCAGCCCCGCTCCTCGTCTTGACTCCTTTCCCTCCAGATTCAACACGGGCCAGTCTTGAGTGAGGAGCAGAGGGGACGACAAGGATTGACCACATGTCTGCACACCCAGCGGGGGGCCCCTGGGTCCCCGTCCCCAGTGGGGAAGCTTCTGGGCCCACCCCGCCTCCTCCCTGCATCGCCCAGACCACTCCACCCTCTAGGCAAGGTCGACCAGCTGGCTCTTTTTCTGCTTCTCGTCCTAACTTCCCTCTTGACTCTGGTCCCCCCACCTCCCGCGCCCCCCACCGCCTCGTGGGGGGGCCCTCCCTGCTCCCTGCTCCCTCTCTTCTTCTGTCTCCTCTTTTTCACATGATTTGTCATTGTGACTCCTTTCTGTCTCTCTGCTGGCTGGCTGCGCACGCTCTCTCGTCGTTTCTATCTGCAGGTGAGACCTCAGTATCTCTTGCTTCATGCCCTGCCCTGTGGGACTCTTCAGAAGCCTGAGTTCAATGGGTCTTTGATGGGGGGGCGGGGGGGGGGGGGAGACAGAGCCCCAGCCACAGAAATGATGGGCTGAGGCCTGAACAGCAAGGAGAGAGCGCACCCTTGCAGGCGGAGGGACAAAATCCTTCCTTTCAAAGGCTCCTTCCTGTGTTCTAGAAAACACCATCTTGGTGATACCCCAGCGTCACCCACCTCACCCTGGGCCCCTCCACTGGGGACCGAGATTCCCTCATTGGCCATCATCTGGGCTGTCACCATGGTCTTGGGACCAGCCCCTGGCCTCTGCCCTGGACCTGGGGATGCAAAGCCTGCGTGTCTGCTCCCCCCACCCCACCCCTCCCCTCCCCGCTTCCCAGTCCTCTTGCTGGTCTCCGGCGCGGTCTGGCCCTTTTTGCCCTGGGAAGCATCCATGGCAAACGCAAAACCCCTCTAAGCGTTGGGTCCCCAGCATGTGGGGACCTTGAACATGTGGGGACCTTGAACATGTGGGGGCCACGTTCAAGGGCTTTCTCCCAGGCCACATCCACTGGACTCGAAAGATGTACAAGGCCCCAAGTGGCTCCCTTTGCCCAGGCATCCGAGATGCTCAAGATCGGGACCCTGATAATAGGGCAGTGGGTGTTTTTCTCTTAGACTCAGCTCCGGTGTGGGCAGAGAACATTCCAGGTTCCCAAAGAAAATTACAGTATTTCCTGGTGATCCGGTCCCCTCGCCCCCATCCATTTCCGAATGTTGCTTTTCCCTCAGTGGACGTATGGACCAGGACTACGGGGTAGACAGCCCTGGACCGTCAGCCCGGGCCTCGTGTCCCATTGCCATTCTTAGCATGTCATCCTGCCCTTGGCGCTATGGCGGGGTGTGGTGGGGGGGGGGGGCGGGGAGAGCGAGGGGGGTTCTTCAATGCAGTAACTTTGTCTCCATCTTTGTACCCCCACTGCCCAGCCAAGCTCACAACGTATTTCCTAAAGCAGTGAGCTCATGACCAGCTAACGGCAGGAACGTACGAGGGATATGAGAGACGAGCCGGTCAGGAGGCCACGGTGGGGGGTGAGGGTCGGGGGGTGGGGGAAGAGGCCACGACCCCTGGCAGTTGGGCCGTTGGCAGTTGGGAGTTGGGAGTTGGGTTACTGGGATAATCTTCTGCAGGGACTTTCCCACAAATTCCTTTTCTCCCATGGGGGCCGGGGCCTCCCCCCGAGTGAGCGCGCTGTCCAACAGTCGCACCATTAGCGGGTCCTCGACCCTCTGTCGCAAGAACACGCTTCCTGCCTGGCTGGCCATCGCTGGGCAATGGGAGGGCCATGCCCTATCTCGCGAGCACCTGCCTGCAGTCCCCGCTCCTCTTCGTGACCTGTCTCTCCCCCCCCCCGGGTCCTGTCTGTAGGACCCTCTGGGCCTCTGAGCTAGCAGAGCTGGTGGCCGAAAGGACCCGTCCAGAGCCTCCGAGGTAGTCCCCCCCCCTGCCCCCTCCCCCACTGCTGGCAGGAGAAAAGGGGAGGAAAAGTGGCAATTGGTCCTGCTGGGGTCTTCTGAGCAGCCTGCTAGGGGCTCTCTGGCCCATCCCCTGGCAGGCCTGCACCCCCAGTTTTCAACAAGGGACCCACGCTGGGGTTTGAGGGGTTCAGGAGGACCCCAAGACCGCCCCCACCCCCCACTGGATGCTTAACTCTCCACCATTAGATGTAGTTGTCACTGCCTTTGAACCATTTGGGGGGCTAAAGCTTCTCTCAGGAAAGGACCCCCCCAGCTCCCAGCCTTCCAGCCCCCCTTACCCGGGAGCCCCCTCCCCCCCCCGTCCCCCTTGGGCTGGGCTGGGCTTCTGGATGGCTGGGACGAGGGGACAAAGCAGAGACAAGGGCACTTTGGGGTTTCCTGTCATCCTCGGTCATGCCACGCCCCCCTGCGGGCCCCCCTTTGCTCCCTGCCTTCCAGGCCAGTCACTGCTTCCCTGCTTTAGTCCTCGCTGCCACCCCCCCTCTGACTCGGCCCCTCCTTCCCTTCCTCCCCCTCCCCCTCCCTTCCCCTCCATCTCAGCATCGCAGCCCCATCTGGCCAGGGTCCTCTCTACTCCAGCTCTGTCACTTTCCCCCCTCTCGCCCGCCCACCCCCTGGACGCTGGGCCCGTGGGGTGACGCTCCCCTCCTGTTGGCCCTCTTTGCTTTATAAGAATTGGGGCTCCCACGGGCGTGTGGGGGTGGGCTTCGTGGGAGAGCATGAGTGGGCGGCCCAGCCCGCGGGTCCCGGCTGCCCAGCCCGCGGGTCCCGGCTGCCCAGCCCCGCCTCCTCTGGCTCTATGGCCGGTGCACAGAGACACCGTGTCGGGGTGCGGGCGCACCCCGGGGGTCGGGGGGGCCCAGCTCCTTGCTGGCAAACCTGCTTCTGGTAGCCGCGGCCACCCTGCACAATCACATATATCTTTGTATATATATACACAGATATACAGGATTTTCAGCGCCTCGGCTGCCTGGGCTGAGACTCGGGGGGCTGAGATTTTGGGGGAGCTGAGATTTCAGGGGGCAGAGATTTCAGGGGGCTGAGATTTCGGGGGGCTGAGATTTTGGGGGGCTGAGATTTTGGGGGGCTGAGATTTCGGGGGGCTGAGATTTCGGGGGCTGAGATTTGGGGGGCTGAGATTTCGGGGGGCTGAGATTTCGGGGACCCATGGGGGGGAGGCGTGTCTGTGCAGCCCTCCAGCTCTCCTGGGCTCTCCAGGCCCCTGCTCCCCTCCAGGAGAGGCCGAGGCGCTGAGGCCATGCCTCCCCGGGAGCGCAGGACAGCGAGTGCCTGGTGCAGGGACCGGTGGGCTCTCCGCGGCAGTTGCTTCCGTTGGCCGGGGCACCCGCCAGGGTTCCGGAGCAGCGGTGGCAGTTGGCCCATAGAATGCTCGCTCCCTGGACCCCCCCCCCCCCCCCCGCCGCTGCCTCCTCCCCACTCCCCTTCTGCCCTGCAGTGCCTGTGAGGGATCCCAGGGGGCCAGGCAGGGCCTCCCGGGGAGCAGGCCGCTCTGGCCTAAGGAGCCGGGGCCACCTCTGTGCCTCCCCGCAGCAGCCGGCTGTCAGGGAAGGAAGCATGAGCAGCTGCTGTGGCTGAGAGTTCGGGGTGGGGGGCGGGGGGCGTGGGAAAGCCCTGCCCGCACCCAGATACTGCCGTAGCCCGTTAGTCTCGGAGCCCACGGTGCGGGTGCGGGTTCCTTCCCCGACGAAGGGCGGCCTGGCTCCCAGGGAAAAGCCGAGGCCCCTTCCAGGCCTCCAGCGTCCTTTTGTTCTCTGATGTGAGTGGTCCGGGCTGGCCGCGGGCACGGTGCCGAGGGGGGCGGTCAGGGCCCAGGAGCATGCCCAGGGCGCCTGTGCAGGCTGGAAGGGATGGGAAAACACCCCAAAACACTTACAGATGTCCCAGGTGGCCTTTTTTTTTTGGGGGGGGGGGTGTCCTAGCCCCGAGGAGTTGCCTGCCCAGGCCACTGAAAGGCAGGCCGTGCCCAGCAAGCGGAGCCCCAGTGCTTGAGGCTGGGCCTCGGGGCGCTGGCTCCAGGCCGGTTCCTGATGCTGAGGGGCCATCCTGACGACCCCCACCCCCCTTTTCCCTCGTAGACCCGCCCAGCGCCAGTTACCAGAAGCCATGACGTGTCGCTGCGTCGGCCCAACCTGGCCGAAGACAGAGGAAGGTAGGTGGCCCGACTGCCAACTCTGGGGGTGCCCTCCCCGCTCTGTTTTCCGAACCTGGACGGCTGAGTGACGGGAGGGGGGACTCTCTTGGAAGGCTTGGGTTGTCTGTCTGTCCCCTCTCTCACTGTCCAATGCTGCTCCTGCCTCGTGTCCCTCCCTTTATCCTAAGATGCCACGTGGGCTCGGAATTGACGTTTGGGGGTGGCTCACTGTGTAGCGTGCGCCTCGCTCCCACCTACGCACTCAGAAGCTGGCTTTGAGCCCCCCGGCTTGAGGTGGCCTCCTGGCTTCTCTGTCTGTTTCTGCCTCTGACCTCAGCCCCAGCCCCCCCCCCGCCCCCACCTGCAATTCTCTTGTGTCTCTTGGTGGAGACCAGCTCTCCACAGCTCCCCATCACGGAGGGTCACGGGTGTGCCAAGATCACGGTGCACGTCGTCCCCACGGCGGCCGGGGGCCTTGGCCAGACCTCCCTGCACCCGGCTGTGCTCTGCACCTGCCCTCGCCTATGTGTGTGTGTGTGTGCGCGTGTGTGCTGTGCAGTGAGAGGGTCCAGGAGGCACTGCTCCCCGCCTCACGCTTTCCCTCCCGCATCCGAGGGTCTGCTTTGTGTGTCTGTCTGCCCCTTAGCATCCTCTTTTTGTTTTGTTCACAGAGCAAGCTGGACCCCAAGTCGAGGGAGGAGCCCGAAGACTCAAAGGAAGGACTGCGTCTGACTCCCCATAGGACTGCATCTGACTCCCCCATAGGTTCATTACTCCCCCGCTCAGATGGGGATGAGGGAAGCTCCTTGCTTCTCTCACCTGTATCACCGTCCCCAAGGGCTCGGAATCTCAGTGCTCAGACGCCCGCACCCCAGAGTTCTTCCATTGGCCATCAGAAACACTGGGAGGGCCCTGGTCTCTTGCCTTTTCCCCCATCACCTGCCCCTCAACTGGGAACGGCAAGAAGGCCCCACGTTGGGCGCCACCTCCCGGTCCCCGGGGGAGGCTGCAGTCCTGTCAATGCCACAGCCTCCTAATCCCAAAAAAGATCCATCCTGGCGAGCCTCGGTGTGTCATTCTAGATCTGGAATATTCTACCCATGATGTGTGCTCAGGGCCAACCCCACCCCAAATTCATGTCCTTCCAATCCCAGGCTCAGCCCAGCCCTGCCCCTCTTCCTTGGCACCCTATCTCGTTCGCCTATGCTCCTGGAGGACAAGACACTGTTTCTCATGCATTTCTGGATCCTGGGTGCCTCACTCAGGGGTGGGCATGCATGCTTAGCTCATGCTCTGTTGAATAAAATGATCTCAACATGGCATATGCAAATGTTGAATTATTTTTCCCCCCTGAAATTAGAGAGAAGGGCGGCGGGGAAGAAAGTGTGAGGCAGTCCTCACATGCTCAGGAGAAAAGACGGATGGGACCAAAAAAGACTGGGACGGGCAGGGGTGTGCCACATTGGGGTTTAGGAACCAAGTTTGCTGGCTGGGGCCGAGGTGCTGAGACTCAGTGCCCCCAAGGCTGAGCTTGAGGACACTTCATGAATTGCAGGTTCAGGGTCTGTTCTAGAACTTGAAGCGACCTACTGTGCGTAGCAGTTGTTGCTAAAGGCACCAGAAGAAGACAAGTCCCACCGGACTCTGGTCAAAGAGGGCTTTCTCGGCCTAAGGGAGGCTCAGGAGTTGCCATGGAAACAGGATGGGATTTCCAGTATTATCGGTGCACTTTCTCTGTGCACCCCACTGACGCCCTGTTTCATGAAGGGATACGTTCAGGTTAGGTTTCTAGCTATGGCACCAAGAATGTTGCCCAGCTGGCATGGGTCGGTGGTTGAAGGTTGACCTATGAACCAGGTCACAGTTTGATTCCTGATCAGGGCACATGCCCGGGTTGCAGGCTCGATCCCTAGTAGGGGGCATGCAGGAGGCAGCTGGCCAATGATTCTCATCACTGATGTTTCTCTCTCTCCCTCTTCTTTCCTCTCTGGAATCCATTAAAAAAAATCCTATATAATAAAAGCCTAATATGCAAAGTGACCGAACGGTGGAACGACTGGTCTCTATGATGCGCACTGACCACCAGGGGGCAGACGCTCAATGCAGGAGCTGGCCCCTGGTGGTCAGTGCACTCCCAGCCAGAAGTGCCATTCAGCCAGAAGCCAGGCTCGCAGCTGGAGAGTGCAGTGATGCTGGCGGGAGCCTCTCCCGCCTCCGAGGCAGAGCTAAGGAGCAGGAAGCCTAATGGTAAGAAACAGTGAGCAGGCAGGAGGTAAGGAGGGAGGGAGGAGGTAAGGCAGGGGGGAGTGAGCCTAAGCCAGCAGTCAGACATCCCCCAAGGGGTCCCGGACTGTGAGAAGGCACAGGCTGGGCTGAGGGACCCCTCTTCCACCAAGTGCATGAATTTCATGCATCGGGCCTCTAATATATATCTATATTTAAAAGATTTTAAAATATTTTATTGATTTTTTACAGAGAGGAAGGGAGAGGCATAGAGAGTCAGAAACATCGATGAGAGAGAAACATCCATCAGCTGCCTCCTGCACACCTCCTACTGGGGATGTGCCAGCAACCAAGGTATATGCCCTTGACCGGAATCGAACCTGGGACCTTTCAGTCTGCAGGCCGACGCTCTATCCACTGAGCCAAACCGGTCAGGGCTATATATTTAAAAGATTTTAAAAAACCACACTGGAATCTTAAACTGTTCCTGAACTCACAAGGGGACAAATATCTGGATGACATTAAAATGTGAGGGAAATAGCTTTGTGATGAAAAATCATGCCTGTGTGTTTGTGTGTGTGTGTGTGTGTGCATGTGTGTATGGTTTTTGTTGGCATGTGTCAGTGTGTTGGGTACAACGCTCTCTCCACAACAGTAGCCACAACGCTGTTACTTGCATTCTCTCCACCTTGCCCAGGAGTTTCCTGGCTTGGTAACACAGATGTTGTCAGCAAGTCTAAGCAAAGAGGCAACGTACACAACGATGGGTAAGTGGTGACCCACACGAATGGCCACCAGGCCCGCGGCAATCAGCCTCATCCACGTCTTCCCAATCTCATCCCTCCTCTCCTCACTGCCGGGGCTGGAATTCGGACCATCAGCTCTTCTCTCAACCTCCTGAACCCACTCCCCCATCCTCCTCTGGCCCAGCCTGGTCTTTCCAGAACTTGAATATGAGCCAGTGACTCACAAACTCATGGGACGTCCTGTTGCCCCAGCTCGTTGGCCTGCCAGTCCCACTTCGCCCGAAGTCCATCTCTCTGTCTAAGTCCATCCCTCTGTCCCTCCTCCTCCGTTCCAGCCACACAGGACCTCCCAGCATTCCCCAAAGCATGCCTGTGCGCGCCTGGCTCTGTGTGCACCATGCCTTTCCGCCCCTTCCATCTGGTGAGCTCCCTCTCACCTTCCAAGTCTCCTTCAAGTCTCCCACTTCCTGTGCGCAATGGTTGGTTTTATGCGTCAACTTGGCTAAACAATAGCACCCAGTGATTCAATCAAACACAAACGTAGGAGTATCTGAGAGGGATGACTTTCAATAGAGATGAGCTTTGATAATCTGGTGGGCCTCACACAGTCAGTTGAAGGGCCTTAGAGCAAAATTGAATCTTTTGGAGGAAAATGATTCTGCCCAAGTCTATAGCATCAGCTCCTGTCCAAGACTTTCCAGCTTGCTGGTCTACCCTACAGCTTCTAAGTTCTCTCTTCCCCCCACTCCCATTCTGCTCTGTAAAAAAATCCATCACATAGACTAGCAAAATGTCTAGATATCTGATAACCTTCACCCTATTCATGTATCATCATCAATTCAGACCAACTTTTCATTCCAGTTTATGAGCCACTTCCTCTCTGGACGGGTAGATCCGCTACGTCTGGTATCAGAATCCTGCTCGTCTAACATTGGGCTGAGGGGGCAGGGGAGAGGGAAGGAAACTAACATTGATAAACACGCCACCTCCTTTACATACGTTATCCCCTTTCCTCACTGCGAAGACCTGGTATCGCCCATGTTGTTGCCTGTTTCACAGATGAAGAAAGCGAGGCTCGGGGGCAGACGCTGGCGGAAGGTCAAAGTAGCTAAGAAAGCCGCGGTGGTCTGCACAGCCCACACCTTTTCATCTGCCATAGCGCCTTCCAGCAAGCGGCCAGAGGCACGGTTACCCGGCGTCACCATAAAGCTGAGCAAATAGCGTTTCATCCACTTCCCCGCCAGGCCACTCACGCTAATGACATTTACACATACAGTAGGAAGCTCTGGCTCAGATAACACCTTCACTGTAATCCGATAAGGCCCAGGACATGCATGGTTCCTGTACTCACTTTTGTCTCAGTTCATTTCATTGTCCGGAATGATGAGCTCCAGAACACGGGTGGTCCCCCAGGGAGAAGATGATCAAGCTAAAATGAAGAGACACGGGAAAGCTCTTCAATACTCTCAACATCGATCACTTAAGACTGCCACGTCTAGTCAATATGGAAAACGTGCAAAAGGCGACGTCAGCTAAATATAGGAACTTTGGGCCGCATCGCCACCCAATGAACTATGTGGTATGGTAGCATTTTAATCTCAAATAATTCAACAGGACTAACTTTGTAAGACCAGGAGGCTTTTACCCCTGCATTCATCAACCTGTTAGAAGAAAAGGAGCAATGTTTATTTCTCCTTATTAATGGGATGCATCAAATTTCCCGATTTCTTTAAATTTGCATGAGCTTAACATACCCTTGTAGCTACATGAGGTAGAATGTCAAAACTAGCCCTGACCAGTTTGGTTCAGTGGATAGAGCGTCGGCCTGTGGACTGAAGGGTCCCAGGTTCGATTCCGGTCAAGGGCATGTACCTTGGTTGCGGGCACATCCCCAGTAGGGGGTGTGCTGGAGGCAGCTGATCGGTGTTTCTCTCTCATCGATGTTTCTAACTCTCTATCCCTCTCTTTTCCTCTCTGTAAAAAATCAATAAAATATATAAAAAAAGAATTATTATAAAGCTTGGTATGATCACAGGCTTTCCTGAAAATATATCCTATCTTGACAATGCATGAAGCCTTCAAAGTTGAATGAACACATGTCAGAATGTGTTTCTTCTAAACAGTGACACAGGAACAATCAGTTCATATGTCCTGAGTCTAACATCTCAACCCTTAAGAGAAAGAGGGGCACATTTTACATCTTCCCATGACGTACGCTGAGATCTGATGTTTTAAAACTGAAGCACATATAACCTAATAAAAAATATGAAGCATCTTACTGGTTTAGTTCACTTATTAATTTATAGACTATCGGTTTACCTAGTTCATATCATTCGATAGTAAGTCTAATTGTAAGTTTGCACACAGATCAGCTGTGGCTACAAAGCCAGTTTAAAATATTGTTTAAAGTCTCTGGATCGCTCCTTTATCTTCTAGAAAATGTGGTTAACCGTATCTTTATCTCCTGCACGTGATTTTGCACGTAACAGGTGAGAAAACACATGTACAGACATTCTGGTAACTAAGGGGTCATGCTAAAGGTTTATTTTTAATCCGTTCATACCTTCTTTCTAAAAGAATATACATGTACAACAAACAACAAGAACCCTCGCCGGTTTGGCTCAGTGGATAGAGCCTGCAGATCAAAGGTCCCGGGTTCGATTCCGGTCAAGGGTATGTATCTCGGTTGCAGGCTCCCCCCGGGCCCGGGCCCTGGTTGGGGCTCGTGCAGGAGGCAACCAATTGATGTGTTTCTCTCACATCGATGTTTCTCTCTGTCTTTCCCTCTCTCTGCCACTCTCTCCAAAAGATCAATGGAAAAAATGTCCTCGGGTGAGGATTAACAACAACAAAACCAAAACTATAAAAAACAAGAAGAAATAAGAAAAAGGGCAATTTATTCTTATCGTAACCGTCTGTCTTATACAACGTTCTCTTTCCCTTTAGTCTGTTTTCTCTGCTCATATAGAAACACACCCACATGTGTGATTTCCAATGGCTTACCAGTATTCCACATATCAATGTTACGTAATGAAGTAAGTCCCTATGACATACTCAGCTTCTTCCTATTATAATGTTTTCGGGAATGATGTGATGATCATCTGTGCACATGGACCTTCAGACACATCTCCGATGACCTCCTAAAAGTGAAATTGCCGAGCAAAAGGGCACGCCTACTTGTAAGGGTTTTGCTACATGTTTCCAAATTGCCCTCAAGAAATAATTTCCCATTTACGCTCCACCAGCAACGGATGGGACTGCCCTTCTCCACGCTCTTGTCAACACCAGGAATTTGCATGATTTTCAATCTTTTTTTTTTAAAATATATTCTATTGATTTTTTACAGAGAGGAAGGGAGAGGGATAGAGAGTTAGAAACATTGATGAGAGAGAAACATCGATCAGCTGCCTCCTGCACACACCCCACTGGGGATGTGCCCGCAACCAAGGTACATGCCCTTGACCGGAATCGAACCTGGGACCCTTGAGTCTGCAGGCCGACACTCTATCCACTGAGCCAAACCGGTTTTGGCATGATTTTCAATCTTAATAAGATGTTATTGCTATTATTATGTACATTTCAATTGTCCTTGCCGATTTCTTTCTCTGTTTTTTTTTGTTTGTTTGTTTTGTTTTTTTCTTTTTTGTCCTTTCTCACCTACTTGGGGAAAAAATGCAGGGAACTCCTTTCTCTAGGGGCTCAGAAAGCTGTTTCATAAAGAAACCTTGTCCGAGCTCCATAATTGTAAGCATCCCAATTACTCCTGGCCTTTTTAAAAAAAATACATTTTATTGATTTTTTTACAGAGAGGAAGGGAGAGGGATAGAGAGTTGGAAACATCGATGAGAGAGAAACATTCATCAGCTGCCTCCTGCACACCTCCCACCGGGGATGTGCCCACAACCAAGGTACGTGCCCTTGACCAGAATCGAACCTGGGACCCTTCAGTCTGCAGGCTGATGCTCTATCCACTGAGCCAAACCAGCTAGGGCCCTCCTGGCCTCTTGTAGGCCCCGGGCCAACACGGATGTCCAGCAGCTCGGGGAGGACATGAATTAGGCCGCCTTTTCTTTTTATTCCCTCTGGCGGCCTGTGCCTCTGGGATGTCTTTGAGACGGTTCATGCCCTTTGTAGCTCGAGTTACTGATCAGGGGAGCAAAAGGGCGCTCTCGCCAAGGCCGGGAGAGGAGCTTTTACCTGAGCCTGCAGCCGGCATCCGTCCGAGGGGCCGCTCACTCTTCAGAGGGTCTCGTGTCCTGTTGTGCGTGACATACCTAATCCCGAGGGGAGGAAAAAAAGGCTTGAGGTCAGTTGGAAAACCAGGACAACCTGGGACTTCAGGAACTAAAGGGAAGTATTACAAGACACGTTGACAGTCATCAAAAATTGTTTTGCTCTGGGAGTCACGCTGTTCCTCTGTTAAATTTCAAGTTCAACAAATTCCATTGATAAGAATGTATTATAGCCTTAGCTGGTGTGGCTCAGTGGATAGAGCGTTTTCCTGTGGACTGAAGGGTCCCGGGTTCGATTCCGGTCAAGGGCGCATGCCGGGGTTCCGGGCTTGATCCCCAGTTGGGGGCGTGCAGGAGGCAGCCGATCAATGATTCTCTCTCATCATTGATGTTTCTATCTCTCCATCTCCCTCTCCCTTCCTCTCAGAAATCAATTAAGAATATATTAAAAAAAAAAAGTATGTGTTACAGCCCGGCTGGTGTGGCTCAGTGGTTGAGCATGGACCCATGAACCAAGAGAGAGGTCACCGGTTCAATTCTCCATCGGGGCACCTGCCCGGATTGCAGGCTCGATTCCCAGGAGGGGGCATGTAGGAGGCAGCCAGTAAATATTTCTCTCTCATCCATGTTTCTCTCTCATCATTGGTGTTTCTATCTCACTATCCCTCTCCCTTCCTCTCTCTCTAAAATCAATTGAAAAAGAATCTATTATAAATGTGTGTCCACTAAGACCAGTGTGTTAACACACTGTGGACCAGTAGTTTCATTGCTAGCTTTACCCAGTGGCCAGATAAGTGTCTATTGAATAAGTACAAAAAATGTTTTACATAAATGTTAAAGGCACGCTTTAAAATGAAATACCCATTGCATTTTGAAGTTATTTATGACATGTTCTTACAAGCGAATATCTTTTTAAAGTATGATACTTTGTAAAGCACTGTGTAACAGGAAGCGAGAATTCTCGTGATCCGTCAGCAATATTTGAGCAATAGTACAGTTCACCCAACTCCCCAACTCTCTGGGAGAGTGGATGGATGGACGGATTGAACTTGGCATCTTGGAGTTGGGCGGGGCCATGTGATTGCCTCTGTGGGACCCTCCCCTCTGCCACGGGGACAAGAAGCATTCCAGGTCCCCAAGGGGGGACAACATGGGGCAGAGCCTGTAGACAGCCACAACAGCCAAGGAAGCAGATATGAGGAAACCGACATTGCTTTGCAACCCTGAGATTTTTCAGTAACTATCCTATCTAATAAAAGAGTAATAATCAAATTGATCGTCACACCAACACACAAGATGGCTGCCCCCATGTAGTCAAAGATGGCTGCCCCCATGTGGACACAAGATGGCTGCCACAAGATGGCCAGCAGGGGAGGGAAGTTGGGAGGGACCAGGCCTGCAAGGGAGGGCAGTTGTGGGCAATCAAGCCAGCAGGGGAAGGCAGTTAGGGGTGATCAAGCCTGCAGGGGAGGGCAGTTAGGGGTGACCAGGCCGGCAGAGGAGGGAAGTTGGGGGCAATCAGGCTGGCAGGGGCGTGGTTAGGGGGTGATCAGGATGGCAGGCAGAAGCGGTTAGGGGCAATCAGGAAGGCAGGCAGGCGAGCAGTTGGGAGCCAGCAGTCCAGGATTGTGAGAGGGATCCCAGATTGGAGAGGGTGCAGGCTGGGCTGAGGGACACACCTCCCACCCACTCCCACCCCCGTGCACGGATTTCGTGCACTGGGCCTCTAGTTTTCCTAATAATTTGTTACTGCAGCTTACCCTAGCCCATCCTGACTGATACAGATATTTTGGAGGATTTATTTTTCCCCTAGTGAATATTTAATGACACCGATGAGCCTTATAAAAAAATATAAATCATCATTGATTATAGGCAGAATTAAATCTCTGATTATGAAGACATCCCATATAATAAAAACCTAATATGCAAATCGACTGAATGATGGAATGACCGGTTGCTGTGACGTGCACTGACCACCAGGGGGCAGATGCTCAATGCAGGAGCCGCCCCCAGCCCGCAGGCCCCAGGCCAGCCAAGGTGGGTGCCAGTGGGGGCCCGCCAATCACCCTGCGATCACCCCGCAGATTAGCCCTGATCGCCGGCCAGGCCTAGGGACCCTACCCGTGCACAAATCTTGTGCACCGGGCCTCTAGTTCACTTATAATTAAGAAACAAAATATGTTTTCTGCTGTTGCCCTGATTGTTTTTTCTTTTTCCTTTTGTTTTTATGTTTTCCTTTTCCCTATTGGTTTTAATTAATTTTGCCCCAGATTCATGGGCTTGGTGAACCCGGACAATTTTTAAATTTAAATAAATAAGAAGGTCAAGTTTTGCCCAGGCAACCAGGCTTTAATATTAAATTATTATTTTCTGGCAGGATCACCTGCAAAACTCTGATTTTGTTTCTCCCTCTGTCCCCATCCCTATCATTGCGGCTGAACTAACCTTGTCTCTAATACGCTGCATATTTCCCACCTGGCAAAGGATTCCGAGCAGATACCGATCATAAATACCCCGTAGACACAGAGAAACCGCTGTAATTGCTTTCGTAATGACTCCGAGACATCAAAGGAAGGCAAATAATGGTATTTAACACCGGTCCCATTCTTCAGCTGCAATGTAATTTTATAGAGTCCTTGTCAGGCGCTACGGCGCGCGTTACAAGTACGACTGTCATATTCCGCTCACGTTAATGAGCTGCCCGGGAGAGGGCCGGGCGCGGGATGGCAAAGTTCTCCGCGTTTCCGATGGCCTGATACTCACACAGAAGCAGGAGCACCCTGGCTTGATTAACATAGTTACTTAGATCAGGTTTTCCCAGGGAGCATGTCAATTGGCATTTTGAAGAATCAATTAATTAGCACTCCAAATAATCTATGCTTGGGTTAAGGGACGTGTTTTGTGCAGTTGCAAAAAAAAAAAATAAAAGAAAAAAATGACACGAAGGAAAAGGAAACCTCCCCAACGTGGCAAGGAAACGCATTTATCTCGGGGAAACTGTACTGTCCATTTCAAAAACACCCCCGCAAACACATGCGTCTGTTGAAAGACAGGAAACTGACATGTGCAGTTTGAACCACAGTGGGGGGCCCGTCTCGGCCTGGAATAAGGCAAGCGGTGGGTGCTATGGAGGCACCGAAATTAGAACTTTGCTTTCCATTGTTTTGTCCCTTGATGGGGTCACCCTAATTAGGCTAAGTCATGGGCAGCGTTCTGCACGCCACCAGCCACTATTTCCAACAATTGCTCTTTGCCAGCTGTATGCTTAGCAACGCTCCAGAAATGCCAGTATCATCCAGATAGATGCCCCTGCTTTTCAAAGCAGGAGATAGATGAGAATGACAAACTGAAGAAGCCAATTTATTTATTATTTTCACTGAATTCATTGGGGTGACATCCTATATAATAAAAGGCTAACATGCAAATCGACCAAATGGCGGAACGACTGGTCTCTATGACGTGCGCTGACCACCAGGGGGCAGATGCTCAATGCAGGAGCTGCCCCCTGGTGGTCAGTGCGCTCCCATAGGGGGTGGGGGTACAGCCAGAAGGCGGGTACATGGCTGGCGAGCACAGTGGTGGTGGCGGGAGCCTCTCCCACCTCCACAGCAGTACTAAGGACCCTTTGGGGGATGTCCTAAGCTGGCAGATGGACCCGAAGGGTCCTGGACCGCAAGAGGGCACAGGCCGGGCTGAGGGACCTCCCCACCCACCCACCCCCAGTGCACGAATGTCGGGCACCGGGCCTCTAGTTTCTTAATAAAATTATTTAGGTTTCAGGTGCACAAATCTGAAATACATCATCTGAATATTGTATAGTGTGTTCACCTGTTCACCATCCCAAGTCAAGTTTCCTCCCATCACCATTTATCCCCCCTTTACCCTCTTCTACCTCCCCCTACCCGCTTTCCCTCTGGTAATGACCATACCGTTGTCTGTGTCTATGAGGTGTTTTTTGTTTTGTTTTTTTAAGTGAGTATGTTTTTCTTAATCTCTTTTATCTTTATTTTTTAAAATATATTTTTATTGATTTCAGAAAGGAAGAGAGAGGGAGAGAGAGAAACATCAATGATGAGAATCATTGATCGGCTGCCTCCTGCACTCCCCCACACTGGGGCTTGAGCCCTCAAACCAGGCATGTGCCCTTGACTGGAATCGAACCGGGGACCCTTCAGTCTGCAGACCAACGCTCGATCCACTGAGCCAACCTGGCTAGGGCTACCTCTTTTATTTTGAACCAAAGCTGTTTAACTTTGAGATAGAACATTTCTTATCATACAGCTGAAACGATCAGAAAACCGAACTCTGAAAATCTGGCCCCTTGGCCATCACTGAAATCTTACCCTTGGCACACCTTGTAAGTTCTGCCCGCTACTTAAAGAAAACGCAAATGCTGTCTTCTCTAACGCTCGGATCCAAATGTTAAAGAACTCAGTTTTTTAGCAGGACCCCCCTCCCCCTTTTTTTTCCTCTTTCTCTCTCTCTGAGATTATCTTAATCAAGCCTATAAGTGCACAAAACAATTTATCTGGTGTTTCAGCTCTCTCCAGTTTCCAAAGCTGGTGCAGCTAACACGTGGTCTTCAGATAACAATTCCTTCTTCAGGAAATTCCAACTTTTATCAGCATCCCCGCTGGAAATGGCTTTTAAATCATGTTCAAGGCCCTCGAAAGGAGAGGTGTCAGATAAATATTTGCCAAATAAAAGTGCGTTATAATATCAACTAGAAATCATTTGGAGGGAAACTATGAATTTAATCATCTGCATGAGTATTGTTTTGTGTAGTGTGTGAGCTAATGTGATTTCTCATTACTACATAATTAGTAACTTTCCAATTTCATTCACGAGACATGGCTATAGATTTAGATTAAAAAAACACACCCATATTTAAAACAGACACAAACAAGCGTTTTGCTAATATCAGGCATGGCTTGCTTTCATTCCCTTATATTGTTTTAGTTAACACTCGATACAGTGTTGGGACTTAGGGGATGTTGAAGTACATTTTTCTTTTTTATAATTTTTTATTGATCCCAGAGAGGAAGGGAGAGGGAGAGAGATAGAAGCATCCATGATGAGAGAGAATCATGGATCGGCTGCCTCCTGCACGCCCCCTACTGGGGATCAAGCCCACAACCCAGGCCTGTGCCCTTGACCGGGAATTGAACCGTGACCTCCTGGTTCATAGGTTGAGGCTCAACTACCGGGCGATTTTTCTGCTTATTATTTGGATGAGAGGTAAGAGGTAGTTATACGGTAACAGTAGGCTGAGATAGCTAGCATACTTCAAATTCAAGAATACACAGGGGAAAAAGATATGCGCTCTCCTTCCCCCCCACCCCCCACCCCCCCACACACAGAATTCAGTAGAAATGAGCCGCTCATGTTTTCCTATTAGGATGAACGATTCCCCAAACGTAACTGTTTGCTTTCAAGGTTTAAGGAGGCCAGTGATGTTGGTGATGGGGAAGAGTCATCTTTTCCAAGATGCTGGGGGGCGGGGGGGGGCAGTGGCCACACCCTGTCCTTCCAGGTGATGGGGAGATGGGCCACGGACTGGTTTCCAACACCTCTGCGTGGATCCGGTGCGATCCCGGCATCGCCTGCTCATGGCCCTGGATCGCCTATTCTTTATTTTGCAGCCGCGCTCGGCAAATGCGAAATAGACCAAGTTCCCTCGTCCCTGCCCGCCGCGGGCGGACGCCGGCCAGCCAGGCGATCCGTCGCTTCTTTTGTTCATCGGCTCCTTCCATATCTGCATGCTCATTTTCTGATAGCTGACGGGGGGGACAAGGTCAGTGGACGTACAAGTACTTATTTAAAAACAGACATGAGAGTGAGATGGAGGTTAGTCGGGTCCATCAGAGCTGTCAATCAATTAATGAAAATTATTGAGCAAGGACACGGCGGGGGGAAGCGAACAGAAGGAGGGAGGATGACCACGGAGACACGGCACAGGGAAACCGACAAGAACTGACTGGCCGTGGTCACGTGGGCGCTCACAGCAGACAGGCCCACCTCCCCGGCGAGGGACGCGGGGAGACACAGCGCCCGGACGCCGTCTCCTCGGCTCAAGGGCTGACAGACAGCCCGTCGCTTTTGCCCAAAGGTATACCCCGAACAATGCCTCTCCGTGCACGTGGGGGAGACAGGCGGAATGCCTGATGCATATGCTATTAACGTGCCGCAGACCCGCGGCCAAGATCCCCAGTCAGTTAAAGACGCTGTCATCCAGACCCAAATTTGGGGTGAATAGAGGCCAACAGAGTACAAACAGCATCCTTGTTCAAGGAGAGAAAAGATTAGATTTCCACCCAAGAAACTGAGGAATTGTAGAAAAGGCTTTTTTTTTTTTTTTAAATCCTCACCCAAGGATATTTTTCCATTGCTTTGTAGAGAGAGAGGGAAAGACAGAAATACATCGATAAGTTGCCTCCTGCACCAGCCCGACCAGAGCCTGGCCTGGGAGGAGCCTGCGACCGAGGTACGCGCCCTTGACCGGAATCGAACCCGGGACTGAAGCAGGCCGGCGCTCTATCCACTGAGCCACACCGGCCAGGGCTAGAAAGGGCTTTTGAACGCTCTCTGAATAGCCCACCACTGTGGTCCCCCCGTACGTTGGCACCGGACAAACCCACACCATTGATCAGCACAAGAGAGAAAGAATTCATAACTTCATCCTTGGCGGCGTGGAGAATAAACGAGCAGAAAAAATATATATATAAATGAGAGGAATGAGAAAGAGAGAGAGAGAGAGACCGAGGGCCGAGGGCCGACAAATTGCCGATCGGCTTGTGCGAGGGACAGATAGCGAGGGAGACAAATGAAAAGGCGGCCGAGTCACCCACAGGATACTGACACGAAATCTCCGCAAAAGCGTTCAAAATTCTCCAGCTGCCACGCTTTTAATTTGCCACCGTTCTAATTAAAATGCAAATTAAATTTATAATTAGCATCCGCGCTTTGTAAAGGAACCTTCTCGCGCGCCCGCAAACATATGGGAGGATGCCGGGGTGCAAAGTTTGTAAAACAGAAGTCCTGGTTACAGAATCGGGGGGCGGGGCGGGGCGGGGGGGGGGGTGGCTTTTCTCTCTTCCCCGGGAGGTAAGCTGCGTGTCTGCGCAGAGGTGGGCTGGCGAAGGCGGCCGTGGCCGTTTCTTCTTGGAAGTGGGGGTGACTGGCCCATCGCAACAAAAGAATTGCTGAATATGGGGGATCTGCGGGCCGGGGCGTGACTGCTGTTGAATCAGATGTCAAGGGGGGTGACCCTGGATGTCATCGGGATTGTGTAGCAGACACCACGGGGCCAAAGGGGTCAGGCCGTCTCATCAGAAAGTCTATGGCCAAAATTAACCGCTGCTTGCTTCCAGATAATTAATTTAAAAATTGATGGAGAACAAAGTACCCAAATTACCTCATGATCCGCGCATGGATCATGTTTGCAAAGTAAACTCTCGCCCCGAGCCAGGGAGGGTGGAGATTTGGGAGATTGTTTGTTGGGGGGGGGGCGGGGGGGAGACAGGGGGTTGCATGGGGTTTCGTTGGCTGGGGAGTTCGCTGAATGAGCAGGTTTGAGCTCTGTATGTTTAAGCATCCGTCTGTCACTCTGAGATTTCTGTTCTTTTTCTTCAGAAATAGGGTTGTGTTCACGGTGGCTCCTGGAGCATAAATATCCAGCCTGCAGATGCAAAAGGGGAAAAAAAAATCTACGGCAAAATCGCCCTTAGATTCCCATTGTGTTGGTCCCAGGAATCTTCATGAATTAAAAAAAAATAACCGAACACCTGCCATGCCCACGGTCATGGTGTTTCCCTTCCCAGCGAAGGCCTCTTCCCTCCCCGAAGTGCCGTTAATATTCCAGAAAGTCTCCCTTTATCTCCCAGCCAGGCCCTCCATCAGATATTTGAAAATTTGAATGTAACAGGAATGAATATTTCATCGATGTGTGTTAAGCTGTTATTAAACTATAATGTAAAGCAGGATTGCAGGCATGCTTTTATATGTCACCAAGTCAATTAAAATGATAAGCCTGTCATATCACTAGTGTGGTCCCGTGCGAACTGCATTTCGTATGCACGGGAGGCCCGGGCCCCCCCCCCCCCCCCCCGGCGCCTGGGTGGGAGGCAGGGCTACTGCACATTCACAGGCCGGAGTCCTTCAGTTTCATTAGCAACACTCCGGCCCGTTTTCGGCAGAGATTAAATGGAGGGCTGTGAGGGTCAAGCTCACCTGACTTGATTTTTATTTCGTGTCACAAAAATGGCATTAGGCATTCTTTTTTTTTAAAAAAAAATATATATATATATATTTCTTATTGATTTCAGAGAGGAAGGGAGAAGGAGAGAGAGAAATAGAAACATCAACGATGAGGGAGAATCATTGATCGGCTGCCTCCTGCAGGCCCCACACTGGGGATGGAGCCCGCAACCCGGGCATGTGCCCTTGGCCGGAATGGAACCCGGGACCCTTCCGTCCGCAGGCCGACGCTCTGTCCACTGAGCCACACCAGCTAGGGAGGCATTTGGCATTCTTAAAGGTAGGTGCTTACCAAATGACACTGGAGGTTTATTTGGGGGGGGGGGGGGAATGTCAGTGCTTAGGACGTGAAGGTGTCCCAATAAAATCTCTGGTGAGCAAGCCGCCCTTGACTTGAATAAAAGTGATTTGGTATCCGCCTGAGAAAAACGTTACAGAAAACTGAAGACGGACAAGGACATTAAAACGAATGTGGACCAGCCCTAGCCGGTGTGGCTCAGTGGATAGAGCACTGGCCTGCGGACTGACTGGTCCCGGGTTCGATTCCGGTCAAGGACACATGCCGGGGTTGCGGGCTCCATCCCCAGTAGGGGGCGTGCGGGAGGCAGCCGATTCATGCTCTCAGCGTTGATGTTTCTATCTCTATCCCCCTCCTCCCATCCTCTCTGGAATTAATAAAAACATATATTTTTAAAAGACAAACGAGGGCCATCATAATATCGCACTTAAAAACCCATAGATGCCTAACTGCAGGCTTTAAAATAAAAACAAGCTTGGTGCAGGGCGTTCTTTTTGGCATTTTGCTTGCACCGTCAGGAGGAAACCTTTCGAAGCCGAGCTGCCTGGGGAGCTTAGCATGCCTTCCACAGAGTTCAGCGCTTTCCCAAACTTCCTCTGCCCGGCCATTCTTCCAGGGCAATGGCCATTGTCAAAAAACGGGATGCGAAAAGATGACGCGGCTGACAGGTTTGACATAACTCAATTAATCAAGGCCTCGCCAAAGAAAGGAGAATAATTCTGCCCATGCGGCGGGTGAAAGGGGGCCCCGGAGACCCCCAGGATGCGAGCCCCTTCCCCGGTCCCGTTGTGTCAGGAATGCGGGCCTCCTGAGTCCGCCTTCTGTGCGCGCACAAAGGGCCCAGAGCCGGGCCTTCGAGGCATGCCTTTGCTGGGCTTCTAATTGTCGCCCTCCGCTCATTCAGAAAATGAAGTCACCTTTGTCGCAGTCCCGTGAACCGCTGGGTAATCAAAATTATTATGCCGCCACCTGTTGTCCGTTAATTATTCGGAGAAGATACTCATAAATCATAAACACCGGACAATAAATCAAACTGTCAGCTGCCGGGTCAGAGGCCGCCCGCGAGGAGTGACAGGTCAGCCGCAGGGTGCGAGAGAGCAGGGGTTCCGGGCATCGCTCATTGTCAAGCCCTGCGGGGGACCAGTGGCCAGGGGAACAAAAGGGGGAGCTGGAATCCCAGGGGGGAGTGGCCGGCGGGCACAAGGGGAACCGAACCCACGGCCAGACGGTCCCGCCTGGCCCGGGCTGAGAGCTGCTGCAGGCCTGCCAGCTTGTGGCAAACAGTGCTGCTATGGGGACACGTGTGCTGAGCTACAGGATCGGGGCGTTATCTTCCCTGTTTCCTCCTCAGTGCAGAATGCACTGGACACATTCGCCTCCTGGTGCATTTTGTTTGTTTGTTTGTTAATCCTCACCCGAGGATGTATTTCCAATGATGTTTAGGGAGAGTGGGAGAGAGAGGGAGAGACAGAGAGAAACATCGAGGTGAGAGAAACACCAGGGCCCGGGGCTGGGGAGGAGCCTGCAATCAAGGTACGTGCCCTTGACAGGGATCGAACCCGGGACCCTTCGGTCCGCAGGCCGACGCTCTATCCACTGAACTACACTGGTGAGGGCTTCCTAGTGCATGTTCATCAAGACGATCACGTGTCACATTGCAGGGGACTGGGCGGTGCTTTGAACGTCTTCCTTCCTAAATTAACTGGGTTTGGGGCACGTGTTTCCTTGGGGTGTGACAAGACCTTGAACTGCACTGAACATGTTCCCCTCATGTCCTGTCGGTCCCCCGTGTTTACAATAACGTCCTCACTTCAGACCAGTGTGGGTGGATGGGCAGCCTCGATGTGAAACCTGGTGAGGGGTACGTGGTTTGGGACATGGTGGACGCCACTTTAGGGTGAGGCAGCATCCAGGCACAATGATCAGGCCGCTGGCAGGCAGAGGTCATGGCTCACGTGGGGGGTGCATTGCCTGCTGTTTGAATCCAATTCTGCAAAATGGATGCTCTGACTTCCTTAAAGATGTCTCTACAGTCTGGCCGGTGTGGCTCAGTGGAGAGAGCTTCGGCCTGCGGACCGAAGGGTCCCGGGTTCAATTCCGGTCAAGGGCACGTACCTCGGTTGCAGGCTCCTTCCTGACCCAGGTCCTGGTCAGGGCTCGTGCAGGAGGTGACCAATCAATGTGTTTCTCTCACATTGATGTTTCTCTGTCTTTCCCTCTTTTCCACTCTCCCTAAAAATCAATGGAAAAATTTCCTTGGATGAGGATTAACTAACTAACTAACTAACTAAAGCCCTAGCTGGTTTGGCTCAGAGAATAGAGCATCAGCCTGCGGACTGAAGAGTCCCAGGTTTGATTCCGATCAAGGGCACATGCCTGGGTTGCGGGCTCGATCCCCAGTAGGGGGCGTGCAGGAGGCAGCCGATCAATGATTCTCTCTTATCACTGATGTTTCTATTTCTCTCTCCCCTCTCCCTTCCTCTCTGAAATCAATATAAATATATTTTTAAAAATTAAGTAAAATAAATAAAGTAAATAAATAGTGTCTCTCAAATATTAATTTCCCCCTCTGTGTTAATTTGTTCTTTTCTGCTCAGATGAACGTGGCTTCCCTCGGGAGGACCAGGAGGGCGTGGCCCATGTCACTCTGAGGAAGAAAGAGGGGCAGGATCCAGGAAGAATAGGAGAGCCAGATACGGGGGCCCTAGGAAATGGTTCTCACACACAGGACAGCCATGCCTGGCACAACCACAGGCACATGTCCCGAGAAATGCATGCTGGGCGATTTCGTCATTGTGCGAGCATCATAGAGCGCGCTTACACGAACCTGGATGGTACAGACCACTACACACCTAGGCTAGATGGAGTAGCCTACTGCTCCTATGCTATAAGCATAGATAGCACGTTACTGTACTGAATGCTGTGGCAACATTGCAATGGCTCCATGTCACTAGGCAACAGGAATTTTTCAGCTCCATTATCATGGTACTAGAGGCCCGGTGCATGAAAATTTGTGCACTTGGGGTTGGAGGCAGGGGGGGGTCCCCTCAGCCCAGCCTGTGCCCTCTCACAGTCTGGTACCCCTCAGGGGATGTCCACCTGCTGGCTTAGGCCCGCTCCCCAGGGGATCGGGCCTAAGCTGGCAGTCAGACATCCTTAGCATTCCCGAGGAGGCGGGCACGCCGCTGCACTCGCAGCCATCAGTCCAGCGTTGAGCATCTGCCCCCTGGTGGTCAGTGAGCATTATAGCGAGCATTGTTCTGTTAGGGTCAATTTGCTTATTACCCTTTTATTAGATAGGATGGTATAATGGTAATCGCGCAGTCTGCCATTGACCAAAATGTCGTTATGTGGTGCATGATTGTATTATCGCCTCCATTTCGCAGATGGGAAAACTGAGGCTCAGAGACATCAATTTCCCCAAGATCCTAGGTTAGAAAGTGACAAAGCCCCAAATAAAATCCAGGTCAATCTGATACTCTACTACATGGCAAACCTCTCCTCATTTATTTGTTTTATCATATCAAATATATATATATATATTTTTTTTCAATATGTTCTTATTGATTTTTAGATAGAGAGGAAGGGAGAGGGAGAGGGAGAAACATCAACGATGAGAGAGAGAATCATGGATCGGCTGCCTCCTGCATGCTCCCTATGAGGGACTGAGCCACAACCCGGGCAATGGCCCTGAACCGGGAATCAAATTTGTGACCTCCTGGGTCATTGGTCGACGCTAACCACCGAGCCACCGGCCGGGCTCCTTTCCAATATTTTAGCATCCGATTATTGTCCTTTGAAGATCCCTTGGAGCCTTCAAAGCCAAATGTGTCTCTGTAAGACCATCATGGCTCTCCCCACCCCCATTTTTAAACACACATGAAACCGTTCTGCTTAAAAGACATTTTCAGCGACTGATACATTAGAAGCCTTTATCTGAGAAAAGCGGGTCATTGTGCGCGCACGCGCACGCGCACGCGCACGCGCACGCGCACGCGCACGCGCACGCGCACGCGCACGCGCACGCGCACGCGCACGCGCACGCGCACGCGCACGCGCACGCGCACGCGCACGCGCACGCGCACGCGCACGCGCACGCGCACGCGCACGCGCACGCGCACGCGCACGCGCACGCGCACGCGCACGCGCACGCGCACGCGCACGCGCACGCGCACGCGCACGCGCACGCGCACGCGCACGCGCACGCGCACGCGCACGCGCACGCGCACGATGTCTTTCTGGCATCATAAGGGACGGGGTTGCCTTGCAGGCGGCGTCGGTCCGCCTTGCACCTTAGCGCTTCCACTAAAGGGTGTCGGGAGAACCAAGGCCTGAAATATGACTTTTCAAAACCAATGAAATAGCCCTAGCCCAAAAAGCAGGACGTAGCTGGCGAGGCTGTTGCGAGACACCTGGCCAAGAAGGGGTGGGAGATAAGGGACCCCGGGGCGTGCGAATCCCGGGAGAAGGGAGGAGTTGGGGGACAGAAGGATGGTGGAGAAGATGGGGATTACCAGCTGATTTCAGACGCCCGCAAACAAAGAGGTGCCCCCCCCCCCCCACCCCGCGACTGTCATCCCAGGAAGAATCCCAACAGGAGACACTAATTGCAGAGGTTTGTTTTGACAGCTCACATCTGCCCTCTGTGCCTGTTGCCGTGTTTGTTTGAAAAAACAGTGGCTGCTGCCGGAAAGCTGACTCTGTCCAATGGCATGACTTGGCGGCTGCACAGCCAAGAGCCCGAAGCACTGGGGTACGGCTCTACCTTTCTGAAGTGCAGGTTTTCAGAAAAGAACTCCAAAGCCCAAAGCTGTTGCCCTAATTCTTATGTTCGCTTTCTTTTTAAAAAAATTATTATTTCATGGGTGGTTTCTTTAAAATATATTTTTTTATTGATTTCAGGGAAGAAGGGAGAGGGAGAGAGAGATAGAAACATCAATGATGAGAGAGAATCATGGATCGGCTGCCTCCTGCACACCCCACACTGGGGATTGAGCCTGCAACCTAGGCATGTGCCCTTGGCCGGATTTGAACCTGGGACCCCTCAGTCCGCAGGCCGATGCTCTATCCACTGAGCCAAACCAGCTAGGGCTATTTCATTGGTTTTGAAAAGCACTTCAAGCTCATCTTAATAATTTAAAGTCCTATTTCAAAGTACCAAAAAATAAAAAATAAAATAAAAAACAAGAAAGAAAGAAAATCAATTCAAAGCCCATCTTTTAGAAAGTTAAATGATTGCTTTCCAAGATTTCATCTATCAAAACACGCTCAGCTTACTTTATTTCAAGACACTATCTCCATTGTGTTTTCAATTTAAATTTTATTCTAATGCCTTTGCAGACCCTTCCCTCTTCCTACACACACGGGGGCGTGAGCACTTTTCCATAAAACATTATCCTTTTATAAAAATGTTTTCCTGGCCCGGCTGGCATGGCTCAGTGGTTGAACGTTGACCTATGAACCAGGAGGTCATGGTTCGATTCCCTGTCAGGGCACATGCCCGGGTTGTGGGCTCGGTCCCCAGCGTGGGGCGTGCAGGAGGCAGCCGATCCATGATTCTCTCTCATCAGTGATGCTTCCACGTCTCTCTCCCACTCCCTTCCTCTCTGAAATCAATATAAAAAAATTATAAAAATAAAAATGTTTTCCCGTGTGGCTACTCGTGCACCAGGGGCAGCAGTGACGTCCTGGGCGAAAGTGGATGTGGATTCTCCAAGTTCATTAGCCCCATGGACCCTGTGTTACCTCTCACCATAAGTGGGTCTATTGCCCTAACTGGTTTGGTTCAATGGATAGAGTGTCGGCCTGCGGACTGAGGGGTCCCAGGTTCGATTCCGGTCAAGGGCATGTACCTTGGTTGTGGGCACATCCCCAGTAGGAGGTGTGCAGGAGGCAGCTGATGGATGTTTCTCTCTCATCGATGTTTCTAACTCTCTATCCCAATCTCTTCTTCTCTGTAAAAAAATCAATAAAATATATTTAAAAAAATAATAAATGGATCTATCACAGGAGGAAATGCTCGAATCTCCACGAGGACTAGGCCGAGTGTATAATATTGAGCGTGTCGCCTGTGACATTTAGCTGATGGGCAAAGGCTAGAGCAGTGGTCGGCAAACTCATTAGTCAACAGAGCCAAATATCAACAGGACAACGATTGACATTTCTTTGGAGAGCCACATTTTTTAAACTTAAACTTCTTCTAACGCCACTTCTTCAAAACAGACTCGCCCAGGCCGTGGTATTTTGTGGAAGAGCCGCACTCAAGGGGCCAAAGAGCCGCATGTGGCTCGCGAGCCGCCGTTTGCCGACCACGGGACTAGAGGAATGATTTCCAGCAGTCTTCCAAACCTCCCTGGTATTGTGTTTTGTTTTCTTCTGTTCTGAAGGTTTGACTTTTCTTGGCAAGAGGCAGGTGTGCACCGGATCAAAAGCTAGTGGGAGCCCTGGCCGGTTTGGCTCGGTGGATAGAGCGTCAGCCTGCAGACTGAAAGGGTCCCGGGTTTGATTCTGCTCAAGGGCATGTGCCTGGGTTGCAGGCTCCAACCCCAAGAGGGGGTGTGCAGGAGGCAGCCGATCCATGATTCTCTCATCACAGACGTTTCTAGCTCTCTCTCCCTCTCCCTTCCTCTCTGAAATCAATACACACACACACACACACACACACACACACACACACACACATATATATATAAAGCTTGTGCGAGCAGTAGAGTAATCTACATATCTCCACCAACATTGCGACTTCAGGCCATAATCCAGGCGTCCTCAAACTACGGCCCGCGGGCCACATGCGGGTGTTTTTGCCGTTTTGTTTTTTTACTTCAAAATAAGATATGTGCAGTGTGCATAGGAATGTGTTCATAGTTTTTTTTTTAAACTATAGTCCGGCCCTCCCACGGTCTGAGGGACGGTGAACTGGCCCCCCGTTTAAAAAGTTTGAGGACCCCTGCTAATCCTTCCAGCCGCACCGAACGGTTCGCACCTCTGTGCTGTGGTCTTGAATGCCTCTCCGATGGAGCCTGAGGCTTGGGTAGCCTCTGTGAGCGCATGTGCAAGGTCTGCTCCCTAAGTGTCTTCTCACACCCTGAGGACTGTTCTCGGCAATTTGCATGCCGTAATGAGAGAAATCAGCTGGAGAGGGCTTATTGTTCTGTAGAATGGAGAGGTGTGTGAAAATGCCCAGCCCTACAGATGGCTCCTGAGCGCGGACAGGCGGGCAAGGAGCGTTTCATCTGAGCCAATACAGCCACCAAAAGGGCTATTTTGAGAGGTGAATTCACAGTTTGCTTGGATCGCAGTAATTAGTAGGGTTCCTTTCAAGGTGGACGCAGGCGTTAGTTGAACTCCTGGTTGGAGAGTGACTTCACGAGACTGGAAGGAAATGCGCCCCCCCTGCACCATCTCTTTGAAACGGTGAACTGTGATACGTCGATAATGCCATCAAGCTGACTTTTAAATAACGCAGAAGACAAATCAAGGCACTCAGAGCCATCGCTGCTGTGCGCGCGAGCTTCTCTTTCGTGGCAGTCGTCTATAGATGAAAGCCGAGCTGAAAAAGCCGGGAATTGAGACAGAAGCCTTTGAAAGAGCATCTTTGAAAGGAAACCACGTGTTCTTCAAAATGCATCTCAACGAACGGTAAAACCTTGGCAAAGCCTCCAGATCATGACAGTTCACAAACTTAGCTTGAGTCTTGTACCATTCCTTCTCCAAGGTGAATATTTACTTGGAAATTTGACAGGTAAGGTAGATACCCTTGACCTGAATTGAATCCGGGATGCTTTGGTCCGCAGGCCGACGCTCTAGCCACTGAGCCAAACCGGCTGGGGCAAGTCCTTTATTTTTTTAAAATTTTGTTTCTTGGGTGTAGGGCTCCTTCCCTGATGTCAGACTCTCCCCACTGTGTTCCTCCCCCCTCCTTTACACTTTCCCTGTGTGCCAATATCTAGACTTCATTGAGCCCTGGTGGTGTGACTCAGTTGGGTGGACATCATCCCATGTCTACCGAGGTACATACCCTTGACTGGAATCGAACCCGGGACCCTTCGGTCCACAGGCTGACGCTCTATCCACTAAGCCAAACTGGCTAGGGCTGGCATTATATGTTTTTAAATGTGTTCTTAGGTTTTCTAATCACAGACATGGGTTCATTGTTCTCTGGTAAGCATTTGGGTTAGTTCTTTATTAAATTCAATGTGTTTTAGTCCTAACATTTCTCTGACAGTGTGCACGACCCATTTGCATTTACAGGGTATAGAACTGAAATAGAGATATCAGTTAAAACAGCATACACTTTGGTGTTTTGCCGATTTAGTCATAAACATTACATCCAAAATATATCACTATGGGGGTGGTAATCATTTTAGGGCATTATATGTGTTTGTTTTTTAAATGTTTTTAATCCTCACCTAAGGATATTTTTCCATTGATTTTTAGAGAGAGTGGAAGGGAGGGGGAGAGACAGAGAGAGAAACATTGATGTGAGAGAGACACATTGATTGGTTGCCTCCTACACAAGCCCTGACCAGGGCCCAGGGCCAGGGAGGAACCTGCAACCGAGGTACATACCCTTGACTGGAATCGAACCTGGGACCCTTCGGTCCACAGGTCAACACTCTAACCACTGAGCCAAACCAGCTAGGGCTGGCATTATATGTTTTTAAATGTGTTCTTAGGTTTTCTAATCACAGACATGGATTCATTGTTCTCTGGTAAGCATTTGGGTTAGTTCTTTATTAAATTCAATGTGTTTTAGTCCTAACATTTCTCTGACTGTGTGCACGACCCATTTGCATTTACAGGGTATAGAACTGAAATAGAGTTCAGGAAAATAAAGATTTCTATTTTTCAGGTATTCTTAGTTGAAAGCATGCATGGTTTTCTAAACTATTTTTGCCCCTACCTCGTTTCTGTCCTGACCAAATAGAGTACATTACTTGGCCAGTCATGGAAATTGCGTGACCTTTTCCTTTGGAAACGCTGAGAAAACACACACACATATACTTTGGGCCAGTTATTAAGCCTGACACTACAAAAGCCATATTATTTCTAAACAAATTCCTTAGCCCGCTGCCATCTGTATGTCACTCCAAGGCACACCTACCTGTACGAGTTTCTATTTTCTATGCTTCAAATTACCCTGAAATTACAGTGTACAAGACGGATTATCAGATGGAAGCACTGAAACAGAGATGAAATATCTTTCATATTTTTCCAAATCTGATGAGCTAAGAGTTTGTTCTCTGCTCTTAAATCTGTCATTTCTCTCAGATTAAACAGCTGAATTGAGACATCTGGGAAGAAAATGATGCGATTTATTTCCAGTAAAGGTGATTCCTGTTCTGACAACCTCGGCCAAAGAGCAGACACCATCTCAAGCGCTCTTTGGCTAAACAATCCCCCCGCCCCCCCAATGTACTTTTATTGGTTTCAGAGAGGAAGGGAGAGGGAGAGAGAGAGAGAGAGAAACATCAATGGTGAGAGAGAATCATTGACTGGCTGCCTCCTGCATGGCCCCAACTGGGGATTGAGCCCTCAGCCTGGGCATGTGCCCTTGACCGGAATTGAACCCAGGACCCTTCAGTCCAAAGGCCGATGCTCTATCCACTGGGCTATACCAGCTGGGACTAAACAATTCTAAATGGTCCCTTCTTTTCAGAACCGCTCTTTCCCCTCTGAGCTTTGGGGGTCATCGGGGAACTTTAAGGACCCATTTGTTTGTAGTTGCTGTTGTGTTTCAATGAAACAGACAATATTCTTTTCTACTAGAAAATTTCCATCGCTCCTTTACCACAGAGGAAAATATTTAAGCATTAATACTCAAGAACTGAGAGACTGCCTGGCAGGCGTGGCTCAGTGGTTGAGCGTCGACCTATGAACCAGGAGGTCATGGTTTGATTCCGGCCAAGGGCACATGCCCAGGTTGTGGGCTTGATCCCCAGTAGGGGGCATGCAGGAGGCAGCCAATCCATGATTCTCTCTCCCTTCACTCTCTAAAAATGACAACTTATTCATGCATACCAACTAGAGTGAATTATCTCCTGATTTCCCATTTTTACTATTTTTTCTCTTATTCTATCAATATTAAAACAAATTTGTATTAACTATCATCAGATTTCGGGATGAATAAGAGCATGGTAGGTACCTTTGGCATATACCTCACAATCCTCAATTCAGCTCTGTGAGGTGGGCATAGTTACTTATACACTGAATGGCCAGATTGTTATGATCTCTGAACACATAATAATCTGGCCACTCAGTGTCTACCCTATATAATAAAAGGCTAATACGCAAATTGTCCCCTCGACCAGGAGTTTAACCAGCAGGCAGGCTGGCCAACCGCCCATGTCCCTCCCCCTGGCCAGGCTGGCCAGACCCCACCCATGCACGAATTCATGCACCAGGCCTCTAATATATATATATATATATATATATATATATATATATATATATATATATATATAGAGAGAGAGAGAGAGAGAGAGAGAGAGAGAGAGAGATCATAATAATCTGGCCACTCAGTGTAGGTCACAGTATTTAAGGAAATAATGCAGAACATTCCTCAAAGTTTCATGTAGATAGATCTTCAGTTCAATATTGGAAACAATTCAAAGCTCCGATACTATAAGGGTTTTTAATAAACTACGTTACAAGGGAACTTACACAGCGATTAAAAGGATGTTTGCAGAGAGCTGCCACCAACACGAGGCAATAAATACTGTTATTTCATTAATAGAGAAACAAACCAATATATATATCAACATAGTTGTCCCAGTCAGGCCAATACACGCACAGAAACAAATAGATGGCACTTCATTGTTATTTGGGGTGATGTCTAGGTCAGTGGCCCCCAACCTTTCTTTGGCCACGCCCCACCTAAGCATCTCTAACATCCTGATGGCTCCCCCCCCCCAGGATATGTAATTCTTATTATTCAAAAAGTGAGCTCCTATTCACATGGAGGAAGCCTCAAAGGCCATGAACTTGGTCTAAGCAAGCTTCCAAAGAACATGGCCTCCATGAGAGAGAAAGATAAAAGAACGAAAGGACAGTGGAAGGACTGAGGAAGAAATCACTAAGAAATGGTTAAAAAAATAATAATAATGTGAAGTGACATGAAAAAATAGCAGATAAAGTTTCAAAACATGTAACAGAGAACTGAAATGCATAAATATGTCACAATATGTATTTATAGACTGTACATGAGCCCCCTAGGACTATAAGGCATGCAAAAAATTCACTGTTAATAACTCATTTTCGAATTGCCCCCCTTAAACATCAAATTGCCCCCCTGTGGGGCGTGTGCCCCACATTGGAAACCACTGGTCTAGTCCATTTCTGATGTTTCTAAGGTGTTTTTTTTTCTGTTTTGGAAAATTTTCCCATCACGTTTATCCTATCTAATAAAAGTGTAGTATGCAAATTGTCCCCTTGACCGGGAGGTTGGCCGGGAGTTCGACCAGGGGGCGTGGCCAGCTGGGGGAAGGGAGGGAGGCCCTGGCTGGCGGCCAGCAGCCACTAGGGACCCTACCAGTGCATGAATTTCATGCACCGGGTCTCTAGTTTTTTAAATAAAATCAGTACCAACAGAATTTCTATCGCCTTTTCCACAAAGAACTGCTGCGTTTCCCAAGATTCTCTCCAATTCAGACACCTGGCGCCAGTGGGGGCAGGGGGGGGGTGAGCGGCCAGGGCCAGGGCTGTGGGTCAGTCCCAGATCCCCGTGGCAACACCAGCCAATTCTGTGATGCTCCCTGGCACATCAGCAGCAGCAGATTGATTTTAGAGTTTTATCGACTCTCCTTCTGAGATACTGCCAGGCAGGCCGCAAGCCCTTTCTCCGAGCCCCCGGTCCCCCTGCCCTTCACTCCCGGCTTTGATCGAGCTATGGAGATTTTTCTCACGTGACGCCTGGTCCCGTGGGGGAGGAACGAGTTTAGGCCCAGCTGTTGGCCGTTTCTCCAGCTTTTGCAAAGCCTCATGGCTTCTGTGAACATGTAAATCCTGCAGGCGTGAACCTCTTGGGCATGGAGTCTTCCTCATGATTCCGCTTTCCTGAGGTCCCTGAAGTAGTCAGATTCATAGAGAGAGAAAGCAGGGTGGTGGTGGCCACGGGCTGGGAGGAGGGCGAAATGGGAATTCGTGGTTGAATGGGTACAAAGTTTCAGTTTTGAGAGCTGATAAGGATTCTGCAACGGAATGCACAACCGTGTAAATGTGCTTAATAGTATTTTATTGATTGATTGACTTGAGAGAGAGAGGAAGGAAGATATATATATATATATATATATATATATATATATACACACACACACACACACATATATATGTATATGTGTATATATATATGTATATATATATATATGTATGTGTGTGTGTGTGTGTGTGTGTGTGTGTGTATATATATATATATATATATATATATATATATATATATATATATTTGTTGTTCCACTGATGTGTGCACTCATTCCTTGATTCTTGTATGTGCCCTGACCGGGAATCAAACCCACAACCTTGGTGTATGGAGATATTGAGATGATGCTCTAACCAACTGAGCTACCTGGCCAGGGCAAGCTCAACTCTTCCTTTTTTAAAAAAAATATTTTTATGGCTTTCAGAGAGGAAGGGAGAGGGAGATAGAAATACCAATGCCGAGAGAGAATCATGGGTCAGCTGCCTCTTGCATGCCCCCCACTGGGGATCGAGCTCATAACCCAGGCATGTGCCCTGGCCCGGAATCGAACCCTGACCTCCTGGTTCATAGGTCAAGGCTCAACCACTGAGCCAGCTGGCCGGGCCAACCTCAACTCTTTAAATGTTTTATTTAGCCTTTGGGGGACCAGGTTTTGAAAAGGTCCCTTTTGGTGTCACACTCTGTCAGGAGTCAAATGGCTTATGACATTGGTGAGCAATGATTACTTTTGTCAAAAAGGATGCCCGCTGCTGAGAATTACATATATTGGATGACACATAGCCACTCCTAATGAAAATCAAACCACCTTCAGGGAGCCCAGCCGACGTGGCTCAGTGGTTGAACGCTGACCTATGAACCAGGAGGTCACGGTTCCATTCCCGGTCAGGGCACATGCCTGGGTTGCAGGCCCAATTCCCGGTGTGGGACGTGCAGAAGGCAGCCGATCCATGATTCTCTCTCATCATTGATGTTTCTCTCTCTCTCCCCCTCCCTCTTCCTCTCTGACATCAATAAAAATATATTTTTTTTAAAAAGAAAAAAACTACCTTCAAGGAAAAAATAAGTCTCCTCTCAAACCATCAGAATTTTGCCAGGCAAAGAACCTATTGCGTGAAGGGGCCAATATTCTGGAAAATGCCTTGTTGCCTGGCGGAGGGCTGCGATAATTCACCGTCACGTTTCAGCGGCGAAGGCGGCCTGGGATACTTTATAATCCTTAGGCATTCAGGAACCCCGGCTCTCCGCAGCTTCGACCCCAGGCATCCACTTCAGAAAGTTACACAAACAGCGGGCCAACCTCCGGCGGGGAGCATGTGGGCTCTGAACATGTTGGAACTCTCCGTATTAAGTCAGTTTAGCACTTTGATTAAAGAGTTTAATCAATCACCATCCTAAGCTGTTTATTAATCACTTTATCAAGGAGTTGATGCATTGCCGGTTTTAATAGAATCCATTTATTTTGATTTCTACCTACTTCATCTTTCCAAAGGGCTTTGCGAATCAGCTGTGATAAAAAAGGAGAGGGAAGCGGGGAGAGAGAGAGAGAGAGAGAGAGAGGGAGGGAGAGAGAGAGAGAGACAGAAAGTGGGGGAGTGGTTGCATCAAAAAACCAGCAACCAATCTCTAACTGAACCTCAATGTGCTTTATTATCAACGCCCCATAAAGACTTGGCCAATTTATTACAGGTTAAAAAAAACACAACAACAACAAACCAAAAAACGCTCCTGGAAGTGAGCGTTTGGGCGAACCCACACGGTTTAGCTCAGATAAACACAGGCCATTCGTTTGCTTTCACACCTGACACCCTCATGATATACGATCCTAATAAGATTAATCTCCACCGCCCTCCCCTCCCCTCCCCCCTCCCTCTTTGTTCCAACTGATTGGAGATCCTGCACTTGCTTCCTGGACAATTTCCCCACCTTGGCTTACAATTTGTGGTTTGAGTTAAAGCCCTGGTTCCCTCGCCAGAGGAAAACAAAGATTTGTGGGAAGAAAGCATTTTGTTATGTGGCTTACATTTTACTCAGAGGCTTTTACATCCTTTCTGCCTCCGGCATTCAAAGGGAGTGAATCTTGGAAGGCGTCCACGCAGCCAATCCGTCAGGGCTCAGGATGGGTTTCGAGACCCTTCCTATGGGGCAGACCCTGTACCATGCTCTCAACGCTGCTTCTATTCCCAACTAACTCTTCTAGGCCAATGCCAGGGATGGAGGGGGATGCTGGCGGTCTTTTGATTCTATTCTTTTTTTTTTTTTTTTTTTTTACAGAGAGGACGGGAGAGGGATAGAGAGTTAGAAACATCGATCAGCTGCCTCTTGCACACCCCATACCAGGGATGTGCCCGCAACCAAGGTACATGCCCTTGACCGGAATCGAACCTGGGACCCTTCAGTCCGCAGGCCGACGCTCTACCCACTGAGCCAAACCGGCTAGGGCTTGATTCTATTCTTATTGGTTTGGTTCATCCAGACGATAAATATGACCCAGATAAGCCCTTTAACTGAATATTCTCTCTCCAGTTAAAGAAGTCTCTAAAAATATCTTCCGCCTCCATAGTTTTTCCCCAAGAGGACAATCATATCATGGGGATTTTACCTTTAAATATTAGTATCAGCCCTAGCTGGTGTGGCTCAGTGGATAGAGCGTCGGCCCACAGACTGAAGGGCCCCAGGTTCGATTCTGGTCAAGGGCACATGCCCGGTTTGCGGGCTCGATCCCCAGTAGAGGGTGTGCAGGAGGCAGCTGATCCATGATTCCTCTCTCATCATGGATGTTTCTCTCTCTCTCTCCCCCTCTCTGAAATCAATAACAACAAATATTTTAAAAAATATTCGTATCACAGGCAAGCGTTGGGGGTATCTTTCTATGACCGTGTCTGCGGTATTTCCTCTATTCTGGTCCCCATCAATTTGACAACAGCCGTGAGCACTCTCATCCATCGGGCCCCTGTTGTCCCATAGAGTAGGCACTAGACATCTGTGGCTACGGAGCCCTGAGTTGAACTGTGGTGGATTGAAATTGAGATGTGATGGTCTAGCTCAGTGGTCGGCAAACTCATTAGTCAACAGAGCCAAATATCAACAGGACAACGATAGAAATTTCTTTGGAGAGCCAAATTTTTAAAACTTAAACTTCTTCTAATGCCACTTCTTCAAAACAGACTCGCCCAGGCCGTGGTATTTTGTGGAAGAGCCACACTCAAGGGGCCAAAGAGCCGCAGGTGGCTCGTGAGCCGCAGTTTGCCAACCACGGGTATAGAGGATGAAGGATGTTGATTTCATTTAACACCCCCCGCCCCCCACCCCCCTGAGAGTGACTCTAGCACAGAGACACGCTCTACTGAGTAGACCGTGAAGTTTGTGCAAACATGTTGACGTCACCTTTTATTGTCCTCAAAAACGATGGGAACCTGGTGTTCTGTTGGCATTTACTGAGCTGAGCTTGGTGGCCCAGGGTACAGATAAACAGAGCTCTCAGTGGGCTGTAGTCCAGTTGAGGAGAAAGACAAAGAGCGGGGGGCGGGGAGAGAGAGAGAGAGAGAGACTGAGGTGGAGCTGAGACTGACCAGAAGGCAGGAGGGGGAGTGGGGGATGAGGGGCCCCCAAAGGAATGCCAAAATATAAGGCCGCCCATGGACGTGGGAGTCAGGTCCTGAGGAGCCACAAATGTATATCTGTTGGATATACACTAAGTGGCCAGATTATTATGATCTCTGAACGCATAATAATTTGGCCACTCAGTGTGTATATATATATTAGAGGCCCGGTGCATGAATTCGTGCATGGGTGGGGTCCAGCCAGCCTGGCCAGGGGGAGGGGACATGGGTGGTTGGCTGGCCTGCCTGCTGGTCGAACTCCTGGTCGAGGGGACAATTTGCATATTAGCCTTTTATTAGATAGGATATACACTGAGTGGCCAGGTTATTATGCGTTCAGAGATCATCATCATCTGGCCACTCAGGGTATATCTTTTGTATAGAGGAGGAGGAGGAATTCATACTTGAGTCTGGAGGTAAAGAGGTTTTGAAATCTTTTAAGGTCGCAAGCAAGGTGGGAGTTGCAGAATAAAAAACACTTTGCTTTGGAAATGATAGAAAGAAGGCTAACCAAGTAGCAGATATTTCCGAGCATTTTCTCTGTGCCGGGCACTGGTAGACCAGCTCTCTCTGCCTATGCGGCGACTCTCGTGTATTCCTTCCATAGCCGTGGGACTGAAGCACAACGGGTTCCCATAATCCAGCTCACAGGCCTTGAGAATAACAACCATGACCTAGTGAGACTCCCAGCAAACAATTATGACAGCGACCAATGATTATGGGATATTGGTGTGTGTGTGTGTGTGTTTCTCCTTCAAAGAGAAACGAGGTGCTATGGTGCCAGGGTTCTTGTTCCAGCATTAAGAAGGGTTCAGCAAACTGGAGAAAGTCTGTGTGTAGATTAAGTAGGAGTCCAAAGATGAAAGATAATTTTGAAAGGCATTGGGGGTCAGAGGAGTCTAGCTAAAGGAGCTAAGTTCTCTTTGTCTCAGGACCCCTTGCTTTTTATTAACACAATTTGTCCTAAGGCAAGGTGGAGGTATACACTTCAAGGGGTAGGGTTTCTGTACAGAAGCATTGTCAGAATGAAGAATAGCCTACAGCTGTTCAGGTGTTTGGCCAGTAGGAGGCAATAACATGTAGATTAAGATGCCCTGAGCTGTCTGGCCGCAAACAATCATCCTATTCAGGTTTGGGGGAAGTGCCTTTTAGCCATCCCAGCAGGTGACAACATATGTGACACAGCCCTTGTTGAGTCCCCAAGTTCCATCAACCTTTTGATGAAACTCTTGCAATTATGACATGCTGGAACTGGCTCCCGCACTATGGAGTCATCTCCCTCCCCACAAAGATCTCACCATGCCCACGTGGTAGAGAAGGGATGGCCACGCAGGCCCGTGTCTCTGCAAAGCTGGCTCATGCATTATCTCCCCCGACCTGCCCGAGCACGAGCCACGGAAGGCCTCTGGGCCTCATTCTGCTGCCCGACAAGCTGAAGGTGTTGACCAACATCTACTGCCTGGTCCGTCCCCATGTACACTCTTCCACGCGCTCTTTGCAAGCTCCCGGTTGCAAGAGGAGAGGCTGGCCAAGGAGGAGCCTAGCTAAAGCAGCTACCGTATTTTCCGGCGCATAAGACCATTGGGCGTATAAGATTTTCCTGGGTTAAAAAGTCGTCTTATACTCCAGAAAATACGGTATATCTAATTTCTTTTGCCCAGCACAACATAATCTATAGTCTCCATGTGATATACCGTATTTTCCGGCGTATAGACGACTTTTTAACCCAGGAAAATCTTATACGCCAGTCGTCTTATACGCAGGAAAATACGGTAAGTTCTCTTTGTCTCAGGACCCTTGCTTTTTATTAACACAATCTGTCCTAAGGCAAGGTGCACGTAGTACACTTCAAAGGGTAGGGTTTTGTACAGAAGCATTGTCAGAATGGGGAACAGCCAAGTGCAAGTGGCCAACGAGAAAAAGGGGAGCCCAGCCCAAAACGTCAGCCGCCATCTCACCTTCCCGGCCCCTGCTACCTTGACTGTGACCCTCTTAGCCAGGACTCCGAGGCATGACTATGCCCTCCCCGCTGCTGCTCCTTCCCTCTCTCTGCGTGGCTCTCGCATCACAGGTGGCAGCGGGGGACTGCCTCCAGCTCTCCTGTCACCCAGGCCCCGGCTCTGCAGAGCTGGGTCACCCCTCTTCCCACAGCAAATTCTCTTCCAACTGGCATGGCACGGTTAAAGGGGCCTCAGAACAGCAACTCCAAAGATATTAATTAGGGCTGAAGGGGCGGCCCAGCAGCCAGGTTCCCGGCTCCCCGGGCGAGGGATCGGTGGCCCAGCTGTGACAGCCACTTCCAGGCCACGGTCCATTGTAAGGGAATGCCCATCCAGCTGCATTGTGGGAGATCCAAAAATGCTAATTAAGTGGGGGGACACAGATGTAACACAGCCGCTTGCGGGCGGTCTCCCTAGGAACCAGGGGCTGCGAGCCTGCGTCTGGTGTGATGGCTTTTCTTTCCGTTTTCCAGTCTGCGTTCAGGGTGCCCGCCTGCTTGCCTTCTCCCCCTTCCCCTGCTCGGTTTCCCCCTCGCTCCTGACTTTCTTTTTCTTTCAAATGATTTCAGAAAGGAAGGGAGAAGGAGGGAGAGAGAGAGAGAGAGAGAGAGAGAGAGAGAGAGAGAGAGAAACATCAGTGATGACACCTGCATGCCCCCTACTGGGGATCGAGCCAGCAACCCGGGCATGTGCCCTGACCGGGAATCGAACCAAGGACCCTTCGGTCCCCAGGCCGATGCTCTAACCACTGAGCAAAACTGACTTCATTTTGCTTTCATGTTTCAAGCCACCTGGAAACAGATCAGTGTTTGAATACATAGGGAAGGCGAGTGGGCACCTCTAGGACAAATGGGTTTTCTAGAATTAAGTGAGGACCGGGTGCTTTGGTCAGTAAAGTAAACGTGAGGGGAGAAGTCGGCTGGTGTGTTCCGAGGCTCTCCACGTGTAAGGCAGTTGCAAATACGGACCTGCGTTTGGAGGAGAGGCTGAGACTGAAAGAAAGGACAGGGCAGTCATTTCAAGGACAGACTACAGAGGAGACCAAAGAGAACAGGCGGAGGGTCAAGGCCAAAAGGTGAAGAGAGTTTGGGAAACGCTTTTCTTTTTCTTTTTATATATTTTATTGATTTTTTACAGAGAGGAAGAGAGAGGGATAGAGAGTTAGAAACATCGATGAGAGAGAAACATCGATCAGCTGCCTCCTGCACACTCCCCACTGGGGATGTGCCCGCAACCAAGGTACATGCCCTTGACCGGAATCGAACCTGGGACCTTTCAGTCTGCAGGCTGATGCTCTATCCACTGAGCCAAACCGGTTTCGGCATGGGAAACGCTTTTCTACCTTTTAAAGTCCTTGGATTCAATGCTCAGCACCAGACACCCGATTTGAGAGTACACAGATCTATTTTTTTCAGCTTAGTATTGCTTTAAAAAAAAAAAATCACGTGTGTGTGTGTGTGTGTGTGTGTGTTTATTGATTTTAGAGAGACAGGAAAGGAGAGAAAGACATCACTCTCCATCGGCTGCCTCCTGCACGCCGCCCCCCCCCTTACTGGGGATCAAGCCCTCACCCCTGCATGTGCTGGGGAACTGAACCTGTGACCTTTTGGTGCACAGAGCTGTGCTCAACCACTGAGCCTCCCGGCCAGGGCTCAGCTTACTATTGCTCTTTACAGCTTATTCATTCATGAATAACAGACTCAGGCCCCTCTACATGAAGGATAGCACGTTCAGATCTCACACAGCAGCTCTTAGATCAAGAGAAGATTCCACTCCCTGGAACTATTTTTTCTCTCTCTCTCTCTCTCTCTCTCTCTCTCTCTCTCTCTCTCTCTCTCTCACTAGCTCTGCCCGGTAACTATTCCGATTATGTATTGAAATGAAAGGATAGTCACAAAAGGGTTCCCTGACACATTTCAAGGCCTTGAGGGATGAGAATATGCCGCCGTCGGTGTGATATGTAAAGTGCCTGTCTCCGGGTGGCCGCGCGTGTGAAGGTGTGTACGGCCGGGCGGGCGCCGCGGAGCCTTTGTAACGGGCTTCAAAGTCCTCACGCGCGGCTCAAAGGCCCGGGGGAGCCCCAGCATCTTCCTCCTCTTCGCTGAGACTGGAGAGCCGGAGTGCTTTCTTTGATAGCTGAGTTGGGGTTTCAGAATGTTGGTTCTGCTAATGCACTCTCCCGCATGGAGTTCCCACTCCCATCAGCTCACCGGCAGAACAGACATGCAGGACTCCATTTGCGTGAATATTAAGATGGGAAGTTGGCTTTTGCTGCCGAGGAAATGATGACGGTGAGAATGTAAATAGCTAATAGTAGTGAGCGTCTCCTATTGTGCAGAGCGATGGATATGAATTACCTTTGGCAGCCCCCATAGGCATCCCATGGAGCTGGTACTCTTATGGCACCCATTTAATAGATGAGGAAACTGACACTTACATTAATTAAGTGTGGTGCTCTGGCCCGGCCGGTGAGGCTCAGCGTTTGAGCGCCAACCTATGAACCAGGAGGTCACGGTTGGATTCCCCGTCAGGGCACATGCCGGGGTTGCTGGCTCGATCCCCGGTGTGAGGCGTGCAGGAGGCAGCCCATCAATGATTGTCTTTCCTTATTGATGTTTCTATCTCTCTCTCCCTCTCCCTTCCTCTCTGAAATCAACAAAAATATATATTTTTAAAAAGTGCAGTGCTCTATGTGCTAAGGCAGCGGTAAGTACATAATCTATTTTGATTTGATGAGTAAGTGTTGATAAGAAGCAAAGGCCTTCCAAAGATACCAACAAAGAGGAGTGCAATGTCACAGATGGGATGAGTAAATGGTAACTTTCCACAGACACCAAGACCAAGAGGCTGGTAGCCTGACTTGCATTTCTATCTCTATATATAAAAGCCTAAGCAACCAGCCAGTAGTGATGACATGCACTGACCACCAGGGGGCAGACGCTCAATGCAGGAGCGGAAACCACAGGCATAGAAACATGGAACAGACTGATGAATCTCAGCGGGAAGGGGAGGAAGGGGAGGACGAGAAGGGAATAACCAAAGATCTTGTATGTGTACTAGAGGCCAGGTGCAAGGATTCGTGCACCTGTGGGGCCCCTCGGCCTGGCCTGCGCCCTCTCGCAATCTGGGACCCCTCAGGGGATGTTGGAGATGGCGGGTTGCCCCAGCCGGTTTGGCTCAGTCGATAGAGGGTCAGCCTGTGGACCAAAGGGTCCCAGGTTCAATTCCGGTCAAGGGCACTTACTATGGTTATAGGTTCCTTCCAGGCCCGGGCCCTGGTCAGGGCACGAGCAGGAGGCAACCAATCGATGTATTTCTCTTACATGGATGTTTCTTTCTGTCTTTCCTTCTCTCTTTTACTCTCTCTAAAAATCAATGGCAAAATATCCTTGGGTGAGGATTTAAAAAAAAAAAAAAAGAAAAAGATGGTGGGTTAAGGGTTGGAAGTAAAAAAAAAAAAAAAAAGTCATTATAAATTCAGAAAAGAAATTCCGACATTTACAATTTTGTTACTGAGCTCTGCAGGAGCAAGTAATAATGATTTAAACCCAACGCAGTGGAATGTATACAACACAATTCAAACACTGTTGCGGAAAGCTTGGCAAATCCACAGTAATTATATTTTAAGGAGTATTTGTAAACTTTCGTAATTACCTCAACAAAGACAAGTAAAAGACACATGAGCCATATTATGATGGAAAAGCAGGTGTACCGTGGAAATAAGAAAACCATTTGGAAAGTGTCTTAACATCCTCAGAGGAATTCTCTACACGAGAGACACAGCCTCAACTCCGGGCAATATTTTAGCTCTCTCGTGTTTTGCACAATTTTCCAAAAAAACAAATTGAATTTCCAGAATTACAGTATTTGTTTCCCCGAGGATTCCTTGGAGGGGATTAGGGTCTACAGTGGAAGGTGGCACATAAAAAAACAAAACAAAAAAGAAAGAAAAACAAAGCTTCATTGGTTTTTCTCTTCCATTTAGACTAAAACAATAAAATAAAATAAAAGACTGACTATGGAACAGCTGTAAAGAACTAGTTGGCTGTACATATATTTAGTCTGGGGATTTGAGACAACATTTTGGGTTGATAGAAACCCCTCAAAGTACGGGACTTACTTTTCATTGGGGTCTTACCATTTCTGCTTCATTTTGTTTTTCTGTCCGCCATCTTTGTTTTTAACTGTTGCTTTATTTATCTTTAATTTAAAAAATCAAGTCCAGTTGGTATATGATATATATTTGTTATTGTCTTTATTGACTTTTTTGGAGAGAGGAAGGACGAGGGGGGGAGAGAGAGAGAGAGAGAGAAACATCGATGTGAGAAATATCGATGGTTGCCTCCTGACCAAAGATCGAACCTGCAACCCAGGCATGTCCCCTGATGGGAATGAAACCAGCCACCTTTCAGTGCACGGGATGATGCCCAGCCAACTGAGCCACACCACCAAAGATGACATGTGATATCAATCCTAGTTTTAAGTGTATAGTGACTCAACATTTACATATAAACCTTACAATATGATCACCACATTAAATCTGGTATTCACCCTGCAAACTTATTACAATACTAGTAGCCCATCGTGCGATATTGCGTGCAGTAGGCTGCTCGCCACTTCCACGGAAGCTGACGGGAACCGCAGCGTGCTGCCAGGAGCCGTGTTGCTTCTGTGGGAGGCGGGCCTGCCGTCTCCTCTCCGGGCCTGCGCTCGGCCGCGGAAATTACAGGCCGGCCCCCCCCTGGCCCCCAGAGACCCTCCATGGCCGGGGCTTTGCCACGGCGACGAAGCAAGCATCCTGCCCCGGCCGCTCCGTGCCCGCCGCCCAGAGGCCCTCTGTCGCTCTCAGCGGCAGCCTTCCCCAGGACTGGGGGACTCCGGCGAGGTTGAGGGGACTGGGCGCCGCCATCTTTGTGACGGAGTGACGGTTAATTTGCATATCACCCTTTTATTAGATAGGATAGGATCATGGACTATATTCCCCTTCATCTTTTTCACCCATCCTCCCCTTGTCCCCCATCCCTTCTGGCAAACATCAGCTTCTGTCTGCCATGTTTTATTTATTTTTTTAAATATATTTTATTGATTTTTTACAGAGAGGAAGGGAGAGGGATAGAGAGCTAGAAACATCGATGACAGAGAAACATCGACCAGCTGCCTCCTGCACACCCCCTACTGGGGATGTGCCCACAACCAAGGTACATGCCCTTGACCAGAATCGAACCTGGGACCTTTCAGTCCGCAGGCCGACGCTCTATCCACTGAGCCAAACCGGTTTTGGCTGCCATGTTTTATTAAGATCTTCTTATGTGCCAGCCTTGGACGAGGTACTGCAGATGGAATGATGGCGAGGAAAAGGTATCAGGAGGCAAATGTAGACAAGTGGGGCTACATTGGAATCAACGAGGAACGCTAGGCAATAAAATGGTACCATATGTTGCCCACAGGGTGTGTTGGAGAATTTAGACACAAGCAATCCATCCAACACGATAGGGATGGTATCCTATACCATAAAAGGCTAATATGCAAATTGTCCCCTCGACTGAGAGTTCAACCAGGGGGTGGGGCCGGCTGGGCAACTGCCCACAGCCCCTCCACCCAGTTGCCCCCGCCCCCGATTACCCCCCCCACACACACACACACCACGATCAGGCCGGCTGGACCACACCCGTGCACGAATTCATGCACTGGGCCTCTAGTGTCAGATGAAGGGAATCTATGTTGTTGTTTTTTTTTTAAAGAATATTTTTGTTGATTTCGGAGAGGAAGGGAGAGGGAGATAGAAACATCAATGATGAGAGAGAATCATTGATCGGCTGCCTCCTGCACGCCCCACACTGGAGATCGAGCCTGCAGCCTGGGCATGTGCCCTGACCGGCAATCCAACTGAGACCTCCTGGTTCATAGGTTGACACTCAACCTCTGAGCCACACCAGCCAAGCAGATCCAGGTTTAAACTGCGTACCATCCTTTGCATCAATCATAACATGTTACATGGGATGAGTCAAACATTTAGACTCAGTAGAATGACAATTGGGATATTTCTCTTTTAGCCATGTCCCCGCTGGAAACCAGAATACCTGAAAAAAAAACAAAAAAAAACAGAAAAAAAACAAACCCATACCAGAGAACTCTGGTATTATCTATGTGTTAGATAGAAAGTATATATTCACCCCTAGCCGGTTTGGCTCAGTGGATAGAGCATTGGCCTGTGGACTGAAGGGTCCCAGGTTCGATTCCTGTCAAGGGCACATGCCCGGATTAGGGGCTCGATCCCCAGTGGGGGGCATGCAGGAGGCAGTCGATCCATGATTCTCTCCCATCATTGCTGTTTCTATCTCTCTCTCCCTCTCCCTTCCTCTCTCTGAAATCAATAAAAAAATATATATTTTAAAAAGTATATATTCAGAAAAGAAATCATCAGAAAATTAGAGAAGCCCAGTCTCGATGGATAAAATGGTCTCGTCGCGTCTACTTTTGCTGAGACACCACTGCTTGGAGGACTCTCTCTCTGCGAAGCATTTAAAAGACAACTGGATCCGGAGTGGAGTCGGCTTCTGTGTCTTTCCCCGGATTGATACGTGTGCCCTCCTCCATTTCAAATGAAAAGTCCTCAGCCAATCCTAATCACATTGTCAGCCTCCCCGTCAGCCCCTGAAAGGGGCTCCTTCACCTTTAAGGATGCATGTACAATAGTGATAGGCAAGCAGCTCAAAGACTCAATACCCCTTTTTCTTCTGCAAAGCAAGGCTGGGTTAGGGGAAAATCAATATGTTGCAAGGAAAGGTCAGGCGAGGAAAAGCGACAGGACACAGAACTGAGGGAACAATATCCTGCATGGTGGGTGTTTGAAGTTCCCTTCCCCCTGGCTGCCGGCTCCGCTGCAAATATATTCCACCCTCGCCTCGCGCCGGCCGCGTTCTCCGGCAAAAAAAGTCGTATTTTAAATATTTATCTATTCGGCAGCATCCTGATTGCATGTTATCTTGGCCCTATTGACTAACACTCCAAAGGCATAGTAGGCTTTCAAGTCCATGTGCTGTGTGGAGTTGCCCGATTGTTTTTTTGTTGTTGTTGTTGTTTTTTGTTTTTGTGGTTCTTTTTTTATTTTTTTCCCCCTTGCGAGCCATGGGATTCGAACACACACACACACACACACACACACACACACACACACACACGCACGCATCTGCCTACCTTTTGGAACCGGCTCTCAATTTACTTTCTCAAGTGGGCCAGATGCACGCCTCTAGCCCTCTCAAGGGTCAGGCCCGTCCTCCCCCCCCCCCCCCCCCCGATTCCCCCCACCCCCCGCTCCAGTCCTTAGTGCTTGGGTATAGCTTTAAAGTAGCCCATGAACCCTTTTCACGCTCGCCATCCATTTACCCACAATTAACAATCAAGCCGCCTTCCCTCCATTCAGGCGGCCATTCTCCTGGCCTCATTTTCCCCTGCCTCTCTCTTGATCTGCCATTGTGCCGGGAGCTGTTTGTGCCATCCCCAATCTGCCCCCCCCTCACCGGCCCGCACAAGGACTTGGGGGTGGGGGGTGGGGTGGGGAGAGAGAGCGCCCGCCATTCAGATGTTGAATAGCAAATTGCTCTTGAGTGTCCTTGCTCACCCCCTTCCTGTGTGCCCCCCCACAACCCCCACTTCTTTGGGAAGGACAAGGGGGGGGGGCGCACGCTGAAAGCAGCCTTCCATTCTGCTCAGGGCTCTTGAACACAAGCGTTTCACACCTGAAGCCTTTCACGGCGGCCCAGAAGGACCCCCTTCAAACCACTTAATTGCCAATTGCCTCGGCGCTCCTGTGCAAGTCCATTATACCGCCAAGTATGCGAGGTTCCCTGAAAGCATCCTCCTCCTCCTCCCAGGATCACGGCTTCCTTGTGAGCAGGCCCCGGCTGGCTCCCGCGTCGGAGGAATGCACGGAGAAGCCTTCTAGCGTGATTCGAAAACGCAAGATGCCATTTTCCTTGTGTTCTTTGTCCCCCCCAAAAGATCACAATAAAGCGTGGCCAGAGATGCGCAAGAATGGGGTGATCACACACCTTGGCTGCCCCCCGGGAGGGAGGGAGGGAGGGAGCTGGGGCGAGGCACGGGACGGGGCGAGAAGGCCTCCCAGGAGAGCGCATCTGTCAGCATCCAGTCGCCTTCTATTTTTTTTTGTTGTTTCTGTTTTCCTTGACGTTGAAAAAATAAAATAAAATGAAAGGGTGTTCAGATTCTCAGAGTTAAGAGGCAGCAGCCTTGAAGTCCAGAGAAACCCACAATGAGATCTCCCCCAAGAAGAGCGCGCTCACGCTGAATGCAAGGAAACCGAAGGCGTCTTCACCGGAGAACTCTTTCAAACGTGCGGGCGTGGAGACGGATATTTTTCTAAGGGCTCGGCCCACTTCTAACCCCCCGTTTTCACTACAATTAGCAACAAGGCAATCAATCTGATGAAGAAATGCACTTGGTAAGCACCTGAGGGAGGCATACCATAGTCTTGGAGCAACAACAGAGGGCTTCGCAGTGTTAGGGGAGAGTCCAGGGGAGAAAGACATACTAATAAAATATGATCTCTAGTCAGAAAGCCACCGAGCTTGATGGTGGAGGCCAGGGGTCCATTTGTCAGGAGAGCTCAAAGTCCGTTCTTTTTTTAATATATTTTTTATTGATTTCATAGAAGAAGGGAGAGCGAGAGAGAGAGATAGAAACATCAATGATGAGAGAGAATCATTGATCCGTGGCCTCCTGCACGCCCCCTCCTGGGGATGGAGCCCGCAGCCTGCCCATGTGCGCTGACCAGGAATCAAACCGTGACCTCCCGGTTCATAGGTCGACGCTCAACCACTGAGCCACACTGGCCAGGCAAGGCCCGTTCTTTTTAGTATGCACGCTGGATTCTCGGGCTCCCACCGTTGTTCCCCAGACGTCAAAGCACAGATCTGACCCTGGAGGAGTTTCGATAACTTGTGAGCACGTCTTCCAATTTCCAGGTTGGTCTGTGTTTTGCAAAATGGACCTCTGCGCCTGCGTTTGGGAAGTTTGCCACTGAACCCGACCCTTTTGAACTGGGTCCCCCCCCCCCCCACCCCGTAGAATTCATTGCTCTGGGGGAGGAGGCGTGTGAAACTTGGCTATAGTCTAGGGAGACAGGTCAAAGTTGGCTTCTATTTTGAGCCCAAACTCAGTTCTGAGTGTGGTGATGGGAGTCTGCCTTCCTTATCACATGCAAACTTCCTGTTGCCAAGCGATGGGCAGATGTCCTTTGGTTGGGAGTCTGCTTTGTATGTTCTAGGCCCGTGGTCGGCAAACTGCGGCTCGCAAGCCACATGCGGCTCTTTGGCCCCTTGAGTGTGGCTCTTCCACAAAATACCACGGCCTGGGCAAGTCTATGTTGAAGAAGTGGCGTTAGAAGAAGTTTAAGTTTAAAAAATTTGGCTCTCAAAAGAAATGTCAATCGTTGTACTGTTGATATTTGGCTCTGTTGACTAATGAGTTTGCCGACCACTGGGTTAGGAGGAAAGCCCTGAGATAAACCATATACACTGAGTGGCCAGATTATTATCACCTCTGAACACATAATAATCTGGCCACTCAGTGTGTGTGTGTGTGTGTGTGTGTGTGTGTGTGTGTGTGTGTATTAGAAGCCCGGTGCATGAATTCGTGCATGTGCATGGGTGGGGTCCAGCCAGCCTGGCCAGGGAGAGGGGACATGGGCGGTTGGCCAGCCTGCCTGCTGGTCGAACTCCTGGCCGAGGGGACAATTTGCATATTAGCCTTTTATTATATAGGATATACACTGAGTGGCCAGATTATTATGGGTTCAGAGATCATCATAATCTGGCCACTCAGTGTAAGCATGAATGCATGTTCAATTACATTGTGTTTGATTAAGCATTGACAGCACATCTGTCTCTTTGGATACACCGTGATCGTTGAAGACAAGGACACCATCATATATGTCACCTGCCGGTGGCCAATGTCTGTGCAACCATTGCCACGCAATATGTGTTTGTCCCATGGGTTGTGTTTTCAATGGATGTTCTTGGTGAATCAAACCTGTTTCACAATCATCTGAGTCTTCAGGTCCAGCTCTTTGGAAGAGGAAAGCATGAAGCAGTGAGACAATGCACAGGTAGTCATTTTGGGTGGGGGGGGGGTGCTCATGATGTCACCCCACTTCTTGACACCGCAGGGGGAGTTTAATTGCTTAGGGAACAGCGGTAGGCGTCTCACATGCAATTTCTTCTTCCCTTTGTCTTCACTTTATTTCCCCTTACTCCAGCTTCCTGGCATTTTTGGAAAGAAGTGAGCAATTTCTCTTAAGGAATGGTCTTTATATCATTGCTTTAGCAACAAAACACCTTTTATTCTTGCGCAAACAATCCATTTCCCACCGGAGAGTCTTGCTGTCCCTTGGCCAACACATTCAATATGGCAGCTTCTTTCGCCACTGTCCCTTCACACAATGTGCCAAACCTTTTTTGCCACCGACCTGGCAACGTTTATTGACAGAAAGAGTGGCAGATTTGATCAAAGCCTTGCCAATACCTCCTGATGGCAGAATTGTAATCTTGCATTATCTGGCGTTCCTCTGACCATTTCCCAAAGGGGACAAAAAGGGACTTTTCTTTTCTTTCTTTTTTTTTAATGTATTTGTATTGATTTCAGAGAGGATGGGAGTGGGGAAGAGAGAAACATCCATGATGACAGAGAATCATTGATTGGCTGCCTCCTGCACGCCCCACACTGGGGATCCAGCCCACAACCCGGGCATGTGCCCTGACTGGGAATGGAACCGTGACCTCCTGGTGCATAGGTTGATGCTCAACCACTGAGCCACACCGGCCGGCCAGTTTTCTTTTTCTTGAAAGAACAACTCTCCGAGGGCAGAAAGAAGGGTCACACCGCTGGGAATTTGTAAACCAGGAAGTTTAAATCTGTATAATTGTTTGACTATCTTTCTGCAGGCCAGCCAAACGGGCACAAAGATGTCTAGATTACAAGATGCGTTCACACAGTGTTGGTTTGGAGCAATGCTTGGAATTTTAGCTATCAGAAAGAAGTGGCCTTAATGTTTTTGTGTGCCTTCTGAATCCAGCCCTGTATATGTGTTATATCATTTAGTTCTCACCTATGTGTGTTATTTAATTTACTAGAGGCCCAGTGCACGGATTCATGCATCAGCGGTGTCCCTCAGCCTGGCCTGCGGGGATCGGGCCCAAACCAGCTCTCTGATATCCCCTGAGGGGTCCCGGATTGTAAGAGAGCACAGGCCAAGCTGAGGGACCCCACCGGTGCATGATCGGGGCCAGAGAGGGACCCCCGCAGGAGGGCTCTAGGGCGTGTCCTGCCTGTCTGTCTCATCCAGTCCCGATTGGCCAAACCCCAGCTGCTAGCTAACCTACCTGTCTGCTCCCTGGTGGTCAGTGCATGTCACAGCAACTGGTCAAATGGTTGAACCATCAGACACTTAGCATATTACGGTTTTATTATATAGGATTATTAATGATTGCCCTGGTAGGAAGCTGTCATTGACCTGAATTTACAGAGGAGGAAACTGAGGCAATCATGTTTACAGAGCTAGAGAAAGGCCATCTTTCCTCTCATTCCCTCTAGCACAAGTGCTGTCCACTCGCCAGGAGCCCCAGGAAACTGTGGGTGATAGTACTCTATGCCAGTGTCAAGTTCAACAAGGTGATATCCTATATAATAAAAGCATAGTATGCAAATTGTCCCCATCCACCGGAGTCCTTCCAGGAGTTCGACCAGGGGGTGGGTGGACCAGGAGAAGGGAGGGAGGCCCTGGCTTGCAACCGCAGGCAGCCATTAGGGACCCTACTGGTGCATGAATTTTGTGCACTGGGCCTCTAGTCTCCATATAAGCGATACTTTAATGGAGATAAGACATGTGGTAAGTCCACACATCCCCACATAAATAACACGAGAGAGCTTTCCCAATGTGACCGTGAAATTCATCTGCCTGAGACTAAAAGAAGGTAATTTGAGTGGGGCGGGATGGGAGGTCAGAGTGGATCTAGAATAGAATATACAAGGAAGGACTGTTTCTAGATTCACTTTGTATTTAGTAAAACCTGCATTGATATTGAACTTCAGCCTGTGGTCATTGCTTGTGCTTTGAATATTGATACAGTGTAAGCGCCATTCTTTGTTCTCCTATCATCAGCATTAAAATAACAACTAGCGGCCCAATGTACAAAATTCGTGCAAGGGGCTTGGCCCTCACAGCCCCGGCTTCGTCCGGAAGGTTGTTCGGCCATCCGGTCTAATTAGCATATTATACTTTCATTATTATAGATAGCAACAAGAACAATAACAATGATAACACTAGTTAACGTCCATTAACCAGTTAAAATGCACTGATATTCTATAAGGATTAACACAGTGGTCGACAAACTCATTAGCCAACAGAGTGGCAAACTGCATGTGGCTCGTGAGCCGCGGTTTGCCGACCACTGGATTAACGTATTTATTTCTCCCCAGAACTCTACGACTGGATAATACTATTGTATCTGCTCTTGGAGGGGAAAGCTGAGGCCTAGGAATATCAAGTGGCCGCTTACAGCAAGCAAACATAGAGCAGACAGGTAAATATAGGCCCGTGGTGCCGAATACTGAGCCTGCATCCCATCCGATTATACTCCACACACAGTACATTCCATATAGGATCCCTGCATGAACTCATCCACACCCATAGCGTCAGCTCTCCTTAAAACACACCAATCAAGTCCCGTCCATGTCACTGCCCAGGAATATGCCCCCAAAGACAAACATGTTATCCACACATGAGTAGAAGTCTCATTCGTGCCCAATTTTGAACTTGTACTCGTCTCCCCAACCTCCTTCATTATTTTTCCCCTTGATAAATGCCATCTTCCATCTAATTGTTTGAGAGTGAAGCCTAGAATTGATTCGAGTCCCATCTCCCCCATTCTCTCTGAGAGATCTCTGGTCACACCGCTGAGCCTCACAGATCTGTCTCTCCCTCGCCTGCTCATTGCCCACCCCCTAAGCCACAGCTCATCACGAGCTGCCCGTACCTTCTAGTCCTCCTGCCTCCAGCCTGGGAACCTAGAAACCCATTGTCTGTAGGGAACTGGATTGATTTGTCTAGAGATGGTTCTGACTACGTTCTCCCCTGTTGGAATTGATTCATTGGCTCCCACGGACTCAACATCACCTTAACCCAACACACAAAAGGATCTTCATGATCTGGGTCCTCTTCATTGGCAGGATTATCCCCCCGTTTCCTTCCCATTCTAGACCACAAGCCTCTAGAGCAGTGGTTCTCAACCTTTCTAATGCCGCGACCCTTTAATACAGTTCCTCATGTTGTGGTGACCCCCAACCATAAAATTATTTTCGTTGCTACTTCATAACAGGTTGAGAACCGCTAGCAGGGTCGCCTAAGACCATCGGAAAACACAGATATTTACATTACGACTCATAACAGTAGCAAAATTACAGTTATGAAGGGGCAACGAAAATAATGTTATGGTTGGGGGTCACCACAACATGAGGAACTGTATTCAAGGGTCGCGGCATTAGGATGGTTGAGAGCCACTGCTCTAGAGATAACAGCCATGCATCGCCAGCTCACAGCTGATGATCAACAAATGCCTGTGGAATCAATGAGCTTAGTCCAAAGGTCTACCAAGAATGGTTATCAATTCCTGTTTAAGAGCTATAATGCACAGAAATTGAGCTAGTTTGGGTTTTACGGGCCCCGTAAATAATGTGAGGGCCTCTCCTTTTCCAGAATTGTTTGCAAGTTAGCAATTAAACGATTTCACGCAAATCTTCATAGCATCGCTCGCATGCCACTGAGCTGTTCTCAAACCCCAGTGACCGATCGCTTATGGGAAACCAAGTTAAATTCCTTCGAAGGCCACACCCCCGATTTGAAAGTGAATCAAGTTTCTGTTTATTTAAACGAAAGCCAAGTCCTATCTGTTGTTGTTTGTTGAAGCAGTGGCTCATGATCCCCGCTGCGCAGATAGGAAAAGTCTAGGGTGCTGGTTCCCAGGCAGGATCTGGCAGCGAGCGCAGAGAATGGCTTTGGCAGACTTAGACTTAAACTTAATTGACTTAAACTTGAGCACTGGCCGTCCCTCACCCGGGAATTCCCAAAGCTGTTCTTAACGGGCCTCACAAATCTAAGAGTAAAAGGATTTGCTGATGAGAAACATCTGCCTTAGGGCCCGGGGAAGATTCCGCAGAAAGTTATACTTTCCACGCCGTGGCCTTATATGGAATTTCCCGACTGATCTTTATCACAGGGAGCCCCTCCGATCATTCCCCCCCAGGTTCCTCATGAGCTTTTCACACACTTCCCCTCCTCAGCAGGACCAGTGACAGGGTGTTCCTGTTGGAAAGAACACAGAAGCTGGGGCGATCACTGAATGAAGCCATCATTGTCCTCGGACCCGAAGCTTTGGGTGTCTTTAGAGGCAAACGTAGAAAATGCCAAAAGGAGAAGCTTTATTTATTGTAAGACTAGCTCAATACATGCAAAATAAACTTAAAGAAATATGAAGGTAGCACGTTCGATAATCTTACAATTTCTCTGATTTGTATAGAAAAGGGAGTTTGGAATGAAAGGAACTCAAGCTCACCACTCTCCCAAAAGCATATCCAGCTCAACCTACAACCACACATACTGGCATTCAAGGACATCCACAAGGTCAGCCAGTTTGGCTCAGTGGATAGAGTATCGGCCTGAAGACTGAAGGGTCCCGGGCTCAATTCCCGGTCAATGCACATGCCCAGGTTGCCGGCTCGATCCCCAGTGGGAGGTGTGTGGGAGGCGGCTGATCAGTGGTTCTCTCTCATTATTGATGTTTCTCTCTCTCTCTCCCTCTCCCTTCCTCTCTGAAATCAAACTATAATAATAAAAGGGTAATATGCTAATTAGACCGGACATCATTCTGGACGTCCTTCCTGACCAAGTTGGGTCCCAGGTGCTGGAGGGAAGCCGGTGCTGGCAGCCGGGGGAAGGAAGGCCTACTCTTATATAAGTTTTTGTACATCAGTCCTCTAGTAAAAATCCTATCTAATAAAGAGGGAATATGCTAATTTACCCTCACACCATCGCAAAGATGGTGGCCCCCACAGCCAATAAGGAGGGAATAGGCTAATTGACTGCCCCACCCTCAAAGATGGCAGTGCTCACAGCCAATAAGGAGGGAATATGCTAATTGACGGCCCCACCCTCAAAGATGGCAGTGCCCACAGCCACAGAATGGCAGCACCCAGTCCCCTCAGCCCTGCCGGGGTGGCAGGCACGCGGCAAGGCCAGGCCTGAATTATTTAAGAAATGCTTTCATTCCATACCCTGGCCGAGGCTTGCACTGCCGGCTGTGCCAGCAGCAGAGATGTGATGGGGTGTCGCCTCTCACCCCTGAGGGCTCCCGGACTGTGAGAGGGGGCAGGCCGGGCTGAGGGACTCCCCCACTCCAGTGCGTGAATTTTCATGCACCCGGCCTCTAGTATATAGATATAAAAAAAGCCACCCAGAGCTGGGCAGAAAGAAACACGAACAAGCCCTCAGTGAGTGTTCGATTCAAATATCTGATTGACATTTAGGATCCACACGTCCTAGCCGAGACGGAGGATTTCGACTGCCCAAGGAATGAAGAAGGAGGAACTATCCAGGAAGGAAGACGGATTATGCCGTTCAGGGAACTGGAGTCCTCTTTCTGGCGCCTACTGAAGGAGCCCACGTTATGCTCCATTTGCAGAAGAATCTTCTACAGCCCTGCTCTCTGGGTAGGAAGAATCACATGTTAATGTGTGCTTCGGCATGTGGTGTTGATGGGAGAAGGTGTGTGTGTGTGGGAGGGCGCTGCGATCCTCAAGGAGGGGTGGGAGGGACGAGTCCGATAAAGAAAGCTCTCCTGCTTTTGAATACCAAGAAGCCAAAACAGTCAACTGGATGAGTCCCCTCCGCTGATGAGCCAAGAAAAGCAACAAGGCATTTTCCTAACCCCCAAGCAGGGTACACTTTGGCCATGAATTATTGAAGAAATGCTTTCCTTCCGGACCCTGAGCTGACGCTCCAGATCCTGTTCAAAATGGACAGTTTCCTTTTAAAGACTAAATGAAGCGCATCGTGATTAAAAAAACCAATGGAAGCTCATCCATACGTTTTCCATCGGGTAGCTCTTCCGTCTTGAAGACCAGGCGGAGTGGCACAGGGTTGAATAAGTCATACCGGTCAGGTATTGGACGGTATCCAATAAACATTCTAACAGCTAGATTTTATAACTTCATCTTGATGACGCATAAATACATGAAATGTATGAAAATATAAATTTTCAGAACCACCCGGCTGGCATAGCTTAGTGGTTGAGTGTCAACCTAGGAACCAGGAGGTCACAGTTTGATTCCAGGTTGCAGGCTGGATCCCCAATGTGGGGCGTGCAGGAGGCAGCCGGTCAAGGATTCCCTCTCCTCACTGATGTTTCTATCTCTCTCTCTCCCTCTCCCTTCCTCTTTGAAATCAATAACAAATCTATTTAAAAATTTTTTCAGAACCATTTCATAACCCTTTAGTATCTAAACAGTTCCAGTTGTGGTTGAATTTTTGGAAAATGTGGGATTTCCACTTGCTAAGGACTCACGGTCCAAACTCAGGACCATTTCCTGATCTTGCCTGGCCTCTGAGTGCTGACCTGTTGCTCTGGGATCAGTGGGTTGTCAGGACAAAGGGAAGAAGGCAGAAAGAACCGAGCCCTCTGCAGAGTCACGGCCCCAATTCCTGGTATTGCTCGTTGGCATGGTGATGGAGAATTCGTTGCACGCCTTGCGTTTGTAATAGAAATCCCTGGGGTCAAATGTAGGCATGCAAAAGCTCAGATTCCCTTGATGAGCGTTGCTTCATACGTCTTGGCACCCACTCAGCCTCTTTTTCCCCCGTCCGGGGATCGGGTGATGATCTTGGTTCCTGGTGGGTGGTTTCTCGCTGCCAAATGACTCTCTGGAGAGTGCAGCTCCAGCAGGTTTTTATAGCTCATGGTTTGGAGTTTTGGGGCTAATTGATTTGGATTTGTTTTATGTAGAAACGAATTGTTCTCATCACGGAAGGACCACCGTAGCCTTGAAACGTCTCCCATGGAAACCAACCTCTGCTTTCTCGAAAGATCGCTTCTCGAGTGTAGGGAGCATGTCTGTTTGACTTGTGTGATGTGGGTCCTCCAAGACCAAGAAAAAAAGTGCCGGCCACGCAAGAACTCAACAAGGGGCCCTTGAACTGAATCGTGTACGTGTGCCCTCGCTTCTGGTGGAGACTTTACATGGGAAGCTGTCTGCACTTAACGCAGTGTCCAGCAAACTGCGGCTCGCGAGCCACAGGCGGCTCTTTGGCCCTTTGAGTGTGGCTCTTCCACAAAACACCGCGGCCTGGGCGGGTCTATTTTGAAGAAGTGGCGTTAGAAGAAGTTTAAGTTTAAAAAAATTGGGCTCTCCAAAGAAATTTCAATCGTGGTACTGTGGATATTTGGCTCTGTGGACTAATGAGTTTGCCGACCACTGACTTAATGGAATACAGAGTAGAAATGATGGTCTGGCAACCATTGTTCAAGTTCTGCCTTTGCTGCTCATGAGTGATGTGACCTTGAGCAAATCACATAATCCATCTAAGCTTTATCTTTTTCTTTTTGTTAATATATATTTTTTATTGGAAGGGAGAGGGAGAGAGGGAGAGAAAGAGAGGGAGAGAGAGGAAGAGAGAGAGAGAAAGAAAGAGAGAGAGAGAGAGAGAGAGAGAGCAAGCGAGAGAGAGAGAGAGAGATCAACGACGAGAGAGAATCATTGATCGGCTGCCTCCTGCACGCTCCACACTGGGGATCGAGCCTGAAACCCAGGCATGTGCCCTAACTGAGAAACGAACAGTGACCTCCTGGCTCATAAGTTGATGCTCAACCACTGAGCCACACCTGCGGGACTAAACTTCACCTTTTCCACCAATAAAAGGAGGGCATTAGAAGCTACTGGTACTGAAGGTACAGAGTTATCATGATGTTCACGGGGGAATAAAATCTACGTGTCAAAAAAATGCGTCCCGCCGAAACTGGTTTGGCTCAGTGGATAGAGCGTCGGTCTGCGGGTTCGATTCCGGTCAAGGGCATGTACATTGGTTGCGGGCACGTCTCCCGGTGGGGGTGTGCAGGAGGCAGCTGGTCGATGTCTCTCTCTCATCGATGTTTCTAGCTCTCTATCCCTCTCCCTTCCTCTCTGTGAAAAATCAATAAAATATATATTTTTAAAAATGCGTCCCTTAGAAACATACTGTGTGAGAGAAACCAAAAGTGTGATTAGAATTACACATTAGCGTGGCGACATAGTGGATCTCAGTTTTCTATCTGAGTCTCTGTCTAGTACCACCACGGTCTCTGAGATCCTGCCTGAGAATGTTGCCTTCCAAGATCGCCAGTTTCCTGTTGGGCATGAAGACTCGCAGCCCCCTAGGGTTATCTCGGTCACTCTGAGCCATGTGGGAGGCCATTGCCTCTTCAGGGGTTCAGGAAGTGATGGATGGAAAGAGAGTACATTTAGGTCTGGTCTGGAAGGATGAGTAAGATTTCTCTGGGCAGAGAAGGATGGAAGAGTAGCCTAGAAGACCTAGGAACAAAGGTCCAGAGGCGGACCATGACAGGACTCAACTGCAGTTGTCTACACAACTAGACGCAGAGGATGGATGCAGTCATGTGATGTAGCCTCAGGTTTAACGCGTTGTACGGACACCAGAGGCATGGGAACTGATGAGCAATGCCATAGCTTTCTTTATTCCATAAAGCATCCTTGACAAAAGTGCCTGGCGTAATGGAAGCCGCCAGCAATGCTGGCACAGGTGCCAGGACAGCTATTCTACAGATGTGGGTGCGCATGCGGAGGACCACCCAACCGCACAGGCCGAGCGAGAGAGGGAAGGAAGTCGTTTGGAGCAAAATGCACCCCTGGGTCCACAGCTGGCCTAACTCTCAACTTTTGGTTTGGAAACTGATGTGCAGGGAGAGAGGCTAAGTGGCTCACCAGGGGAGCCAGTGGCTCTGTAATAGCCTGGGACTCCCTTCCTCCCTCCCTCCCTCTCTCCCTTCCTTCCAGCTTCCTTCCTTCCTTCCTTCTTCCTTCCTTCCTTCCTTCCTTCCTTCCTTCCTTCCTTCCTTCCTTCCTGCCTCCCTCTCTCCTTCCTCCTTCCTTCCTTCCTCCCTCCCTCTCTCCCTTTCTCCTTCCTTCCTTCTTCCTTCCTTCCTTCATTCCTTCCTTCCTCCCTCCCTCCCTCTCTCCCTTCCTTCTAGCTTCCTTCCTTCCTTCCTTCCTTCCTTCCTTCCTTCCTTCCTTCCTTCCTTCCTTCCTGCCTCCCTCTCTCCTTCCTCCTTCCTTCCTTCCTCCCTCCCTCTCTCCCTTTCTCCTTCCTTCCTTCTTCCTTCCTTCCTTCATTCCTTCCTTCCTCCCTCCCTCCCTCTCTCCCTTCCTTCTAGCTTCCTTCCTTCCTTCCTTCCTTCCTTCCTTCCTTCCTTCCTTCCTTCCTTCCTTCCTTCCTCCCTCCCTCCCTCTCTCTCTCCCTTCCTTCTAGCTTCCTTCCTTCCTTCCTTCCTTCCTTCCTTCCTTCCTTCCTTCCTTCCTTCCTTCCTTCCCTCCCTCCCTCCCTCTCTCCCTTCCTTCCAGCTTCCTTCCTTCCTTCCTTCCTTCCTTCCTTCCTTCCTTCCTTCCTTCCTTCCTTCCTCTTTCCCTCTTTGCTCCCTCCCCCTCCCTCTTTTCCTTCCTTCCTTCCTTGCTCCCTCTCTCTCTACCTCCTTTCTTCCACCCCTTTCCTCCTTCCCTCCTTCCTTTTCTTATTTTAGGACACTGCATTTTGCTCTCTGTGAAGCCCTTTGGCTGAAGAAATAGTGACCTAAGTCCCCGCCCTGCCATCCAGGATTGCAGACATGAGAGGCATGGGGACTGATGAGCAATGCCATAGCTTTCTTTATTCCATAACGGCGCCGCGCTAACCACAGAGCGAGTCTGCACACACCAGCTCCTGTCGGGGTGGCAGGCCTGCTGGGGCCCAGGTCCCCCGCTCCAGGTGGGAGACAGTCTGCGAGCCCATCATCTGTGCTCTGTGCACACAGCTTGAGATAACACTTCAAGTCACAGTCGTATTTTTTTAGCCAGAGTTAAGTGCCATAAACCTGAATATTCAACTTCATGTTTCTCCTCGGACTTATTCCAATTTAGAAAGAAAAAAAGTTTCTGAGTGCTAACCATCTTTACAAGCATTGCACTAGGAATCACATTTGTACTTTTTTCTATAGGGAGCAACGTGAATATATTAGACTAGAGGCCTGGTGCACAAAATTTGTGCACTGGTGGGGGGGGGGTCCCTCAGCCTGGCCTGTACCCTCTTGGCATCTGGGACCTCTCAGAGGATGTCTGCCTGCCGGCTTAGGCCTGATCCCAGATCCCAGATTGGGCCTAAGTCGGCAGTCAGACATCCCTCTCACAGTCTGGGGCTTTCGCAGTCTGGGACCCCTTGCTCCTTACCGCCTGCCTACAGCGGAGGTGAGAGAGGCTCCCACCATAGCCACTGCGCTCGTCAGCCATGAGCCCGGCTTCTGGCTGAGTGGCGCTCCCCCTGTGGGAGCGCACTGACCACCAGGGGGCAGCTCCTGCATTGAGCATCTGCCTCCTGGTGGTCAGTGGCTGTCATAGCGACTGGTCGTTCTGCCATTTGGTCGATTTGCATATTAGGGTTTTATTATATAGGATGGTCCCCAAATCATTTTTGAGAGTAGGAAACACAATTTTGTTTTTTGTGGGGGTTTTTGTTTTGTGTGTGTGTGTGTTTTTTAATCCTCACCTGAGGAGGATATTTTCCCACTGATTTTTAGGGAGAGGAAAAGAGAGAGGGAAAGACTGAGAGAAATATCGATGTGAGAGAAACACATTGATTGGCTGCCTCCTGTAAGAGTTCCGACCAGGGCCTGGGCCTGAGAAGAGCCTGCAAATGAAGTACATGCCCTTGACCGGAATCGAACCCGGGACCCTTTGGTCCACCGGCCGACACTCTATCCACTGAGCCACACCGGCTAGGGCGGAGGCACAATTTTGGATGTGATTTTAATAGGATGCATGTGGGAGAAAGGTCTCACCGCGACCCCTCCGTCCCCTCCTTTACTCATTTTTTTTTTGCCTGGAATCCTGGACGGGGTGGGTGGGTGCTTTTCTGGCTGCCCTGCCCAGGCTCACATGCTTTCCTTTCTTTACAGCTGCCGAAGCTCGCCTCTTGCTGTGCGGCCTTGCTCGACCCTCGGGCCAGCAATGACTCCCGAGGGTGGAGCAGAGCTTCCTCAAGTTCTGAAGGAGAAAAATTCAATCGGCAGAGTGTTCACGTCGGCGGGGAGGGGAGAAAGGCGGCCGGTGTGACCGACCAAACAGCTGCGGACCACCAGAACAGCCAGCCCGCGGCCCCTGGACGGAGGCAGACCTCACACACAAAAACCTGATCCGAAGGCCCAGCGTTCAAGGGAAAATGCATCAGTAGAGATTTCTCAAGTGTTCGAGTGCACTGCCTGATAACTTTAAATAGTCCATTGAGTCTTCCGGAATGTTGTTGTTATTTTGTTTTGTTTTTTTTTTTGTTCTTCTTTAGGAATAATCTGCTTGCATCGTTAAAACCTCAGCTAAGCTCAGGAACACCAATTGCCAGATGTTGTAACCCCCTCCTGTTTCTCCCTCCAAACCATCAAGCTCATGGAAAGAAAAGGTCATTGCCCCTCCCTGGCTAGAAAGCTATTCCTGGGACGCCCCGCAAATGACAGGAGAAGCCGTCCCAGGAACCTACACCCCGCCCCTCCCAAGGGTCCCTGGTTCGCTCTGTGATTTTCTAATAATGCACTTATGTGTAAGCTAATCATGGGAACAGAGGGAAAATGAAGAGACTCTTTTTTAAAAGAAAAAAGAGGGAAAACGCAGAATGAATTGGGGCAATTGAGGTCGCTCTGTTCCATTTTTTTGCTGGGAGGAGAGGAGCCCTCGTTTTTACCTTATCGCTTATTACACAATTTCCGATAAAATGAGACGCGAGTCCATTCTTATTGTCCCGCTCTCGCCTATTGAACGTACATGCATGGAATTCATTCCAGATTTAAACGCTATCTTAATTATAAATGGAATAAAATGGACAACCTATCAGCATCTCTAAATTGCATTCTAACAAATAGTTTCATTTTTTAAAAATCACATTTTGACTGATGACATATTTGGTATAATAATGTTCAGGGAATATTCCCTTTTCATGCAGTGCCTTAATTATGCCGAAGTCTTTCCCATTCAACAGCTAATAGTTGTGGGGGTTTTTTTTGTTGTTGTTTCTGATTTATAAGTTTGAGAACTTGAACCGTATGTCATGCCTCGTAATATTTTTCATGAGGTTCTGCCTAAATTACATTATTAGGAAGTCTTTCTATTTTAACATCACTTACAAATGGTAAACCTGTGACATAAGGACAATAATATCACATATAACTTCTTATTTTCTTTAAAAGTAATGAGACTGTCTGTATTTAGGAACACACAGAGAAACTTTTCCAACAAAAGCCACACACCAAATTGGAAAAAAATGCAAGAATATTCAAATTGTGCTTTAAATGAAATATGCATTCAATAAAATATCAAAAGTACTTTAAAAAAACAACAACACATATGTATGTGAACCTAAAAAGTTTAGTCTTATATTTATATTTATTTGCCACCAACTGTGAAAATTGCTGTAAAGAAAAGTTATGTACATGATAAAGCCTATAGTTTTATAGCCCTCGCCAGGATAATCTGAATTAATGAATAATATAAGTCCTAATCATCATAATAGGATACTGTGTATTTTATACAAACATGAATTCATATTAATATATTTTAAAATACTAAAGTATAATCACATTTAGAAAAACTGCTATTCGAACGTGTAGACAATATATAATTTTGTAATTAAACGTGTCTGTTAGTAATCGGTGTTTGTTGGAGAATTTCCTAGCTTCAGATGACTTCCATGTAGTTTCACAGATCAAACAAGTAACCATTTCAGGGACAACAGGGGAAGCAAAATCATTAGCACTTTAATGTTCACTGATTATTAATGTGTTAAGTTTACCAAGCCGCCTCATTGACTGGCTAGCTCTTACTCTATTTCTGCGTATTACTCAACGGTTATATAAATACACACACACATAAGTTTAGATTTTTTTTTTTGTTTTCTTTTTTTTAAGGTTTCTACGCAGCCTCTACAAAGTGATCCTGGCCAGCTGGTCCTTCAGAATCGAGCCTTGGTGTCTTTTGAAGTTTGAGCGTCTCAATAAAGCATTTGTCCCCAAAGAACTTGGGGACACCCTGCTGTCCACTACCCCCCCCCCCCCCCGAACAATAATATGAAAGCGGAACCATCTCTCTCTCTCTCTTTTACTTTAAGTAGGGGGGACCTCAACACACACATGCACACACACACACACATACAATTTTTAGGCACCACCACCACCCCCAATTTAAATGATTTGCTATCACCGTCCCCGCATCTTTTCTCTCTCAAATAGTTTCAACCCCGTTAATGTGTGCGTGTACTCCTTTCTTATCAGCGCCTCGGCAGCATTAGTGATTCCGAGCCACCATCAAGGTGATAATAAACTCATTCACGAGACGCACAAACACTGGGGGGGGGGGAAGGGAGGGGGCCCAGTTATTCACCAGGCAAATCCACCCGCGAGGCCGGGCTGCGGACCAGGGGAGGATGGAGATGGTGTTGATTGATAAATTGACAGGTTAATTTACAAGTGGATAATAGGAGTGAGACCCGGAGGGAGAGAGGCAGAGGGGGAGTCTAGCTTGGTTACACTGCCCTCTGTCTGATGCCCGGGAATCTGCAGGGCCGAGGCGGTGGGATCCAACACACACACACACACACACACACACACACACACACATTCTTCATCCCTTAAAGACAAAGGCCTCCATTTACCGCTGTGCGATGGCTTTGTCGCCGGGGTCCCCCGCACAATTGACCCTCAGTGTGCCAGAAAGAGGGCCAGGCCGCAGTGTGTCTGAGCAGCGCCACTCGGAACAGGGTTTTAGGCGAAGCTGTTGCGTCTGTTTCAAAAAAGAAACAACGCTGTTTGCAAGGCGCTGTCGCACGAATCGTCATTGCGGCTGGCTCGTCCCCGCTCGGAATGTCTTCTTTCAAGTTCACGGGCTTTTCGCAGGGACGGGATGAAACCTATCGTCTGATCGCCTTCGCAAGGATCCTCTGAACTCACTGATAATATAAGTCCTAATCGTCCCATGATGCTGTGTGTGTCATGAAAACACGGATTCGTGTTCATATGAAATTTTAAAATCCTGATGATACAAGCCCTAATCATCATAACAGGATACTGTGTATTTTACACAAACGTGAATTCATATCAATATGTTTTCAAATGCTAAAGAATAATCACCTTTAGAAAAACTGTTCTGCGAACGTGTAGACGATATATAATCTTGTAATTCAACGTGTCTGTTAATAATCGGAATTGGCTGGAGAATTTCCTAACTTCGGGTGACTTACATGTAGTTTTACAGATCAAACAAGTGACCATTTCAGGGACAACAGGGGAAGCAAAATCATTAGCACTTTAATGTTCACTGATTATTAATGTGTTAAGTTTACCAAGCCGCCTCATTGACTGGCTAGCTCTTACTCTATTTCTGCATATGACTCAGAGATTATACTCAAAGCCATCTAGGTATACATCTTTGCCACCTCCCCCCCTCCTTCAAATATCTTTAAAAAAAATTTTTTTTTTTTTGTCTTTGGTGTTAGACAAAAAAATGGCAAATAGCCGGCGCAGCTGTTTGCAAGACAGAAAGAAACAAATGTACGCATCTCCTATTAACCCTTCGCCTCACCCCGTTCGCTCCGAGTTTTAGCACGGCAACCGGTGGACAGACGTGAGATTTTAAGAAATACGTTCACAAAGTCCTGGGGAAACATAGATAAAGCATCAGCGCGGGCGTTTATTTTTCTCTCTCGCAAGGAAACGTGTGAGTTTACAGGTCCCCCTTTGATGGTGTTCATTCTGCAGACACAGGCCTGCACGATGGAAAAGAAAACAGTTGACCGTGGAAGTCAGTCCATCAGGCAAGGAGCTCATCCTAAGGGGTCAGGGTAGCGCCTTTTAGTGGGGCTCATGGGACTGGGGGATTGCAATGCCAACAAACCCACAACTATTGCCACTTGGGTCTTGGACAGGGTTCCTGTCGCCGCTTGGACAGGGTTCCTATCGCTGGCTGTGCGTCCCAGGCCGTGGGGTTTGGCCCCCACTTCCCAGCGCCTATATAGACTCTCGGGGCTGAAATTCTGGGGTCTCGGCCTGACCTTTTCTCTCCGTCTCGCCCCATGGTCCGCGAACTCCCTTCTCACGTTCGAAAGCGCCCCCGAGGTCCCACAGCATTAACACCCGGTAGGTTTGCGGGACGAGTTCCACACGTTTCGAAAAAAAACTCAAACCAGCACAAAAGAATAGTAGCATGTCTCACGGTGTCTGTGATTCATTCCAGAATGCCAGCACTAATATTATTTTCAACAGATCGCCTCCTGCTCACCAAGGTATCACAACGAACGGTTAAAACGATGCCTTCGGTTGAATAAAAACAATGAAGCCCAGGAGGAAAAAAAAAAATAGGCGATCGAGAATGCATGTCAGAAAATAAAAACAAATAACTTGGCCGGCATGGAATTTTATGGGTCACAAGGTTAAAATTCTCCCCTTAAAGAGGGACTATCCTTTGGAGAGAAAATGCATTTATGTGTGAATAGGAAGTTGAATAGCTTTTACTGCTTTGTTCAAACACAGACAGTCATCTTTGCAATTTTTTTTTTTTTTTGGCAAGTGGTGTATTTTTCAAAAAAGACTCATAAAAGATCACACTACGTTTATCTTTAAGACGGCTAATTTTTTAAATGTGGTAACTTTTACCAGAAAGGTATATAATTCAAAAAAAGTGTTTAAGTAGTTTTTAAACTCTCTAGTATACAAAGTAAATTTGAACTCTTCAGAATAAAACGAGGTATTTATTTTCTAAGGACAATTTCAATTTTGCATTTTATACGATCTTTCCATTTAGAGACTTAGCGACATGGAAAATGTGATGCAAAACAGAGAAATAATTGATGGGCAGTTTACAGAAATGTGGGCTTTTACACTTTATTTCTACAGGGAATCTAAAGCGTTCCAAATTCAGTGTCATATTAATTTTCTCCTGTCTCTAAATTTCAATGGTAAAACTATCAGCGTCATAGAGACACCATCTCCTGTATGTTATACTTTTAGAACTTAAAAATCCATAAGCTGACTTCCAAAAAATAAAATCGAATATTTTTGAAACCCACGTATCCATATCTCTTTAATCAGAAACACGTTGACATGGGAGAGACTAAAAACCCCAATGAAAGGATGGCAGGGACTGGTCATCTGACGTGTTTATAATCTTGAACAGAAAGCACACTCCCTCCTCTCTGTGCAAACTAAGGCGAGGTTTTTCCGCCTTTTCCTCCTGCAGGTACCAACACAAACCCCTTAGCCAGGCTACAAACAGCGGCGAAGAGATCGGATTTAATATCCCACCCAATTCCTGAGCGAAGCCGCTGACGAGTCGGTTTGGAAGCGAGACTATTAAGACACATTGATTTCTGTCGCCGCTTTCATTCTGATTCCAGATGTCACATCAAGGCTTGGGAACGAGATGAGTGTGAGAAGGGCCCGGTGATCATGGCTCCTCCAGAGGAATTTTCAAAGTCGCTGGCTTTGCATGGAGCCTGCTGTGCCCACAGGAGAGTTTTGGGGGAACTCAGCTCCCCAGGGTCATTCTCTCCCTGCGATGCCCGCTTGTCAAGGAGGTCCCCATTGAACTGAAGTCTGGCAATTCTCAAAAGTAAAACATTGCGGCGGGAGGGGGGCGGACCTTAAATCATCTTTTTTCCCTCTTTCACTTCAAAGTCCCTTGAAAGGAACGTGCCACTCCGATTCTGGGAAACACGGTTGATGAAGTAAGTCACGCAGGCGACGCCGCCTGCGATGGCAATGATCCTGGAATAACGGGGTGACCGACATCCAGGCTCTGTGCGATGAAGAGTTTGTGATGATCATGGAAATCAGGGCGGGACATGGAAGGTGTGTCATATCTCTTTTCTCTCGCCGTCTGTCCCCTAGAATTTTTTTTTTCCTTCTTTTCACGCTGTAAAGCCACTGTCCTCGAATTGGCAACAAAGATCTGAGTGCTGATTTGGCCTAAATTACATCGGACAGAAATTTTTCAAAAGGCTTTAGTTTATGCAAAAGATAATATGTCATCAGGGCTCTTCAGTTGGAATAGGTAGAGTATTCATTTGGTGTGTATCATACTTAAAAAAGGATTTCAGCCCTAGCCGGTGTGGCTCAGTGGACAGAGGGTCGGCCTGCAGATTCCGGGTTCGATTCCGGTCAAGGGCACATACCTCGGTTGCAGGCTCCTCCCTAGCCCGGGGCCCTGGTCGGGGCGTGTGCAGGAGGCAACCAATCGATGTGTTTCCCTCACATCGATATCTCTATCTGACTTTCCCTCTCTCTTCCACCCTCTCTAAAAATCCATGGAAAAATATCCTCAGGTGAGGATTTAAAAAAAATTATTTCAGAACAGGTATAAAAACTTTAAAAATGAATTTTAAAAAGTCCTAATAGCCATTTGGTCCAGGAAAACATCACAATTTTTAACAAGTGACCAAAATAGTTGCAATAGAATAAATGCAGTGGATAAATATAAAAAACTTTAAACCTGGCCAGGCCGGCATGGGTCAGTGGTTGAGCGTCGCCCTATGAACCAGGAGGTCAGGGTTCGATTCCCGGTTGGGGCACAGGCCCGGGTTGTGGGCTTGATCCTCAGTGTGGGGCGTGCAGGAGGCAGCCGATCGATGGTTCTCTCTCATCATTGATGTTTCTCTCTCGCTCGCTCTCTCTCCTTCTCCCTTTCTCTCTAAAATCAATAAAAATATATATATTTTAAAAAGTTTAAACCTGGAAATATTTAGGAAAAGAATATTTTAGGGTTAAAAGGTGGCTTCTTTATTTTTTTGTTTCTTATCCTTACCCGAGGAGATGTTTATTGATTTAAGAGAGAGAGAGGAAGGGAGAGAGAAAGAAATATCAATCGGTTGCCTCCCACACATGCCCCAACCTGGAATCAAACCCACAACCCTTTGGTGCACAGGGCGACGCCCCATTAACGGAGCCACGACGCCGGCCAGGGCTGACAGGTGGTTTGTTTCAATCCACTACAGAAATACACTGAGTGGCCAGATTATTATGATCTCTGAAGGCATAATAATCTGGCCACTCAGTGTGTGTGTGTGTGTGTGTGTGTGTGTGTGTGTGTGTATTTTTGTTGTTGTTGTTGTCGTTTAGAGGCCCGGTGCATGAATTCGTGCATGGGTGGGGTCCGGCCAGTCTGGCCAAGGGGAGGGGACATGGGCAGTTGGCCGGCCTGCCTGCTGGTCGAACTCCTGGTCGAGGGGACAATTTGCATATTAGTCTTTTATTATACAGGATATACACTGAGTGGCCAGATGATTATGTGTTCAGAGATCATAATAATCTGGCCACTCAGTGTGTGTGTGTGTGAGGCCCGGTGCATGAATTCGTGCATAGGTGGGTTCCGACCAGCCTGGCCAGGGGGAGGGGACATGGGCGGTTGGCTGGCCTGCCTGCCTGCTGGTCGAACTCCTGGTCGAGGGGACAATTTGCATATTAGCCTTTTATTATATAGGATATACACTGAGTGGCCAGATTATTACACATTCAGAGATCATCATCATCTGGCCACTCAGTGTATGTCCCCTCTCTATTCCACTGAAAGACAAGTTCCAAACAGACTCGGGAAGTTCACGAGGGAAGCTGAATCGCGGTGCGGAGTTCTGAAGCCGCGGATCCAGCGCCCCCCGGACAGGCCTTGTGGATTTCACGTGTAGAATCTCAGTCAAGCGTCCGTGGCAGGGAGACTGGGGCAGGAGGACAGGGCCCTGGCTGCCTTGCCAGTGCGCCTGAGAGCCTCCCTTTTGCCGCCTTTACAATTGCTTTCCGGCCTGTGGCTCCATCCGGTCTTGAGGAAATTTTATTGGAGCTCATGGGGAGAGCCCACTTGCTAAGCTGTAATTTCCTATGATTCGAAATATGGCTCCTGTAGACCACCCGCGTGGGATCACGCAGAAAAACACACAAAACAGAACGGGGCTTCTCTCCCAAGCTTAGCTGGATACCCAGCCATTTTTCACTCAAAGTGCTCTTAGCGTATTTCCCTTTAATGCGTCCACGCTGCGGGGTGGACAGGTTGGGGCAGTGGCGTATTGGGCTGTGTTCATCGTGATTAACGTGATATACTATTCTTTAAAAATATATTTTGATTGATTTCAGAGAGGAAGGGAGAGGGAGAGAGCCAGAAACATCAGTGATGAGAGAGAGTCATGGATCGGCTGCCTCCTGCACGCCCCCCACCGGGGATCGAGCCCACAACCCGGGCATGTGTCCTTGACCAAAATTGAACCCGGGACCCTTCAGCCCCAAGGCTGATGCTCCATCCACTGAGCCAAACTGGCCAGGGCTAGACTATTTATTTTTGGATAGTTCTGCTCAAAGCTATTTGTCATTTACTCGGGTTTCACATGGGTAGGGAAAAAAAAAAAAACATGTCAGAGGGAGACACACAATTGAAATACCGAATCAGAGAGCATTGCTCTGGACCCACAGCTCTCAGATCGGCAGGGGAAGGTGATGAGGAGGCCGGCTCGGCGGTCACCTGCCTGGCTCTGGTGTTCGGTTTCTCCCGAGCTGAAGCAGAGGGCAGATTTAGCAACTGTCCCTTGTGGCAGAAAATCGTCTTGATGGTGTGCGGGGTGGAGGGCTGGAGTCAGGACGAGACAGCGAGTCTCAGACGAGAAAGCCTCACCCGATTCTGCGGAGCTGCGTTTGCCTGATGAACCTGTTATAACTCCGTCCGCTCCAAGCGAAGGCGTTTTCAATTCAGGGAAGGAAAAGTACAAATGAGAACGGAGTGCTGGCAAGTTTGAAGGCAGTCGGACTACACAGACCTGCAGGATGTGTCTTTGATTTAAAAGTTTTTCTTAAAGACTAAGGTAGAGAACTTGGTTTCCTCCTGTCTCAACTTGATCCCCCAAGAGAAGCCGGGAGTCCACTCTTTTGATTTCAGAGAGGAAGGGAGAGCGAGCGAGCGAGAGAGAGAGAGAGAGAGAGAGCGAGCGAAACATCAATGATGAGAGAGAATCATGGATCGGCTGCCTCCTGCACGCCCCCACCTGGGGATCGAGCCCACAACCTGGGCATGTGCCCTTGACCGCAATTGAACCCGGGACCCTTCAGTCTGCAGGCCGATGCTCTATCCACTGAGCCAAACTCACTAAGGCGATTTTCATAGCTTTTAATGAGGTCTACACCCCATACGGTGTCTAGTTTCCCATGATGTTATGATCTGCTCCCTTCATCTCTGATTCCACTTCCACTGTCTCCCTGCCTTAGCCACGGTGAACTCTTTGCTTCCTCTGACCCACCAGGCTCTTTTTGTCTGCAGACCTTTGTCTTAGACCTCCCTCTGTCTGGAAGGGGCTTGCTTATTCTCATCTCTCCTCTTGCCACATGTGTTCTGAGCCTCTGTTGGTATGATGATAGGATTTCTGTCTCCCATTCTCTGAAAGTGGTGCATCGCACGGCCAGATGTGCATCATGTTGAACCATCATTGTATCCCGGGAATCCATCCGACGTGATCAAGGTGTATGATGCTCCTTTTAATGTGTTGTTGAATTCAGTTGGCTAGTATTTCATTGAGAACTTGATTTTATTGAGATGCGATTGCCGAGACTCTTACCTGGCGTAAATAGTAATGACCACTCACTCACTAGTGCAATCCCACTACCTAGAAAACATCTTCAACAAACACACTGCCATATTTTATTCATGACACCACTGGGGGAGATGCAAATACCCATTGCTACAGGGACGTATGATATCTTAGGAGCCGGGACTTGCTCATCTTTTATTCTGTTCCACCGTTGTAGAACTCTATGATCTGTCTCTAATATAAATTCTTTCCCCAGGAAACTACTTTAGTACCTTAAACTGTCCAAAACCCATTTGATGTCTAGACATTCTTTTTCAATCATCCAATAACGAGTCTCCCGGGGAAAGACTTTGCCTACTGATGTGCTCCGTAGGTTGCTCTCGGCTGGCTGGTTTCCGTACCCGGGAAGCTCCCTGCTCACCTGCACGCGGAGAGACTTCTCAAAGTCACGTCTAATTAACGCGGCGCGGTGGGTAACAAGGCTCCGTTATGACTTCTTCTACTCAACGCAGGTGAATTTTTTTTTAGATCTTTCCAATCTATTAAATACACTGTAAAGATGACAGAGCCTAATATCTAAGATATTTCTATTCCTTAAACCCTTTCCATGTATCTGTCTTATTTATTATTATTATTATTACTAGAGACTCAGTGCACGCAATTCGTGCACTGGTAGGGTCCCTAGAGGCTGCCAGCTGCTGGCTGGGGCCTCCCTCCCTTCCCCCGGCCGGCCCCACACCCTGGTTGAACTCCCAGATGAACTCCTGGTTGAGGGGACAATTTGCATACTACGCTTTTATTATATAGGATTACTATTTTGGTATTTTTCACCGTTTTCTTGCAGTCCATGCTCTTTGCACCCAGCTCTCCCCTTTTCAAAAGTCAGATCCTTCTTCCAGTGTGAATTTGCATCACCGGGAAGCCTAATTTTAAGTCTCTCTGAATCCAATATGAAGGAAGCAGATTATATCACTTGTTTAATCTTCCTCAGTCTTCTTGAGGAAATCTTATATGTGCGTATCTGAAATCATCATTATAGTTTTGGGGAAAAAAAACACCAACAACCCTCTACAGATGTTTGAATTTGAATAGGTTTCTGAACCAAATGAAAACTCGGGGATATGACATGGGAAAACCAACAACACACCTACCCGGAAGTCCTGATCCAATCGCTCACGAGAATAAACCCGGATTCCTTAAGTATCCTCTTAACTGTTCATTATTAACCACATCTTCAGATCCGTCATTCACATGGCTGCCCTAGTTAGCTCCCGGAAGTCTAGTCAGTTGACATTTTCCCAGTTCACCACAGTCTTTAGGGGCTGGCAGCCTAAGGAGTCAAGTTGAATTTCATTAGAATGACATTCAAACCTTGACTGGGGAGCTCAGGTGGTTAGAGGGTCAGCCCGATACACCAAGACTGAGGATTGGATCCGGTCAGGGCACATATAAGAACCAACCAATAAATAAGTGGAATGACAAATTGATGCCTCTCTCTCTCTCTCTGTCTCTCTCTCTCTCTCTCTCTCTCTCTCTCTCATAAAAATTTTAAAAAAATGACATTCAAGGCCTTCTACAATATAGTCCGAAACTCTTCTGGCCTGATCTCCTACCAAACTGTATCAACCTCAGCACTTACACTCTCTATCCTCACCGGATAGCATGCATATTTGTAACTTAACTCCGTGCCTGTCCTCATGGTGTCCCTAAAATTCCCATGCGCCCCTGCTGGCGACGGAGCGAGTCTTCTGGTGGCTGTGGTCACCATCTGTTCTTCCTGATTCTGCGTCCGCTGGAAGATGTGTGGTCGCGTGAGAGACAGGCTTTATCTTCCTTCTGTTCTCGTTATTGATTTGTGGTTTCCTCGTTGCAAAGTAAATTCTCGGAAAAAACTGAGGTTCTTCTCCAGCTCTGCGTGCTCAGGGAATGGGTCCTCGGTGCGTATTTCTTCACGGATTCCGAACCAGAGGTCTTACTGGAAGCCACATCCTTTGAGAGAGGGATGCTTTTGTGTGGTGTTTTTTGAGGGTCAGACCTCCCATCTTTATGTAGCATCGCTTAGGCCAGTGGTCGGCAAACTGCGGCTCGCGAGCTGTGGTTTGCCACTCTGTGGACTAATGAGTTTGCCGACCACTGACTTAGGCAATACCTTCAGGGTGCTGTCCACAGTCACCCCATTGCCCCAGGGACTCTATCATCTATGTATATTCTCAACACAAGTTACGCTATTGCTACCTTTTATTTATTTTACTAGTGGCCCGATGCACGAATGAAGATACGTGCAAGAATGGGCCTTCCTTTCCCTGGCTGCCGGCACCGCCTTCGCTCTGGCCAGAGCAGCCTTTCCGCTCTGGCCTGGAGCCGCCTTTCTGCCTTCCCACGCTGGCCCCAAGCAGCTGGGGTGGTGCGGGATGCCTGCCGTGGCACCTGTGTATGCAAAGTAACCTGCCAGCTTTGTTGGGTTAATTTGCATACTCACTCCTGATTGGCTGGTGGGCGTCGTGAAGGTATGGTCAATTAGCACGCTACTCTTTTATTAGGTAGATTATTATTAGTTATTTGTTTTTAAAACCTCACCCGAGGATATGTTTCCATTGATCTTTTGGAGAGACTGTAAGAGAGAGGGAAAGATGGAGAGAAACATCGATGTGAGAGAAACACATTGATTGGTTGCCTCCTGCACCAGCCCCAACCGGGCCGGGGCCAGGGAAGAGCCTGCAATGAAGGTAACTGTCCTTGATGGGAATCGAACCCAGGACCCTTCAGTCCATGGGCCAACGCTCTATCCACTGAGCCAAACCGGCTAGGGCAATTTTATTATTTTTTAATCTTTAATGTTGAAAGTATTACCTAGATCCCCTTCACCCCACAACTGACCTCTTCTAGCCCCCCCCGCCCCCACCCCAGGCCTTTATCACCCTATTGTCAGTGTCCTATCGCGAGCTTTTACCCAGGCAGGGCACATGCAGGCCAGAGGTTCAGAGATAAATCCCCCCAAAATGCAAGGTCCTAGACCACCACGATGAATTTCCTAGTCATCTAGTGTTCTGCCTAAGGCAGTGATGGGCAACCTTTTGAGCTTGGTGTGTCAAACTTCGGCAAAAAACTGAGCATAACTCGGGTAGTGTGTCGCTTTGAGGAAAAAACATTATTTCGCAAATGTTTCATCCTCAGGAGCAGCAAATGTTTCATCCTCGGCATGCAGCCGCCTCAGCAGCCACGTGTCATCAGAAATGGCTACGAGTGTCAGTGCTGACACACGTGTCATAGGTTCGCCATCACTGTCCTACGAGGACCAGCCAGGTGTCTGCTGATTGGATACTAACACCTTTCTTCACTGAAATAGATATTTGATATGGATTTCAAGCACTACTTACATTCTGCGAACACTTTTAGAGTTTTGCACATGTGCATGGATTTGTAGTTATATATATACATTGTTCCATATAGGTACCGTCTTATATATGTTTACTAGAGGCCTGGTGCACAAAATTCGTGCATGTGTAGGGTCCCTAGGCCTGGCCGGCAATCAGGTTCCCCGCCTCCCCGCCTCCTCCTTCCTTCACTCCCTCAGTGCCCAGCTGCCCCTGCTGGTCACCTGCCATGTTCCACACCACCCCCTGGTGTTCAGTGCATGTCATAGCAAGCGACACTTTCCATATTAGCCTTTTATATATATAGATATCGAATAAAATATCAATTTATTGCTGTCATCATCACTTTTTTCATTTTTCTTCCCATTCTTTTTTTTTTAAGACAAGCTTTATTGATTTTTGAGAGAGAGAGAGAGAGAGAGAGAGAGAGAGAGAGAGAGAGAAGGAGAAGAAGAAGAAGAAGAGGAGGAAGAGGAGGAGGAGGAAGAGGAGGAGGAGGAGGAAGGGAGAAGAGAGAAACATCGACACGAGAGCAACATCAATCAGCTACCCCCTGCACAGCCTCTTCCCGGGATCGAGCCCAAAACCCAGGCATGTGCCCTGACCGGGAATCGAACCAGCAACCTCTCAGTGCCTAGGCTGATGCTCAACCAATGGAGCCACACCAGCCGGGCCTTTCTTCCTGGTCTTTAACCTGGTCTTCACTATTGGTATTGATGAGATGCTAATGGCAAGACCATATTTTTCCTGTGACCGTATTCTCCCCCTCTATGAGGAGCTACTGTTTATTTAACACCAACAAGTATAAAGTCCACTTGAATGTTGGCTTTCACAACTAGGTTGCTGATGTTGGTCACACAGCGCCTTTCTGCATGTGACACTGAACAGATAGACCCGGGGCTTCCTCCCTGACTCAGCTCCCAGCCCGAGGGAGCCAGCCTGGTTATACATAAACATGACCGTGCACGGACTAGCACAGACACGGGGGAAATTAATATTGTTATCTATTGCTTGCATAGGCAGCACAATGGCTGGGTGTCCGGAGGAGGCTTCGGGAGAGAAATGATGTTTTTATATATGAGGAAGGAACACGGACCATTCGAGAGCTCTTTTTCCCCTCCCAATCGTCAGTGTCATTATTCAACTCGGCCAACTTTACAGGTTCAAAATGAGCCCTTTCTCTATTCATTAAGATAGCATCGCGGGCGCCGGGCGTAGACAGCACACGTCTGCCGAGGACACGCGCCGTGTCTGCCTGCTAATAAGGCCCTTATGAAGTCGAATCTTCCGTGGCTGTGACATGCGTGCTGCCGGCATGCTAATTCTATCCGACACGGTACAGTCGGGTCCTCCGGATGTGTCTTCCTGTTGATCAGTGTCACATAAATAGTTGGTCTTTATCCTGTGAAGACAGCGTCCTAGAAGGAGCTGTTGGGCAAGGGATGCCAGAAAACTGCACTTAATTGTCTGGCTGGTGTGGCTCAGTGGTTGAGCGTCGACCTATGAACCAGCAGGTCACGGTTCCATTCAAGGTCAGGGCACATGCCCGGGTTGAGGGCTCGATCCCCAGTAGGGGGCATGCAGGAGGCAGCTGATCAATGATTGTCTCCCATCACTGGTGTTTCTCTTTCTCTCTCTCTCCATGACCCTTTCTTCTTGAAACCAATAAAATTATATTACACAAAATAAAACATGAAAAAGAAGTCATGAGGACAGAGTCCAGCATGTCAAGGTTTACAGAGCAGGAAGACAAAGAGAACGTGGCATGCGATGACGTCGTTAAGCCAGTGAATTCTCCCTGAACTGCCCTACCCTGGCCCTGTTTACTGTGTGACATATGAACGTCATTACGACCTAAACCACTTTTTAAAAAATATATATATTTTATTGATTTTTTTTTACAGAGAGGAAGGGAGAGGGACAGAGAGTTAGAAACATCGATGAGAGAGAAACACCGATCAGCTGCCTCCTGCACACCCCCTGCTGGGGGTGTGCCCGCAACCAAGGTACATGCCCTTGACCGGAATTGGACCTGGGACCCTTCAGTCTGCAGGCCGACGCTCTATCCACTGAGCCAAACCGGTTAGGGCCCTAAAACACTTTTGTCAGGTTTTCAGTACTTGCACCTAAGACATCCTAACCAATTTAATAAGTATCTTCATTCTCCAAAGAAACTAAAATTGCGATTGGAGTATCTGTCATAGAGGGACGCAGCTATAGGGAGAACACTGTTTTTGTTCTATTAGGAAAGCAAATCAGATATCAGTCCTAAAAAGATTGCAATGTTCTTTTCTTACTTACAAGAATTTTCTAGAAGCTGTTTTTATTGTAGAGATCATGTTCTTCTGATTCTTTTCCTGAGATTTCCTTTAGGAATTCTGGGTGTTGGGATTGACTCAAGCCCTGAAATTAACCAGCTCCCATCTGACCAGTGAGTCAGAGTGTGACACCCATCCCTGTATGTGACAGTGTGTGTTTTGATAAATATTGGTTCTGTGGCATGGACTCAGATATCTGCATAGTTCACACCAGGGGCATCTGTTGTTTTTTTTAAGGAAAAAATGGGTAACATGACCATTTATCACGTTGATCCAGGTAATCCCTGCTACCTTCCTATACACAGTGTAAAACGTTCACTCTGTTAACCATGACATATTTGAATTGATTTTCAAAACTAACAGCGTTGTCCGGCTGGCGTGGCTCAGTGGTTGAACGCTGACGTATGAACCAGGAGGTCACGGTTCGATTCCCAGTCAGGGCACAGGCTTGGGTTTCGGGCTCAATCCCCAGTAGGGGGCGTGCAGGAGGCAGCCGATCAATGATTCCCTCTCATCATTGATGTTTCTCTCTCTCTCTCTCTCTCCCTCTCCCTTCCTCTCTGAAATCAATAAAAATATATATTTTAAAAAAATTAACGGTGTAGACTAAAAACTGAGGTATGGTGAAGTAATGCCTCGGTGCAGACCAAACCAGACTCCAAAAGTATCCAGAAGAGCTGACTAACATTCCATCACAACCACCACAAATAATGTGTTGAAGAGCAACCGAAACACTCCCATGCCAGGATCCTGTGAAAGAGGGAAGTGCATAGCGGTGAGACTGACCTTCTGTGAGGTCTCCACTCAAGTGACTTGCCAACGAGTCGGTGACACGGGTCCAAGAGACTACACAGTGACGTGGGAAGTGGCAGGAAGGGGCCAGGGCTTGCGCTGAGCCTGGCAGTCTCACGGAGCAGGGAAGACGGGATCTTGGAGGTCCAGGCTACCCAGGCAGGAAGGACTGCAGAGACCCAGCTGCCAGGAAGGACTGAGTCTACACTGAGTGGCCAGATTGTTATGACCTCTGAACGCATAATCATCTGGCCACTCAGTGTATATCCTATATAATAAAAGGCTAATATGCAAATTGTCTCCTCGACCAGGAGTGCGACCAGCAGGCAGGGCAGGCTGGGCAACCACCCATGTCCCCTCCCCCTGGCCAGGCTGGCCGGACCCCACCCATGCACGAATTCATGCATCAGGCCTCTAAAATATATATACCGTATTTTCCGGTGTATAAGACGACTTTTTAACCCAGGAAAATCTTCTATACGCCCAGTCGTCTTATACGCCGGAAAATACGATATATAACACACACACACACACACACACACACACACACACACACTGAGTGACCAGATTATTATGTATTCAGAGATCATAATAATCTGGCCACTCAGTGTATATGTAGGTGAGCGTGAAATTCTGCTCCATATCTCCCACCAAGGCATCAGATGATTCAGAACCAGGAAGCTAAAAACATCAAACACAAAGCAGAGGTCCAAAGTCTAGGAAGCCAAACAGAGATCATGGAAGTGCCATTAAGGTGAGAAGATAAAATTGGAAGTCAGGGTCCTCCAAGGAAAAAGATGATAAACACCCAAAAATTCCAGGTGGAATCAACAAAAAGCTATGACTTAGGCGTAAGAGATTCATCGGCACCCAATACAGTCCCAGCTATAACGTGGCTTTTGAGCATATAAAAGGTACCCCGTCCAAACTGAGATCTGTTCTGAGGGTAAAATACATACCACATATTGAGGTCTTAGTACACACACACACACAGAAAGAATGTTAAATATCGCATTAAAATTTTTACACCAATGATATGTTGTGGAATAATATTTTGGATATGGTAATAACAAAATGACCTTCCCTTTTTCTTTGTACTTTTAAAATGTACTATTGGATCATTTGAAATGATGTATATATCTCACATATTTCTACTGAGTAGCACTCTCAGAATTCTATCAGCCCTCACAAAGGCTTAGAGTGTGATTTAAGCTTGATCACTTCCACCTAAAACTATAGCCGAGAGAGAGAGAGAGAGAGAGAGAGAGAGAGAGAGAGAGAGAGAGAGAGAGAGAGAGAGAGACTGGATAAACTGATAGAATTAGGTCATGTACAATGTGAGTGATTTTTTAAATTATTATTTTTAATCCTTACCCGAGGATATTTTTCCATTGATTTTTAGGGAGAGTGGAAGTGAGAGGGGAAGACAGAGAGAAATATCCATGGTGAGAGGAACACGTGGATTGGTTGCCTCCTGCACGCGCCCCAACCAGGGCCTGGGCCGGGGAGGAGCATGCAACTGAGGTACGTGCCCTTGACCAGAATCCAACCTGGGACCCTTCAGTCCGTAGGCTGACATTCCATCCACTGAGCCAAACCAGCTAGGGCCACTGTGAGTGATTTTTAACCACCTTATTCAGCAACTTATAGAAGAGATAAAATCAGTAAGAGTGTAGATTATTTCAATCACATGATGCTTGAACTTGACCTTATTTGCATACATCCAAATCTGCACTCAACAATTTAAGGCCATATTCTGAGCCATAAAGTAAGTCTCGATGAATTTTCTAAGGCTTGAAATCACAGAGAGTATATTCTCTAACCACAATATAATTACATGAAAAATCAATAGCAAAAGAAAACCGGAAAAGCTGTAAGACTTGAAATTTATCAATACATTTCTACAGAGACCACAGGTCAAAGAATATTCGTGATGGATATTAGAAAATATTTTCTGCTGAATGATAATGAAAATGCAACTTTTCAAGGCATATGGGAGGCAACTAAAACAGTGCCCAGAAGGAAATGAATCTTGAAAGCACATATTAGAAAAGAAGAAAGACTAAAAAATCAATGATCGCCGTGTCCTCTGATGGAGTCAGAAACAGAAGTGCAAATTAAGGCCCCAAAAAAACACAAAAGGAAAGAGGAAATCATTAGAGGAGAATTATAGTCACAAAACTGAGAGGAAGACACCATGGAGAAAATAGCCAAGTTAGAAGCTTGCTTTTTAGCTATTTTTTATTGAATTCAGAGAGGAAGAGAGAGGGAGAGAGACAGAAACACCAATGATGAGAATCATTAATAAGCTGCCTCCTGCATGTCCCCCACTGGGGATCAAGCCCGCAACCTGGGCGTGTGCCCTTGACCGGAATCGAACCCGGGACCCTTGAGTCTGCAGGCTGATGCTCTATCCACTGTGCCACACCGGCTAGGGCAAGAAGCCCTCTTTTTAAAAGACCACCAGAACAAAAAGTAAGAAAAGACCAATTACCCAAACCAGGTGCCAGTGGTGACAAGCTCCTTTACTTCCTCATCAGTTTTCCCATCTGCAAAATGGGAGCGATGCCTCACTTTCTGAGTTCTTGAGCAGACAAATAGATAAGACGTGCACAGTTCTTGGTGCAGCCCATGCAAACCAGAGGCATTCGCTAGCAGCAAGCGCTCCTACCGTGTGGCAGGGACGATGTGAGGAACTGGCCATACAGAGACGAGTAATGACAGCAGAGAACTCACCAGAATGAGTCGCTGTAGGAATTAGTGAGACGCTGCCTGCAAATACACCTAGCACACAGGGGCACGCAAGACATTCAACTTTTCCCTTTTTTAAAGGTTTATTTTACGAGAGTTGAGTCCAGACGCTCAAAGGCTCCACTGGGAGATGTTCGAGGAATAAGAGACCTACATAAGTGATTTTCACATCTTAATATTTTACATCCAAATAAAAAATGGGCACAGGGTGCGTGAATGTCATTTATAATGGCATTAATTATTTTCTGGGCACCTACGTGGCCCATGCATTTTCTTTTATTTCTTTATTTGGGGGGAGGGGATTCATCCTCACCCGATGATATTTTTCCATTGATTTCTTAGAGAGAGTGGAAGGGAGAGGGAGAGACAGAGAGCAACATCGATGTGAGAGAGACACATCGATTGGTTGCCTCCTGCACATACCCCAACCAGGGCCCGGGGAACCTGCAACCAAGGTACGTGCCCTTGACTGGAATCGAACCCGGGACCCTTCAGTCCACAGGCCGACGCTCTATCCAATGAGCCCAACAGGCCAGGGCCCATGCATTGTCATTCTCAATGTATCCCATAATGCTCTGCACCGCCTTATGAGGATGTAGCAGCTGCATTTGACTGAGTGAAGGGCGGCTCAGAGAGGTTAAGTGGCTTGCCTAAGGGCTCATGGTACACACACACACACACACACACACACACACACACACACACACCCTGCAGGACCCAGTGCCCCTCGCTGCACGGGTGTGAGCTTCCTGGCGCCTCATGTTAGGGGCGGGGCCAAGGGCAGGGGCGCTACACCCTGTTGGACGATGACAAACACCCCCACTCCCCTAGGTCACGGGACACTGTCAGGACACCGGGCAGCTGGATTGGGAAAAGGTGGGACTGCCTGGCTCGGGGATTAGCGAGGGGCCAGTCTGCTCCCTGAGGCTCCCTCAGCCCCTGCGCTGTGGCTGCTGGTGGCATCAGCAGGAATCAGGGTCCCGGTGGCTTGAGAGCAATGCAGTCCTGGCATCTGGAGTCGCATCATTAGTGGCATTAACAATAACAACGGCAGCAGCAACAATAGTAATACCCCTTTTCAGGGAAGACGGTCTAAAAGGGTTAAGAATCGGAGGGACGCCTGCTGGCGTGGCTCAGTGGTTGAGCGTGGACCTATGAACCAGGAGGTCACTGTCCGATTCCCGGTCAGGGCACATGCCCCTGTTTGGGGCTCGATCCCCAGTGGGGGGCGTGCAGGAGGCGGCCGATCAATGATTCTCTCTCATCATCATTGATGTTTCTATCTCTCTGTCCCTCTCCCTTCCTTTCTGAAATCGATTAAAAAAAAAAAGAATCGGAGGAAGGCGATAATAATAAGGACGGGCTGACAACCCGGAGTGGCTGGGAAGGAATGAAATGAGAGGGAAGCGAAACGAGTGACCCTTGTCGGCTGTGAAAGGCGGTGGATTAGAAAACGTTTCATGCTCATTTCCATGGAGATTTCGTTAATTGATCGAAGATGGCTTCCCGGCCCGGCCTGGTGCGCTGGCCGCGTTCTCGGTGGTCGCTGCTGCCCTGGCCACGCGGGTCCCCCCGGGCGCCTCCAACATCTACATCAGCCGCGCCCGCATCCATGATCTCGCTTTTTTTTTTTCTTCTTCCTCCTTTCTTAACGTCTTAGGATTCTTGTCACATGATGGCTTCATCTGGCCCCTCTCCTCCAGATCCCTTTCAAGCTCTTTCTCCCGCCTGGCGTATCAAAGGGGATTTGTGGGTCACCGCGCCGCCGGGACGCGGCATATAAAGTCATCAGCCCAGCCCGCTGCGCACCACCTCGCTCCCTGGACACATTGTTCTCCTGCAAGAGGCCGGGCCTGGCTGGTCTGTCTAAGACCTAGATTAGCAGGATGCTCGCTTTTAAAGATGAGACATAGGAAGGCGGGGACAGATAGCGGAGTCACATTCTCCCACCGGAAACTTATTAGCAGCCTGCGATGAAGAAACGCATCCTATGACAAGGAATGTTTCACAGAATCCTTATTATGTACCGTGATTCTTATAGCTTAGGGTTTCACGAACACATGAGATATTCCATCCTGTGCTCGTTTGGCCACAAAATTACGAGCGGCCCATTTTCGGATGTGTGCACAAGCCTTTTAAAGAATACCCCCAACGTGCCACCTACAGCTTCATTTTTATAAAAGTGACACATGCCCACTGTTATCACTGAGGGGTTAACAACTCCCAAATCCTCCACCTCCAAGTACGTGCTCATTTGCGGACTCATATTTTCTTTAAAAATATTTTTATAAAAAATATTATAGTTGGCACCCAGCCAGTGTGGCTCAGTGGTTGAGCGTCGACCTATGAACCAGGAGGTCATGGTTTGATTCCCGGTCAGGGCACATGCCCATGTTGTAGGCTCGATCCCCAGTTGGGGGCGTGCAGGAGGCAGCCGATCCATGATTCTCTCTCATCATTGATGTTTTTCTCTCTCTCCCTCTCCCTTCCTCTCTGAAATCAATAAAAATATATACACTGAGTGGCCAGATTATTATGATCTCTGAATGCATAATAACCTGGCCACTCAGTCCACTCAGTGTGTGTGTGTGTGTGTGTATCTATATTAGAGGCCCAGTGCATGAATTCGTGCATGGGTGGGGTCCAGCCAGCCTGGCAGGGGGAGGGGACATGGGCGGTTGGCTGGCCTGCCTGCTGGTTGAACTCCTGGTCAAGGGGACAATTTGCATATTAGCCCTTTATTATATATGAGGATATACACTGAGTGGCCAGATGATTATGCGTTCAGAGATCATCACCTGGCCACTCAGCGTATTTTTAAAAAATTTCAGATTCCTCTTGCATTTGGGGGGATGTCTGTTCCCACAGGATGAAATCCCATCTTCAGGGTTAAGGTCGGGAGGGCTGGCCAGGGTGACACGGCTCCTTTCATAAATACGCCGGCGTAAAATCAGGGTCACCCGGGCCCGCCAGCGCTCAGCGAATTCCTTCATGTCCGCTGCCTACGTCAGCTGACCCGGGGGCCTGGGCTTTAGCTAGCCACCCTCGGTAAGCAGATTTTCCCAAAGTGATTTTGCTCCCTTTGTGCAAGGGCTGTATGGGCTGGCGAGATAGGAGAGGAGAAAGGGGGGTTTTGTGTCGCATCTTAGTCCGCAGGCCCGCGTCGTCGCTGCTCACGGTCCTTCGCGGGCTTAGGGCGCTTGTGACTCGCTGTTCTTCTTCCGCTAAAGCTGATGAGAGCCGAGGAATTAGCCAGCGACTACTTAACAGCGTCTGAATGCAGACAACAGAGCAGGATCAGCTCCAGAGTCAAGTCAAACAGAAGTGGGAGAGCTTCGGCCTCTCTTGCCTCACTTGGAGAATCCTGTTTTTACCTGCTTTGCTGACCAGTGACATTCCTTTGATCAGGGATGTTGGTATCTCCAGCCTTTCTCTCTTTTGAAAAATATGTTTTTATTGATGTGAAAGAGAGAGGAAGGGAGAGGGAGAGGGAAACATCAATGATGAGAGGGAATCAGTGATCGGCTGCCTCCTGCACGCCCCCCACTGGGGATCGAGCCCGCAACCCTGGCCTTCGTCCTGAGCTGGACTCGAACCAGCAACCTCTTGGTGCATAAGGTTGATGCTCAACCCCTGAGCCACACCAGCCGGGCTCTAGTCTTCCTTGCTTCTGTTTATTGGAGTGAAAGCATGAGAAGTGCTAGCTTGTCCTGAGACATGAGTGGTGCGGGGCGGAAGCCACGTCAGACAGTACAAGCGAAAGAAAGGCGAGGTTGCTATTACATGTTCCAGCTCATGCAGGCGTGTTTTCCTTCCCTTTCCTCCCATGATTTCTCCCTCGGGCCCTGCCTCTTCACCCACAAAAGCACAAAAAGTTTTTAGAAGACTGAGCGAGACCGACATCCCAACACCCCACACTGGTACATGGAACGCACCGCCTAAGTGTTTTCAGGACCCGAGAATGAATGGGTAGGAAACTATTCCGGAACGGACCCTGCCCCAGGTCTTGCTCCAGGCCAGGGCTCCCCAGCCTCGGCACTATCGCCATCTGTGCTGGATAATTTTCTCTTTAAAAAAAAAATATTTTTTTATTGATGTCAGAGAGGAAGGGAGAGGGAGGGAGAGAGAGAAGCATCAATGATGAGAGAGAATCATGGATCGGCTGCCTCCTGCACGCCCGCTACTGGGGATCAAGCCAGCAACCCGGGCATGTGCCCTAACGGGGAATCAGACTGTGACCTCCTGGTTCAGAGGTCGATGCTCAACCACTGAGCCACGCCGGGCGGCCATATGCTGGATAAATCTTGTTTGTGGGGCTGTTCTGTGCACCACAAAATACTTAGCAACATCTCTGCCTTCCATCCCGTCCCCACCCCTCCTGCAGAGACAAGAAAAAAAAAATGTTCCAGAAATTGCCAAGTGTCCTGCGGTTGTGGGAGGGGAGTAGCTGGCCCTGTGTTGAGAACCACTGTTCTGGAATATGTGACTTTTTCACTCTGCTCGGCGTTTCCCCATCTCATCTCTTCGCCATCCGTCCTCTCGCCCTAATGCCTTTTCTCATTTCCTCCTCCTCATCTTTCAGGCCTCAGCTGGGAAGGCACCTCCTCTGGGAAGTCCTCCAGGACTTGGAAAGACTTAGGTGACCTGCCCTGTGCCCCTAGACCTAGCACGCACCCATCTTCATCGCCATCCATCCAATCTGCAAGGGAGGGCTGGCGCCTTTGACCTTCACCAGTCTTTGTGGATGTCCTACCGGATTCATATGCCTATGAACACAGGCTGCTCAGAACTGACCACCATTCACCACCGGTGAATGTGCAATACCCTCCTTGCTTCTGGACACTGTGCTTCTATTAATACATCCTACTATGGCATTCTACTTGTAAAAATTTTGCAGCCCTAGCTGGTTTGGCTCTGTGGATAGAGCAGCGGCCTGGAGACTAAGGGTCCTGGGTTCGATTCTGGTCAAGGGCACATTGCCCAGGTTGCAGGCTCCATCCCCAGTAGGGGGCGCACAGGAGGCAGCTGATCAATGATTCTCTCTCATTATTGATGTTTACAGGGTCTGTTCACTGGTTCTTTGATCATTTGCCTACTCCTCCAGCAAGGGTATACAGCAAGCATGTCAAACTCACAGGCTCACACGGGCCCAATAAACAAGGTGTAAGTGTATGTGGCCACAAAACAACAAAAGCTTCTGTGTTCATAGGAATGTGGGTTTATTTCGAAAGAGACATGCTGAATGCAAAGGGCTGAAATAAATGAGTCATCGTTGACATAAAATAATAAAACATTTTAATAAAAATTAATGTTTTTTCTTGAACATTAACTCACCAGACACTGGATAACTGCACAAATGAATAAGCATAACGCAAATAAACCTATTTTTCTTGTTCTCCGAAAGTGAAATATTTCCTGTTGCGCACACCAAACAAGTCAGTCCAAGGCTAATGACGTAGCCATCGGCTGCTAAAATATTCGCTGCTGGTATTAGTGGAGAGAAATGGTGCGCCTGCACGTAAGGCATGTAAGGGAAATGAATGCAACACAATGATAGTAATCAGTCATTAGTGAACGTTGTGGTTCATTATTAATAATTAGAGGCCCGGTGCACGAAATTCGTGCACTGGAGGGGAGGGTGTCCCTCAGCCCGGCCTGCACCCTCTCGCAGTCGGACATCCCTAGCGCTACTGCAGAGGCGGGAGAGGCTCCTGCCACCTCCTCTGCGCTCGCCAGCCGCGAGCCTGGCTTCGGGCGCACCGACCACCAGGGGGCAGCTCCTGCATTGGGCATCTTCCCCCTGGTGGTCAGTGCACATCATAGCGACCGGTCGTCCCTCCATTTGGTTGACTTCCATATCAGCCTTTTATTATACAGGATTATGTATAACAGGATATTGTAAAAATGAAGTTGTAACATTTTTATGAAAACGTCTCTCACGTACCATTATATTGGCTGGGCCACAAAAATATTTGGCCCGCGGCCCGTGAGTTTGACATGCTCGGCATAAAGTCTGTGCCTGAGCCGTGCTGGGCCCCCAAGAGGCTGTGTGGATTCCGCAGTCAGTTAGCTGGAGCGGGTGGTGGACGGCAGGCAACAGGAAGCGGATCATTAGCAGGCAGGCGACATCTGCAATGATGGGGCGGGGACCGGAGGGAGGACTCTGCCGAAGAGTCACGTGATGAGTTATGACAGAAGGAGGCTTAGGGTCGCGTTTCCGGAGGGGAGGCCTGGCAGGGGATGTAGGTAATACTCTCGGCTTGTCTGCTTGATCCTTTGGAGGCTGGCCCTTGTCTATTTCATGTCTATTTCCCGTCTCCTTCCCTGGCAGGGAACCTCACAGACTCTGACCCAGCGATGGCTAATTAGAGCTGATCCTGAACTCGCCGGTCCTCCCTTCTGTCTAATGCCTCCTCTTCCTGTCTGGCCTCGCTGTTACCTTTGATCAGCGCTGGCCATTCATATTCAAGAAGAACAAGAAAACTGTTGCTTTCATTCAGACACCCTCAGGTAGCCAATAGGAGTTCAGAAAGCGCCCGTGGAGTGAGTGAGCAGGTGGCTGAGTGAACAACGCGTGTGTCACTCATCGTCCTCTGAGGAGTCCCGTGCCTCTTCATCCTGGTGTCTCCGTCTTGTCCCTGGGGAGCTCTGGGGGACCTGATCATTGTGACCCTTGACAAGAAGTCACTCACCGAGGATCACAGACGGAAATGTAAAAAGGCAACGCTATAAACCGCCTAGAAGATGACATAGGAGGAAACCCGGATGACCCCCAGGGCTGGCGATGAATTTTTCAGCTACAACAGCAAAGGCGCAGAGCATGAAAGAAATAATTGATAAGCCGGACTTCATTAAAATTAAAAAGTTTCTGCTCTGGGAAAGACAATGTCGAGAGGATGAGACGCCGAGCCACAGACCGGGAGAAAAAGACTTGCAAAAGACACCTCGGATGAAGGACTGTTATTTGAAATAGACGAAGGATTCCTACAACTCCACAGTAAGAAAGCGAGCAACCTGGTGAAAATATAGGCCGATAACCTGAACAGGAAGCTCACCAAAGAAGAGAATGGGATGGCACATTAGCATTGGAAAAAGCCTGCCTACCACATGTCATCAGGGAAAATGCAAGTAAAACAAAATGAGATGCAACGGCATGCCTGTTAGAATGGCCAAAATCTGGAACTCAGACAACACCAAGTGCTGGCAAGGATGTGGAGCAACAGGGACTCTCATCCATCTCTGGTGGGGATGCAAAATGGTGCAGCCCCTTTGGAAGATAGTCTGGCAGTTCCTTATAAAACTACGCATACTCTTAGCCCGTGGCCCACCGATCACATTCCCTGGTATTTACTCAAAGGAGTTGAAAAGTCATGCCCAGTCCTAGCCAGCCGGTATGACTCAGTGGATAGATCTTCGGCCTGCAGACTGAAGGGTCCCAGGTTCGATTCCTGGTCAACTGCACATGGCCGGGTTGTAGGCTAGATCCCCATGGGGGAGGGGGGAGGGGAAGGCATGCAGGAAGCAGCCGATCAATGATTCTCTCTCATCATTGAAGTTTCTATCTCTCTCTCCTTCTCCCTTCCTCTCTGAAATCAATAAAAATCGAATATAATGAAAGCCTAATATGCTAAGTGCCCAGTTGTCCCATCAGCCATTCAACCAATCAAAGCATAATATGCTAATGATATGCTAAGGCCGCTCAACCCCTCGCTATGACGTGCACTGACCACCAGGGGGCAGATGCTCTGACCAGTAGGTTAGCTTGCTGCTTGGGTCCAGCCTATCAGGACTGAGTGAGATGGGCCAGACATGCCCTGGAGCACTCCTGTGGTCCCTCCCTGGCTCACCAACCTCCTGCATCCCTCCCCATCCCGATCATGCATGGGTGGGGTCCCTTGGCCAGGCCTGCACCCTCTCGCAATCCGGAACCCCTCGGGGGATGTCGGAGAGCCGGTTTCAGACCGATCCCGCAGGCCAGGCCGAGGGACCCCACTGGTGCACGAATTCGTGCACCGGGCCTCTAGTAAGTAAATACATAACTAAGAAAAGCAATGCCCACACAAAAACCTGCACACGGATGTTTAGAGCAGCCAAGATGTCCTTCCGCGGTAAACTGTGATCCATCCAGATGTGGACTACTCCTCAGCACAAAGAAGAAGTGAGCTATCGAGCTACGAAGAGACATGGAAGGAGCTTCGACGCGTGCTCAGTGAGGGAAGCCATTGTATAGAGGCTACTTACGACATGACTTCAACTACAGGACGTTCTGGAAAAAGCAAAACCACCCAGACACTAACAAGATCAGTGCTTAGGGGCCAGTGGAGACAGCGAGGCGAAAACAAGTCCCCTTAAGTGTTCTCCCCCCCCCCCCATGAGTTTATCGCTTCCCTGGGAACTGAACACAGAACCCGAGGCGGCCCTGGGCCCCTGAACCCCCTAGAAACACAGAGGACAGAGCTGGTAGCCTGGAAGGGGGGTCTGGTCTCTTGACATGTCTGGGCCCCTCTGAGGACTCCGGGTTCTGCGAGGAGCGCAGATGAAAGTCTGCCCTTTGAGGTGTTTATCTGCAGTCTCGTTTTAATCTCTGACTTTCACGCCAGCCCTCCCCGCGGAGGAGGAGTCAGGGGCCTTCCATTGAATTCTCTTTAGCCATCGGGTTGCTCTTTGATTCGCATGGCGTTTCTGAGCTCAAGTAAATGTGATTCGTGCTTTATTTGAAAACAGCAAAAATAGATATTGACTTTTTTTTTCTTTTTCCCTTGCGTTCTTTCGGGCTTTTAGATCCCCGATAGGATAGATCTTGATGTTATTTGTTGCTGTGTTTCTTTGCTGCCCGCTGCCATCCCTGTGCGCACGCTCACGCGGCGATGTTACGGTGAAAGGAACCTGAGGGGTGTTTTAAAAGGAATCGCTTAGTCGTACCGCTTTGGGTTCAGACGAATCAATAGTCACGCGCCCCTCGTGCAGGGGGGACCCATTTTCCCCGGGATGCGAGCGATCGGCGTTTCTTTGAAGACGGGGACCCCGTTGGAATGGGGGACCCCGGCTCCCTGCCTGGCTCCAGCTGTTTGCCTCTGCGCTGCTGCAAAGCCCACAAAGATGCTCTGTGCGGACACAGACGGGAGACGCTTTCTGTGCAGGCTCCGGCAGATGGGGCTGGAGCCAGCGTGTCTAGAACTCCGAGCTCTCTGACAGTCTAGCTTTTAAGTGCAGCCGCTGGCTCCCCACCGCGGGGGACCCTGGGGGCCTGCCCACTAACAGCGTCGTCTGACTCCGGTGGCCTGTGTTCGGGATGTCACAGGAGGGCTAAATTAAGGGCCAAGTGTCCTCGTGCCTTGGGTCTGCTTTGGGGTATCAGCACAGAGATGCCCCCCACCCCCCAAAAGCCCCCTCGGATAGGCAGACGTTAATCAACGGCAAGATCTGTATCAAATCGACTACTTAGAGAAGGGCATCGGCTACATTGATAGCAATTACAGTCTTATTGATCGGTAATAAATAAATGGGTACCCATTTGGAAGCTTAGATGGACACTCATTTTTTAAAAATATATATTTTTATTGATTTCAGAGAGGAAGGGAGAGGGAGAGAGAGATAGAAACATCAGTGATGAGAGGGAATCATTGATCGGCTGCCTCCTGCACGCCCTACACTGGGGATCGAGCCTGCAACCCAGGCATGTGCCCTTGACCAGGAATCGAACCGTGACCTCCTGGTTCATAAGTAGATTGACATTCATTTTAACGAGGGATTTATCAATCAAACATTAGCCCATAGTCACTTACTATTGATTTCAAAGTTAGGCATTTTAATAAATTACAATACAAACTGCATTGGTACCTTAAGAGAAAGTTAGCATTTTTTTTTACAGTAAAATTAATATCTTTTTGGCTTTTGCAGTTTTGTATTTGCATACTTTTTTTCCTGATGATAAGAAACAGTGGCCCGGCTGGCATGGCTCAGTGGTTGAGCATCAACCTATGAACCAGGAGGTCACGGTTCGATTCCCTGGTCAGGGCACAGGCCGGGGTTGTGGGCTCCATCCCCAGTGTGGGGCGTGTAGGAGGCAGCCGATGGGTGATTCTCTCATCATTGATATTTCTATCTCTCTCTTTCCCTCTCCCTTCCTCTCTGAAATCAATAAAAAAATACATTTTCAAAAAGAAAAAAAGAAAGAGTGGGCTGGAAGACATCTGTAATAATCACTCTCCTTCTCCTGGTGCTGACATCAATATGACGTCATAAACGTACTAGAGGCCCAGTGCATGAAATTCTGCACAGGTAGGGTCCCTAGTGGCTGCCGGCTGCTGGCCGGGGCCTCCCTTCCCCCGGTTGCCTGCCACCACTGCCGGCCGGGGTGGGGCTGGCCGGGGGGAGGGGCCGCAGGCGGTTGGCTGGTTGGCCCCGCCCCCTGGTCGAACTCCCGGTCAAGGGTACAATTTGCATATTAGGATTTTATTATCCTATATAGGATAGCGTGAACATACTTAACATACTATGGAACGTAGTACCCTCAAGGAAGATTTTTTATGAATGACTTACCACCCAAAAGCACAGGGGAGCTACTATGCAAAGAATCTACGTGCAAAGGGAAAGAATTGCGTGTAACGGGAAATACCTCCTGCTTTGCACTCTGCAGACATGAGACTCTGATTCAAGACCTGAGGCTCTCCACCCAAGTGGCGTGACACCCTAATGCGTGGACCAATGCTTCGCCTCCATCCCCATCTATGTGTGGAGCTCCCATTAGTAAAGTATGGGTAGACCAGGGTTTCCCGGATCACAGACTCTACACCCTGTTCTACCCACTTGCCATTTCCTGTTTGATTTTTCTTACACTGACCACGACAGGGCAATGGATTATATACGAATCTGTTGCTTTGTTTTGTTTTGCTGTCCATCCTTCATTTTCCTCAAACTAAAATTAATTGGAACGGCAGGCCGGGAAGTCAGAAAGTCACTTGTATTTTTTTCATGGTGGTAGATTCACTGCCTGGGACGTAGTAATAAGTATTACTCAATAATAAGTATTTTTTGAGTGGATCAATGGGGGTCTTGCTGAGGTTAAGTGGATAGGTGGTACCACTCACGCATCAAACGGAAACCAGTGATATTTAAAATGTATTTTCATTGATTTCAGAGAGGAAGGGAGAGGGAGAGGAGATAGAAACACCAATGATAAGAATCATGGATCGGCTGCCTCCTGCACGCCTCGAACTGGGGATCTACCCTGCAACTTGGGCATCAAACTGTGACCTCCTGATTCATAGGTTGGCACTCAACTACTGAACCACACTGGCTGGGCTCAGTGATTTAACATCCTATCTAGTAAAGAGGGAATATGCTAATTGACCCTCACACCATCGCAAAGATGGCAGCACCCACAGCCAATAAGGAGGGAATATGCTAATGGACTGCCCTGCCCTCAAAGATGGTAGCACCCACAGCCACAAGATGGTTGGGTCCAGTTTCCTCAGCCCCGCCGTGTGCCTGCCTTCGGAGTCCCCCAGTCCCTTCAGCCCCCCAGCCACCCAGGGCCAGCCTGAGGCGCAGGCAAGCCTCGGATGGCGGCTGCCCAGCCACCCAGGGCCACCCCAAGGCTCAGGTAACCAGGGCCGGCTAAGGCTTGCACTGCCGGCAGTGGCAGCAGCAGAGGTGTGATGGGGGTGTCGCCTTCCCCTGATTGCCAGGTCGCCTCCCGCCCCTGAGGGCTCCTGGACTGTGAGAGGGGGCAGGCCGGGCTGAGGGACCCCCTCCCCCGCTGCAGTGCATGAATTTTCACACACCAGGCCTCTAATATATTTATAAACCAAGTCTTTATTTGCTGCAAGCAAGACACTCTGACCAGGTCTCTCAGATGGCAACGTGAAACAGTTAATAACGAGAGGCTGGCCTTAGCTGGTTTGGCTCAGTGGATAGAGCACCGGCCTGTGGACCGAAGGGTCCTGGGTTCGATTCCTGTCAAGGGCACATGCCTGAGCTGCGGGCTCGATCCCCAGTAGGGGGGCGTGCAGGAGGCAGCTGATCAATGATTCTCTCTCATCAGTGATGTTTCTCTCTCTCTCTCTCTCTCTCTCTCTCTCTCTCTCTCTCTCTCTCTCCCGGTCCCTTCCTCTTGAAGTCAATAAAAATGTAAAAAAGAAAAGAAAAGAAAAAATGAGAGGCCCGAACTCAAGGCCCTGAAACTGAACAGCGATGTGGGAACGCGGTCCTCTCTGGGGACCCTCTGGAAGGCTGCGCTTAACCTGAAGCCGTTTCTACCGTCACAGAATCTTGCTTAATGGAAACCACCACGGAGAGGCCAGCGCTCCCTCCTTACAAGGGGCTTATTCACGGAGCTATTAAGGGCCCGTCGGTGGGAAGCTGGATAATTGCAGGTGGTCCGCCCGCGACCGCGGCCGGTGAGGCGGCCGACCAAGGAGGCCCGCGCCGCGCTCAGGGGGCCTGCGCCCAGGAGGAGGATTAAAAGATTCTGGAAGGGTTGATAGATGGGTGGTAGCTCATGAAACCAAGCCTGAGCGTTTCCTCTGACCACAGCCTTGGTAGATGGACCGCCGTGGGGAGCCCGGAGGAGTGGGAAATGCGTCCCCCCAGGCTGTGTGTGTGTGTGGGGGGGCTTGTGCCACGTGGGCGCTTGGAGGAGCAGCTAAGAGCCAGGAAGGCTAATGTGGGCAGCGGCCCCTCACATACGCCGGGCGGTATTCTGGGCGCTTTCCACAGATCAGGGCCAATCCTCGCAGAAAACCCGGGAGATTTCCGTCTCATCATCTCAGCTGCGGAAGTTGGCCACAGGCAACTGACTATGAAAGACTGCCTTTTCCGCCCTGGATGGTTCGGCTCAGTGGATAGAGCGTCGGCCTGCAGACTGAAAGGTCCCAGGTTCGATTCCGGTCAAGGGCATGTACCTTGGTTGTGGGCACCTCCCCAGGAGGGGGTGTGCAGGAGGCAGCTGATCGATGTTTCTCTCTCATCGATGTTTCTAACTCTCTCTCCCTCTCCCTTCCTCTCTGTAAAGAAATCAATAAAACTGCCTTTCCCCTACACAATTCAGTGTCCAAATTTTCTCATGCCACTTTTGAAAAATATATAGTTTTATGGACTTCAGAGAGGAAAGGAGAGGGAGAGAGAGAGAGAAACATCAATGATGAGAGAGAATCATGGATCGGCTGCCTCCTGCACGGCCCCCACTGAGGATCGAGCCCACAAGTGTATAGAAATACAATCGATTTTGTGTCTTTGTCTTGTATTCTGTGACTTTACCCAACTCACTTATCAGTTCCAGTAGCTTTTTGTAGATTTCATTGCAACAATCACATGATCTTCATGTACGCTGAGTGGCCAGATTATTATGATCTCTGAACGCACAATAATCTGGCCATTCAGTGTATATCCTATATAATAAAAGGCTAATATGCAAATTTATATATTAAACGCATGGGTGGAGTCTGGCCAGCCTGGCCAGGGGGAGGGGACATGGGCGGTTGGCCGGCCTGCCTGCTGGTCGAACTCCTGGTCAAGGGGACAATTTCCATATTAGCCTTTTATTATATAGGATATACACTGAGTGGCCAGATTATTATGTGTTCAGAGATCATCATCATCTGGCCACTCGGTGTATATCTCTCATGGACACATCTTCCCAATGACGAGTGTACCGCGGACCCCCGTTTTTCTGGTTCTCTGCCTCATCGCAATGTTCCTGGTAATGAATCCTCAGATGCTGACTGCCAGTGGAAGCTATTCTGAAAACTGGATAGTAGTACACCTTTCTTATTCCACAGACTACCTCCCAGGGAAAATGAATTGCCAGGCCCAGTGGCCGGCTCCATGCCTGAGCAATGAGCCCTCTCTCTCTCTCTCTCTCTCTCTCTCTCTCTCTCTCTCTCTCTCTCTCTCTCCAAGAGCATTTAGATCTCAGGCTCCTGTCAATGCGGAGTGATGGCTCTGGGGTCGGCAGTCAGACAGACATGAGCAGAGCAAGGACGATGGGCCAGGTACAGAAGGTCACGGGGAGGGAAGCCCTGGGTGCCTAGCAAAGGATGATTGTAGGATGGGGCCTTGGCCCCAGAGTGACCTTTCCTCCCCTAGCATATCACTGGTTGTGTGGTCTAGACCCCCTGATCTTTCCTCCCTTGAGATAAGGCCAAGGCCTCAGTTGTATTTCAGCTCCAGGCCCAGAAAAACCACCAAGCCAGACGAACAACACCCAAGCTGACCTCAGGACCTTGGATAATGACCCCCTGCCCTGGCACCGACCAATCAGTCAGTATAGACCTGGATCCTAAAAGAACAACCTTGGAAAGCTGCTGAATATTCTATTGAGATCTTCCCCTGCCCCGCCCCGCCCCAACATCTCTACCCTTAAAACCCTGAATCAGGTAGACTTGCCTAGCAAAAGGTTTTAGTGCATTCATTCATTCATTCATTCATTCATTATCAATCAATATTCATTGAGTATGGTGGTTGCATGCCAAACACTCTGATAGTTGCTTCCTACAGACAGAGAAATTGAGACACACTCTTGTTTTCAGAGAATTCAGATGCTGGCGTGCTGTTACATTTCAGCACATGTCCCTACACGAAGACAGATTGGGGATGGAGGGTGGAGGAGGATCACAAAGTACTTCCCGGGGAAGTAACACTTGGTCAGAGTTTCCAAAGTATGAAGAACTGCCTGCCCTGGCTGGTTTGGCTCAGTGGATAGAGCGTCGGCCTGCAGACCGAAGGGTCCAGGGTTCGATTCCGGTCAAGGGCATGGCCCTCAATTGCAGGCTCCTCTCTGGCCCGGGCCCTGGTCGGGGCTCCTGCAGGAGGCAACTCATCGGCGTGTTTCCCTCACAACCACATTTCTCTCCATCTTTCCCTCTCTCTTCCACTCTCTCTAAAAATCAGTGGAAAAATATCCTGGGGAGAGGATGAAAAAACAAAACAAACAAACCAAGAAAGAATTGCCAGCAGAGAAGGAGCAGGGAACAGTGTGCTAGGTGGAGGGAACAGCATGTGGGACGGCACTGAGGCCGGAACTGAAAATGCACATGTGGGGTCTTGTAAATTCATTGTGGCTGGGAGGAAAGGATGGAGAGCAACCGAAGCGAGAGATAACAGGTCCCAAACAGAAGTGCCCGTTCGCAGAGAGCAGCGCTTGCTGTTAAAGAAACGTATGGCCCCCAATAAGCACAAATCACTCCTTCACACAAAGTGGGTAACCACCGGCCAACCGGAAAGTAGATCACCAGCACCGGCTGCCGTAGATGATCCACAAAATCCATCTCCCCACCCCCGTGTCTTCTGGACGTTCCTGCTACAAAGCGGTGTGTGCGGGCAGGTGTCGGCCACGCCTTCCCATTCACTTAACCGCTTCCCCGTTTTCCCCGGTTGCCGCGACCAAGTTCTCCAGGGGTAAGGAAGGGAGAGAGAGGGACAGAGTTCTCCGGAAACAATGAAAATGACGCCAGGTCCGAACCAGCACTCCGGGTCGCCGATCGGATACAATTCATATTGCAAACCTGGTCTCCGAACAGCGGGGTCCCGTCCATGTTTTACGGATGCCGGCTTCACCCTCGGCGATGCCATGTCCCACTCGCATTTCCCATGAACCCTCATTCGCCCGCAGCATCCTGTGTTGGGGAGGTGTGTCCTGGTGCCATGGGAAGAATGTGAGTTTCTTTTTTTTTTCTAAATATATTTTATTGATTTTTTTGCAGAGAGAAAGGGAGAGGAATAAATATTGATGAGAGAGAAACATCGATCAGCTGCCTCCTGCTCGCCCCCTATTGGGGATGTACCCACAACCAACCAAGGTACATGCCCTTGACCGGAATTGAACCTGGGACCCTTGAGTCTGCAGGCCGACGCTCTATCCACTGAGCCACACCGGCCAGGGCAAGAATGTGAGTTTCCATGAAGAGAAGGTAGTGTGTGCTGGAGAGTCTCCCACTCCCAATCCAGACGGGGGAGAGGCCGGCGAAGGAGGAGAAAGGGATGCTAAGGCTGCAGCAAATGGGAATGTATTAGGATCTTCAGGAAAACAGGGGGAAAACTGTTCCTTAAGTGCTTGGTTGACCTCAGGGAAGAGGGAGGGAGAGCAAAGTCTAAGGGAATTGCATAGCCTTTCTCCTGGCGGGGCCCAGCCCTGCCCGCCGCGGCCTGGGGGCGGGGTCCCCCTGGGGCTCCCGTGTTTCTGAGCAGGAGCTGCCTTAATAACCCCGAGGAAAGTGCATCGGGAGGCATCTGCAGGGAGCGGGGTCCGGGCCACAGCCTGTCTCCTCACCAGGCCCCACAGATCGAACCTTCCAGTAACTACAATTACCAGCCAAACCACAAAATGCAGATTTTACCGAGGCTTTGCAGCAACGCCCATTCCGATTTACTTATATTTACACTAGAAAAATGAGGGTAAGTGCTCCTGTGACCGGGGACGCAGGCCAGGATCAATAACCAACCAATTCTTGGCGAATAAAGCACTTCTCTAAGGTCTACGGCTGCTCCGCTCCGGCTCTGAGGTTGGCCTTTAATGTCTCAGCCATTGACTCTTCCCGTAAATACGTCCAATCGAGGCCAGGCAGGACTCGAAAGAGAAATGAGCCCGGCGGTTTGGTAAGAATTGCTAATTAACCGAGGATGTAAAACCTGTAGCTGCTATGGCTCGGGGTGGTCCCACTGGGGTGAAAGGGGCACGTGACAAGGACCTAAAAGAAAAATATTACCTTCCATTGTAGGTATAGTTTGTGTGTGTGTGTGTGTGTGTGTGTGTGTGTGTGTGTGTGTTAATACTCCCTCTTCCAAACCCTATCATCTTTAAGGAAAGGACTTTAAAAATATATATAGCCTGCCCGAGCTGGTTTGGCTCAGTGTATAGAGTGTCAGCCTGCGGACTGAAGGGTCTTGGGTTCGATTCTGGTCAAGGGCATATGCCTGGGTTTTGGGTCCAACCCCACGCAGGAGGCAGCCAGTCAATAATTCTCTCTCATCACTGATGTTTCTCTCTCTCTGTCTCCCTCTCCCTTCCTTTCTGAAATCCGGTATATATATGTGTGTGTGTGTGTGTGTGTGTGTGTGTGTGTGTGTGTGTGTATATATATATGTATATGTATATACACACACACACACACACACACACATATATATATATATATATATATATATCCTATATAATAAAAGTCTAATATGCTAAGTGTCCAGTCATCCGGTCATCTGTTCAACCAATCAAAGCATAATATATGCTTATGCTTAGCTAATGATATGCTAAGGCCGCTCAACCGCTCTCTATGATGTGCACTGACCACCAAGGGGCAGATAATAGACTAGTCAACCAGTCGCTATGACATGCACTGACCACTAGGGGGCAGATGCTCTGACTGGTAGGTTAGCTTGGACTGAGCAAGATGGGCCGGACATACCCTGGAGCCCTCGCGCGTCCCTCCCTGGCCCTGATTGTGCAGTGGGGTCCCTCGGCCTGGCCTGCACCCTCTCGGAACCCTGGACTCCTCGGGGGATGTCAGAGAGCCAGTTTCGGCCCGATCCCACAGGCCAGGCCAAGGGACCCCACTGGTGCACGAATTCGTGCACCGGGCCTCTAGTATGCACATATATTTAAATATTTATATGTAGCCTGGCTGGTGTGGCTCAGTGGTTGAGCACTGGCCCATGAACCAGGAGATCACGGTTCAATTCCCCATCAGGGCACATGCCAGGGTTGTGGGCTCGGTCCCCATTAGGGGGCATGCAAGAGGCAGCCAATTGATGATTCTTTCTCATCATTAATGTTTCTATCTCTCTCTCCCCCTCCCTTCCTCTCTCTGAAATCCATAAAAACATATTTTAAAAAATAAACAATAAAAATCTATACACGTATATATCTGTAACAGTATTTCCTGATGTTATAAAGCCTTTCGCCAGGAACACAGCGTGCGGGGTCTTTCCGTGTTGCCCAGGGATTCCTTCATCATGCTTAACCTCCGTTTGTACCAAGTCCTCTGCTTTACAGCCACCCTTCATATCCGAAAGGTCAAGAGAGATTAATTTGGCTCCTCGGACACTGGAATCATTAATTTGGTTCTGGTAACAGCGCAGGGTCTTTCATCGAACCGAGAGGAAATGAAACAATGCCCGACGAGGGAAGGAAAGGAGAGAGAGATCTGGAAAGGGCTGCTGAACACAGGACCCCGTGCGTACCACGTCCCGATGCCGATGGCTGTGCTTATAGGGGCCTTAGGAATCAGCCTGGGGAGCTGGCTTCATGCACCTGGTCTCCTCCCCTCCCTCCTGGTTGTCTCTGTTCCCAGGGCCAGCGGCACCAAGCCCCGACTCCGCTGATGGGAGTCTGGCCCAGGCTGTGAGGGTGTGATGTCTGTGATCACAGGAGCTCGGGTCCAAGTTCACAAACCCACCTTGTTCCCAACCCCCGGGTCCAGATCGCGAGGCGACGGAGGTGCCTGTGAAACGGTCCTGGTGACCTCTCACAGATCGCGCGGAAATGCCTGCCCTGCAGACAACGCCCCCAGCTTGGTGGGCAGCCCACGACCCGCTTTTTCTCTCAGATTCACTGCTTCCCTCTAATTTTTATGGAAAGAGGGCATCCTGTCTCATTCTGTCTCGTTTTGAAAAATAATTTAGCACTAGCCAGTTTGGCTCAGTGAATAGAGCGTCAGCCTGCAGACTGAAGGGTCCCAGGTTCGATTCCGGCCAAGGGCACATGCCTAGGTTGCAGGAGGCAGCCGATCAATGATTCTCTCTCATCATTGATGTTTCTATCTCCCTCTCCCTCTCCCTTCCTCTCTAAAATCAATACAAATATATATATATATATTTCTATTGACTATATTTCATATATATATATATATATATATATATATATATATATGAAACATAATTTATAAGTTATTCAGTGTAATTTTCCAGTAAATGTATGAGGTTCTAATATGGTTGCCAATGAGATTTCATCACCAATAACTGGCATCTATGTGCCCCTCCCCATCCCATGTCCCCGCCTCCTTCCGGAAGTACTCATCACCCCAAAATCGGTGTCTATTTTCCCTGTCTTGTCAAGAACCCATTTATCACCTGGCCAGTGTGGCTCAGTTGTTTGAGCATCGTCCCATGCACAGGCTAAATATACTAAGTCTTTTTAACCCCCTCATAGTTCTATCAAACCTAAAGGAAATAAAATAATGCAGGATGAGGGGGGTTGTAGTCCTCTGAGGGGGTAAAAAAGACTTAGTTATTTAGTCAAATTGAGGAAACACTGAATTATAACACGGGCCATCATCCAGGTATTTGGACAGAGGCTAAGGGAGAGCTGCTGGCCACCAGGGTCAAGTTCAAGGTGCCCGTTGATGGCACAGAAACCACTTAGAGAAATGGGAAACCCTCCATGGTGAGGTATCATCGCTGAGTCCCCAGACACTTGATTGTGAAAATTAAGAACTCTCTCCATTAAAGCACCACTCAAAAATATTAAAGAAAGAAGCCAGCAACTAGAAAGAAGATGAGTGTAAGCCACGTGACAGGAAGATTAGAAATTAGAAATATATAATGAACGCCTACAAAAAGAAAAGAGCCCTAGCCCCGTGGTCTGCAAACCGCGGCTCGCGAGCCACATGTGGCTCTTTGGCCCCTTGAGTGTGGCTCTTGCACAAAATACCACAGCCTGTGCGAGTCTATTTTGAAGAAGTAGCGTTAGAAGAAGTTTAAGTTTAAAAAATGTGGCTCTCCAAAGAAATTTCAATCGTTGTAATGTTGATATTTGGCTCTGTTGACTAATGAGTTTGCCAACCACTGGCCTAACCGGTTTGGCTCAGTGGATACAGCATCAGCCTGGGGACTGAAGGGTCCCAGGTTTGATTCCGGTCAAGGGCACATGCCTGGGTTGTGAGCTTGGTCCCCAGTGGGGGGTGTGCAGGAGGCAGCCAATTAATGATTCTCTCTCATCATTGATGTTTCTTTCTCTCCCTCTCCCTTCCTCTCTGAAATCAATAAAGATATATTAAAAAAAAAGAAAACTTGGGAAATTATTGGTTAGCGACATACGACATATATGTAAGAAAGGCTAAGCAATGATGGAATAAAATATACAGAAGGAGTAGTTTACTCATATAGCTCTGGTTTTGCCATGTATAATATGGTATAGGTTTATTCTACTATTGAGATGGGCCCCTTTTGAGCAATAACCTTGAGAAGTGTTTCCATTAAGATGAGAGAGGCCTGCTGCCATGGCTCAGGGCTGAAAATCCACCGAGGAACCAGGAGGTCACGGTTCTGTTCCCGGTCAAGGGCACATGCCCGGGTTGTGGGCTCCATCCCCAGTGTGTGGGGGCGGGTGCAGGAGGCAGCCGATCCATGATTCTCTGTCATCATGGATGTTTCTCTCTCTCTCTCTCTCCCTCTCCCTTCTCTCTGAAATCCATAAAAAATATATTTTCAAAAATGCTTTATAACACGCAGCTGATCACCTGGCAAGGCCAGGGCACTTCCTCCTCCTCCTCTGTCGAATCATTTAAAGAAACAGGAACTGTTTTCTGTCAGGAGTTGCTCAGTCTTAGTTGGAGTGGAGAATAGAACAGGTGTCCTGAGATGCCTAGCTATTACATGCTCCCAAACTGAGGGGCAAAATGAAAAGTAATGAAGATTTTTAGGAAAGCTCATGTTCTCTGAAGCTTCTCATAATAATACATCCTTTACCACATTTCCCCCAGGACTCATCAACGTATCTCTGTCTTAGTCCCTTGGGACCACTAAGACAAAATTACCATGGACTGGGTGGCTAAGACAACAGACATTTCTTTCTTTCTTTTTTTTTTTATAATATATTTTATTGATTTTTTACAGAGAGAAAGGGAGAGAGATAGAGAGTTAGAAACATCCATTTTTAAAAAATATATATTTTATTGATTTTTTACAGAGAGGAAGAGAGAGGGATAGAGAGTTAGAAACATCGATGAGAGAGAAACATCCATCAGCTGCCTCCTGCACACCCCCCACTGGGGACGTGCCCGCAACCAAGGTACATGCCCTTGACCGGAATCGAACCTGGGACCTTTCAGTCCGAAGGCCGACACTCTATCCACTGAGCCAAACCGGCTTCGGCTCTTTCTTTTTTTTTAAATAGAATCTACTGGGGTGACATTGGTTAATAGAATTATACAGGTTTCAGGTGTTCAATTCTACAACAGATCATCGGTATATTGCCTTATGTGTCCCCACCCCAAGTCAAGTCTCCTTCCATCACCATCTATCCCCCCTTTACCTTCTTCTAACAGGGGAAGTAGAACAAACATTTATTTCTTACAGTTCTTCGGGCTGGAAGTCCAAGATCAAGGCACTAACAGATTCAGGTTCGGATGAGGGTTCACAGAAGGCCTCCCCCTGAGAGCTCTCTGGGTCTCTCTCCTAAGGGCGCTAATCCCATTCACGAGGGCCCCACCCTCATGACCTAGTCACCCCCCAAAGGCCACGCCTCCTAATGCTATCATAGCCAGGATTAGATTTCAATGTCTGAATTCTGGGAGACACACACACACACATTCAGTTCACAGCAATCTCCATGACCTCTGGGTGAAATAAAAGCATGCTCTACTTACCAACACCCTGTCCCAGTCTGGTCCCAACCCCCCTCTGTACCGAAGTCTTTGCTCCAATTCGGCTAATTTATCATTTCCCTTCCCTCTCAGGAATCTCTCTCCCTTCCTACTAATCTCCCCAATTCAGACGGACTTCCCTTTCTTCTCCCCTGCCCTTAAGCCTCTTTAAGACCCTACTCAAGTCCCAAAGATACCATATGAGTTAAAGAAATCTAATCTCTTCAAACCACCTTTAATAACACATTGCACTATGTCAAGTAAAATAGGTACTTTGCTCACAACCAGTTCTTCCCAGAGCGTATATTACTACAAAGAGATTATTTTTCATTTTGATTGATTCTCCTATCCTCGGCTATAGCGCATAACCAAGGTTGGATAATTCACCACGGAGGGAGTATGGCAATGTCTGGAATTTTCAGTATTTGTTTGTTCACCGAGTACTTCAAATCCTGAATTATTTACATGCTAAGGGGGTTGTCCTGCATAAATATTACATACAACACGGACAACAGGCCGAGTTTCCCTCATATAATTATTCCTTTTGGCAGGAATTGGACATTAAAGAACCACTGTGCTTTTTAAAAGGTCATATTCGGCCAGACTTCATTTATTTTACGGACAAGACTGATTCAGTGGACAGAACTCAGTTATTTTTTTCCCCATAAAACACTCCGCAGATCTTCGTAAGGAGGTATAATTTCTAAGCTGCCCAGGCCAGGAAGAAGAGAAAAATCAATCTGATGAATTGGAAAAAAGAAAAAGTAACAAATTTGAGAAGTTAAACCGGCTCAGGAGATCAAAACCAAACAGCAGTAAATATACATTTACCTAATTCTCAATTGAAGTAGCTTAAGAGTTTGAAAAGTGTGTGATGTTTTCTCTACCTTCATATTTGTGAATGAATAACTTTAGGAAGTAGAATTATACTTAATAAGACATTTACAGATAGTGTCGTATTAAAGAACTTTATTTATATGTTCAATCAAACCAAATTATTTTAAGATAGGAAGTAAATATACTTAACCATTACTGACACAGTTGAGAATAACAAAGAACATTTTCCGGAAATATGAAAATAAATTGACAATATTTAGTGTAGTTGAACTTTTTTCCTGGTTTTGTTACTTACATTCCCCCCCCCCCCCCGCCCCGCCCCCAGACCTTGAGCTAAGGTCTCTAAAGCATATATAGAAGTTTATAGAGAACTTTAGTACAATCCACATTTTCTGGGTTGAAAATATGGGATATTTGTCCTCGGCATTTTGTGAAGATTGGGAATTATGTCTGGGTCCAGAAAATCATGCACCATTTCTTTTATATTCCCAGTGAACTGGAGCTGCCTTTTAAAAAATGAATCTATATGCTCTAACCTCAGTGGAGAGAGCGTCGGCCTGCGGACTGAAAGGTCCCAGGTTTGATTCCGGTCAAGGGCATGTACCTTGGTTGTGGGCACATCCCCAGTAGGGAGTGTGCAGGAGGCAGCTGATCGATGTTTTTCTCTCATCGATGTTTCTAACTCTCTATCCCTCTCCCTTCCTCTCTGTAAAAAATCAATAAAATATATTTTAAAAATAAATACATAAAATAGAAATGTATCTATAATGCAAACACTGAAAATCTTATACTTTAATGGCACATGTGGCCAAGTTTTCACAAACTGGACATACGGGCACCCAGTTAGGGGATGATGACCTATTGGGAAAAGATCATAATAAGTGTGATCTCTTTTATGTGCCCCAACATTTGAATCAGAAAACCCCCAGGTGACTCAGGGGTCCCCCACTTCAGAGCACTCAATGGAGGGGAGGTCAAGAGACAGACCATAAATTTATTGAATCCAGCAAATGACTTTTCGTAAGGATTCAGACCCGCTTCGAATGCCATATCTGAAGTTAACAATGCATTGTCCTTTACACATTATTATTAAAGGCAGGTAGGCGATTGTTTTCCACTCAGTGTCTTATATTTATTTGTTTATTGATTGCAGAGAGGAAGGGAGAGGGAGAGAGAGATAGAAACATTAATGATGAGAGAGCCTCACGGATTGGCTGCCTGCTGCATGTCCCACACTGGGGATGGAGCCCACAACCCGGGCATGTGCCCTGACCGGGAATCGAACCTGGGACCCTTCAATCCGCAGGCTGACGCTCTATCCACCGAGCCAAACCAGCCAGGGCCCCACTCAATATCTTTAAATAATAGAACCCCGGCCTATATAGAAGCTTTTTTCTACACGTCCTATTTATGTGACGTAGGCCCCAAGGGACAGTACACGTTTCTGCACATAAAAATGAAGCACCGAGCTTTAATAATGCTTTGAATCTTTGCTGATCGTATTAACCAGAATAATACCGCTTTGTCGGACTATCAGTGAGGTTGCAGCTACTGGGCACCTGCTGGCCATGGGAATTTCCTCATTCATAAATTGCCTCTTCACCCGCCTTCTCCTTGGACTTCTCTGCCTCCTCGATGGTTATTTATTGCACACTTCGTTCCATCTGCGGCTTGTGTATCAATTCTGGTTTTGTTGTTGTGCTGTGGAGAAGTTTGCCTGCTTTGGTTTTCGTGGGAGGCAGCCAGAGGGGTCAGCTGCTTCCTCTTGTACCTTCGATCTTCCCAGCACGCCCAGAAAAGCCCTCGCCCACCACAGGAGCCACCTTGCACCTTTTGCTTTTGCTGCTCAGCAAATGCTGCCTTAAATTATTTGTTATTTTTTAAAATTACATATTTTCCTCACCTGAGGATATGTTTATTGATTTTAGAGACAGAGAGAGGGAGGGAGGGAGGGAGGGAGGGAGGGAGGGAGAGAGAGAGAGAGAGAGAGAGAGAGAGAGAGAGAGAGAGAGAGAGAGAAACATCGATGTGAGAGAGACACATCCATCTGCTGTATGTGCCCTGACCAGGGATTGAACCGGCAACCTTTCAGTCCATGGGATGATGCTCAACCAACTGAGCCTCATGGGCCACGGCTGTATATAGCTTTTTTTTTTTTTTAATATTTTTTATTGCTTTTTTTACAGAGAGGAAGGGAGAGGGATAGAGAGTTAGAAACATCGATGAGAGAGAAACATCGATCAGCTGCCTCCTGCACAACCCCTACTGGGGAAGTGCCCGCAACCAAGGTACATGCCCTTGACCGGAATCGAACCTGGGACCCTTGAGTCCGCAGGCCGACGCTCTATCCACTGAGCCACACCGGTCAGGGCTGTATACAGCTTCCGACACAATGAAGCATCATGGAGCTCATCGAACACAGCATTCTTTCCACGCTAGCGACTGGCAGGTCACCAGACGCCCGTTATGCCTTTTCTCCTTTTGTATCCCAGCTGGCTCGCAGCCCCCCCCCTCCCCCGCCCCCCGCCCTGCCTCCCTTTATGTTGGCAAGATGGTTAGAAAAGGGGGGATGAGTTACAGCTTATCGGAGGGGTCGCATGCCTAGGTGTGTCATAAAGTGAAGCGAGAAGCCACGTTCCTCTCACCCAGGAGAGGATGATGCTGATGGTCCCCTCCCCCCGGGGAAGGAGAAGACCCGATGGACCAGGAGCCGAATCTGAGTGTGTGTGCCGATCTGGCCTCTTCGATTTCCTCTCCTCTACTCTGCCTTTCAGAAGCCCGTGGTGACAACACTTCGTCATCCAGTTCCTCCCAGGCAACCCCTGGACACACAGAGATGCTCGGTACCCAAAGGGGTTTTTGCAGCCATAGAATCAGATGCATCTAAAACTTCAGCTTTACACACACACACACACACACACTCAGTGGCCAGATGATGATGATCTCTGAACACATAATAATCTGGCCCCTCAGTGTACGTACATAAAAGGGAAAGCTTGCAAATCTTGTTATGTCAAGGGACCAGGAGATAGTGGCCCCCAGCCGCTGGCTAGTAAGTCCTCTGCTTCTTTCTAACTACCCACAATGCAGTTCTCATACATGGAAAAACCTTATTTTAAAATCCCAACTCTGTGGTCCGTCTACACCAGGCGTCCTCAAACTACGGCCCGCGGGCCACATGCGGGTGTTTTTGCCATGTTGTTTTTTTTTTACTTCAAAATAAGATATGTGCAGTGTGCATAGGAACTTGTTCATAGTTGTTTTTTTTTAACTATAGTCCGGCCCTCCAACGGTCTAAGGGACAGTGAACTGGCCCCTGTTTAAAAAGTTTGAGGACCCCTGGTCTACACTGAGTGGCCAGATTATTATGCGTTCAGAGATCCTAATCATCTGGCCACTCAGTGTATAATTGATTTCAGAGAGGAAGGGAGAGGGAGAGAGAGAGATAGAAACATCAATGATGAGAGAGAATCATTGGTCGGCTGCCTCCTGCACACCCCCTACTGGGGATCGAGCCCGAAACCCTGGCATGTGCCCTTGACAGGACTCGAACCCAGGACCCTTCAGTCCACAGGCCGATGCTCTATCCACTGAGCCACACCAGCCAGGGCTAAAAACTCCAGCTTTTGATGATGTTTTCTTACCAGGATCATCCCTCACCTTTCTGAATGCAAGTGACCAATCAGAGGGTCACCGGTTTCCAGGTGAGAGACCGGTTTACGCAGCCGGACCCTTTGTCCAGACGTTGAAGACTTGAAAATGGGTTTTGCTCCTTTAAAATTGGGAAAGAGCCCTAGCGGCTGTGGCTCAGTGGATAGAGCATTGACCCGGGTTCGATCCTGGTCACGGGCACATGCCCGGGTTGTGGGCTCCATCCCAGTAGGGGGCGTGCAGGAGGCAGCCGGTCCATGATTCTCTCTCATCATCGATGTTTCTACCTCTCTCTCCCGCTCCCTTCCTCTCTGAAATCAATCAAAAAAATATTTTAAAAAATAAAATAAAAAACTGGGAATGCTTGCCACAATGCAGAGATCTCTTCCCACAATAAACAAAGCAATTAATGTGTCTTTAATTTGCACCTAACCAAATGGGGAGGGGGGGGTGTGCCCGCCTGCCATGTGACATGTAGACAAATTTTTCTTTAAAAACCAAGTTTCACGCTGTGACTACAATTAGTGTAATTGTCAGCTCTTCTCTAAAAACAAATATGTATTAAGAGAAACGCCAATGCGGTGCCCTCCTTTGGTGTGAAAATGAGACAATCAAAATCTATTGTAATTACCTCAGTGATATTATAATTAGCCACGATTAAGTTATTCCATGCTGCTTTTCTCCTCGTGGCTACAATTAAAAAAGTATATATCTTCCTATTGCACATTACAGCCGATCATTTTACCTCCATGCCTGTCTGCGAAGCGGATAAATGGGAAGTAATTTTAAAGCGCAACTCCGTTAACACATATATCTTCCTATTAACGGCCTTAACCCTGTAGCTTCACCTGGGCTCCTTCCTGTTTGGTGCAAAAAGCACATTCCCCTCTTGTCTCTTGGTCAGAAATGAACCCTATTGTCCAACAGACAAGGCTAGAGGATCGTTTTAATTACAGATACATGACTGATAGGATTGATCGTTCAGTCCTTGCCAGGCATGCCCACTCGGCTCCAAACCTCTGCCAGAGTTGGCAAGGACCGGTTCTGAAAAATCAGTGGCTGGAAAGCCAGCCAGCTGCACCGTCACAGCAAGCGAAGGCCTGGGGTCGACGGATGTGTTTCTGCTTGGTTCAGAAGAAAACGTGAATTGTACTGTAAGAAATCCTATCTAATGAAAGAGTAATATGCAAATTGACCATCACTCCAACACACAAGATGGCTGCCCTCATGTGGTCAAAGATGGCTGCCCCCATGTGGACACAAGATGGCCGCCACAAGATGGCCAGCAGGGGAGGGCAGTTGGGAGGGACCAGGCCTGCAAGGGAGGACAGTTGGGGGCGATCAAGCCTGCAGGGGAGGGCAGTTGGGGGGGGGGACCCAGGCCTGCAGGGGAGGGCAGTTGGGGGGGGGGGGACCCAGGCCTGCAGGGGAGGGCAGTTGGGAGGGACCAGGCCTGCAGGGGAGGACAGTTAGGGGCAATCAGGCTGGCAGGGGAGCAGTTAGGCATCAATCAGGCTGGCAGGGGAGTGGTTAGGGGTGATCAGGCTGGCAGGCAGAAATGGTTAGGGGCAATCAGGAAGGCAGGCAGGCAAGCAGTTGGGAGCCAGAAGTCCTGGATTGTGAGAGGGATGTCCGACTGCCCGTTTAGGCCAGATCCGGCCTAAACGGGCAGTCGGACATCCCTCGAGGGGTCCCAGATTGGAGAGGGTGCAGGCTGAGCTGAGGGACACACCCCCCGTGCACGAATTTTGTGTACCGGGCCTCTAATATAATGTATAAACATCACTCTCAGCCCTAGGCGGTTTGGCTCCGTGGATAGAGGGTTGACCTGCAGACTGAAGGGCCCCAGAATTGATTCCGGTCAAGGGCATGTGTGTTGGTTGCAGGCTCGATCCCTGGCCCTGGTCAGGGCGCATGCAGGTGGCAACCAATCGATGTGCCTCTCTCACACTGGTTAATCCATCTCAAGCCTGCATTTACCAAGATTCTGGGCAGGGAGTATATCCTATATAATAAAACCCCAATATGCAAATTGACCGAACAGCAGAACAACCAGTCGCTATGACACGCACTGACCACCAGGGGGCAGACGCTCAATGCAGGAGTCAGTGCGCTCCCACAGGGAGATCGCTGCTCAGCTAGAAGCTGGGCTCACAGCTGGCGAGCGCAACGGTGGTGGCAGGATGTGGGCTAAGCCAGCAGTTGGCCATCCCCTGAGGGTTCTGGACTGTGAGAGGGTGCAGGCCGGGCTGAGGGACCGCTCCTCCCCGCCCCCCCACCCCAGTGCACGAATGTTGTGCACCAGGCCTCTAATATATATATATTTCATTACAATAGCAACTATGTCAAAATATATAAATGTATCAAAGTTATAGGATGTACACCTTAAATGTATATGTTACATGTCAGATTCATACAAAGAAAAGGAAAAATGTATTCAAATAAAACAGTGGAAATAAAATAAAAACATATTCTGAAAAGAGAAGACAGCTCCCAATTAGCCGTCCCCCCTTTCATATTCTGTGGGAATTTTTCAGATCACTGACCCCACCGATTTCTCAAAAATAGGTTAGCCTGTGAGAAGGAGACTGGAGAATTCGAGTTCCTTTCTTGCTAATAACCATCGCTCTCGGTTCAAGAGCTGTTAGCCAAACCTGCCTACAGCAGAAATCAATGCGAAGGGGGAAGAAAAGGCACATAGCAAGGAGGAAGAAATTACAGTAACATTTTCTGGCTCCGACTCTCAGAGTCAGCACCCCCCCGCCCACCCCCCAGCTTTTCTTTCATCCTCTCCCCTGGGACCATAACGTGTTTCTTCTAATCAAGTTTTATGCTGCAAGTTGTTTTTAGGTCCTTAAAGAAACTCCATGGAAGGGGCAGAATCTTTCCACTTTCAAGCCCAGAAGCACAAACTTCCTCATTAGCTTTTTTTCCAAGTCGATGACTAGGAATGTCTCCGGATGGGAGCATGTTTACGGCGATCGGTTATCGATACTCCGTGCGTCGCTGTGGGGTGGCACCTATCACCCCGCCTGGCAGAGGCTTATTTATGATCTGTCTCACCATCTACAGGATCAGCGCCACGGGGGCCGGATCATTTCCTGTCTCATTTTTTTAATTCCTTTTTACTTCCTATCGTGTGCTTCCTGGACTAGCAGTCTCGCCATCAACCAGAAGTTTATCAGAAACACTGAAACTTGGACCCATCTCAAGCCTGCATTTACCAAGATTCTGGGCAGGGAGCATACATGGAGAAGCAATATTTAAACACACACACACACACACACACACACACACACACACACTAGAGGCCCGGTGCACAAAATTCCTGCACAGGTAGGGTCCCTAGGCCTGGCCTGCAATCAGGGCTGATCAGGGCCTTCTGGCTGCCGGCCACGGCCTCCCTTCCTCAGCTACTGGCTGCTGGCCGGGGCCTTCCT